>NC_069801.1:1387500-2077500 GCF_027406575.1 Nycticebus coucang | reverse complement strand
CTTCGTGCACACAGCACTTTACTGTCATAGCACAGCCTCTGTGTCTGGTGCTAAATGGCTGCTCTGTGCCTGAAAATTCCGGACATTGAAGTTGAGACTGGAGCAGATTGTAAACTAAGATGCCAGAAGTGGATACAAAAAACCAAATTCCCAGATGTTTGAGCCGTTGAGACTGTCATTAGGTGGGGGTGGTCCTGGAGCTTGTCCAGGTATGGCTGGGGCTCCAGAGACTACAGGGTCCACCTGACCCCTGGGGCCTTACAGGTCACAGCACCACCCGCCCCACAGGGCTCATGGAGGGGCCGCGGCCACCAGGGTCCCACAAAGCCCTGATTGGCCCCCTGGCAGCATTTTCCTCCCAGTGTGGGTGTTCAGACGCGTGCACACTCAGGAAAGATGATGTGCACCTTCTCCCTCTTGGTATCCTAGATGAGATCGCCGCCATACCAGCCTCCCTGCAGACTCTGAAACCTCTCACGGACAGAGCGAATCCCAAGATTGGCATCGGGATGCTCGCTTTTAGTCCTGACAGCTACTTCCTGGCGACAAGGAATGGTCAGTCCCTGTAGCAGGGGCTGCCCATCCACTCAGTATCCTTTGGCAGCAGCTATAGAAATGGTTGGAAAGATCAAGTATGGGTTTTCCTGCACATTGCCTCTTCCCACTTTTCTGAAGTACCAAAGATTCTACCTAGAGAAGCTTCTAGAGGAGCAGGGCCTCACCTTCGTTGGCAGTGACCGGCCAGCCAGTCACGATTGCTGCTCTGCTCACTGCCTCCTCTTTGCTGAGTGAAGATCAGGGTGGGGCAAACTGCAGCCAGTTAGCCTGTTTTTAAGAAAAACGTTTGCATTTGTGAAAGGCTGTGTCCTCTAAAGCCTGAGACTTCCCTCTCTGGCCCTGGTGCCCAGCACCCGGGCGCCACTGTAGACATCTGCTCTGGGCTGCCCCCTTGCCTTCCTCCCTGAGCAGTGAGCAGCAGACTGGAGGCCTGGGTGGACATAGGGTCTGGGCAGCAGTGACTGCAGTGTCCCTCCCTTGCTTCCTCAGACAATGTCCCCAACGCAGTCTGGGTTTGGGACATGCAGAAGCTGAGGCTGTTCGTGGTGCTTGAGCAGCTGTCCCCTGTGCGCTCCTTCCAGTGGGACCCACAGCAGCCCCGGCTGGCCATCTGCACTGGCGGCAGTAAGGCCTACCTGTGGTCCCCAGCAGGCTGCGTGTCCGTGCAGGTGCCTGGGGAAGGTGAGTGCGCCGGAGCCCTGGCAAACAAGCACAGTCCAGCAGGTATGGATGCGCAGCCTAAATAGATGGGCTGACAGGCTGGCTCACACTGCCTCAACCTATTGCTGCCTCCAAGATGAAGTGGGACTTGCTCTCACATCTCAGTAAGCCTCCAGGCCAGTGCCCAGTGTGTATGTGGGGCACACTCAGAGGTATGAGGCTGACTCTGCACAACTGGGCTACTCCTGGCCCTCTGCCCACGCACAGGATGAAAGACTACCCTCACCTGGGACCCTGGGCTCTCCAACCCTCTGGCCATCTGTCTCTCTAGGTGACTTCTCCGTGCTTTCTCTTTGCTGGCACTGCAGTGGGGACTCGCTGGCCCTCCTCAGCAAGGATCACTTCTGTCTGTGTTTCCTGGAGACCGAGGGTATCAGCCCAGCAGCCATCAATCAGCTGGGTGGCCACATGTAGGCACTGTGCACAGCCACACATGTGGGAACAGGAGCCACACGCTTCCCTTGTGGAAGTTTCCCTGGGATGTTCCCCCAGTGTGATGGTCCAGATTTAGTGATTGGGTTCTACTTTTCTATGGCAAGGCATTTTTGTAAATAATGTATGGTATAAAATTAATTTTTATTTAAAATAAATATTTGATAATTTATACAACTGCTAGTACTTGTTTTCTTGAAAGGTTGGGACACAGGAAACTTTACTTGGTTATCTGAATTTCTGGTTCCATCCTCCCCTGAAGAGACTGCAGGTGGCTCCCTGTATGCAGACCTGGCCCTGCCCTGCAGCCCGTTCTCAGTGTCTGATGCCATAGGAAAGCAGGTGGGCTTTTCTTGGGGCTTGTGTAGCCTCCCTGTGGTCGGGCTCACTGTAGAATGCAGGAGCAAGCCCCAGCACCTCTGGACAATGCTCCCCTCGGATGGGGAACTACAGGTCCCTGACCTAAGCTGGTTCTACATGGACTCTGGTATCCACTCAGATTTGAGAGCTAATGCCCCAGATACCCCCCCAGCCATAAGTCCCTCCGTTAGGCTTGGCAAGCAGGTGACCAAGGACCACAGGTCCTGCATTGTCTTTCTGCAAAGGGACCTATACTCAGTACGCGCCAGGCAGACATGACAACTCCAGCTGTGGATTACACTCATTTAAGAGGCACGTTCTTGCTGCTTGTACCTACTTTAATAACTTTAAAAAAGAAACAATGCCCATTGGTTCTAAATGTTTTTACAGAGGTAACAAAAACCAAGGCTAAAGTCCCAGGTGAGCTTCAGAGGAGCCTCTGTGAGCTCCGGCGGTTCCTGCGTTCTGATCATACCACCCTGGGTAGCTCAGAGTTATAAATAAAAGGAAGAAACTGATTTATAAACAAACGCAGGCAAGCTAGCGTGTGGCTGCAGGGAGGTGTATGGGGTCCCCACACCAGAGAGCCTTGTAGCCGCAGGAGCTGTGGGAACCAAGCCAGGCATTAGCTTCTCCATAAGGATCTGATAGGGTTCTTTTTTTAAAGTGCATTCTTTAAAAAGCAAACTACTCAATTCCCTTAAGTATGAATATAACAGTATGAACTTAGAATATATACTTGTCAAAGTTGTGTGCAAAGACCAAGGTGATTTTCTCAAACTGTCTTAAAATGATTTTCTGTATGTAAACCTTTTGGAGCCTGGGAAAGATGCCGTAAGCATTAACACAACTTGGAATAATTTTAGAAAAAGCGTGACTTAGGTCAAACACATTTACAAAAGAACAATTATTCATTCAGAGGCTGACAAGGCACAGACTATCTTGCTTGGTTAACCAGTCAGCTGGCTTCTTTTCTATTAGCTTTTTAAAAAAATGGATTAAATTTCAAAATACAAAATTTGACACCAAGTATAAACATATTTGCAACCGCAGGCACTCGAGGCACCAGGTGCCTCCCTGTATCTAACGATCTACAGGCTGCAGGGGGCTGAGGGCTGGCAGCATCTCGGCATGCTGAAGTAGTCAGGATGGGGAGAGCCACAAGAAGCCAAGCAGACACGGAAGGAAAACACCAGAACTGAAGTTGTAGGAAGTGGAACACAAACGGCACAATGACAGCTAGAGTGTTTGCTTTTGTCTGTAGCTCACATTAGCAGATGTCCGATGTCCAACTCAGTATATATAATTTGCTTTACTATTCTAATGGCACTCAGACCTCTACAGGTAAAGGGACCCTGTCCTTCCAGCTGGCAGTGGAGCTTTGTAAGGACTGACAGGTCCCCAGTCTCCCCAGCAACTTGGCTTTCTGGGGACAGAGAAGAGCTTCCAGAACACACTGGCTAGAAGCCTATTTTGCCTCTGGTCATGGAGTAACCCAGCTTAGCCTCGTTGTTGATGAAGGACATCAGTCCCACATAGGTCTCGATGAGCAGGGGCCGGTCTAAGACTAGCACACCATGCCCTTGTCCTGGCAGAGGGTTTTCTTTTTGAGCTTTTTTGACAGCTTGGATTAACAGAGCCTTGAAGCTTTCCAACTGTAAAGAGAAAACAGAACATTACTGTTGAGGCAAGAACAACTTATTACTAGAAAAAGCTGGTACTTCCAGACATAAATCCTCCAAACTCCACACTGCTCCTTGCTGGGCCCTCTGCCCCCTCTGCAGACATCCTGTGGGCCCCTAGCACAGCTCTACATGAGTCAAACACTTACCATACACTCACAGGTAACCAAGGCAGCCAGTCCCATATACAGGTCTGAGTGGCTTTGCCAAATTAACTTACTTAATCCTTATCACAACTTAAGATGTCAGTAACTAGGCCAAGGCACACAGCTGCTAAGTCAAGGACCAACCAGACTCTGGCTTGACTCCAATGCTGGCCCCAGGCCTCCTCCCCTGGTAAGTGTCCAGACTGATTATCTTTTTTATATAATTATTCAGAGTAGGGTCTCCCTCTGTCACCCAGGCTTTAGTGCAGTGACAAGATCACAACTCATTGTGGGCTCAAGCTCCCAGCTTGAGTGATCCTCCCACCTCAGCCTCTGAGCAGCTGAGACTACAGGTGCACACCTTCGCCAGCTAGACCCACTGCCTTCTTGCATAGCCTGGGGCGCTGCTGCCTTTCTCCAAAAATTTCACCCACAGTAAGGGGTCAGTTTATGTAGCAATGCTGACCAGCAGTAACCACATGGGACTACTTAAACAAATTAACTCAATTTTTTTAAAATTACTAGTTCACTTCCCTGTTACTAGTCACTTTTTTTTTTTTTAAGTGCTCAGCAGCTGCATGTGGCCACCATCCTGGACAGGGCAGACCTATGCCCTAGAGTGTGTCTACCACTCCTGGGCACTGCACTGTCCCACATGTCTCCTCACCTGACACAGAGATGCTGTCTTCTCATCGGCACCAGCCATCGGGTGTTCTATGAAAGTGGTGTAGGGTACATTTGTGGACCAGGGATTCCATCTGTTTATGAAGGAAGGGCGACTTTGCTTGTCCCACTGAATTCGAATACCAAAACCTTCTCGCCTGATAAATCAGAAGGAATAGAGTTAACATAACAGGCCACAGCACTGTTACTCACAGTCTTGTCAGTTACAAGGGTATGACAGTAAAAAGTGGTTCCACATTTAGAGAAAGGACCTGACGTTTCGCAATCAAAAATGGATCGTGGGGTAGCGCCTGTGGCTCAGTGAGTATGGCACTAGCCCCATATATTGAGGGTGGTGGGTTCAAACCTGGCCCTGGCCAAACTGCAACCAAAAAATAGCCAGGCATTGTGGCGGGTGCCTGTAGTCCCAGGAGGTTGAGGCAAAAGAATTGCCTAAGCCCAGGAGATGGAGGTTGCTGTGAGTGCTCTACCGGCACTCTACTGTGGGCGACAAAGTGAGACTCTGTCTCTTAAAAAGAAAAAGAAAAAAAAGGGGCGGCGCCGGCCCCATATGCCGAGGGTGGCGGGTTCAAACCCGGCCCCGGCCAAACTGCAACCAAAAAAATAGCCGGGCGTTGTGGCGGGTGCCTGTAGTCCCAGCTACTCGGGAGGCTGAGGCAAGAGAATCGCCTAAGCCCAGGAGTTGGAGGTTGCTGTGAGCTGTGTGATGCCATGGCACTCTACCGAGGGCCATAAAGTGAGACTCTGTCTCTACAAAAAAAAAAAAAAGAAAAAAAAGGATTGTGGGGTGGTGCCTGAGGCTCAAAGGGTAGGGCACCAGCCCCATATGCTGGAGGTGGCGGGTTCCAACCCAGCCCCAGCCAAAAACTGCAAAAAAAAAAAGAAAAAAGGGATTGTGGATTTTAATAGCAACTGTAGTCTCCACTAACAATTGCTTTAATTACTGTATTCTTAAATACGTTGTTTTGGTTATGCTAAACAATCTTCACGATTATTACAAATTAATAGGAATACATTATAGATAAGTTAGCCCAATGAGTGACATTTTTATAACTTTTCTTTATGTCATATTAAATGTTAGTTAAAATGTTTTCTCACGTTAGCTCTCTGAATTCCCTATCCAAATCTCTACATCAAAAAGTTTTACAATTTACTAATGTCTGAGTTTCTCATATTTCAGAAAATTCTCCCAAAGAAAGATCAACACTTCCAAGTTGGTCATTAAATATTTTCAAATTTATCTAACCTCTAGTGACATCTATAAATTAAAGTGGCACCCTACCTTTCTTTAAAATTTAACCCTAGCACAGCCTGACATGAAATCCTTTCCTGGCTGGAGATAAGATGTGGAGCTTGGGGCTTACCTGAAGAATATCCTAGTTCACTTTCAACACACTGGACTCTACTTCATTACATCCTGAACTCACCTGAGTCATTCCTACTGCAGGCCTAACCCCTGTCTTTTGCGCCAGATTTCCTTTCAATGCACTCAACTGCCCAGAAGCCACGTGCTTCTAGAGGAACGTCCCATTTGAAGCTCCAGCCTTCATGTTTCTAAATAACTGCAGATGCGAGAACACCACTTGAGGGCTAATTTTTAAAAAGGCTGAATTATAAGGTCCTCTCTGGCCCCAACGTCCAGTGGAAGTGGACTGTCTGAGCGGACATACTTATTGAGTGACTTAGCGGGAAACCGGAACTCCCCGTAGGAGATGGTGTCTACTGCGTTGAGCGCTACACGGACCACCTGCTGGCATTGAAGACTGATGAAGTCGTATTTGCAGATAAGCATCGACTGCTCCGTGACCAGCACCAGCCGCTCCTTCTCTTTGTTCCAGTGGTCCACCCTGGGGGCGGAGCGCGGCCTCAGGGCAGGCGTCCGCGGCTGTCCCTGCTCAGCCACCCGGGCTTCCCCAGGAGACCCACCCAGCTGGCGGTCCCGGCGAGGGGCGCTCCCCTCAAGTCCCGCAGGCAGCCCCGGCTTACTCGGTCAGCAGCCACACCCCCTGGATCTCGCCGTCCTCCACCGGCCGAACCACCACGCGGATTTCCTCCACCGCCTGCTCGATGGTGCCGGGCTGGGCGAGGGCAGAGGTCACGGCACGCGGGCCGCCCCGCCCCCCGCCCGCCACCCCCGTCCCTCCGGTCCCTCCTGCCCCCGGGTCCCTCCTGTCCCCCGGCCCCGGCCCTCACCCGGAACACGAAGTACTCCTTGACGCGGGCGCGGCGCGTGGGGTCGTGGACGCTCAGCGGCCACAGCGTCTGGCGCAGCGGCGTGCCCGCCCCCGGCCGACCCCCGCCCGGGCCGCCGCCCGCCCCCACCTCCTCGCCGGCCGCCAGCACTGCCGTGGGGCTCGTGCCCGCCGAGTCCACCGAGTCCCGCAGCTGCAGCATCGCCGCGACGCCCGGGTCCCGGAGTCGGTCCGGATCTCCGACTCCGACCCCAACCCCGACGCGGCCGCCGTCGCCGGAGCCACCGCCCGGCCGCGCCCCGATCCCCGCCCCGCGGGCAGCCGCGATTGGTCACGCTCCTCAGGCCGCGTCTCGGGCTCCGCCCCCTCCGGCGCCCATCGACCTTCCGGATTGGTTCTTCCTCTGCTGTCACGCGCGATTGGCTCCGCCCCGCTGCCCTTCACAATAGCTCCCGCCCATCGCCGCGCAGGAAGTGGCCTCCGGAGCGCAGGCCCACTTCCTGTTTACAAGCCGGGGAAGGGGCGGGGCCGAGGCCGGTTGCCGAGAGACAGAGAGGCACCGAGGGATGTGGGGCCGTGTGGCTGTGGACTCATGTGGAAAGGGGCACCCACCCAGGAAGGGACGACTGCCACCCTTCAAGTGAGGTGTCTCCGCCAATCACTGTGCCCGGTGCCTCTTTCTGCCTTCTGGAGTGCGGGCTGGGGCGTACGTGCAGGTCGGGGTGTGTGTATAGGTCCGGGCCCGAGTGTAGGATGGGGCGTGTGTAGGTTGTGGCACGTGTGCAGGATCGGGTGGGTGTACAGGTCGGGGTGATAGTACAGAACCGGATGTGTACAAGTCAGGGTGTGTGCAGGACAGGGCGCATGTACAGGCCAGGGTGTGCATACAGGGTCAAGGCTCGTGTACAGGGTGGGGCCAATGTACAGATTAGAGCACGTGTGCAAGTCGGGGCGCTTGTGAAGGTGGAGCCACAAGCAGGTTGAGTCAGTGACTGACAGCTCCTCTCCTGCCAGACAGCACCTTGCCTGACTCACCGCTTTCAAACAGGACCATAAGTGATGAACAGCAAAGTCCTGTTTCAATTGTGGAGATTAGGTGGATTTCAAAGACATGCCTTGAGGCCTTGAAGACCACCCTGTGTGTCAGAAGGGACACTGAAGCACTGCATCGGTAACTTGCCAGGGTGACACCGTCAAGGCCTGAGCTCAAAATTCATTCTAGGCTTGTCTCCAGCCCTGTTCTTGTACTGCACTAAAATGCCACCTGTCCTTCTCCAAGCAGCGATCTGCCTAGGAGCTACCCTAAGGCCTGGGCTTTACTATCCTTGCCAGGACTCAGCATGGCAGCCTTCACCCTTCTGGGACCTGGCCCACTTCATTGCCATCCACCTCAGGACCATCCTGAGGGTTTTTCAGGACAGTTTACAGATCCTTACACACTTGGTCATTTCTTTTTTTTTTTATTTTTGTATATAGAGTCTTGCTTTGGTGTCCAGGCTGGAGTACAGTGACACCATTGTAACTCACTGCAGCCTCACATCCCTGGGTTCAAGCAATCCTCCTACTTCAGCCTCCTGAGTACCTGGGACTACAGATGCCCACCACAAAGGCTTATTTTACTTTTCTTTCTTTTTTTTTTTTTAAGAGACAGAATCTCACTTTGTCGCCCTCAGTAGAGTGCCGTGGCGTCACAGCTCGCAGCAACTTCCAACTCTTGGGCTTAGGCGATTCTCTTGCCTCAGCCTCCTGAGTAGCTGGGATTGCAGGCACCCACCACAACACCCAGCTGTTTTTTGTTGCAGTTTGGCCGGGCCAGGTTTGAACCCGCCATCATTGGTATATACCGGTGCCCTACTCACTGAACCACAGGCGCCGCCCTTACTTTTCTATGTTTTTTTTTTTTAATTTTAGCATCTATTGAATTTATTCAGCATAACCATAGAGGCATTGTCTTCATGCTGTCACACACAGACACAGACACAGATATAGCACAGATATAGCACAGTATATAGCACATATTTAGCCCAAATGCATTCCTTCTGAGGTTCATTTATATGTCTTCATGTGCCACAGCCCATCATTTAAATAATGGATATTTTCAATGCCAATTCCTTTGTTGACTTTCTCTATATCTTCTGCAGACATCTTCATGACTCCAATACACAGAGCATGCTGTTTTCCTTCTGCCATGATCGCTTGTGAAGTAACCTTAGAGTTGGATAAAAAGGCCCCTCTCTTTGTCTAAAAAGCAGTAATTCTCCATTTACTGTAAGGATTTCTATATGTTCGTGGCATCGTACTATTTTGACAGGATCTTTCTTAGGCATGATTTGATTAAGCCATGGTTCAATACCTGGAAATTGCTCTATCAATTGATTCTTAATACCTTTAATAACTGAGGTTTTCAACTGGATGCAGTTGGACACATTTTCTTTTTCATCAAATTTCTTGAACGTGATCCAAGGTGAATGGGGCGACGATAGGGAAGGGCCCGGAATGGGAAAGAAATTAAATTAGCAAGGGTCCGGCAGATCCCCTTACACGAGGAAGGCCGGCACTGACAGTCCAAGCAGTTGTCGTTATCCGTACTTTTCTATTTTTAATACAGCAAGAGTGTAACTCTTGCTCAGGCTTGTCATGAACTCCTGAACTCAAGCAATCCTCCCACTTTGGCCTCCCAGAGTTTGGCTGGACTACTGGTGTGAGCCACTGCTCCCGGCCTTAGTTCAGACTCCTGTCTCTCCTGACCCATTTTGTCCCACCAGTGCTGTGTTCATCTCCAACACCTGGTTTAAAACTCACCTCCCAGGATATTTTTGCCACTTGCCAGGACTCACTCACTATTTTGTTCTTTGCTCTTCTGTGTAATCCATCCCCTGTGCACTGGGTCATTCTGCTGTATGAGTGCATATGCTGTATTTGTTGGGAAAGTTCACAGAACGCTGGGGGCTTTATAAGCACTTTCAGAGTTCTTGTTCACATTTTTTTTTTTTTGAGACAGAGTCTCACTTTGTCACCCTCAGTAAAGTGCCATGGCATCACAGCTCACAGCAACCTCCAGCTCTTGGGCCTAGGTGATTCTCTCGCCTCAGCCTCCCGAGTAGCTGGGACTACAGGCACCCGCCACAACGCCCAGCTATTTTTTGTTGCAGTTTGGGGCCAGGTTCAAATCCGCCACCCTCCATATATGGGGCCAGCGCCCTACTCACTGAGCCACAGGTCCGACCTCTTGTTTACATTTCACAACAGCTGGGGCTGCTGTGTCAGTGTTACAGTGGAAGAAAGAGATTTGGAGAGTGGCAGCAAATGCCTGAGGCCCCACAGTTGGTGCTGCTCTGGGACGGCAGAGGCCCCAGTGTGTATAGATGTGGAGCCCTCCTTGTTTGGGAAGAAGAATGAAGGGCCAGCCAGGCCTTCTGTACCTCCTTCACGGGAGCAACTGCTGCTCCATGGGGCAGGTCCCAGACAGCCGCTCACTGCTCTGGTTGGATGTCAGCACCATAGACACAGAGGCACCATGCCGTGGACATGGAGAGAGCCCAAGTGCTCTGACCCCTGGAAGGGGACCGTGCCAAGTGAGTGTGAGACACAACAGAGGCTTCTGGGCTGCTGGCTGAGGTTGGCTGAGAACGCTGCTGCTGCCTTCTGTGGCCCAGGCACATGCCACCCACTATGAGCCTTGTCCCTATAGGGAGGAAGCCTCTGTTCTGCCCAGGCCCTGCTGGGTGGGCTTGAATTGGGGCTTCCTGAGGGTCAGCCTGGGCCCACTGGACTCTGGGTGTCCAGCTCCCTCTCCCCGGTCCTCTTCACTGTGGAGCAGGACTGGGGACCACTGACGATAACAGCAGCTGGGAGTGTGGACCTGAGAGCCAGACCTGGGTTTGAATCCCAGTTTCTCTGCTTCCAATTCACATGGACTTGGACACTTCAGCTCTCTGTGCCTGTCTCCATGTCTTCTGAGTGGAGATAATCATGGACCCTGTGGCGGTAGGTGGGATCAGTGTGTCCTGCCTGGTTGATACCCAGAGCTGTGTCAGTGCCAGTCCCCAGCATGCTGCCCGCCTTGCAGCCCTGAGAGCTGTGTGCTACAGATGCCGCCCTCATGCCCAGCACGCACACAGATACGGACAGTGCTGCTTCCTCTAACTGAGGGCAAAGCCAAGACCCAGGGAGGTTGTCATTCTGTGAAAGTCACATAGCAACAAAGAGCCAGGCCAAGGTTCTGGGACTTTGAGGCCAGAGCCTGTGCCCTAGCCACCACCTGCCGTCCCTGTGCCAGTGTCCCCAGGGAAGGTCACACACAGGAACGCCTCTGCCTTGCCCACACACTCACCACTTGCTCCCATACATGTCAACACAATATACTTACTTTCATGATGGTGGTGGGGAGTGGCAGGGGGACCTGGGCTCGGTTAAGCTCCATCGGGTCTCCATGGGGCGGTGGCTGGAGGAGGAGGAGAAAGGGGGAGCTGTCCTGAGTGGAGGGGGCTCAAGAGGAGTCTCAGAGGTGGTGAGATAGATGGGGAAGAAAAAGAAGTTCTCCACTCCCCACTAGGAAAAGTTGACACTGAAGGGCTAAAGAAAAGCGATGGCTAAAAATAAACGCATCCCTGTAAGCCAGTTGAGACTACTTGTAACCGCTTCGGCTGTCCTATGGTACCCTTAGCTCATTTTATCACTAAAATCCTCACCTAGAGAATATAGTATCACTGACATAACCTGGCTGGCACGAAGCCTCGGTGGATGTGTTGCACACACTCGACATGTTCAGCCTGTCGTGCAGTTCCACTGGGGAAAACTCCATGTCACTCCATAAAATGAAATTTAAGGAGTCACAGTGGGCAGGCAGAAGTCCTGTGGTGTCCAGGAGTGAGCACAGCCTCCTCTACACTCAGTCACCTCGCCAGGCTGGGCTTGTTAGGCTCTCAGCTCCAAGCAGTACCAGCTTAGCTGGGAGGGAGGTTTTTCTACCCAGTGGGATACTCGTAAAATAGATGGGCGAGATCCCACCCCTGGCCCCGCCTGCTTTGGGGGTTACACCAGGCCTGTGGGCTGTGTTAGACCTTGACCCCTTTCCCAGCTTTCCTGCTTCATGTGTTCATCTGGGAACAGGGGTAACAAAGGCCCAGCTGATGGGCTGTCCTGAGGCTTAGATAAGCCAGTGTGCACAGAGAGGGCCGAGGGTCAGTATTTGCTACTGGGAGTAGGACGTCTGTGTCCCTGCAGGGCATGGCTCACAGAGGTGTCCACTGACTAGCGGCATACCCCAGGGAGGTTTGTGGTGCAGCCCACACACCACAGCTGAAACCAAGCCCAGGCTGGGCTGGACTGGTGTGTTTCTGGGTAGCTGTAGTAGGCAAGGAAAAGGAAGACCAGGATCCCTGTGGGAGTTTGCCGAGCACTGTGAGGGGTCAGGGGTTGCCTGCTACAGTTGTCCGCATGCCGGCAGAAGACACAAGATCCCCGGGGTGGAGAGGAAGGACTGCCAGTCATAAGAAAGCAGCTGGGTGTCCTCCAGCCCCAGTCCCCATAGGGCCAGCGCTTATGCGCCCAGATGGGGGCTGCACCCACAGTGAGTGTGTCACAGGCAGGACCCCAGAGCCTTCGAGTGTGTGTGCACTTCATCCCAGAGGGATGTGTCACCTCCCGCAAGGAGGCCCTCTGCAGACACAGGCAGAAATGGCCCTGGAGAGCCACTCAGGAGTGTCTCCCAACATCCCCACCGTGGGACCCGTGGGGTCGAGATGTTCAGTCTGGTTGGAGACAATAGCAGATCTCACAGGGACTGGGAGGTGGGAGAACTCGGAGGAGAGACAGAGGCCTGCAGCAGGCTGAGCGGATGCTGTGGTCAGCTGAGAGGGAGGAAGAGGGCAGGCGGGAGGAGTGTGAGAGAAAATGAGGGAATGAGGTCTGGACAGCCCATGATGGAGTTGTGTCTTGGGACAGGCTGCCCAGAGAGGGGGACAAAGATCTCAGCAAGAGGTGCCCAGGCCCAGTCAGCGTGAAGAGTACTGAGGCCTCAGGCTGCTGGCAGGAGCAGCTGGACCACAGGGGCTCAGACCCAGGGACCTGAGCCTCCTGTGGATGTGGGATGTGACCTGGATGGGGTCAGACAACTGGTGGCATGAGGTGATGAACAAACAGCACTCTGCCATGTCCTGTGACCTGGGGCTGCCCTGACAATGCCCCCAAAACCAGCTGGTTTCGAACAGCGGGCCTAGACACCCAAAGTCTGAAGTCCAGGTGTCAGGGCCGAGCTCCAGACCCCCAGACCCCCAGGAGCCTCTTCCCTTTCTTGTCCAGCTTCAAGTGTTCACCACGATGCCTGGTGCTCCTCGTGACTTCTCTGCCATCTTCACCTGCTGCCTTCTCTTTGCAGTTTTCTGTCTCTTTTTATAAGAACATTAGTAGTTGGATCAGGACCCATCCTAATGGCTTCTTTGTCACTTGATCCTATCTACAAAGATCCTGGGATTAAGGCGCCTGTAGTCCCAGCTGCTCGGGAGGCTGAGGCAGGAGAATCACGTAAACCCAAGACCTGGAGGTTGCTGTGAGTCCTGCGACATCATGGCACTCTACGGAGGGCGGTAAAGTGAGACTGTCTCTACACAAAAAAAACGATTCACGAAGTCTTGGGGTTAAGACTTGAACGTACATTTTGAACAGTTCACCCGGGAAGATCGGTCATCCGTGAGCAAACGAGGAAGGATGAGGGGGTTGCTCTGCACACATGAGCTGGTCACAAGGCAGGAAGGACAGGCTGTGATGGGATCTGGCTGTGGGGTTCCAGGAGCTGGTGGGGGCTTGAAAAAGGCAACAGCCCTTTGGCCACCAGGTGGCAGCACCACCCAGCCCAGTTGAGCCCTATATAATGCTATTTCATTTCGTGGGAAGTTCTAGGTGTTGTGTGGTAGCACTTTATAGCGAGCCCCAACTTCGACACTTGTCCCTGGTGGACATGGGGTCTGGGATCCCCAGGGAGGGACCTCAGTGCTGAGAGGGACCCTCAGGTGTCTGCACCAGCCCCCCAGCTCAGAGGCCAGCAGAAGTCTGCAGGATGTTCCCGTGTTGGGGGTGGGGGCTCACCCCAGGGGCAGTTTCCCAGCCTCTCAGATTTTGAGCTCAGCGGTTGTGGAGCTGCATGGAGGCTTGAGGCTCAGGGGTGCTTGGCTGTCATGAACCCTCGGCAGGTGTCTGGCACAAGACAGCAACCTTCCCTGCCCACATGTGTGGGCCTTGTGGATGGACAAGCAGCCTTCCAGCACCTCAAGAGCAGGAGAGAAAGCATGTCTCTGTCACCCAGGCTGGAGTGCTCAAGTAGCTGGGACTGCAGGTGGTACGTGCCATCACACCCAGCTAATTTTTGTATTTTTTGTAGAAATAGTCTTGCTGTGGTGCCCAGACTGGTCTCAAACTTTTGGCCTCAAGCAATCCTCCTGCCTTGGCCTCCCGCAGTGCTGGAGTGACAGGCATGAGCCACCACGCCTGGCTGAGACTGAGTTGCTTTGATAACTTTCTATACATCCTACAGGGATAGTTTCACTCTGCCTCCCACCTGCCACTCACCCCATTGGGCCTAGGGGCTGAGGTTGTTTCTCTGCCACTGTCCAGGAATGGCAGCCTCCATAAGTTCCAGTGGAAAGGCCTGGCCTAGAAGATGGACTCCCCTTGTTCAAGTGGGAGCCAGGAGGAGGCTGGGAGACATGAGGCTCAGGTAGGGGGGTGGCACAGTGGGAAGGGGTGGGGGAGAAGCCCCAGGGCTTCACCACATAAAGCACACCCACCGGGGAAGCTGCGGGCCCCCGGGCTCAGCTCTGGGGCACCTCCTCACGCCCTACATGGGTGCTGCTGAGATGCCCGTGGTGTTTTGCTGTCCAGGCAGGACGGGCACCCCCCTGCTGCCCATTTCCTTTCTAGCCTGGGGCCTTCCTCACACTTACTTTCCTGTGGCTGTTGTAAAAAATGACCAGACTGGGCTCAGGTGAGGTGGCTCACACCTGTAATTCCAGCACTCTGGGAGGCAGAGGCAGGTGGATCACTTGAACTCAGGAGTTCAAGACCAGCCTGAGCAAAAGTGAGACCCTGCGTCTACTAAAAATAGAAAAACTAGCCAGACATTGTGGCAGGCACCTGTAATCCCAGCTACTCAGGAGACTGATGCAAGAGGATCGCTTGAGCCCAAGAGTGTGAGGTTTCTGTGAGCTATGATGCCACAGCACTTTACTCAGGGCAACAGAGTGAGACTCTGTCTCAAAAAAAAAACCCACATTAGGTGGCTGGTGCCATAGAAACTCACCTCCCACCCCCGCATTCTGGAGACTGGGAATCTGTGGTCAAGGTGCCAGCAGGGCTGGTTCCCTCTGTAAGCTCTGAGGAACAATCTGTTCCAGGCCTTTCTCCCAGTTTTTGGTGACTCGACAATCCTCTCAGGGGCATCACCCCAGCTCTGCTGTGCCCTCACATGGCCTGCTCCCACATGCCCCTCTGGGTCCTCCTCCTAGGATCCCTGCCATTGGACTTATGTAATCTAGGATGCTCTCATCAGAAACCCTTTTGCTCAATGGGTTCACATTTGCTGGTACAGGGATTAGGACATGGACCTGTATTTTGGGGGGACACTCTTCGCCCCACTGAACAGTTGCGTCCCCAGCACCTGGCACTGTCTTGAGAGTAGGCACAGTTTTCTGCTCTCGGTGCCTGCAGGTGACAGGCACCTTCTCTCATTTCTGGAGCTCACTCTGTCCTTGGCACTGCCCTAGGGTGCAGGGCACGGCTGGAGGCAGGCCAGGCCTGTGCGTGAGGACTCCACTTGGTCATAAGAACCAACAGGCTGCTGGCATAAACGCTGAGCAGCGACAGCCTCAGAAGGCCACTGTGCAGTGCCCCTCTCACCCAAGAGGTCCTTAAGGCACAGGAAGGGGCAGGGTTAGGGGCTCACCTAGGCCAGCAGCTGGGCAGGAGGCTGCTCTACCCAGGCCCCGCTCCAGGCCATGTCACACAGCCCAGTTTAAGTTTGCTATAGATTGGTCCTTTAGTTTTAGTTCCTGTTCTGGGGAAAATTTGATGATTTAGAAATGAACTTCAGAATCAGCCACCTAAAGACTTCTCAGGATTTAGGTAAGAACTTGGTGCAGATTCAGATGTTTTGCTATCTGGAGAACACCCCCTACCCCCGCCTCTGGCTGCTGCCAGTGATGCTGGCCTTTCCCCTTGTCTCACAGAAGTGGGTGAGGGTGCTGTCACCAGTATCAACCTCAGAAGTCACCCTGGGCCCCATGCATCCAAGCATCTGGACACACCTTCAGCATTAAATGATTTGTTCCATCTCCTGACAGAAGTGTTTGTAAAAGTTCAGACAAGATGCTAGATTATTTTCTTGGAGCTACAGACATTTAGTTCAGGGAGCTTCAAAGGATGTTTTGAATTCCTCTCTGTGGGATTCTCTCTTCCACCTCTCAGAGGATCACGTCTAGCTGGAGAGGTGGAGGGGCAGGGCACACCCACAGCTAGCTCCCAGGAAGGAGAAGGGAGCAGTTTGCTTTGGAAATTAACACTGGGAAGCATCAGCCAAGCCGGTGGCCAGAGTCTTCTTCCTCCCCAGAGGCTATTTTTATTATTTCCAGCAGAGAATGAAAGGAGAACATGGGAAAGTAGCATCTTCTAACAATGCTTTTCAGGCAAGCTAAGGCAATCGTTTGCCTCTGCAAAGGTGGAGCCACCACTCCTCATGTCTGCTTTGGGTGAAGCTCCCAACCGAGCCCATTCCATGTGTGACCCAGGAGTGGCAACCTGAGTGTCCTGCTGGGCCAGAGGCATTTTCCATGGTGCCAGATGAAGAAGTGGGGAGGAGCTGAGACCCCTGGTCAGGGAGGTGTGTCCAGGGGCAGGGCCAAGACCACAGTCAACGCTGTGGCTCAGGGCCCTCTTCCAGCCTGGGCGTGGGCATCACACATTTGGGGTCAGACACCCACAAATGCTTGGGAATGTGATAATCAGACAATGGTTGCACCTTGTGAGTGGGGCCAGCAAGTCCTAAAGGTGGAATGAGGATGTTGGCTAAAGTCACGCTCAAGGTTTTTGGGGATGGCCAAGGCCCATCCTGAGCTGCAGCTGTGACCAGTGGGTGCGCAAAACCACAGGAAGCCACCACCTGGGAAGAGGACAATGGTGGGGGGCACCAGGACCTGCTCCTTTGGCTGGTTAGAAAGTGTGTCTCCCGCTGACATCCCTGCCCTTCCCAAAGTGTGATTGCTGTAAGGAAGCCTAGTCTTCTCAAATTAATGCATACATTTAAGGCAAATGCAATTAAAAGTTTAATGCGACTTTGAAGGAACTGTATAAAGTGACTTGGAAGCTCCTTTGCAAGAATAAAGGACATTACCGTGTAACTGGCAAGAGTGAGGGGGAGGTGCTGTCATTTAAATGCCTGTGTCTTGTTCCAGTGATGCAAGGAAAATATGCATAGTAAAACGATTTCGGGGAGATACCCAGGGACAGATCCCACAGTGATTAGACGCTGTCTCACAGCCGCCAAAGCAGGTTGGCCGAGAACCCGAACAGCTGGCTAACTAGTTAGATCTTCCCCTAACGGCACACAGCAGGGTCAATTCCTATGAAATAAGTAATGCAAAAAGTTAGTAAGAAAGAATAAGACATTAGTGAACTTCCTAAGCTAAGTGCTTATTACAAAGATGGACGAAGACAGATATTTCTTGGAGAATATTTACTATGCCCCACTTTAATATGGTTGTCCCTTCATCAATTACATCTGCTACAAGAGACCCTTTTGCTAAAGGGGCTCACATTTGCAGGTTAGGACATGGACCTGTCTTTTGGGGGGCACTCCACCCCACTATGCCGCTGTGTCTCTGGTTTAGTTTAATCATAATACAAGCATCCTCGTTTATTGTTGAGTTAAACCCACATGTAGAAGTACATTAAAGAACACGTTTGTTGTTTGATTGCTTTTTCTAAATATAAAGTCTCAGCACTCTCTTCTGTGGCTTGTCAGGTTAGATGTCTGACTGTGGCTCATGCCCTCCGGTGCCAGCTTGGGCAGAGGAGATGGGCTTAGTGGAGAAGGGGATGGGACTTGAGATGGAGGTGGACAGCCCAGGGGCCTGCCCTCCTGCCTTTCTCTGTGTGAGGGGCTTTGCTTTGGGAGGGGGCTCTGCGTGGAGTTTCACTCATCAACACCTGTACCTGAGGTCAAGCGCTCTTTCCAGAGTTGTGGGAAGACCACCGGCTGGCCCAGTAGATCCCTACCACTGTCTTGGATGGTGTGGAAAAAGGTTGTGCATGTCTGGGTGGCAAAGCAGGTGTCCTAAGCCATAGGGACATCCCACAGAAGCACCTCTCCCTGCCTGTCTCTCACCCAGCACCTGCCTAAAATGCTTCACCCAGCTGCTGACCTGGGTGAAGTGCTTGGGACAGAGAGAGAATCACCAGGAGTGAGGGGACCTTTTCAAGTCAAGGCTGGGAGTGTGGCCTGGAAATGGACACATGGGTCATGTATTTTTGAAAAATTAGCAAAATAACTTATTTTGTATGTCTTTTCTTCCACAGGGCCCCAATTTCACATTTCGGGCTCCACAAAACCTGAATCCTCTACCGCTGTTCAGACCCACGTGATCCACCCAAATTCCTTCCTTCTTCCTCTGATAAGCTGGAGAATTTTCTGAAACAATGCTTCACCACCCCCCCCCCCATCCCTGCAGGGTGGAACTCAGCAGATCACCACTCTACATGTTAAAGGTGACTCCATCCCCGTGGCACATGTTCATCGGTGGCCACACCTGTGCCAAGCTGCTCTAGACAGGGAAGGATAAGATGGGGGAGCTGGGGAGGTTTTCTTGGGTGCAGGTTCCTAGAAGCCCAGTGCTACAGGGGGGACCAGGAGGAGAGTGGACCTCAAAGCTCAGCCTGAGCCAGCCCTGCCACTGTATCCCCGGGAGAAGTGGGCAGACTTGGGGGAGTTTGGGGCTTCAGCAAACAGGGGTGCCAGCCTGGGCTTGGGGTTCCAGAGGACAGTGACTCAACTCCATGGGGACTTCTGACTAAGCTGTGTCCTTCAGTGTTTTCTTCTGATTTATAAGCAGCAGAGAACGGGGTTTAGGAGAGGTCCTGGAGCCAGGTTCTGTGTTCATTCCCAGATCTGCCGTCTACAAGTGGGGTGATCCGGGGTGTCCCTCCATAAAGCAGAAAGAATGCACGGATGGCTGGACAAGTCCCTCCCCAAATGACTGTGATCCTGCAGGCAGGATGGAGGGCACAGACCACCTGTGGGTTGAGGGGCACCATTGCATCTGGGCAGTTGGGAGTCCCTACTTCCCAAGCCCCTCCCAGCCAGGGGCTCCCCTCAGTGCTGTCAGGATTAGGGGACCCATGAGGCTTCCCTCACTCAAACTATGGCAAGTTTTGGAGGAAGAAGAGCCTGTGACAGAGGGGCCAATGGCCAGTGCACACTCCAGCCAGGACCGGCAGGGGTTTCCCTCCACCTGGTGCCACTTCCACTGCGCCTCCCTGCACACTTCCTGAGGAGCCAGTTCTGAGTGTCTGGGGAGGATCCCAGGGACTTCATGTCTAGCCCCTGGAGCAGGTCAATTCCAAGCCAATCAGCTAGACAGGAGCCTTGCCCTTGCTGGCACCTCTGGGTCTGCAGGGTACCGGCTCCCCACCGCTGTGGCTGCTGGGACCCCTATATCCACCCATTCTAGGCCCCTGTCCAACGCTGCACAGAAATAAGAATAAAAATGCCCAGAAGGTGGTTGTGGGCCAAGAACAGGGTGTTCAGAGGTACATGGGGGCTGCAGAGGGTGCCCACCCCCCTGCCCACCTGTGGAGGGAGGAGATGAGGTGTCAGGGGTGAGGACATGGTGTGGGGGGAGTCCAGACGAAGCTGAATCCCGCTGTGAGCTTTGAGAAGGACAGGAGGCTGTCCTCCGAGGGATCTGGGGTGCGGTCCTCTGAGAGCCGCCCGGTAGGGGTCGGGAACTGCTCCTGGCACTTGGCCCTGCCTGGGACGGGTCGGTCTGGACCTGGGGCTTTCAGCCTGAGATGAGCCGGCCTGTCTGGGTTCTGGGGGGACACTGGGAAGCCGGGAAGGTTGTGGGTGGGGCCGGGAGCCGGGCGGGGCTGGAAGTTGGAGCCTGGGCTTGAGGGGGGGTCTGGACCGGACCCGAGAGGCTCGGGGGCGGGGCGCTGGGGGAGGGGACGGGGCCGCGGGCGTGCTGGGGCGTGGCCGGGCTGGGGTCCGGGCCGGGGGCGTGCCGGGGGCGGAGCGGCCTCTCTGGCTCCCTGCGCTCTCCGCGACCCGGCTAGTGTCCCACCGGCTGGAGCCAAGCGCGCAGGTCTCGGCGTTGCCACTTTGGGCGCCGGCGAGAGGCCGGGCCCTCCGCACCTGCAGCGATCCCGGAATTCGCGAGCCCGGCACGGGCACCTGTGGCTGCGCCCTGTGCGCCCTCCCGGCCATGGCGCGGGAGGAGGTGAAGGCTCCGAGGGGCCTCCCGGGCCTCCTGTGAGCCAGGGGCCGGAGCAGGGACCCGGCGCGGAGCCGCGCGCCCGCGATGCCTGTCCCAGCGGAGCCGAGGGCGGTGGGGCGCGGGGTGGCCCTGGCGCTTCTGCTGCTGCTCCCCGCGGTGTCCGCCCGCGCGCCGCTGCGGCCCCTGCCCCAACTGCAGCCCGGCATGTGAGTAGCGGAGCTGGGAGGGCTCGGCGGGGTGTGGAGCCCCGGGCCCCTGGGCGGCCCTCCGGGAACAGGCTCGTGCGGCTTTGTCCCCTGAAGCCCTGGAACAATGGGCCCTTTGCCTTAACTCGGGAAGGGTGGTTGAGACACAAGGTTCCAGGGCTGGGTCTGGGGCCCGTCTGCCGAGGCCCCTCGCCGCCTCTCCCCCCTCCTCTTTCCCCGCTTCCCTCCGAGACGTGGGTGGGTCTTGCAGGCTCGGGCAGATGCTGCGCTTTGGGAAGAGGTGAGGAATCTGGGCCACTTTCCGGGCAGGGTCCAGTGGGAGCAGCGCGTTCCCACTTCCCTCCCAAGCCTGTCTCCTGGAGTCTGGGGGCCTTCGCAGGGCGGGCTGTACCCAGACCTGGAGCCGGCGGAGTCGGTCTGTGTGTTCCACACGTGCGCTTTGGGCTGTCGGAGAGGGAGTTTGGTGCCAGAATGGGCAGGAAGAGAGGGTCAGGGAGCCAGCCAAGATGAATTTAATTTTGAAAGATGATTCCCCAACGGGGCCGTTTAGCCGTCTCTCTCAAACAGCAAACCAATCCTTGCGTTGCCTCAAAGGAAAACTGGAGTGGAGGAGGAGTGGGGAGCCGGCTCCCCCAGCACTCCCTGCCTCCAGCTCCGGGCCTGGGGCCTGCAGAGCTCAGGAAGGCCCCTGGCAGGGCCTCCTGTCTGCCAGCCCCGCCCCCACTCAGGGGCCACAGGAAGGGTTCCCCTCCTGTCCAGCACTGCCATGAAGGACCTGCTATTTACATGGCAGTGCAGGACAAGTGTCCTTGTGGAGTGGAGGAGTCTGCACCCCTAGGTCCTCCACTCTGGGGCTCACTTTACTGCCAGAAGGAAGATTGTCTTGTGGCTTTCTTGCAGGAATGGTGTCCCTGGGTTGTGGGGGGGGCTTTTGCTTCAGAAATATGAGCAGCCTAAGTCTTGACTCTGCGTGACTTCTCCTGGACATTCCTCTGTCCTGTGGCCCCAAGGAGTTTGCTGGAGAAGCACTGTAGCCTAAGAAGGGACACCCTGGCCTCTGCGGTGCAGCTGGCTTCACCTCAGAGGGTTGGCCCCAGGGCGTCCAGAGGCACAGGCTCCCTGGAGTCCCAGGGGTGGCCAGATGCTCAGTAGAGGTGGTCAGACGTCTACTGAGGGGAAACCAAGGGAGCATGCCTGCTGAAGGCTCGGGGAGCTGCCGAGGATCGGTTTTCTGTCATCTACCCATGCAACTGGTGCCCTGGAATGGAACGGGTGGCATGAGAGTTGGTCACTTCCTCCTGCTTCCTGACTGTCCCAAAGCCTCACTGCCCTCTTTTCTCCTGCCCTTCACAGCCTGAGCCCTCCTGATCCCCCAGGTGACATGGGGTGGGGCTGTGCCTCTTGTTCCCTGTCCTGCACGTGTCCACCTGGGACCCCGGTTGGCCCACGTGTGAGTCTGGGTCCATGACAACTGCTGATCCTTCATCCCAGATGTTTGGCGTCGTAATTAAGCACTTGGCACATGCCTGGACGTGCACTGGGTCTGTGGTGGGCAGTGGCTGGCTGTTGGCTGAGTGAGGGAGAGCTCCATCCTGCTAGACCCTGGAGAGGGCTCTGCTGGGCTGAGGCACGTCTGGAGGCTTGTTCTGAGCACAAAGGTGGTAGAGGCTGGGGCTGCAGAGGGGCCAGAGCTGCTATTTGCTTCCCTCACCCCAGAGGAGCCACAGGGGTTGTAGAAGATGCTCCATCCTTGCTGGTCCTGTCCACCCTTCCCTTCCAGAGGGATCTGACAAGCTGCCACCAGGGCTTGGCTCAGGGCAGCCGCACCCCTCTGGCTGTTTTCCTGGACCGTTAGCTGAGTTTAAACAGCATGACCTCCTGTTAGTGCTAGAAGGTGCAGTCCCCTGGAGGAGGCTGGGGGTGCAATGGGAGGTGTCCCACTGACTGGCAGCCCCAGATGCCCCACGGACCTTCACGAGTCTGCCACAGGGACCCAAATGGTTCCGTGGCCCTCGTTGACTGAGTGTATGTCCAGATCCAGGGTTACCCCTTGAGTGGCCAAAGCTCATTTATCTTTATTTTTGCCTTTAAAGTGAGTTTCTGCTGCCTGGAAAATGACTTGCCTTTCTTTTCTGGGCCAGGACCGACTGCCGACCATGCGCAGGGCTGGCCCAAGGCAGCTGGCGGGGCTTCCAGGAGCTGGTCTGGACAGGGAGACAGTGCCCATTTGCTGACGCCGGACTCTGGCATGTCAGGGACGCATCTGTTTGTGGCACTGAGCTTGTGGCTGAGAAACAGTCTATGCATTGGAAATCAACAAATTATATTGAACCCCACCCCAGGGCAGACCCCTCTACACTCAACTCCTGTTTTGTAGGTAGCTCTGTTGATCCAAGGGCAGAAATGGCCCCTTTCTCTGAGCCTGAGGTGTCCTTCAGGCCCCCAGAGCCCCGCTTGACCCACTTAACGGGTCCAGTTCGAAAGTGGAGCTGTGCTCGAGTAGCCATAGGGGGCTGCCTGTCCCGGTGCCGAGGCTGCTGCATTGGGTGCAGGTGTGTGTCTGTGTGTGCATATGTGTCTCTGAGTGTGTGTGTGTGTGTGTGTGTGTGTGTGTGTGTGTGTGTGTGTGTGTTGTATGGCATTGCAGCTGAAGTCTCCTCTAGTGGGAGGCATTGAAGGTCCAAGACTCACAGCCTCAATCTGCATCCAAGGGGCCTTAGTTCAGAAATGGATTCCCCAATCCTCAGCCTCAAGGTTCCTCCCATGCTGGCTGTGCCCAGGTGAACTATGGGGGTAAAAATGGAACCTTTAAAATCATACATGAGGGAGTCAGCCCTGAGCAAGCTGCCCTCACTCCTGAAGGGATGTCCAGGGCTGTGCTGAGCTAGGCTGTCCCCTTCTCCTGGGTCCTCACCTCCTTACTCTAGTGTCCCAGTGCTGGGCCCCAATATGTAGGCGCCCACCCTCCTGTGTGCCCACCCCTTGCCTCCAGAAGCTCACTCTGCAGGGAGCAGGTGGCCCAACACCAGAGACGATTCCCCCTTCGACCACACTAGGTCTCTTTGTAGTTTGGGAATTGTCATTTCTTCCCCCAGCCAGGAAGCCAGATTCAACCGCAAGGAATGGAAAGGCCTGTGACTGTAATCCTTCCGGGGGTCAGGGAAATATCTTAGCGGGCTCTCCTCGGACCTACGGGCTGGGGTCAGGTTTCTTCTGGTTCCCTCTTCTGCCCCCTTCATCTTCCCAAATGGAAAAGCAGTGATGGAGTGCTTCTGACTGCAGAAACTTCCCAGTGGAGATGCTGTCCCACCACTTACCCCTTTTCCCCTGAGCTCTAGTGGATCCATCAGTCTTGCTGGGCTCAGGGCAAGAGCCACCTGGGTCTGACCCTTCCAGGAGGGCGTGGTGAGGCAGAGCAGCCTGGGGTGCAGCTCCCTGATGTCCATATGGACTGTGATTGGAGCTGGAAGCCTCCTGGGCATGGCAGTGGCCCTGTGCTCTGGGGAGAGTTGTGGGGGAAGAGTTATTGGGGAGACTCAGGGCAGGGAAATGTGCCATAAACGCCGCCAGGTGGCCCCAGGGAGCAGGGATTGGCCAGGGGTCTCAACAAGTCTTTAGGCACTGTCATCTCATGGGTTAGTTGTAGCCAAGGTCAAGGTTTGAGGAGGCCAAGAGGGACAGAGAGACCCTTTGGGGCAGTCCCTGCCCCACCCCATCTCCTGCCATGCCCCAACATGGCCAAGGGTCAGCTGGGGGTGGGGGGCGGTTCTCCTCTCTCTGGCCCTGTGGCTGGACCACAGCTCTGCTTCTCTGCTTCCTGTAGCACTCCATACCCTTGAGACGATGGACCCTTGCACTTGGGGGCAGTGTCCTGTGTCTCGAGCTGGGGTCAGTAGGAGGAAATTGCTGAGACCCAATGGTGGAGGACGTGTAGCCTCATTGTGGTTCCCAAGAGCCCTGGAGGCCCATGCTTTCATTATACCTGTTTTCCAGATGCTGGGGGGTGGGGGGCTCGGAGAGGGCCCTGAACCTGGCTTGTCTGTTGAAAGGCCACACTCTCGTGTCCATGGCCACCAGGGCCAGGGGTTGGTCATCGGTCCTATTCCCCTCCTCTTTCCACTCTCCAGGGGTTCACCGTGGGTGAGTGCATGCAGGGTACAGGAGTGGGCCAGAGTGTTCAGAGCAAACTCATTTGGGCCCAGTTTGGACCTACAAATGATCCTTTCCCCTAAGTATTTGGCCCTGTCCCCAGCTCCAACAGTGACCCCAGCTCGTACCTCCAGGGCTGTCAGAGCAACCTGGCGGGGTCAGTGCTGAGTCCTTACTTGGCAGGGTGGAAACTGAGGCAGAGGTGGAGTAACCTGCCCATCTTGAGGAGGGTGCTGAGGTTCACGCCCTGCCTACCTGACCTCCTCGGCCAGGGGTTCTCAAACTTGAGTGTGCACCAAAGTCCCCTCAGAGAGCTTGTCAAATCACAGGCAGTTGTGGAATCCCTACGAATGTCTGGCCAATTTGCTGGCTCCAGGGCAGGGCCCAAAAATGTGCATTTCTGACAAGTTCCCAGGAAAGGCTGCTGCTTCAGGCCTGGAACCCCACTCTGAGAAGCACTGCCTGATGCTCAGAGGGCTGGAGGGATCCATCCCAGTCCTGCCCTGTAATGTGCAGCTTCCCCAAGCTTGGTACTGCCATGTGGAAGCTTTGCTCTTTGATTCTCAGGGGGACAGTGTGTCTGTCTATGGGAGGGAGACAGAGGGGCACCTGCCGTGAGGCGCCAGGGAGGGGTCTAAACACAGGTGTGCATGGCTCAGAGCATGCAGGTGAGAAGCCATCTGGGGCTTGGTAGCAGGAGCCGATTCCAGTCCTGGGTGAAGTGTGTTCCTGGTTCCTAGAACCCAGAGAGAGCCTCCTTGAAGCCTGGGCTTGGGGGGGGCAGTCCCCACCAACCACCCCTCACCCCCAAGAGGGACAAACAGCCCAGCTCTTCCCTCCTCCCAGCCCCCCAGCTCCTGCTGGCCCTCCCATTAGCTAAACCTACCTGGCAGCTAGAGAGTAAGGGTGTGTGTGTGCGCGCGCACACATGTGTTGGGGGATGTGATCCACAGAGGTTGGCCTTCTGGGGCACAGAGCATGGCTGGGGTGGGAGAGTCACCCTGGGGGTCTGTGTTATTGTCTGATGTCGATGCTGCAGGCTGGGTCAGGAATAAGGCCAGGAAGGGTGGAGGCAGAGACCCCTAGGCTAGAACCCTGGGGAAGAGACCCTCTGTCCATGATTCACCCTCCTGCCCTGCCCCCTCCTCAGATTCTCACCCTAGGATCCTGGGTCCCCGACACAGCCTGGGGGAATGTGGAAGAGGCCTGGCCTGTAGTCCTGGCTCTCCTTCTAAGTGGCAGGTGGCTGTGAGCAGACCAAGAGGGGTCACCGTCACCTCCTCCCTGGAGACGTGGGGGGATCTGATGATCTAATGTCCAGAAAGGGCCCAGCACTGGGCACCGAGGAGGCTCTTCTGAATTGAGTTGCTTCTTCCTCCTCGCTGCTTGTTGTAAGTGGGTGGGTTTTGGCAGTCTGGCTCCCAGGCCAGAGTGGGTTTCTCCCTGAAAAGGCAACCATAGAGCTCTTCTGAGCCCGCCAAGGGATGGCACAGCTCCCTAGTCAGGAGTTTGTGGGGGAGCCTGACCCCCACTTTTGGCCAGGTGGCGCTCTGCCCTGCCCTGTGCCCTGAGGTCCTCACTCTGGGTCACCTGGACTCGGGCCCCAGGGATGACTGCTGCCTTTGGCGGGGCAAGCCTCTGCCCTGGGGCAGGAAGTTTGGGAAAATGTGGGAGGCCTGGGCAGGACTTCTGGGGCAGGATGTGCTCAGCAGCAGCCCTGGCCGCCCTCAGGCTGGACTGGTGACCTAGAGCTGGCCTCTGATCCTGCCGCAGTCTGTACCCCTCACTGATAGCCAGCTGCAGACCCCACTCTCCCATCTGGGAATTCCTGTCCCTTGAACTGCTTTCATCTCACTGGCTGCCGAGTTGGGTCTGCTGGGTCTGCGCTTTCCATGTGTTCAGGGTGATGGGGGATGGGCAGGCATCAGAGGATAAGGCTCCCCACCCAGCATGATCCTGAGGGGAAGGAGGAAAATGGTCCTTCTTGCAAACTGTTTTTTTCTTCTTCGGTCTGGGGCTGCTGGGCTTGGGCCAGGGTGGCTGGATGGGGCAGGCAGAGTCTCCAAGAGCTGAGCCGGGGGACTGGCCTGCCCAGAAGTGGACCTCACACAGGGCATGGGTGGAGGGTGGTGACAAGTCCAGACAGTTTTAGGTACAGAAGCTGACAGTGCCCCAGTGTCCCCTTGTGGAGCAGGGACTTCAGGTAGGGAAGTTGGGGGATGGGGTGGCCAGGGGACAGGAGTGGCTCTGGCAGGGGGATTTGACAGGCTTGCTGTGTCCCCAGCATGGAAGGCAGCTGTTAGTCCACGCAGGGCATGCCTGGCTCCTCATGCAGGGGAGCAAGCCCAGAGCTTGGCTGAGCAGGACGAAGCTGTTCCCTCCCTCAGGGGCCCCTCGTGCCAGAATTTGCAAAATTGTGCAAATTCTGGCACAAGGCTCAAAGGTAGTGTCCTTTGAGCCTTGTGCCAGAATTTGCCTCTGTAGAGACCCCCTCTGCCCTCAGTCAGGGCAGGCCTGGGGTCCTGTTCCCCGGGCTTCTGCTCCCCCAGCTCAGGGGATGACTCGGAAAGAGCATGGGGAGGGCTGTGGTGGCACCTCCAGCCCCGCATTTCCCATCTGGAGAAGGCAGGGTCTGCGTGGCAGGGAGCTACAGGGTTAGGAGCAGCGTGCAGGATGCATGGGAGAGCCATGCTTGTCCTTCCATCTCCCTCTGAGCCCCTGTGCCCTCCAGCCTGGTGCCACAGGTCTGGACCCCAACCCAAATGAGCCGACATTAAGGGTAGGGTGGGCAGGAGGGGTGAGTGCCAGCTGGGTGTTGGTGGCCAAAGCACCGACTGTCTGTGTCCCTGTCCCAGGCCCCACGTTTGTGTGGAGCAGGAGCTGACCCTGGTGGGCCGCCGCCAGCCCTGTGTGCAGGCCTTCAGTCGTGTGGTGCCCGTATGGAAGCCTGGCTGTGGGCCACAGGTGTGGTGTGTCGGCCACGAGCGGAGGTACGTGCTGGGGACCCTGGGTCTGATGGGCAGGGGTTCTGCTCACACCAAGGGCAGCACTGATCATCTTGGAGCTGGGCATCTGAGGCTAGGACCCTGTCCTGGTCTCAAGACCGCCAGCCCCCACATCCTTTTCTGAAGCCCCTCATCTGGGAGCCCTGTCCCAGCTTCCTAGGGTGCCCTGGAGGGTCTTCCCAGACTGTGGCTCTGTCCTGCTTAGCCATGGACTGGGTCCTTTGTGGGGGGAGGATGTTGGGAGGAGGTAGGGATCCCGCCAGGGAGAGGCCCTGGCCGGGCAAAAGGTGGAAGCAGGTTCCTGCTGCCCGGCCTTCAGGTCTGGTTCTCAAGTTCACATGAAACCTTTGATTGCTCAAGATTTTATTTCAAAATCAAATGTAAGCAATGATCTTCTTGCCTCCCCCTTTCACAGGCTCAGCTCTGCCGACCTGCCGTGCAGAGTGGGTGAGGGCAGCTGGCAGCTGCCGTGTTAGGTGGAGCTGCCCATGTGTCCAGGCGGGAAGGCTGGAATGCAAGTCCGCAGATAAGGCTGTGTGCTCAGCACCTCAGCCCGGGCTTGGGGCCTGCCCTGAGCTGCTCTGGGTGGTCCATGTGGGCTCCCACACCTGCTGTGTCTGCTCCAGGGAGCACGGGCGGTTGCTTTCATGGCGCATGTTTTTCTGCTGTGCAGTTCATAAGTGCACCAAGTGGAGGAGGCCATGACAGTGGTTCTTGTCTGGGGCAGTTTTTTGATTTTTTTCCTTTTTGCAGTTTTTGGCTGGGGCTGGGCTTGAACCTGCCACCTCTGGCATATGGGGCCGGCGCCCTACTTCTTTGAGCCACAGGCACCACCCCCAGGACAGTGCGGGTGATGCTGGCAGTGCCCAGTCAGATCTGGCTGCTGAGGGTGAGCTAGGAGGTCCAGGGGTACGGCTCAGCACCCTGCAGCTGAGGGATGGCCCCTCCCTGCCCAGTGACCCTAAGCAAAAACAAGAAACCTCCCCTTGCTGTTTTCTCTCCAAATGTACATTTTGCAGTCTGTCCTTCTGACCTTCACGTGTGTGAAAGTACGAGTATTTGCAAGTGGAAATTAGGTCACATAAACCACATCTTGTCAGCAGCCCACAGTGGAAGGGTGCTATTTCTAGAGACAGCCAGAAGCCCCTGGGACCCTGGGCTGGGGACTCCCAGGCTGGCCACTCAGCCAATTTCTCTGTGGTCTCCAGGCTGGCCTGCAGTAGCAGGGGAGCTGCACCGTCAGCCTCCTGGCAGGGTGTCCAGGATGTTGGTGGGGAAAGTCCCCCTCTTAGGGAGGGCCCAGCTGCCTGGGCTGTGTGCCGGAAGGGTATCCCCTCCTGGCTCTGCTTGAGGTGTCTGGTACCCTCAGCAGCCCCCAACCTCCCCAGGACCTGGCATTCTGCCTTAGGTTCCAAGGGTGGACAGCTGTCCTGTCCGACCGGCCCATGGGTGTGGCTGAGATCTACCTTCACTCTCTTCACACCCCACCCCCCATTCCTCCTGGGCAAACCAGAGTCCTCTCTCCACTCTGGTGCCCACGAAACACCTCATATGGTTCACTGAAACCAGCACCTAATGGTGATAGGTGACCCAGGCTCATGTCTCATGTTTCCTCTTTGTGTCCCCTCCTGGGGCTGAGTCTAGCCGTGCTAGCCTGGGGGATGTTTCCCAAAGTATCCCATCCAGATGCCCCTCTGGCAGAGGTCCCCTGGTGGGAGCAGCTGTGTCTGGGGTGTTCTGTGCAGCCTTTCTCCACAGAACTGGGGGGTCCCTGTCCCTAACCAGAGCCCTGGGCATGCCTGTTTGCCCGAGTGCCTGCGGCTTATCGGCCCAACTCAATGTGGAATTATTTTAGCCCCAGTGTCCCAGCTGGGCTGTGGGTGACATGAGAGCGGTGGGTGTGTGTCATTCCTCCTGTATCCCTGGGGACAGCCTCCACTCTGCAGTGCAGTAGATCCTGGACCTGGAAGCCATGGCCGGGTGTTAACGAGGATACTTAATCCCGCCCCTGAGGAGGGCATGGGAGGACAGCCTCTCAGGATCTCAGGAGCACACTTGAGGGGGGCTGGTCCCTGGAAAACTGGAGCCCTGAGGGGCTCACGGGTTTATCACAGGCTCCACCCCACCAGCCTGGGGATCTCAGCCTCTTTTTTTCACCCATGAACCAGGCTGACAATACCTCCCGCGCCAGGGGTGCCCTCCCCAGGCTGCCTGGCATAGAGCAAGGCTCAGAAGCAGAGTGTCCATGAGCAGGTGGAGTGTCCACTGAGGTGGTCTAGCTCCCTGGACCCCCTGCTCATAGGGAGCTGAGTCTCAGGAAGGTCCAGCTACCTGTTCTCAGCCTCATCTTCATTCTTTATGAGGCAGCCACTGAGCCCAAGAGCCAGAGGGTTCAGGTGTCATGGTGTGGTCATGCAGGGACTAAGTGGCAGGGTTGAGTCCACAACCTGAGTGTTGTCTGTGAGATACACAGCCCCTGTTGAACTCATATTCACCCTTCAAAATCCATCTCACACAAGCCCTTTGTGAAGCTCTCCCCTACCTCTAGGAGGCCAGTGACTGCCCTTGTGTCCCTATATGTCCCTGTGACAGGTCCCAAAGCTTGTAGGCCCCCAGGGAATGTGGAGCAGCTGGGGTAGCATGTGGCAGTGATGGGCCAGCAGGGGAGGGTAGATGTGACAGGAATGGGGCTTCAGGACCTGGCTCCAGAAGCATGTCTGGGACTTCTTCTGGGTCTGGCCCAAGTGCAGCAGATGCTTGTCTTAGCCAGAGGCCAGGTGCTGGGGACTTCATCCTCAAGTGCCCCTGAGGGCAGGAGACCTGCCTTGCTTCACCCCAGGCTGGCCCCACTGCCAGGTCCCTCTGTCACTGGGCTGATGGGCAGCTGGTGCCTCAGTCTACAAGGCCAGCCTCAGGACTTGGTGCAGGTGCCCTGTCCAAGCCCAGGGGATGCTGCAGATGAGGCTCTGAGTGTTGGGCTTTGCCCACTAAGTGATGGTGGCAGCTGGCATGGCCTGATGTTCTGAGTGCTTGGCCCCCACTGCTCTTTCGTTAGTGATCTTTCTGCACAGAGAACTCTCTGGGTGGTTGGAGCAAAGGGGCAGGAAGCCAAGGGTTAGAGGCAGGAGCTCTGTGCCCCATAAACCAAGTGTACCCCAATGTGCCCCTGGACAGACAAGGAGATACATCCTCTCCTGAGCTCTCTGGGGTGGCCAGTGGGGCAGAGGTCACAGGAGAGACCCTGAGTCCATGTCCTCAGGCTGGGCAAGCCCCAGCAAGTGCAGAGCCTCCCAGGCCTGAGTCGCCCTCCCCCCCCACCCCCAAAGCAGCTGGGATGAGGGTTAGGTGACTGCACACTGGCCAGGCCCAGGTGTGGCTATCATGTGCTGGCTCCTGCCACCACTTCCCTGCAATCTAAAGGCCCTTTGGCTCTGGATCTGGTTTCTGCCGGCCATAGACACAGCTATGCAGGATAATGGGGTGCTTGGCCCTGGCCCTGACTACACTTGAGAGGCTAGGTGGGGTGCCTAGGAGTCCCGCCAGCAGGTACTTCCCAATAAGCCTGATCAAGGGCCAACACAGGCCTCCCCAGGCCTGGAGCTCCTGGTGAGGAACAAGGTTCATGAGAAGGAAGTGGGGGAGGAGGGAGGAGACCTGGAGCATGGAGCCACCACATGCGGCCTTCCTGCACACCCCCTGCACTGCGGCCCCACTGTGGGGCTGCAGCTGGAGAGGCAGAAGAGTGGGCACCTGTGCGGGCCTGGCAGCCTGTGGCCTCTTGCCCCTGCACTCCCAGGCCTGTGCTCCTGCTGGCTGCCGGATCTGGGGAGCTGGCGCCAGCTGCAGGGGAGCAAGGGTCTTTCCTCAGGGGGTTGTGGAGGCTGCAGGCTGAGTGGCCCTCTCCGCAGGTCTTTCCCTTTGGGGGGTGGAGGGTGGCCAGTGACCGAAGGAGCAGCACGTAGCCCAGCGCTGCGGGCAGCCTGGGAGAGGGATAAATATTTACGACACCAGGGCCAGCGCCCTCCATTGCTGCCAAACATTGTTCACCGCTGCGGTCGGTTTCTGTCCAGGCAAGTGGTTTCATGTCCTGCCAAAGTGGTGTTTTGCAAGGCGCTTCCAGGGTCTCATGTGCGCGTGCACGGACACATGCTTCCGGAGGCGGCCGCCGCTGCCACTGGCCCTGTTTATTTGTTGGGTTGGGGTCCCCAGGGCCAAGCTCGGGCTTCCCACAACGCAGCCCCAAGTTGGGAGGGCATTTTGTTACTTGGAGACGGCTACTTCCAAAGGCTCAAGGGCCCTCGACCCAGTGGCTGCTGGCCAGGCCCCTGGTCACCGTCCCTAGAGACAGCAGCTGGGTGGGGGAGGGTTGCTGGCTGTGGGGTCTGGAGGCTGCAGGGTGGGCGCTGAGTAGCTTGTCATCCCGTCCTTCAGGTCAGCCTCTCTGTCTCTGACTCTCTGTCTCTCCATCTGCCTCCCCCCACATCCGTGTGACCAGTTCTGTTATTACAGAAACAAAGACCTTGTAGCCATGGGACCCTTGGACATGTGCCAAGCAGTGATGGGTATGAGCTTCCTGCCGCTGCTGTAATGGAATCGGGGCAAGGGGCTCAGAAACAGCAGAAGTCTGTTGTGACAGAGGGTCTGTCCCAGGCCTAGCTTCAAGTCACCGGCCCATCCTTATCTGCTGTGGCTGGTAGATGTGTCACCCCAGGCTCTGCCTCCTTCTCCACCCGACCTGCTCCTGTGTCCTGTCCAAACTTCCCTCTTCTTCTGAGGGCTCCTGCCATTGGGCTAAAGCATGCCCTCACCCCATATGACCTCATTGTAACTTGATAAGTGCCACAAAGACCTTATTTCCAAATAAGGTGGACCTGGATTTGGGGGATGTTGCCTAGCAGCACCAGCAGAGAGGCAGAGTGGGCAGTTGGCCATCTGTCTTGCCAGCCCTTAGAGTGGGGGGAAGTTTATTGGGGAGGGATAAGAGCTGTCAGGGGCAGGTAGGGGTGCTGTGCTCGGAGGAAGCAGGAGAGGAGCTTCTGGGAAGGGCAGACGCTTTTCAAAATTGGTGGCCTAGTTCAGGAGGATCCAGGATTAGCAGCCATGGGTGGGGGGCAGTGGGAGGAAACGGAGGGATTGTGGGGGCCATGCCTGTACCCTCCTTCTGCTAGATTTGCTGTAGGCTCAGCCCCTGGCAGGGGAGGCAGGGCCCCACCAAGACCCCCCAGCCTCAGGCTAGGATGTCAGTGGTGGGGGTGGTGGAGGGCAGGTGGCTGAGCTGGGCATAGGTAGCCTAATGGGGCCAGGCTTCCAGGGGCCCTGGTGCTGGTAGTCTGGGCAGTCCTCACATTTGGGGAGGGGGACAGATGGGAGGACCCACCCTTTGGGTGAGCTGGTTCTCACTGGCCATGGGCACCTTCTTCTCATGGCCACTTCCTGAGCTGGGTCTCAGGTAGCCAGCTCCTGGGCTGGCTCTGACATGTTTCATTTGGCCTTAGCGAGAGCCCTGGCCTGTCCGATCTGAGCGGGAAGCAGTCACATAGCCCTGGGAAGACCCCCTGCTGCCTACCCTGAGGTCTCCCCCTTGACCTGGGCACACACGGGGCCTCCTGCCGCTGCCCATAATAGCTTCCTCTGGGTCACCTGTTTCCCCAGCTTAGCTCTGCGCTCCTGAGTGGGGGATGTGGCCATGACACCCATGTATGGGGCCCACTCCTCCTGGACACTCCAGAGTTGTCCACTTGTTGATGGCCTGAGAGCCTGGGGTCCGAACAGTCCAGCCCGCCCTGGGCATCCGGAGCCCACTTGGCGCATTCTGAAGTGATGTTGGCTTCCCCAGATCCTCCTAGACTGGCCTGGGGCTAAGAGCCAGGTGAGGGGCTGGATGGGCAGCTTGGAGTGGGACCACCGTGGGCATGCGAGGGCTGGGCAGAGGCAGAGGGGAGGCACAATCCAGGGCTCGGGCCCTGCCTGGGGCCCCAAAGGAGCCTGACTGGGCATTGACCCCACCCTCGGCACCTCAGCCTCAGCCTGCTTGGCTGGGAAACAGATGAGGCAGAAATCAGTCTGGGGCTCGTGAGAGCCAGATGCAACTGGGCCTGCAGTGGTGAACACTGGCCCTCTCTCTTCTCTTTCAGGACCATCTACTACATGGGCTATAGGCAGGTCTACACCTCCGAGGCCCGGACCGTGCTCAGGTGCTGCCGAGGGTGGAGCCAGCAGCCGGGCGAGGAGGGCTGCCTCTCCGGTGAGTGCCTGTCACCTGCTGGCTCTGCCAAGGGGCAGGGGCCAGTTGGCTGGTGTCTGAGTGCTCAGCCTCGGGAAGGCATCCGAGGGTGCCCTGTGGCCACATGTTGGTGTCTGTGGGCTTAGGCTTTCTGAGGCTCTTTTGGGGTCCACCTGCCGTGCCACACTCAGCCCCAGGTCTTGGGGTCCTTCTGGCTGCTCTGTTCCCAGAAAGGCCCAGGCAGAGGGCTGTCGGGGTTGGACAGGGGGCCCTCAGCCTCTGTGGGTGCAAGACAGCAGCTGCTTCCCCTGTCCCCTTTGCTGGCATTCTTGGGTGGATCTGGCACCCAGGCCTCAGTCTTCCTATCTGCTGAAGGGAACTTCAGTCAGTGCCCCTCCCAGAGAGCCCAAGTCTGACAACGCAGGTGGGACATCCTGTGGATCTAGCCCCATTTGGGAGACAATCCATAGACAACCTTATACAGGCAGGTGCGGATGGGCTGTGGCCCAGAGGCGGGAGCTGGGCGGGAGGTGGGCAGGCAGCTCTTGGCAGGCGGCTCCCAGCCCTCTGCTTTCTCAGAGGAGTGGGGCTCCCTAGGGTGCGCCTGGCTGCAGGGGTGTCTGAAGGGAGGTGCAGGCGCTCTGGCAGGTGAGGTTGCCTGGGCAAAGGCATCAGCAGCTCTCCCTGGAGGGGTCAGCTCAGAGGTCGTGAGACTCTGTCCTTGTCCCTGTGCTTCCCCTGAAAGGTCATGGGGTGAGTACTGTGCTGTGGGGTGTGTCTAGGGTCATGTTGAGAGCTCCTGTGATGGCGACGGGACTCCAATTCCAGGGGTCCTTGCTGTGGTGTCTCTGTGACCCCCGGCTCCCTTTTCACACACGAAGTATGAAGCCTGGTGTCTGAGAAACAGGGACGGAATCACTCGTCCTGATGAGAACGCCAGTGGGAGAAGGGGAGGAGAAGGGCTGCTGGGGCTGTTTTTCCAGTGGAGGAAGTGACTAGTTCTCTCCAGGAAGGGAGGCGAGGCAGGAGGGAGAAGGAGGCAGCTTAGGGTGCTGGCCGCAGGGCAAGGGGGGGTGCCTGCCAGCTGTGCCCCCCCACGGGGTGTCCCAGCCCCCACAGTCCAGGAGGGTCCTGAGAGGCGGCTCCCTCTGCAGTTTGGGGACTGATGAACCCCTGGCCCTCTGCCTCCGTGTCTGGAGGAGCAAAGGGTGTGTTAGGGGGAGCAGGCGGGGGCAGGGCAGACACCAGAGCCTACTTTCTGTTCTGGGATGGGCCCTGGGGCTGCCAAAGGTGGCTGTCACCATGGGGTGAAATGATGAGCTGGTGCTGGAGCGGGAGAGGAGGTGGGCCAACCGCCTGCTCCCTCAGGGCTCACAGGGGAGGACATGCCGGAGCATGAGCAGGGTGCTCCGGGCCGGGGGGAGCGGGACTCAGGTGCAGCTAGTACAGGTGGGGGTGCGGTGGCAGCACCCGGCCATCCTTGTGACCTTCAGGCCCTGTGCTGGGATCTGGAGACCCTCACACTCACCTTGTTTAGACTGACCATCCAGAGCCTGGGGGTGTGGCCTGTGTCTAGATGCTAGGCTGGCCTCACATCACTGGAGACTTGGGGACAGAGGCCAACGTTATATCACGAAGGGGCCGCAGCAGGGTCCTGTGAACATGACGATCTCTCTGGATCCCTAGTGTGGCCCTGCGTGAGCTTTGGGCTCTGCCAACTAGGCACCAGGTTGTCGTGCACCCACAGGAACCCTTGGGTCTTGAACCCTAACCCTAACCCTGGCGGCTCTGCCCTGGGCTGTTTCTGCTGGTGGGGAGGGCTTGATCCAGCGGGGGGCTGTGTAATACGGGAACAACCCCAGTGGACAAGGGGGAGGCCTTGCTGTGGGGCAAGTGTATAGGGTAATGGGAGGTCCCAGCCACTGAGCCTCATCCTGGGGGTCCGGGTTGTGACACTAGCAGGGTCCACCTTGGATCTTGTGCTTGAGCTTTGGCTTTTAGTTGTTCGTTGGTGTTTTTTGTGACAGACTCTTGCTCTGTTGCCCAGGCTGGAGGGCAGTTGTGTCATCATAGCTCAACTCCTGGGCTCAAGTGATTCCCCCATCTCAGCCTCCTGAGCATCTGGGACTACAGGCACCTGCCACTACTCTCAGCTAGTTTTTCTTTTTCTTGTAGGGTTGGGTCTCACTCTTGCCTAGGCTGGTCTCAAACTCCTGGCCTCAAGTGATCCTCCCACCTCAGCCTCCCAGAGTGCTGGGATACTGGGCTACATGAGCCACTGTGCCCGGCCAGTTGTTTATTTTTAGAAATTCATTTTTAGCACAGATTGACTTTATTTTACTTTTCTTCGTTTGTTTTAATGATCTCTGGAAAGCTCTGTGGTCTGGCTTCTCCAGATGCACGCTGTCTGCCTCGTGTCTGGGTCCCAGCGTGTGGCCAGCAGGCATGCACAGATGATGACGGGCTGCCAAGAGCCAACGGGGGATGTGGGGGGTGTTTTGGGGGGCTGCAGGAGTGTCAGGGCTGAGTTGGGGCCAGTAAGTGGTCCTGGCCCGGGCCTTTGGACCTTACTACTCCACACATGGAATATCTAGCCCAGTCAGGGAAGCTGGCAGAGACTTTCCCCTAGCTGCCACTCTCTGGGGACAGGGCACATGCCGTAAACCATAGGCCTTGTGTTCTGTGCAGCCTCTGTCTGGGCTGGCTTCCGTCCTGAGGCTTGTGTGTGAGGTCATTGGGCTGGCCAGGGCTGGGGGCTTTCCTGGGCATCACGGAGGGCTCTGGCAGGGCAGAGTGGGGAAGGAAGGGTGGCCTCATGGGCTCAGTTGGCCTGCCCCAACTGAGGAGTGGGGCCACTATCCACGATGGAAGGGGTGCCTGTCTGGTCCAAGCAGTCAAGAGAGAGAAAAACACGACTCAGCCCTCTCCCTGCCCTTCATGAGCTTCAGCACTTTGGTGGGTTAACCTCGCCACCCCTGCCCAGGTCTCCAGCTCTGGCACCTGGTGGGATACATGAGTAACTTCACGCGGAGCCTTCATGTGGCACCAGTACACAGCAAGTGCTCAAGCAGTGCCTGCTGCCCCTGCTGTCAGGAGAGGAATTGCAGAGAGAGACTTCTTGAGGTGCAGTGACTCCTGTTAACAGCAGGGGTAGTAGTGGCACAAATGGTGATTGGGGACAGTACCCCTTGGCCAAGGGCTCAGTCTCAGGGGCTGTGTGGAGCGGGGGCCGCTGCCAGGCCTTACCTCTACCGCTTGGTGGTTCTGGAGTGTGTCCTTCTCCTCTCCACGGGCTCAGCTGCCCCCAGAACCTCCGGGGCTGTGGCTCTGCGTTCATGTTCCCTCTCCCTTCTGGGCACGTGTTCCGGAAGCCTCCTTTCCTCTGCACTGTGCATTTACCATTCTGTTGGCTGGTGCAAGGGAGCCCGGGGCAGGTGTGGTTGGGGCCAGGCATCTGTCGTGGGGTGGGATTTTCAGGGTCCCAGCAGGTGCAGGGGTCCCAGCCTCCTCTGTCCCTGGGAGTTCTGTGTATGTGGGGTCAGGTGACAGTCAGAGGAGCTGCCTTGGGTCCCCTGGCCAGCATGTCTGAGGGTGTCCAGGCTGGAGTACAGGACAGGGTCCTCTGAGCTCTCTAGGTCTCTCCCCAGCCATGGAGACAATGTCAGGGTCACCCATGGAGCCCTGTGGTGTTTGTGTGGGCAGAGGGGACGTAATGCCTGAGAGAGGATGGCAGGAGCCTGGTCAGCGTGTTTCTCTGAGATCCACTGAGTTATTACTGGGCAGGGTGGCAGAGCCTGGTGTCACTCAGCCCTGCCCAGGCTGCTGGGCTTGGGCCCTCTTCTGCCATAATGGGGTGAGTACTTTCTGCTCAGGGATTCTCTAAACTCCAGTTTTATCCCAGTCAAGTGACACATTTTGCCTGGACCCTCCTGATGTTTCAGCCATAGTCATCCTGGGTCCTGTAGTACTGTCCTGGCAGAACCTTGGGCAGTGATCCTTGGTTTGGCTCAGTACGTGCCTGGTCTGGCAGCTGGCTCCCATCCCTCCCCACGTGCACTGAGGCGGATACATGTAGGACCACGGTGCCAGGGAGACCCTTTCTGTGGCGCCTTCCTCTGATTCCCCACTCAGGCTGGGCTCAGGAAGAGTTTCAATGGACGCTGCCCTGGACCTGTGCACCTGCGGCCTTGGCACCTAGCTGGGGAGGCCTGGGTTTGGGCCCCGTGTCCAGCTGCCAGCCCGCCAGGCAGGTGGGCCGCTGCCCCCTCTGTGTCCCTCCAGGCCTGGTTGGTGTCCCTCTGACCTGCAGAAGGCCACAGTGGACCCTGGGGCTACCCTTTGCTTTCCTGTCTCTGTCATTTACTTTTCCTTTTCCGTTCTGGCCACACATCAGCCCCGCGCCCCAGCGTGGGAATCAGCTGAGCTGGTGTCCCAGGCCCTGGGCTCCCTTTTCCTCCACCAGACACAGTGTGTGGCCCTCAGATGGCACGGCGGGGCCCCAGGTCCCTCCACCCGTGGATGAGTATGAGTAGTCATGCGTACTGTGCCCTGGGGCCCCTGCCCGTGCTCGCCGCTCCTTGCACAGATCTGTGCACACGTGCAACGTGCATGGTGAACTGACACCCACACTCACACGGCCATGCCTACACACACTCACTCATGCTCATGTGCTCACTTGAGTGTGCACAGCCCCCTGTGCTTACTCATACGCCCTGTGCCACACGTGTCCATGCACGTACACACCTGCATGGAGCTGGGAACCCCATGGTGCCTGGGAGTCCTCAGGGACCTCCAAGCTCAGGGATGAGGGTCGTCTAGTAGAATATTACCCTTGATAAGTGAAAATTGCCCATGACGGAGCTTAACATGAATGTCACCATTTTCAGAGGGATACTGAGGCTCACAGTGGTTAAAAACTTTGCCCTGTGGTCAGCCAGCTAATAACTATCAGATCTGGAGCTTGAGCGTGTCTTCCAGCCCAAGCTATGCTGGCCTGCCAAGGTGCTGGCCTGGATTCTGGGGCCAGGAGGAGAGGTTGGGATGAGCAGGGGAGGTGTGTGAACACTGGGTCCTGGGGACGCCTGGCCTGGCCTTGCCCCAGCCTTCCCCCCACAGGCCACCTCCACCTGCCCTGGTATTTCTCACACTCATGGGTTTGGACAGTTGCTTCCAAGGTCCCAGGGCCCTGTGGGTGCAGCCCCTGCCAAGCCAACAGCCGGAGGGAAGCTCCCCACCCAGACCCCCTGCCATGGCTTGGCTTCTTTAGTGGCTTAAAGTAACCGATGTTAAGTATAAAACAAGTTGTTGCTCAGAAATCTCTAAATCATTTTGTGAAAGCATCTATCCCTTCCTTCCTTCGACCCTCATGTGCTGAGTCATTTTAGTTTTCATTTTCAAGTTTCCCACCTGGTCGTGCTGTCTGCCCGGCCCTTTCCACACGTACAGGGTGCTCTTGGATGGTACCACAGGTCCTGGTCGGAGCGGGCCTCTGGTGCTCACCACTCTTCTCTCTGTGCGAGTTTGTCTCCTGTGTGCTGGCTTAGTTCATGCACTGTTGTCTGAGCTGTCCACTTACAAGGTGCTAGGACACGCTGTCCGTGCTATTATCGGTGACAGTGGGGAGGGGTGGGCCTGCTGCTGGACGCTGGTGTCCTTGGCTTCCTCCTACACCGGCCCAGGCACTCTCCTGTGGTCCACCCATCCCCCTGTTACTCTGCACTGGGTGTCCACCCTCTCTTGGGCCTCCACTCCCACCACACCTGGAGGGTAGACATTTCCGCTCCATGACCCCAAGCAGGCCTTGGGCTTCCTCTTGCAGTATCCTCATGTTACAGCCTCCCGAGGGTCCAGGAGTGCCCGTCTTTGTTTTAAAGCCCTGTGGTGTTTTCCCACCTCTGCGGATGGGATAGCACCCTCCTTTGGCCCTGGTGCCTGCCCTCTCCCCATAGAATATGAACAGATGACTCACGCCTGGCCCTGCCTGGCCACTTAGGTGCCTGTTCCCACCTCATTCCCTTCACTCAGCAGTTGAGAAGTACCTTCTGAGTGCCAGTGCTGGGCACGTGATGGCAACGAGACAGGGTGATGACTGCTTTAGGGACCTGGGCTGGGCCTGAGGTGAGCTGTTACACGCCAGAGGTGCGCTGGTGGGCAGCTGCAGGCAGACTCAGCTTGGTTTATACAGGGGCCCTCGGCAGGCTCCTTGAGGACGTGCCATTTGGGGAAAAGACATGTGTCCCAGAGCAGCCTGCTCAATGGGGGCTCCTGAGGAATAGGACTGAGCCTGCGGGTGTGGGGGTAGCATGCGGGGGGGGGGCAGAGAGTGAGGCCCAGAGCTAGGTGGGGTCTAACGCATAGGGTCTGGGGGCCATGGGGTCAGTACGCTTACTCTCCACTTGCTTGAGAGGTGGTGTCTTCAGCCAGGATAACCATGAAGGCCACCCTAGGGTTTTAGAAGGGCCTGCCTTCTCATCTGTTTCTGAGTCAGGCAGATGCTTCTGGGGGAGGGGGAGAAGGATGTGAGCTGGGGCAGAGGGAACCTAGAGCTCCAGGAGGATGCTGAGAGCAGGGAGGGGGACCCCTGGCAGCCACTTAGCCCCAATCCGGGGGAGTCGGGGACTGGCACCAGCTCCAGCCTGGAAGGTGGCTGGAGGTCTTCAGGACCCTGCAAACCTTTTTTGTGGTGAAAAATAAACACAACTGCTCTTCTCTCAGTGGAAACACCCAAGTCAACAGGTTTGGGCCCCCAGTACTTGGGACACTAAAGTTTCCTGCTGTTTCCTATTACACAGGCCCCTGTCAGCCCCTCCGCCCAGAGGGATTTCCCTGTGTTCAGTGTGGATCATAGCAGCTTCTGTCCAGCTTCCCTGTGGCCCAGCTCCCTCGGGCTGCAGGTGTTTGGCTGGAGGGGCTTGGGTTTGGACAGGTGTGACTGAGGGCCAGCTAGAATGCCCACAGGGTGGCCCGAGGGCAGAGAGGCCCCCTCTGAGACTGGGTGGCCGTGGTCTCAGGATGGCAGGAGAAGCAGTGCCTCTCTGCACTGGCCTGGCCAGGTCCTCCTGACTCCAGACGCCTACACTGGAGACTTTTGGGATTGAGTACTGGCCTAGGCCTTGGTCAGTCCTCACTGTGTGGCCTAAAGCCAGGTACCGACCTGCTCTAAGCCTTGGTTTTCCTCACCAGCACAGCATCTGGGCCAGAAGCTCTTGGACCCACAGCCTGGCTGTTGTCCTTCCCCTTGGCTGACCCCACTGCACCCCAGGGTCCCAGGCATTCTAGCCTGGCAGGGTTCCTCCGTCTAGCTGGGGTGTCTAACCTGCAGCCCACGGCCCACACACTGACTTGGGGAGGACTCTCTTGCTTACCTATGGTGTCCAACACCATGGAAAGTGTGCCCAGACCTTGTCTGTGCTTGTCATCTTTCCTTAATGTGTCCTAGCCGTGTGGCCCAAGGCAGCTCTTCTCCCTCCACTGTGGCAGAAGAGAAGAAAGGCTGGACTCCCCGGGCCAGGGCTTTCCTCTAGGCCCTGGCAGCGTGTTGTCAGTGACACACAACCTTGCTCTGAGCCCACGAGCTTGGGTCCTGCAGGGTCCAGGGCTGCAGGGGGTGGCCCAGTCACTGTTCTGAGCACCCTACAGGGGCAGGGAGCAGCCTGCCCTATTGTCATGTGCAGGGTGGGGGCTGCAGGCAAGAAAATTGGGGCCTTAGCCCCCATTGGGCACCCACTATGGGGAACCAGCAAGGCAGTTTGGGATGGTTGGCTGGGGGGCTGCCTGCCCAGCCGTGGCCTCCTGCACCCACATACTCCCACCTGACTCACTGGCTTGAGGGAGCCCCTAGGCAGTTGGGGGCTGCAGGAGAGGGCCTGGGAGCAGAGGGTCTCCTATGGAGGAAGAGGAGGAAGAAGATGAGCGAGGCCACCTTCTTCCCAGCCCTGACCTCCTCCCCTCCCCAGGTCCTGCTGGCCTGGGGTGTCCTGGCCCTCCCTGGGCCAGCCTTACAGGTTCTACCGGGGGGCTCGAGAGGGCGCCTCAGCCAGATCCCAGCCCCCCTTGCAACTGTGGGCCTCACCGTCTACACTGCTGCCCTCCCTACCCCAGCCCCTTCCCTCTCTTAGAAATGCCCTGAACACTCTGGTATCAGCTGAAATGAGAGGTTTTTACTAAACTCAGGGGACCACCCTGATTGGTGGTGGCCATGCCTGAGGTCAGCAGCGGGAGCTGGGTCAGTGTGTGAGGCAGGACAGAGAGAGTGGGGGCAGTGACCTGGTGGGCTTCCTCACACTTTCTCTCCTCTCCACAGCGCAGTGTCATACCGGCCTCTGTTTCAATGGTGGCCACTGCATGCCAGGCTCAGCCCAGCTGTGTCACTGTCCACCAGGCTTCCGAGGCTCCCGCTGTCAGCACGGTGAGTGGAGGCCCCTTGGGTACCAAGGCCCTGGCTGTGGCCAGCCTGTAGGCATATGGCATAGGGTAGGGGACATATCAGTGGTGACGGTCCCTGGACAGGGGCTCTCCAAGAACATTCTCTATCCCTTCACCCAGCTTCCTGCAGCACACTGAGGCTGTTGGAAGGGGTGAACCCCGAGAGACCTGCCCTTAGCAGGTGGCTCAGTGCCTCACAATCTCAGAGCCCCCCTCCACCCCACCCCCACTCCCCCACTGCGTCCAACCTACTGTTTATGGGCAGAGACTCCCGCCTCTGAGAAAGGCAGGGAGTGGCTGGGGTCCTGGAGTCCCCGGCTGTACTTCCATGGTTCCTGAGTGCTTGTCCTTGGTGTTGAATGACGGGGCAGCCAGGGGTCCCAGCCGTCGTATAAATTGGAGCACATTCATAAATGTCCCGCAGACCCTGGCAATGAGGCAGCAGGAGCCATGGTTTTGTGGGAAAATGCTTATGGAGGACTGATCAGGGACAGGCTGAAAGTTAGCGCTTGGGTAGTAGAATTTGTGTAAATGCATCCAACTCGTGGATAGTGGACGGAAGAGCCTCTGCAGACGTTGGCCCTGGGAGGCGTGACCTCTCTTCCTGAAGCCTTCTGCTCTGTGAGTTTCAGAATTGCTCCTGCAAGGGGCGGCTGGGGGTTCTTCCCAGTGGAGGCCCCGGCAGGTGGGACATGCGTGTCCCAGCTCAGGCAGGCAGCGTGAGGGAATCCAAGGACCCCTGCACCCTCGAGCTGCCCTCTGTGGTCACCCAGGGTTTGGGTTACTGGCTGGCTGTCCTCTGTTAGCCAGGAGGGTCCCTGCTGAATCAGCGCTAGTGCTGGCTGCTTCCTAGAAGCTGAGCAGCTGGAGGGCTGCCAGGCCATGGAGCATGGCCCCTCCAGGTCCCCTAGACTGTCACTGCTGAGTGACATCCAGCCTCCCAGCTTCACCAGGCTTCCTTGTGGCCACTCGGTGGGCTGTCTGGACATGAGTGGCCCTGGGGTCCCTGCAGGATGGAGCTCTGGCCTTCATGCTTCACCTCTTCTTAGGAATTTAAATTTCGACATAGGCGGGGAATGAGAAATGTCCCCAGGGCCTTTCTGCCTCCTTCCTCGAATCTTTGTGAAACAGGTGTGCTTGACTTCAGTTTTGTGTAGAAATCCTGGGCTGCCTGTGCTTGGTGGGGTGGGGACCTCCTGAAGCTGGCTGCCTCTGAGGAAGTGTCCAGAACAGGCCTGTAGCAAAGAAGACTACCCTGTGATCTCTGCTCCTGGGGGAGGGTGATGAGGAGGTGACCCTGGGGTGTAGCCTGTCCTGGTCAAGTCCCCCAGGAAGGGCTAAGGACACCTGATTGCTGTCCTCAGAGCCAGCTGCCTGCTCCCCTTGTCCTGTCTCCCACCATGCCTCCCACTCCACCCCATCTTCACTGACGGCCCGGCTCTCAGCCCCACTCCATGCTGAGCAGTCGCCTTCCCCCACAGCCTGACACCTGCCTCCAGGTACCAGAGGAGGAGCTTGCAGGGCTGCTGAGGGCCTGGCACCTGATCAGGGAACATGTTTTCTGGTGGGGGCTCAGTATCGAGCAGAGGAGGGGGCTGGGGGACCTCTGTACTTCTGGGAGCTGGGTGTGGCTGTGGGGGGCTGGGTATGGCCATGGGGCTGGCCTGGTGGTAGGGGGCTGCCATGGCTGTGGTGGGCAGGCATCCAGGGATCCTGACCCTGTCTATGGCCAGCACCTGCTGAGCTCAGAGTCACACTCAGAGCTCAGGGCTGAGTGTGCTCACATGCCCTGTGTCCCGCCAGCCTCCTAGGGCCAGCACTTTTTTTTTTTTGGAGATAGAGTCTCATTTTGTCGCTCACAGCAACCTCAAACTCTTGGGCTCAAGTGATTCTCTTGTCTCAGCCTCCTAAGTAGCTGAAACTAGAGGCGCCTGTCACAATGCCCAGCTATATACATACATACACATATATATATATATATTTTTTTTTTTAAAGAAATGAGGTCTCCCTCTGACTCAGGCTGGTGTTGAACCTGTGAGCTCAGGCAATCCACCATGGCCTCCCAGTAGGGCCCTCACTTCTGCTTTAGACTCGTGAGGTTCCCAGAGCAGCAGCCCCATTCCATGGCTATGGTGGGCACAGCCTGGTGGGCACAGGCAGGGCCTGGAGGTGGCAGCTCCTTCCTGGCATTGAGCCAGGTCTGCTTGTGGCGCCTCACTGAATCCTCACTTCAGCTGCCTGGTGAGAGAGGAAATAGCTGCTGGCAGCTGCTGGCCACTTGGTGCGTGAGTGGCAGACCTGAGCTGTAGGCAGGCCTGTCTGAAGGAGCCCTTGGCACCTGGTCGCACTGCTTCCAGGTGCAGGACCAGGCCTTGGTCAGGGGAGATCTGCTTTTGGGGAGAGAGGGGCAAAGGCCCCAGACAGGGCGAGAACTTCCTCACCTGGGAGAGTGACCAGTCAGGGGCAGACGTGGACTTCAGATTGGTGGACAAGCTGGGGGGTGGCTACTTGGCTTCTACTGTGGGCACTCTCCTAGAAGAAGGGCTGGACATGCAGGGCTGAGTGTACATGCCTGTGAGTGTGCAGGGCTGAGTGTACACGGCTGTGAGTGTGCAGGGATGGGTGTGCAGGGCTGTCTGTATGCAGGGCTGAGTGTACAGGGCTGTGTGTATGCAGGGCTGAGTGTGCAAGCCTGTGAGTGTACACGGCTGTGAGTGTGCACGGCTGTGTGTGTGCAGGGCTGAGTGTGCAGGGTTGGGTGTGAATGCCAGGCCTCCTGCAGCCCCTAGCCTTGGTGCCCCCACCCTGACCTCTGATGATTACCTTCCTGTCCCTCATCCATGCTGGGTTTGGGCACCACAGACCTGAGCTGGGGTGGGAATATTTAACTCACTCCCCAGTTATAACTGATTCCAGTTTTGAAAATAAAAGCCATGTTTTCTGAGTCTCCCAAATTTGTTCATTGAATAAAAGTATGGGGGAGGGAGGCAGAGACTGGTGGGCGATGCCTCTGGAGGCTGTGGGAGAGGGGAGCCCCCTCCAGCGTGCCACTCTCCCATTCTACTCCCAGATGGTCATTCAGGACTTAGGCCTGGGAGGGAGGGTGGTAGGGTGGCTTAGCTCCCCTGTCCCGGCTGTTCTATCACTACCTGAAGCCTTCCTGCAGAAGCATAAATTGTCTGGGGAGCTCCTGCCTAGCCCCAGGCAGGCCCTGCACAGTTTGCCCAATGATGGCTTGGTGCCCCCCAGGCCTGGCACTGTGTGACCAGGGTAACCGGCTCCCCACTCAGGGCCGGTTCCTCCTCTGCTGGGGGGTGAGGTGCAGGTGCCTGAGCCAGGGTAGGGGAGCCCCAGAGCCCACCTGATGGGAGTGTCAGGGAGCAGGGGCCACTGTCAGGGACAGCCACAGTGACCGCAGTGAGTTCCTGGTGGTGGAGGTGGGCTTTGTCCCTGCTTCTCAGGGTAACTACACTTGTGGCACCCCTGTGCTTCCATGGGGTGCCACTGTCATGCAGCCTCTCCCTTGGGTGGCCTGGAGTCTGGGTTCAGGGTCCTATCGGACCCACCAGGAATGGTTTTTGCAGCTGGAAATACGGCCTGGTGCTGGCTCTGCACGTGGAGTCCCAGCCATGTGTGATGCTCTGGGAGTGGGTACGAGCCCCAGCTCCTCCCCGGCACTCTGGTGTCCTGGGCTAGCATGAGGCCTGGGAGGGAAAGACAGCAAGAAAAGCCTGTACTGAAAATGTGCCCTTAAATAGGTTTGCGTTTTATGCTGCAAATGGTGACAGAATGACCAGACGTCATCCCTCTGGACTCAGTCTTAGCCCAGCTCTTGGGACGAGGGCGGGCTCTGAGAACCCAGGCCTGGGTCCCGCTAGTACATTCTTGGACCAAGCAGCTTTGGCTCTAGTGCTCCCATGGGCCTCAGTTTTCTCACCTATGAAATGGGCAGGTTGGGTGGTCTCTGAAGCCAGCACCACACAAGGGTGCCGGCTGGGTCCAGGCGAGTGGTCAGGAGCCAGCACTGCCCAGCAGAGGCCAGCGTTCCTGAGGCCTTCCTAGAGGAGGTGGGCCTGTGGCTAGGGGAGGTTTGGGGAGATGCAGGTGGGTCTGGGTGAGTTTCCAGATGGGAGAGGCAGGAGTCAGGACTCAGCCCTGCCCAGAGAGCTGGGTGGGGACCAGAGGGAAGGTTCAGCCAGGAGTCCTGAGGGTCCTCAGCCCTTCTCTCTGCAGGACTGAGATAGAGGCCGCTAGGAGCCCCTGTCCCCAGGCTCACTTGGGGTCTCTGGGGAGTGGGCTGGAGGCACTGTGGCTCTTGGGGGTGCCCGAGGCTATACCAGGGAGCAGAACCTAGAAGAGTAGGCGGAGCTCCCCCTGGGCCTGGGTGCCGGATGCAGGGCTGTGCGGGTCCAGGCCTTGTCTGTTTCTAAACTGGGACAGTTGATGAATAGAGAGGATGCTGGTCCCAGCTGCCCTTCAGTGCTGCCCACTGTGTCTGAAGCTGGGAGTCTGACCCCTCACCCCAGGTCCAGACACACCCAGGGCTGTGTTTGTTCCCCAGCTGTGGCCAGGCCTGGTGGGACTCTGGCCTCCAGGGAGTGGTGGGAAGGGAGGGTGAGCCAGCCGGCCTTGCCCCCACTGGAAGCTCCTGGAATGGCTGGGCCTGAGGCAGGATGTGCTCATCTTGAACACAGGGGGTCCCTGTCCTGACTGGAGCTGGAGTTGGAGTTGGAGCTGGGGCACACCCTGCGAGCACCTCTCCTCCTGCTGGGGTCGCTGTCGTGAGCCTGCTGCTGGCAAGGCTCCAGCCACGGCCAGTTCCTCAAGGAGGTGGCTCAGCTTCTGTCCTGTGGGTGTGCTTCCAGCTGCCCCACTCTGTTCCCTGCACCCCTCCATAGCTCAGCCAGCTCAGTGAGGATCCAGCAGCACATCCAGGGAGGACTTCATACACCTGGGAGGACCCAGCGCACCCCGGGAGGACTCAGCCTGCCTGAGAGCCTTGTTCTCTGGCCTCTGCGCAGGCTGAAGGGGCAGGTCCCCCACCATCTGAGGGTCCCCGGCGGACACAGGTGGCCCCATGTGGGGCAGAACCTCGAGGGCCATTCTGGGCTTCTCACCTTTGTGGCTGGGCACCCGGGCCAGGAGAATCCTCCTCAGCTTCCATGGGTCTGGGATGCCCTCAGGTCCGGGCATTTGAGATTTGTCTTGTTTTTGCTAGCCGCAGCTGTCCTCTCCCTGTGGTGTGGCTGAGAGCTGCCCCGGCCTTGCCAGGACCCCTCTCTCTGGCCTTTGTCAGCCATAGCCACCGGGCGGCTGCCTGTGCTCACAGTTAGGGGGGCCCTGTGAGGGGGAACATGGAGGTGTTTGCCCACAGAGACAAGCTGGCTCGGCAGGGGAGGAAGGCTGTGTGCTTGTGCCTTGGGTCATGGCTTCCCATAGGTGCTACTGGACAGTGCCGACCCTTGTCCCTGGGGAGGATGGAGGGCTGAGCCCTCGTCATGTGGCAGTGGGAGGATGGCCAGGTCTTGGGCAGGCCTCCTGTGGAGCGGTGGCCAAGGTGAGCCCGTGTAGCTTGCAGGCTGGCTTCGTACCCAGCAGACACAGAGGGCCCTGGGCGAGCCAGGGGTGTGGTGACTTTTCCCTGCAGGTGACAGAATGCAAGGTTGATGCCTACCTTGGGGTGTGACGCTGGTCCTGGTGGTCCTCTGCTGAGAAGAGCTTGGTAGCATAGCGGTTTTCCCTGAGCAGGGCAAGAGCAGATGTGTCCTGGTGGATAGATGAAGCCCTGGGCACCTGGCACCTGGGCCCTGAGACACCCCCTTCTCAGAGCTCTGCCGGTCAGAAACCCTGTGACCCATGGCTGTCCTCTCCCTGGCCCCGCCCCCATCAGGCCCCCTTGCTCTGCCCCTTCCTGCCCCACTTGGCAGAGTACTTGGCCTTTGACTTTCTTGCACCTGTCCAGTGTGGCAGCACTGAGCCCCTTGAAATCTCCTAAGAACCCCATGTCCCCGCAGGAGCCTGTGCCAGGGACCTTCTGGGTAGCTCCTTGCTGCCATGGTGGGGCATCCACCTGTCTTGATTGTGGCCACTCTGTCCTCAGTCCCCGCTGGCTGTGATCGTCAGCTAGGACAGATGCGGCTGCTCCAGGCCTGGCCTACTGTGCTCGGCCAGGAGCATACTGTTCAGGGTGGCCAGGGAGAGGACACCGCTGCAGAATCCCAGCCTGCCCTGCAGAATGGCTGGTCTGGGGAGGGCACCCTGTTCACTCGAGGGTCACTTAATTGCCAGGTCTGCTCTCTCCAACCCATAAAAGCACCTCTGTCTTTCTCCTGGAATGACTATGTCCTCCCTGGCCCTGGCTGTGCACAGTGGGGCTGTGTGGCCTGGCCTGGGGCTAACTTCAGACATGGGTGGCCTTTAATGACAGTATTACAGTAGGAGACACTGAGAGGCAGGCCAGGGGAGGGGACCTCTGGGCTCAATCCACCACCCCATGCTGCCTAGCTGGGGCCTGTGGCGAGGGGGCCTCTCAAGCCCACCTGCCCACAGCAGGTCACTGTCTAGGCAGCAGTCCCGGCTTGGTGCAGACCATCCCATACTGTGCTCAAAGAAGGGCTCGGCCTCCTTGGCTCCCTGGGGTGAGCCAGGCCTGGAGACCCTGTGGGGTCCTGTTCCCCTAGGCAGTCTCCTTAGACAGTCCCCCACCAGCTGGATGCCTGAAAAGACCCACAGCCTCCTGGATGCTCTGAAGGCCCTTTGCGCACCTTGGCCATCCCATCCCATCTATTGCTGCAGCCCCTATGGCTCTGGTCTCGGTAGCCTCAGGAAGGAACCAGGCGTGATGCGGATTAGAAGTACAAGTTTACAGGAGGCGGGCTAACCTTGCTTGCAGGATAGCCCCAAGCAACCGCTGCAGTAGCCTTTTAGTGAGACAGCACAAGACAGGTGAGGGGAGTGTTAGATAATGACTGCGTGCCTAAGGATCACCATGGGCTCGGGCTCTTTCTCTGGAAGGAGCACCTACGGACTAATCGCCCGAGGGTCCGCCCCCCAGCTGCAAATCCTCTTGCTCAGAGGTCGTCTGGCTCTTGGCGTCCTCTACAATCCATGGCCTCCTGGGAGCCAGCCCAGGCCCCCTGGACTCAGGCAGTGAGGACCTCTGGCTGTGAGCTGGTGCTGACATAGCATTTGGGGATGGGGCTGGTGCGTGCTTCATTTCACAGGTGGGAACCCTGAGCCCCTGGCAGTTCCCAAGTTGTGTGGAATTAGTGGTTGATCCTTTCCCCTGCCAGGGCAGGGCAAGGTACACAGAGACCCCAGCTGGGGGTGGGGAAGCCACATGCTGTGTGGAGCACTGTGTGGCCCCTGTGCCTTGCATCAGGTCCCGGAGACCATTGTGCCCTGATGGAATCAGCTGCAGCAACTCCCTCTGGGAGTGTCCAGGGCCAAGCGGTCACAGCCAGGCCTCTGGCAGACTTTCCTGGCAGCTTCTGGCTCAGTGAGGCCAGACCTCTACCCGCTTGCCAAGAAGCCGCTGTGCCTGGTTTCCCAGCTCCACTGGCTGCACTGAGGCCTGGCACTCTCTTCTGGGTGTGGCAATGCCCTGGCCAAGCTCTCCTATACTCTGGACCCTCCCCACCTGGCAGGTTCAGGCTGCTTCTGGCAAGGGTGCTGTGGGCAGGGGTTCAGCTCAGGACATGGGCCAGAGAGGTGGCTGGAAGGGGCCAGGGAAAGGAGCATGTTGTGTGGGTGGCCCCCTCCTGAAGCTCCAGGCCCAGGTACTGGGAAGAGCCCCTCAGGGTGCTGGAGATGGGCACCTGTCCTGGAGAAAGCACGTGTGTGTAAGGACTCCCCAGTGTCTGGGCTCCCACCTGCTGGGCTGAGCCGCGGCCTGGGCAGCCCTGCTTCAGCCAAAGGGGTGGCCTCCTGGGACCCTGCGGGGCCTAGAACCCCTGCTGGGCTCCCCAAACTCCATAGCCACCTTGTGTTTCTGAGGCTGGAGCCCCTGGGAGGCCTGGTTTGGACCCCAGCACACATGGTCCACTGCTCACTCCCTCCACCCTGGAGTCTCTGGAGCCCTGTGGCAGTGATCCTGCCTGGCCATCACCTCACCCCCAGCACTCTCTGGCCAGATTGCTCATGGCGGGGGTGGGGAGGCACAGCCATCTGGGCCCAGAGCAGTTGGGCACAGTCAGCTGCCCTCTTCCTGGACCTACTACTGCCTGGCAGGAGAGGAGGAGTTCTGAGTAGACCACCAGTGCCCAGTGCAGGTCCCAGGCCCTGCTGGCCTCTCTCAAGCCCCTACTGAAGAGGGTATCATGAGTGGCCCTCCATCAGGAGCTCACCTGGCCTGTCCCTGCCCTGAGCTCCACGTGTGGTCACCCTGCATGGCCCTGTGATGGCTCAGTGAGAGCTAAGGCTGGGTCCTCAGCTGTCCCTGGCCCTTTGCCAGGCCCCTCCACAGTCATGTCAAATTGTTTAACTCTTCCACCCGTGGCTCCCCCAGCAACGGAGTTGGGGACACCAACAGGCAGCATCCAGGGCCCAGGGGCACAGGCCACCCCTGAGGCTGCTCTCTCAATCCAGGGATTCTGAGCTGGCCTCTTTGTCCTCGGCTGTGGTGCTGGCACGGACACTGGGTGTCCTGGCCACTGTGCTCATAACCACAGCCTCGACCTCGCAGCTCCTGGTGGCCACTCAGAGTTCACTGAATCACTTGGGTTTGGTGTGAGAGAAAGGTGCTAAGCCCTGGCCCCTTCTATAGCCTATGGCCAGAGGATCCTCTTCCCTGGCCCAGCTAGCCCAGGACCTGCCTGCTGGGTCCCCCCACCCAGTGTCAACAGGAGGAGCTTAGAGCCCTGGCAGCTGCCACCAGGCTGTAGGTCTTGGGCCTCTGGGCCGAAGGACCTGGACTCAGACCCTGGCCACTCAGCCTCTGATGTGCTGTGGGGTCTCTGAGAGACCCAGACTTCAGTGCGAAGGTGAAGGCAGCTCTTGGCTGTCTTTCTGTTTCTCTCTGTCTCCAAGGCCAGGCACTGGCCCTGATGCTGATTGTGTAGGACTGGGTGTGGTAACGGCCCTGGGATGAGGAGGGCTGTCCCCGAGAGCTGGGAAAACCAGGCCATCATTTGGCTAGGTGCCTGTGATCCCACCAGGGAAAGGCAGGGGACCCTCCCCTGGGTGCTGTGTGCAGCCTCTGGGGACCATGTCCAGGAGGGGGCTGGGGCAGGGGTCCTGTGGCCTGTCGGAAGGTCAGGGGCCTGGCCTACAGGGCTCAGAAACACCCACTTGGTAAAGACTATTGTGTGCACAGTGTAGATACAGGAGCCGGAGCACCTGGGAATGAAGATTATTTCTGAAACAGAAGTCCAGATGGGAATGGTTAGGTGTTGATTTGGGAAGGAAAGTGTGATGTGAGCTGCCTCCCCTCTGCCTCGTTCATCAGTGGCTTCTCTTAGTCTAAAAGCCGGGCGGATGTCACTGTGGTGACTGCATAGCAAGGCCATCAGCAGATCACCTTCCTTTGGAGGCCATAGATGGCTCCTGCTGCACCTGTGGAGGTGGTTGGGGGGTTGGGCGGGCTGGAGGGGCCGGGACTGAGCCAGGGCCAGCTGTTTTTAGGAGCAGCCTGGGGTCCCACTCAGCCTCCAGAGAGCACTGTCTTGTCACCTCATCCTGAGCTTCGGCCAGGCCACCCTCTCAGACAGGGGCACTGGGGAGGGGATGTGTCTAGCTGTGCCCTTCAGACAGGAAGAGGGCAGCCAGCCCCACATCTCATGTAGTTTGTCTGACTGGGCCTGGCCGTTCCAGGGAAGGGTTCGCTCCTGGTTAGATGTGTATGAGGACTTCGTTTCCCTGGATGATGTGAGGTGGCATTCCATAGGGGGCTTCCAGACCTGAGTACAGGGACAGTCTGGCCACTTGCAGGAATCAGTGTCTGGCTCTGCTATGGGGGGCCTGGCTGGTCTTCTTGGTACCCTGGAGTGGGGAGGGTGGAAGGGAAGGTCAGGTGGACCCAGAGCCTGCAGGCTCTTCTGCTTCCCTTCCTTGGGGCTGCTGGACCCCAGACTCCTGCAGCCCAGGCAGCTCTTCCCACATACCAGGGCTGGGACAGAGCTGGCAGACACGTGCACCCTGGATGAGCACCTGCTGTTGTGCTGGGTCCCCATGGCCGGCCCTGCCTGGTGCTCAGGGCAGTGACCCTGGATGAGCACCTGCTGCTGTGCTGGGTCCCCATGGCCGGCCCTGCCTGGTGCTCAGGGCAGTGACCCTGGATGAGCACCTGCTGCTGTGCTGGGTCGCCATGGCCGGCCCTGCCTGGTGCTCAGGGTAGGGTGCTGGTGCCTCCTGGTGGCAGTGAGTGGCCAGAGCAGGGACACGCTGCCTGCTTAGGTTAAGGTCAAGTGCATATAACTTTGTAACTTCAGGTACCCTGTGTCCTTAAGTAAGACAGGCATGGACCTAGAGAATGACAGTCCTGCTAAGGGTTTGGGCGAGGGTGACAGGACCCTGAGAGAGATGTGGGTGATGGGTGCTCCTCATTGTGGACAGGGCTGGCTGGGGTCACTTATGAGGGGGCTGGAGTACTGAGCTGTCAGCAGAGCAGGAGGCCTCTGCAAGGTGACACTACCGGACCAAGAAGGGACACAGATGAGACCAGGTGAGGGGGTGGCAAAAGTCCCCTGGGAGGGTGGACTGCCTCCAGTGGGCAGAGGACGCCTCTGAAGTGTTTGGAGAACACTTCAGCCCCTTCCTGGAGGTGAGTGCAGGGAGGATCTGAGGATGCCCAGGCCAGGCCCTCAACTCCACTGTAGTCAGCACCCAGACTGGAACAGGGCCAGAGGGAGGTGCTGCCACGATCGCATGTTCTGGACAGGGTGGTCTGGCCAAGAGGCTGCTTGGCAGGTGCTTGGCTGACTAGAGCTCACGCGTGTCCAGTCCTTGACTTCACTCCAGGGACACATGAGGGGGCAGCTGGCCCAGTCCAGCCAAGGGCTCTCAGCCAGCGTGAGGCCCAGTCTGCCCCGGCAGGAGTCTGCTCTCTGCTCAGGGGATGATAGGAAAGTGCTGAGCCCCAGTTCTTCTTGATCTTGGCCCAGAAATGGAGCAAGAGGTGAAGAGAATGTGTTCCATCCTGTCGTCCAAACCAAGGGTGTTCGCCTGGTTTGGGGCCCTCCAAGGCCTCTGGGTTCTGTGGGGGTCTCAGCTATGTGAGGGTGTAGAGGTTTGGGTGGATCCCATGTGGACTCAGAAATCAGTGCCCTTGGCAGAGAGACAAAGAGACAGAAACTCGGAGACATTGACCGACAGAGACAGAGTGATAGCCAGAGAGACACACAGAAAGAAAAAGAGACAGAGGGACAGACAAGGGACAGACAGACTCAGAGAGGGCGGAGGCAGCAGATATGTGCACGCAAAGTCTGCCGGGCGTGCGCTGAGCCAGGCACACCATCCCTCCTGTCCTGCCTGCAGCCAGCTGAGGGGGTGTCACAAGCTTCCCTAGGAAGACCCTCCCCCCTCCAGCACCACTAGTCTCAGGAACCCGCCCATGGTGGGGGGGTGTAGACCTGGATCTTTGGGAGAACCAAGAAATGTTCTTGGCTTCCCTCTAAGTCTCTGACATTTTGTCTTGTTTTCTGGGAAACAAAAGCCCCATCCCCACATCTTTGCAGGCTGGCTGTGTCAATAGGCTAATTTCAGAGTAGGCGGAGGAGCACTTTGGCAGTTGGGAGAGGAGGTCAGACCCCGGCTGGTGGGGACTCAGCTCGCCGGCTCATGTCTCCCCCACACCTCTGTGGGTCCTGTTGGTGTTTCCTCCCTTCAGGGACAGACACCTATGCCAGGGCACACTCCGGGTAGGGATGGGAATGGGCTTTGTGGTCAGATGCACCTGGCTCCCAAGGTCTTTGACAAGCTCCTCCTAGCCAGGGCGTCCATCTCTAAGTGGGAGTCTGTAGGGAGGGCCTCACGTTGGGACTCGGTGGATTTGGGCCATGATGCTGGCTGTCACTGTCTTGTGCCAGGCATTGGGTTCAGGGCTGCTGGCAGAAGGTGGTGGAGCCCTCTGGTCCTGCTGGGTGGGTTTACCTCCTGGACACCTTTAAATGTCCTGCTGGGGAGCCCTCTGGACCCTGTTGCCAACTTGCCTGATTTTCTGTGATGTCTGCCCGGACCTGCCTTGGGCCTCAGAGAACTCCTGGCTGGACTGGACACCTTGTCCCTTTAGCCTTTCTACCTCAGCAGAGTGTGGCGCCCCCTCCCTTCACGCACCAGTCCCCCAAAGCTCAGCAGGAAGCCTGAATCTCCTTCCACACTTTTTGGGAGCCCACAGCAGACTCTGGGCCCCTCTCTGAAAGGCTGTCTCTTGCCAGTGGGGCCATTCTCTTCATAGCAACCCTGAGCCACCTGGTCCCCTACCCTGCAGTATGGAGGGGCTGACGGCTGACCCCGTTCTCTGGAGCCCAGGGAGCCCTAGATAGGTGTTAACCCCACATGACAGCGACCTGGGTGAGGGACCCAGCAGTGGACCCACTCTTGGCCTGCCTGTGAGGCTGTTGCTAGCTGTTCCCGTGGCCACCAGAGGGCACTGCTGGGTGACGCTGGAAATCCAGAGTGGGTGAGGCCTGTCTGGCCGTTTCCAGGCGACCCACTCTTGGTTTCCAGGGTTGCCCTGGAAACCACAGATGGGGAAGCGTTGATGGCATCCAGCCTCCCAAGTTCTGGGGAGGAAGCCCCTGACTCTGGGGACCTTCCCTGCCCCCTCAGCTTTCGTCCTGGGAAAGGCAATCTGAAAAGGCTGTACACTGCCTGAGTCCAACTGCGTCACGTCTGGAAAAGCAAAGCTACAGAGACAGTAGCAAGGGAGGCGGCCGGGGTGGGGAGAGCGGGATGAGGAGGCAGTGTGCGGGGGGGTGACACCATCATGATAGCGGGTATATGTCACCATGTTTCCCAAACCCAAACACCAGGGGGGCCTCAGCTGGTAACAATGTATCAACATTGGTTCATCCATAGTAACAAACTTGTCACACTAATGCAGGATGTCAGTGGAGGAAATTACGAATTGTGGAGGGAGGATGTGCAACTCTGTATTTCTGTTCAATTTTTCCATAAACCTAAAACTGCTCTCAAAACTAAAATCTATTAGTTAAAAAAAAAAACAACAGTACAGCCTTTCCCCTTCTTGGGTGAGCCTGCCTGGCCCCTCCTGTCCAAGGGTTCCTCCCTCCAGCCCACAGCACCCTCCAGTCCGTGCCTTGTCACTTGTGTTCTGTCCTGAGGGAGGACACAGTCCTTTCTGTCCCTCTGCCTCCAGCCCCCCTACCCCCACCCCAGCCTTGTAGTTTGTAATTGTGATTGTCACAAATGCTTGCAACAAGTTGCAAGTTGATGTTTGGCTGGTCAGTGCTGAGGCTCCCACGGTGTCCCCAAAGCCTCTAAGCACCCAGTGGGGGCAGAAGCACCCTGTTGCAAGGCCCACGGCTTAGATCAGGAGAGTGGTGAGTTTGAAATGGTTTCTCAGGGTCCTGAGTTTAACTAGGGCACCGCAGCTGGCCTGCTCCGCACTTTCCTGCTCCAGCCGCCCCACCCAAAGTGAGCTTTTCTTCCAGTCCCACCGGGTGCAGGAGCGGTGATGAGGGATGGAGGGTCTAAGATATTCAGTGTCAAGAGAAAATCAGGAAGGAGGTCACAGAGTCGCGTGTGCATTTATGTGTGAGCAGATGCGTATGTGTGTGGGGGAAGAGACAGAGAGAACCGGAAAGGCGGCAGGGCCACGAGGACAGACTCCTGTTGGGGAGAAGAGGGAACGTGATCAGGCTGATCCTAGTGCTGCTACACGGGGATGATGATGGACCAGGACAGCTGGGAGGACACACATCCTTCAGGCAGAGTCTAGGGTGAGAGGAGGATGCCGCTTGCAAATTCGGAGCCGGATGTAAGCCCTGGCCTGGCAGAGCCAACCCTGCCCCTGGGCAGGGAGGCTGGGTGGGGAGGCCAGGTGGGGAGGCTGGCTGGCTGCATTCCACAACATTCTCCCTGTGATGATGCCTTTGGCAGCAGCTGACCCCAGAACATTCAGGATAGGGCTGGGACGTTGACCTGTGTTTCCTCCAAGGTGTGGAGAAGCCCAGCCCCGCAACTGCTATACCTGTGGAGTGGCACTGGGTCGGAGAAACAGAAGCTGTTCTCTGGGCCTGCGTGCCCAGTGCCCAGAGGACACCTACTCCTGGAGGCCCTCCCCGATACGCTTTCTGCACTTCGTGCTCTGGATCCCCACCCCCTGCGTGTGCTTCTTGGGCTCCCCATCCCACCCGGCTATTCTTAGCCCCCTGGCTCTCCATGCACAGGGCTGGTGTTTAGTGAGCGCTCACCTCCTGGCCATGTCGGTGAGCGAGTGGTAAACAGCCCCTCAACCTGCTCCCTCTGGCTCATGCTGAGGCGGGGTGGGTCCTCCAGGAATTGGGAGTGGGGTATGCTGGCTGTCCTGGGTGGGCAGGACCTCTGAGCTGCAGGGGCAGTGACGACCCCTGGCAGGGTGGGCACTTGGCTTGCCTGGACACAGAGTCACCCCAGGCCAGCCCAGCTGGGCAGGATGCCCCCTGCCCCTTGGGAACCAAGGGCACTGCTCTTTTAGGAACGTGAGTTTTTGTTTGGTTGCTTTTAAATTTTAAAGGTGACACATGCCGGGCAGCGCTGTGGCTCAAAGGAGTAGGGCGCTAGCCCCATATGCCAGAGGTGGTGGGTTCAAACCCAGCCCCGGCCCAAAAAAAAAAAAAAAAAGTGACACATGCTTAGGAACTGTATTTTTCTTGCACTGCCATGACAAATTCCCACCAGCTTCATGGTTTACAACAACATAGATTTATTTTCTCATAGTTCCAGAGTCAGGAATTCTAGAACTGGTCAAAAGGTGGCCAGGGCTGGCTTCTTCTGGAGACTGGGGCAGGACGCATTTCCTGGCCACTCCAGCTTTAGGCGATCTGCTGTTCCTTGGCTCATGGCCCCACCTCTGTCTTCAGAGACAGCAGCGCCTTGTCCCCCGGACCCACCTCCTCACCCCCTCTCGGATGGTGACCTCTCCTCCCTCCTTCCCTGTACTCACCAGGCCCTCGTGATTACAAGGACCCGCCCAGATAATCCAGGATTATCCCCCGTGTCAGGGTCAGCCGATTAGCAGCCTCAATTATGTCTGCAATTTTAACCCCCCTTTGCTGTGGGGGTGTCTTCAGGGGCCATCTCGCTGCCCACCACAGTAACTGAAAATTGGAAAACAGGAAAAAAGAAAAACAATTGGAACCTGGCCAGCCAAGTTCAGCGGGGTGGGTGTCTGTGGCACTGCTGGGCTTGGGCCAGGACCTTTTGGGACCATGTATCTGCCTGCGTGTTTCCCAGGGCCTTGTCTCTCTCTGTGACCTATTTTGGGGGTAATGCCCCCCTTACACTATGATGTCCTCACCGTCACTTTTGGTCTAGAATGTTTCCCGTTCCTCAGGCGGTCCTGTCCTCGTTCAAGGCTGGGTGAGCTGGTGGGCGGGCTGCCCCTGCCCCTCCAGGACTCCCTGAGCTGCAGAAGCAGGAGGCAGCTAGGAAAGCTGCTGCGTGCTGTGTGGGATGGGGGCCCAGCATCGCCTGCTTTCTAGGGCTTTCTCACGCCCCCAGGGGGAGGCACCTTTGCCAATTTGGTTTCTTCTGGCAGACAGTTTAGAATGTGCCAGTTATCAGAAAATGAGTGTGACTTTTCTGCCTCTCGGAGATTATGCAGCCTGTTCCAGGCCAGGCCCTGGGAGCCGTGCTGTCCCTCGGGGCCCAGATCTTGGAGTTTAATCCTGACACTAGGAACCTGGTCTCACCCAGCTTGAGGTTGTCTGTGGAGTGTGGAGACCCTGCCCCACTTTCCAGCCTGACGAGTCCTGACAGGGCTGGGGGAGTGGAAGGTGGACTCCGGGACACCCACCAGCACAACCAAAGTTGCTCACTCTGCCTGTGACACACGGGAGCTCTGCCGGACATCCACCCTATTTTGCTGGTTCCAGGACAAGCCAGGGCCCTGCAATCCTGGAGGGCGGAGAGCAGACTGGAAATGTGGCCAGTCACGTGTGGGCCCTTTAGGCCCAGGCTGCCCACAGCCGAGACCCCTTTCCTGGGCAGGTGTGGGATAGCTTTCTGAGTTGGGGGGGCGGGCTTGTTTGAGGCAGTTTTTCCTTGGACAGGTTCTCAAAGGTACCATCCAGATCCTCCTAGGATGGCTCATCCGCTCAGCTGAGGCAGCAGTGGTCCTGCCTTGGGCTGCCAGCCCTGGTACCCGCCCCACCTGGCAGATGCTTCCCTGGGAGCCCAGGAAGAGAGGGGCTGCTGATGCGGCAGGTACCTGGACTGACAGCACCGAGCACTTGGCCCTGTGGGGTTGGGGCTCCTATAAACCCAGCTCCTTGGGGCCCCTATGAGGGGTCTTGGCTCTGGCTGTGTGGGGCCTGGGGCCATGTGCCCCAAATGCAGTAAACACTGAGCACCAAGTGGTCTACTCGGGACTCCCCTTGGTCTGCCCAGCTGCCCCTATGCGTGTACCTTCCTGCCTCCATTTAGAGATGAGGAAATGGAGGCCCCGAGGGTCTTAGCATCAGGAGTGTTCACCCAGCAGCCCAGAGGACAAGCCAGCCTGGGAACCCATGTCCCAGACTACCTGGCCCAGGCTGGAGGCCCTGCCCTCCAGAGCTCAGGAAGTGGGCCCTGGGCTCAGGCTGTGGCTACTATGGCTACCTGCTGTGGGTACTGGAGACAGCTGGGGGACACCTGGAGCTGGGGCCTGGCACCTTTGCTGCAGAGGGAGCTGGGCAGGTGGGTGTCCTGCAGAGCTCAGGAGCACCCCTGTGCCTCATCCCTGCCTCCTTTGGTCCCCTCCTCCCAGAAGAGTCCTTGCTGCTGGCACAGCACCCCATCACCACTGCTAGGCCCTGGGGGGACAGCAGTTTGTTCCACTGACCCCATGAGAAGGAGAGCCCACAGGGACTGGGGTGGGATGTCTCAGGAAGGAAGACAGGCCTCAGCTGTGCCACCTGCCCACATGGTGCCATCAGGAGTGGGGGCCAAGAGGGTGCTCTGCCTCCCATTCCAGAGGTGGGACCTCCTGTCCCTCATGGGGCACAGTGTAGGGAGGGCTCTCCAGGGCTTGCTGAAGCCTGATGCCTGTGGGGCCTCTTTATCTCCACTCTGGAGATGGGTGGTTTCTATCCTCATTCCTAGACCAGATTTAGGGAGTAGCCCCACCTGCCTGGTGACACCTGACTGCAGGAAGGGAGGGCTCCTGGCCTCATGGGCAGGTAGGGCCTCGTAAATCTTGACTCTTGAAGGAGACCCCAGGCCCAGAGGGTAGACTTGTGTCAGGGTGACTGTCCCACAGACAAGCCAGCAAGGCCCGCCACCCCCTGCCTGTTGGGTTTGGGGTAGCCTCAGCCTCAATTCTGCAGATGTAACCTCCCCGTCCTGGTCAGCTCCTCCTCACCAAGTGGGGTGGGAGGTCTCCTGCCTGTGGCCTCCCTGTCTGTCTCTTCCTGAGGCCTCATGGCAGGGGGCCCAGCATATAGGGACCTAGCATCTCCTGAGCCCTTGGAAGGGGTTGTGCTTTCTCCCTGAGATCCCAGCCACCTGGCTAGGAGTGGCAGCTTGGAGAGGACTGAGGACCTTGTAGGGCGGCCTGGGAGGCTGGCTAGGCATGGATCCTTCGACAGAGCCTGAGCTGTGCACAGGACCTGGTGGCCTGTGGCCTCTGCTCTGTCCCCGGGCCAGGGGTCAGAAAGGGGCAGGGACACTTCCCCCTCCCACTCCCCTCCCAGGTTCTTTCTAGGGTTCCTCGGCTCTTTCTGTGCTTGGACCTGGATCCTAATCCCATGACCCTGCCCCCCATGGCTTGAATCCCTGTCTGTCCCCCAACCACTGGGATCCCTGCTGTCCCCTGTCCCAACACCTGGACGGGGCTGAGTGCAAATGCCCTGCCCTGTGCCGGGGGCTGAGGGCCCAAGCTGTGCTCTTGCGGTGAGTGGGAATCCCTTGCTGGTTCCGAAGGCTGGGTAAGAAAGTGCAGGTGCAGTGGGGCCACAGGTCCTCCTGTCCAGAGGAGAGTCCTAGTGGGCAACCAGGCTGATGATTACACCCACTTAGGGCTGTGGGGCTTAGGGAGCTGGTATGTCAGTGGTCTAGAATCGCCCATCTCATAACGGATGCTGGAGGGAGCTAGGACCTCAGGACTCCACCTCTGGAATGGATCAAAAGGTGACAGTGAGTTTCTCAAGCCCCAGTGGTGCCAAGAGGATGAGCCTGGTCAGGGCAGGACACCATGTGACTGGTTTGTCTGGTGGAGGCCACAACCCTCCTGGCCTCTGGCTTCCCCACCTCAGCTGCCCCTGAGCAGCTCTCAGCCCTCCTGCAGCACAGGTGTCTTACAGAGCGGGCAAGTAGGCAGGGTGGGGGTGGCTGTCTCCTGTCCTGGTGGCTGTGATGATACTGGTCCCTCAGGGCTCGAGTGTACAAGTCACAGCCAGCCCATGACAGCTGAGGCCCCGTCAGGGAGAGGGTGGGGGCAGGGCCAGCATCCTGAGAATGTGCCCGTTTTGACCTTGCGTCTGGTGAGGGGGGATTCCGAGCCAGCCTGCTGTGACTGTCAGTCACACAGAGCTGCCTGGTCCCAAGGAGGCACTGCCCAGAGTGCATGTGTGGAGCTGGCCTCACTCTGGCCCTGATCTGCCCTTCTGACTGCACTGGCTAGGCCCTGTTCTGCTGGGGCCTCTTATAGTCTCCATGCTCCCAGCAAACCCCACCCCAGAGTGACTGATGATGGCTGGGTGGACCAGGCACACCTGTCCCTGGGGTCTGCACACAGGTCCTGGCTGGCCGCCCTGTCCCTGTGATCTGTACTCCCTGGAGATGCTTTGTCCCCTGCACAGGGAGGGGGACACCCACAGAGGAGCTCCACAGGGTGCCCAGGTTGGCGAGGGGTCCTCACTCTGCAGCCTGCACTCACTGGGTCTTTACAGCCCTTGCCCAGGCTGGGTGGCCACTGGGTGCTGGGAACATTTTCTGAGCTGCTGCCACCAAGTGAGGCCCCTGTGATGGGGCCAGAGCCACATGGCACCGAGGCCTGGGCGCCCCTCTTCCTTCTGCACCAAAACCCCTTCAGAAGCAAGGTGTGGGAATCACTTTCTTTTTTAAAAATTGGGGTGAAATCCACGTTGTGTAAAATTAGCCTGCTGAGGTGCCCCCTGCAACGGCAGGTAACCTGTTCACAATGTTATGCAGCCGTCATCTTCGTCGAGGTCCCAAACTTCTTCCTGACCCTCAAAAGAGGCCCAACCACACTGCCCACTCCAGCATCCGACACCTGTCTACTGTCTCTCTGGATTTTCCTCTTCTGGACATTTTGCGCAAACAGAATCTCACTCGACACATCCTTCCGCCACATTGCCCTTCACTCCTTTCCATGACTGGTGCATGGACAGACCATGTGGGTTTTTCCATCATGTGCTGACAAATCCTGGGCTGTTCCTGCCTCTTGGCTGCCGTGAACATATGTGCAAGAGCATTGGTTTGAGTCCCTGTTCCCATGTCTCTTGGGCAGATGCTGGGATGGGTCATACGGTGACTTTGGGTCTACCTCACTGAGGGAGGCCCACCTTTCCACTGGCAGAAAGTTTCCTGCAGGGATGGCTGGAGCATGGCACATCTCCTCACCTGCCCTTCAGCATGAACTCTCACCAGGTGGTTGCCAGCTTTGGGCAGAGCAGGGCCTCCTGGGGTGGGGACTGGTGAGAACAGTGAGGGCAGCCTTTGTGAGTCAGCGTACGCACCCCACGCTTGCCCAGACCCTATTCAGGCCTGGGGCAACTCTAGACTGAAGCCTCTTCCAGGATGTGGGGACAGTGTCCCCCCAGGTGAGGAAGTTGAGTTTCCCTGGATGGATCCCAGGATCCCTTGGGAAAACTGCCTTCCCAGGAAGGTGGCAGGAGAGGAGGGAGAGCAGGTGCCTGCAGCGGAGTCTTCACCAACAGCCAGACAGGCCCGGGACCTGACCACCCCCACATCCCTGTCTACACCCAGGTCACCCCTGCAACAAGCTGGAGCCTCTCGAGACCCCCAAGGCTCACCACGTGAGCAGAAGGCAATCAGCCCCTCATGGTATCCTGGGTGGCAGCATCACCTAGGAAAGTTCCAGTCCACAAAATACAGGCCAGAGCTGGAGCTGGAGTCCTTGCGGGGCCACCAGTGGGGTCAGATGCGGGAGCAGTGGAGCCTGGGGGTTTGGCGGTGGGGTATCCATGCCAGAGTCATTGATGAATTGATGGATCATTCTGCCAACCAACGGGGTGCCTGCAGCTGGCCAGTCTGGGCCAGGGCTCAGCCCTATGCTCTCAGAGCCCCCCAGACAGTCGCCGACCTTCCCACCCAGACCAGCAGTGCTCAGAGCCTGGCCATCTGGGAGGGAGCTCGCTGGGTCTCCTGTCTGCTCGGCCACCTGCCTCCCAGCTGCCCAGCCTCACAGCCCTGGAGCTCTGTATGTGCCTCAAGCACGTGGCCCGTTACTTACTTACCAGACCTGTCTCCCTAGGCTGGGCAGACAGGGAACCCTGGGCACCCCCAGATCTGACCCCTGGCCCCGGCCAGCCTCTGTCTTGCCCTGAGTAACTCTCTAGGAATTCCCCAAAAGTCCCTGGCGTGAACCTCTGAGGGCTGTGCTGGAGGCTGTATTTTGGCAGTCTGGGCAGCTGGCCTGCATCCCAGCCACAGCCTTTCCCGTGGGACTGTGGCTGTCCCGAGGCCTCTAACTCCACTCGGGGACCTTCCTGAGATAGTGCAGGGAGAGACGCTGGAGCCACCAGTCAGGTGGAGGAACACCGGTCCCTGGTGCTGACGGCCTCCTATGCTGCCAGGCAGGTCTGGTTCTCCTTCTGGGAGGAGCACCTGTAGGCCAGACTGGCGCCTGGCCATCTGTGCCCTGGCACTCAGGGCTCCAGTGGCCCTGAGCCTGCCTCTGGTTTCTCATGCAGCCAGGGAGGGCCCAGGCTTTTGGCCTCAGAGCCTGGGTGATATGAGGGGACAAGAGGCTCACTCCACCTTGGACCTTGCATGATATAGCTCAGCAGGGCAGGCGGAGGTGCCTGGGACCCTCTGTCACCCATACGGGGGCCCATATGCCTCAAAGCATCCTAGGATACATGCAGGTCACCTGACCCCCGCCGACGGCCTCCATCCCTTGAGGCCCTGGCTGGCCAGGTTGGTCAGTCATGTGTGGAGGATGAAGCCCTAGTGGAAGTCCTGGTGCCCAGCCTGGCAGAGACCCCCGGGAAGTCTCCACATTTCTGCACCTGCACAGAGGGAAGACAGGTCCTGTGGCCTCTGGGTCCTGTCAGGTGAGGCTTTATCACTTGGCTTGGTGTCTAGGGCCTGGTCCAGGCTGACTCAGATGCCACCTGCTCCCCACATACCAGCCAGGAGGGGAGAAGGGCTCTTGAGGCTGTCTCAGATGGGGCCAAGGTTATCTGTAGGGCTGACTTGTTGGGGCCTCGCCTGGCCTCAGAGCTGAGGGAGACATGGTTTACCCTGTAAAAGCCAAAGCCATGACTGATGACTTGGCTGGAAAACACCCAGAGGCCAGTCTCTGGGGACCACAGACAGGTATGGCTGCTGTCTGGGCACAGGACCCTGTCCTCTGCTAGACTATCCCCAAATGGGTTCCAGCCTCCTGGCACTTGAGTGCTGAGGGTGAGGCTGCTTTCTGTGGGCACTGGGGAGGAGCCCGCTGTGCACCAGCTCCCCCTCCGTGGGGCCTATCTTGCAGGACCATGTCCCCTGTGGCATGGGGACCTGAACCTTGTCAGAGTGGGAAGCCACGTAGTGTCTGGCACTCACCCACTCCTCCTCTCACAGAGTGGACGGGTCCACCCGTGCCCATGGCAGCTGTGAGGGCCAGTGCCACAACACCGTGGGGGCTTCCACTGCTGTTGTCCCATGCTCCCCCAGCTGCAGCCCCCTTGGCGTCCCTGCCCAAGCTTGTCTGCAGGGAAACCTCTCTCCCATCCCTGGGTGCTACGAGGGGTCCACCTGGGGTCTGGGTGGGTGCCCAGGTCTTCAGGGCACTCCTCACCCAACCAGCTCCCCACAGGTCTGATCTCATCCGAGTGGCCTGGTGGCGGGGGGACACACCCTGAGGGCTTAGCAGGGGGCAGGGAGTACAGCTGACCACTGTGTCCGAGACAGATGCAGGCTGTGGGGCCACAGCTCTAGGTGGGGAGGGTGGGCGGTTGGGTGGACTGGGGAGGTTGCAGGGACTCTCTGAGGCTTGGGCATATCTCCAGGTCTGGGCAGACCCTGTAACTTGGCCCCGCCATGGCTGGCTGGCAGTCTGCAAAGTCAGGAACAGACTGGAAGGAAATCCCCTGAGGGACAGGAACAGACCAGGGTGAGGCGGGAAGGAGGCGGAGCAGGGCGGCCCCCTCCCCTTGTTCTCCTTTGTCTGCTCTGCCTGCCCAGCCCCTGACCCTGTTGTGGGGTCTGAGTAGCTGGTTTCTGGGAGAGGGTTGGGCAGTGGGGCAGGCGGCCTCTGGTCTCGGTTCTGCTCCCTGGGTCAGACAGTAGCTAGAACTTCCTCTGTGGGACCCAGCCCTGTCCCCAAACTGTGCAGCTGTGAGCCTCTGTCAGGAGACTGGCGGCAGGAGAGGTGGGGGCACAGCCTGCCATGTCTGAGATGGCCTGAACACACAAATTCCATGTGCGGGGCCACCTGGGCAGAGCCATCATCAGCTCCCAGCACTGCCCTGCCCTGGCTCTTGTCTTGGTTTCACCTTTTGTGAAATGGGCTCTGCTGGGGACACACTGAGTGCAGGTGGCAGTGAGCAGAGGCCAGGGGAGGGGCCACACCGTTGGCCTTGCCCTGTCTGCCTCAGGGGTGCAATAGCCCCCAGCCCTGGCTGTCCTGGAGTTTGGGCCCCAGGGAGGGTCACAGAGGAGCTTCTCCCAGATGGGAGGTAGGAGGTGCAACCCTTGTTTCCCCACATGAGGCTACCTGGGGAGTCCCTCTGGGCATGTGACCCCACTGAGACCTTTGGGGTCCACCTGGTCCCAACTCAGGGCTTCTCGCTGGCAGGGATTGGGGTATCAGGCATTGGCCCATACCCTACTACCAACCTGGCATCTAACATTGTGGGTAGCAGTTGATTTGAAATGATTTCAGCCCGATGTTGGAAACCAGCTCACCCCTCCCAGCCTGGAGTCACTGCTGAGTCAACATTGAGCCCCTGGTGGACCCAGACTCCGTTTCCCATGGCTGATAGTGCGAGGGTGTCCTGGCCCATCATGGCCAGCAAAGAGACCTCAGGGCCCTGCACAAAGATTGTGCTCTGGGTTTGAGGGCACCTATTAGTGGGTGCAGATGGCACTCAGGAGGGGGCATAGCTGGGACCCCCCAGGCAGGCTGGCCTCTGAGATGGTGGGGAGGGGTTGGTCTTACCGATGGCTCTGCCTTCCAGCTATATCTCTGAATACATGGTGTGGGTGCAGAGGCTTAGTAGTGGGGTCCCAGGCAGGTGGTGTGTCTAGGCCTGGGAAAGGAGGGCCCCCTGATGGCCTGTTATGGCCCCAGAAAACCAAGTCACGCTTCAGCCTCCTGCTACTGGGAGGGGAGGATCAGAGGCTCCCAGGGTGGACTGCTGTGGCTGGGCACGTGGGCCCCCACTCCCCTCCCAGATGCGGAGGGTCCTGTGACCTGTGCTCTGGGGCTGCCTGGCTATGGTGATGACCTTCTAGTGCTGACCAGGCCTGAGGGTGGGTAGTGGGTCTGAGGGTCCTGGCATGTCAAGCCCCCAACACAGATCCATAGAGCCCACGCGGCACTGCAAATAGATAAGTCCTGGACTCGACCTGTGTTCCTGAGGGAGGCGCTGGAATTGCTCCATGGGGGTGGGGGGGGAGTCCTGAAGATGGGCAATGTCCTCTCCATTTGGCAGAGCTGGCTGGAGGCCAGGGCATGACCCAGGTGGTTAGGACCATCTGGGAGGCTAGCTGGTGTTTCAGCCAGAGATGTGGCCCCAGACCCTGCATCCCCGCAGTGCTGGCTCCTCGCCCCAATCCTGCCCCTTCCCCGGCCCTGGCCCTGGGGCTCCACTCCTCCCTGCTCTGCATGTTTGGGATGGCTGGAGCTCCGAGTCACTATATGGCCAGGGGGGCCCTTCTGAGGGCCAAGAGCCTGCTGTTTTCTCTGTCTCCCTGCCAGCCCAGCCTCCCCAGAAATTGCAGTGCTGGTGCCTGAGTGAGTGAACGCCAAGCGGGCGTGTGAGCAGAGCGTGTGCACAGGACAGCAGGCTGCCCCAGGGAGGGCGGGGTGCAGCGAGTTGATGGTGGGGTGAGCCCAGAACCACTCAGAGTGATGAATCGACGCTATAAAACTCAGTGCAGGCACGTGTGCCTGGCCGCAGGGTGCCTTGGCCCTGGGTCCAGGAGCGTCTCCAGCCGGTGTGTTTGTCATGTTCTGGGAGACGGTCGTAGAGGAAAGCTGAGCCCTGCTTTGCTGGACTGGGAGTCCTGGAGTGGGACACCTCCCACTCGTACTGGACACCTGCTGTGACTTCTGCCATTTCTTGGGCAGGGTGCAGCCTCTGACACGTGCCGGCCTCCTTCCAGATCCCATTCTGTGCAGGTGGGCTCAGGCCTGGTGGGGGGTGGTCAGAGCTGCAGGCCTGGGGAGAAGTGAGGGCTCTGCTGTGAAGCCCCTGCCCAGGCTGTCCCAGGACTCCACACTCACCTCCAGGATAGCCCAGGCCTTCCATTTAATCCCCTGTGGGGAATCTACTCCAGGTCCAGACTTTGGTGTCAGCAAGGACCGGGCAGAGTTTCTGCTTATCTCCTTACTGTGTGGCTTTGGGTTAGTAACTGTACCACTCTGACCCTCAGTCTCTTCCTCTGTAGAGTGGAACACCTCTTGAGGAGCTTCTCTGTGCCATACTGGAAGAGGAGTTGTCTTGGGCCATACATTAAACACACAAACACTATCGAAAGCTGATGTGCAAAAACAAAAAGGTCCATGCATAATTTTTGTGATATCCATCACCATAGATAAGTGCAAAAGTCCTCACGTAATCCAAATTTGTCCCACGAGCCATAGGTTGGACACCCTGCTGGAGGATTCAGGGGAAAGGCCCATGGCGACAGTGGACAGAAAAGCTTCCTGTATAGGCTCCCAGCCCCTGGCTGGCTTAGGGGCAGACCCCAGGCAGAGAGAGCTGCCCCCAGCTGAGCTGGACTCACTCACTGTCTGCTTTGGCCATGGTTCACCACCCTCCTCTACCTTCTCTTAACCAATGCTCTTGGGGACAAGGACCCCATGTCAGGGCAGTCAGGACCCTACATCCAGGCCTGGGAGACCGGTCTCCACACAAGCCCAACTTCCTCCTTCCACTGCCTGCTGGTTAGGGGTTCAGTCCTGTAAACCTTCCTATCTATGAAATGGGTCCAGTCCTCATGTCAAACCCATGGTTTGGGCTAAAAGTGAGAGTGACATTGTTGGGGGAGAACTGTCCTGTCTTGTTCCGAGAGAGAAACGGATGTTGCCAGGCAGAGGAAAGCGGGGTTTTCTATAAGGAAACGGAGGCTAGGATCCCTCAGCCTTCATGCTGGTCCACCCCCTAGGGCTAGGCCCACAGGCCTGCCTTCCCACGCTGCCCTGACCCCATGGTGCTATCCCCACCCGGCTGACCCTGCCCCTCCAGGAGATAACGAGGCAGCCTGGGAAAGGGACGGCACGGGTGGCGGCCCTTGGGTCTGGGCAGGGAGCCGGGGTTCTCTCTGGGGAAGTGGGCGGCTCTTAACTCAGCATACGACCCCGGCCCCCACTGCTCCTCCTGTGGGGGCGTCCAGCCTGGAGCTGGGGTCTTCACTGAGTATCTCTGAGGAGTCTGTGGGGGCTCAAGGCCCAAGGAGCCCCTCTCTGCCTTGCTACCCACCCCTGCCCACACCCAGGTCACTGCGGGTTCCAGTCTGGCCCTGCTGACAAGGGTGTCTCTCACACCCATGGCCTGAGGGTGCTGCCAGGGCCTCACTGTCCCCAGGGAGAGCAAAAAACGTGGGAAGTGACCGAAAGCCAGAGATTAGGAGGCCTCGGGCTGACTGGCTGGCTGCCCCAGGCCAGCTGTGCCGTCTGCCAGTGCCCTGAGGGGGAGGGGTGCACTTGAGACCCTTGTCCTGGTGCCCAGTGCAGGTGCTGGCACCTCATGAGGCCCTTGGTGGTGGAGCTTTCTCTCTGAGCTTCTTTGGGGAGCAGATTTTTGTCCCCTCCCCGGGCAGGGCTCCCCTCACCCCCAGGAGAGCTGCATCTCCACAGAGCCTCTCTGATAGCTTGAGTGCACTTCCTGGGATAGCCTGTGGTTGCTGACCCAGAAAAGCAGTTGTGGTGAAGGGCCGAGCAGCCCCTTGCTCTTGTGTGGCCCACACTCCATGCTAGCCTGGGTGGCGGCCCCCACCCCCCTGCTCATGGTTGCCCCGTGGGCAGTGCTAGAACCCATGTTATAGAGTGACAGGTCCAGGGAGGGTAGTAGCATTTGCAGTCCACAGCTGGGGGAGTTGAAGGGAACGGATGCCCAGAGTTCCTGAGTAAAGTCCAAAGTCATTCCTGGCACTCAGGCCGTTTGCTGTTTGGCTGTAGAGCTGGTCTCCCTTCCCTCCGGCCTGCCGCCTCCCTGGGCCTGGAATGGGCTTCTCACTCATTCACACCAGCAGTGCTCCCAGCTGGGCACTGTGGCAACGTCTGGTGCTGTGGTGTGAGTAGAGGTATCCCTCAGTCTGTGTATGCTGAAGCCACCCCCCAGTGTGAGTGTTTGCGGAAGGGTTCCCGGAGGAGGTGAGTAGGTCCTGAAGGCTCCACCCTGCCTGGAACAGAGATCAGAGGAGCCAGGTCTGGTCTCCTTCTGCTACCTACACAGAATGGGCCTCACCCAGCATTAAGTCTGCTGTGCCCTGAGGCCAGACTCCCTGTTTCTAGAGCTGTAAGAAGCTGGTGCTCATAAGATGCCCAAACTAAGGTGTTTTGTTAGAGCAGCAGAAGGGACAAAAACACTTGTGGGGCAGCCGGCCCTTCCTGAGCCCGGAGGTGTGGGGAGGCTGTGGAGTCCCCACCCAGGGGCTTTTGAGCCCTGTCATGCTAGGCCTGCTGGTGGCAGAGCCGTGGCCTTGTTCCTTGGGCAGTGCTCTGGACGCCATGAGGAAACCCGGCTGCAATCCGTGTTCCTTCCAGGCAGGATGGCAGCATTTCTGAGAAGGCATCTGTGGCCAGAGACCTCTGTCAGAGGCTCTGAGTGTTAAAGCTTTCGTTTCCTGCCCCTGGCTCACACTCACGCCTCTAGTGAGCAGATTCTGGCAGGTACATTCTCGGTGAAGGCCAAGACAGGAAAACAGCCTTCAGTGTCAGCAGTTAGAGCCAGCCCGGTGACAGAAGGACAAGACACTGCCCTGACTTCCCAAAGCCCAGGCACTGGGATAGTTTCCCGGCAGACACCTAGATCTGGGCAGCTTACAAGCCCCCATGCAGCCGTTCTCCAGACGCTTACAGCCAACTGAAGGACCAAAAGGGTCAGAAGGCCTGAGTTTGAATCCCTGAACCATGGTTTAGGACAGGTGTGACCCCGGGAGCCTTTGAAACCCTCAGAGGCTACAGTCCATGGACCCAGGGATCCGGGAGAGGCAGCGGACACACCTGAGTGGTGAGCCCCAATGTACCCTGGGACCCAGGCCCTGTCTAGGCTGGGAAGATTAACCAGTGGACAGTTCAGGCGGATCTTGCCATGGTCCTGGAAGCTTCTGCCACAGAGCCAGGGGCCTTGGCAAACTGAAGTACCAAGCAGCCACTCCCTCCTGTCCTGCAATTTCAGCTGACTCCCTAGTTTCCCAGTGGCTCAGGGCTCCTGTGGAGAGGCTGGGAGACTGGGCTGCAGAGGCTGGAGACGCTGGAGCCATCAGATGCCTCAGAAAGGCAGGGTGTGTCCTGCCTGACCTGGGCCAAATCACACCCGCTCTCTGTCTCCTAAGGGTGGAACCAGCCAGCCCCTGCTGGCCAGGCCAAGGGGCACAGATGGGTGTATGTGGGCCGAGCAGTGGGGTCTGCGAAGGGCAGACCCTGCTCAGCCTGCCTGTGCCCCACCGCCTCACGCCTCTACTTTACCCGTTCTGCCACCTGGGCCCCACCTCCTGCATTTCTGCCCGCTAGCCTGGCTCGCCTAGCTCCTCTCTGGAGCTCCTGTCCTGGTTGCACCTCCGCACCTCCGGCTGTCTGTTTCTCTAGCTGCTACTCCTGTTTGTAGGGATGGCTGCACCTCACACCCAGCCCCCTAGGGGCCACCTTCCCTACCATGCCCCTTTTTGTCTCCAGAGCACCTCTGAGAAGGAAATTAAGACTCAGCCTCCACCTCAATCTTCTCACCCCTCCCCCTGGACCCTGCTGGGCAGCTGGATCCCTGATCTCCCAACTGTCAGCCAAACCCCAGACCCTATCCTCAAATCCTCCCCCCCCAAGCTGGCAGCAACAGGGGAGGGGAAGGGAGCTTTGCAGGTATGTGAAGGGGAAGAGCTCCCCTTCCCCTGGGTAGGGCAGAGGCCTGTCCTTGTCTTCCCATGAAGGAGCTTGGAGGGCTGTGAACACTCGGGGACTGACTGTGAGTTAGAGCTGGGGAGTTGCTGGATTAGAGGTGGCTTCTCTGCATTGTGTGTAGACACCGGCTGTCCTGCACTGGGTCTGTGTAGCAGGTGTGCAGGGGGCTCGGGGACCTGGGGACTTATGGGGTCTTTGCACCGGCATGGGATGGGGAGGGTGGCATTGGGGGCCTCAGGCGCAGGAGGGACCTACAGCCAGGCCCTGCCAGCTTCAGGTTCTGGCACCTCTGAAGGCAGGGTAGGTGCTGGCAGTGCCCTGCACTCTGGGCAGGCGCTGGCCACCACCCCCAACCCCAGCATCCTGCCAGCAGGTTCAGCCATGATTTGCAGCAAGGGAGAACTCAGTAGGAGTGACCGACGGGTCCCACAGGCTGTGCAGGTACTGAAAGCTGGTGGGGATGTGCCTAGGCCACCAATTATCAGTTCATTCAGCCCTGCTGGGGGCCAGACCCGGGCCCTTGCTTCCTGGCCTTTACCCACCCCCTCCTTCCTTGGGTCCAGCAGGTGCCCTGCGTGGTTCATGTGCCTGTCGTAAGATTGCTGCTGCCTGGCAGTTCTCATGTCCCACTGAGAGTCTGGGCAGCTGTCCTCACCTCAAGGGGCTATGTCCCTGGAGGGTGCTGGGTCAACTCTCAAGGGCTGAGAAACTCCCAGGGCTCACACTACGAGGCCACAGAAGGCCATAGGGAGCCTGGTCACACGTACAGATGTGTGCACATGTCCCTAGGCTGGCCTGCAGCAGCACCTCCCCGGGACAGAGACTCCTCAGGTGCTGTGCTAGGGGCTCTCATGTCCCCACCCCAGCCATCGAGTCTCCGAGCAGAGTGTGTGGGCACAGCCGCTGCAACTTGGGCTCTCCTGGGGGGCTGGTGTCTTTAAGAGGAGTGGGGCTCTCCCCGGCTTCTGCCTGGCTCAGGCAGGGACAGAGCTGGGCAGGAATGACAGCTGGGCTTGCGGAAACAACTGTGTTTTTAATTTTCCTTCCTTTGGCTTGGGTGAGGAGTAGAGATGGGGTAATGGGTTTACCATGAGGCTGATGCTGGAGCAGCCAGGGAGACCGGAGCCAGGCCTGGGGTGCTCTGAGGCCAGCTGGGGCCTGCTCCTGAAATATGCCTCCTAGCAGTGGCTGCAGGGGGTGGTGTGGGAGAAACATTCTGGAGACTGGTTTTACATGTCTCCAGGGGGCAGATTGGACTGTGTGTGACCCCGGTCCACACACTGACCTTCTGCTCTGGGGCCCCTGCCCCTCCCAGCCCACCACCTGCCTTCCCCTTGTGTTAGCTGGGATGATCCCGGCCTGTGCACAGACTGGCTCTTTCCCAGAAAACACACCATCACCTCCCTGTGTCCCTGGTCCACCCTGATCATCTCACACAAACCCCAGACCAAGCGGGCCCCATGTGTGCCCAGGGCTCACATGTGGCAGGGGGTGTAGGTGGGGCCAGAGTCCCACCTTCTCTTGAATATGTCCCACCAGAAATGACACCGACGTCTTCTGCTTACATTGTATTGGTTGGCCGCAGTCACGTGACCAAACTCATCTTTACTGAGAGACAAGTGAGAGGCAGGTGTGTGTGACAGGAGGGCCTGGGGCCTGGTGCCACTGCTCAGCTTGTCCAGGGTCCATCCCCCCCACCCCCACACTGGGCCCAGCCTGGCTCAGGGGCAGACCTGCTGCTCCTGGAACCTTGCTGTGCCCATGAACCTTCTTCCCCTACATGGGCACCTTAGGTGGCCTCTGGAGGTTTCTTTGAGTGCCCCTCCTTTCTTTCTTTTTCTTTTTTTTGAGACAGAGTCTCACTTTGTCACCCTCAGTAAAGTGCTTTGGCGTCACAGCTCACAGCAACCTCAAACTCTTGGGCTTAGACAATTCTCTTGCCTCAGCCTCCCGAGTAGCTGGGACTACAGGCACCTGCCACAACATCTGGTTATTTTGTTGCAGTTGTCACTGCTGTTTTAGCTGGCTGGGGCCAGGGGATCGAACCCGCCACCCTCGGTGTATGGGGCCGGTGCCCTACCCTCTGAGCCACAGGCACCGCCCTGAGTGCCCCTCCTTTCTCTTACATTCCCCCACCATCCTCACCTGCCCAGGGCTTAGTTCCCCACTGCTCCCCCCACCACCCTATTTCGTGCCAGGGGCCAGATCTGTGCTTCCTCCCAGGGGCCTGTCTGGTGGGAGTTGGGCTGGGCTGGGCTGGGCTGGGAGAGGGCCCCGGGCCTTGGCCTCCTGGGGTCCCACTTGTCCCTGTAGGTATCTTGAGCACCTGAACTTGGCCTAACACTAGCTCTGCACTGAGAGGCCGGGGCAGCCACACACCTCCCTCTAGGGTAGCAGCACTCGCTCAGGCGCCCAGACCACAAGCAGCAAGGATTTCTCGGAGGGGGCGTTGAGGGGTCCAACCCGAGGGGCCGGCGGGGCCTTTTCCACTTCCTGGCTCCAATTCTGCCCTGAGCCCCACAGTCGGGGGCCTACAGGACAGCCCAGCACCAAGTGGGAGCAATGGCATTTGCAGATGGCCTTGCCCTCAGCCCAGCCAGGGTCCTGGCAGAAGAGCGTGTGGCCGGCTAGCCTAGGAAGGAAAGCTGGAGCCGGCTGGGGGGTAGGGAAGGGCCTTCTGCTGACACACAGACATTCCCGGGCAGAGACGCCGGCGCGTTTCCGCATCGGGAAGGCATTTCCCAAACAGCTTCCAGACCCCACAGCTGGATGTGCTCAGCAGTCCAAGGGGAGGGTGATGGGGTGTCACGGCACTGGCAGCTTCTGCGCCTTGGCCATGCCCCAGTTCCTGTACCAGGCCTTGTAGGATGGAGGACCCAGCACCATCGCACCCCGAGAGTCAGGGAGGTGCGGCCACACCACGTAGTGTCCTGGGCTCTGGGGACCTGGGCTGCAGAGGCTGGGGACGGTGGAGCCATCAGATGCCTCAGAAAGGCAGGGACCTGAACGTGTGTCTTGGCTGGGTGAGAAGAAATCGTCACAGCCCAGGACCACATCCTGCCCCTTGTGGACATGTGTTGTCCTTGGATGAAAAGATGAATGAATGAGGGAGGAAGAGGGAGGAAGAGACACGGGTAGAGGATGGGCTAGGTGCGGGGAAATCCCTTGGCGGTGGCAGCTGACCCAGTGGTGGCCAGGCCAGTTGGGAGGTTCTGCAGAGGTGGCCTCTGAGTTGGCTCTCTCTGAAGGAAGGAGGTGGGCTTCAGACTGCCCCAGAAGAGTGTCCCAGGAGGGGGACCCATGTTCAAAGTGCAGGGCACTCAGTGTTCACTCACTGTCTGTGGGGGCAGAGAAAAGCTGTGGGGGTGGGCGTGGGGCAAGGGAGGTGGAGGGACAGGAGGGGAGGCTCGCAGACCCTCAGGGCGTTTTGGAGGAGACTGGGGGAGCCTGGGAGGGGGCTGAGAGGGATTTGGTGAGCTTGGGGGTAGGGATGATCCTTGCAGCCCATGGGAGTCCAATGAGGCTGGCCCTGAGGGAGTGATGGGGATGTTACCCCATGAGTCCTCTCATCTCTCTGAGAGCATCCAGGGCAGAAAGGACAGTTTCCTTTGCCCAGACTTGTCACGAGCATTCTGAAGGCAGACTTATGCTTTACAAGCTGGGCCCCAGGAGCTCAAATTGCTCTTGATGGCCGCCCTCCTCTCCCTGGACCCCATGAGCACGGTGACGGTGACATACCTAGTCCTGTTTCTCCTTCTCAGAGCTTCAGGCCCTCAGGCCCCTGGGGCCTAATTTGGGCCTCTGCCTACTGTGCAGATGAGGAAACTGAGTCCCAGAGGGGTCCTGGGACTTGTTGGTGCCATATAGCTCTTCAGATTGCCAAGACCCACGTATGTGACACTGTCCCTGTCATGGGCCTCGATGTCAGCATCGGGGTGTCTGCCTGAGGGCAGGACCAGTGTGTGTGTGGGGGTCAGGCATCCAGACTCGGTCTTCTACTGTGTGCACTTCTCTTGACCCCTGTGGTCAAGTGCTTTCCCCATTGGAAGGAGGTGAATCCACTTTAGCCCTGTTACAGGTGGGAATCTGAAGCCCAGTGTTCTCATGCCCCTTGCTAACAGAGCTGGCCTGTCCAGGAGAGGGGGAAAGTGAGCCACATGTGCAAGCTGTCTCACACTTTCTCATGGCCTCACTAAAAAAGTAAAAACAGGTGAAACTGATTTTAATAGTATATTTCACTTGTTGTGGTAGGTGCAGAAAAGATCCTTTCAGCACGTGGGCCACATAAGGACAGTTGAGACACTCCCACCTCTCCCTCTCATTAGTATGGAAGTGGTGGGCTGTTCCAATGCTCCTCCACTGGTGTGGCCGCGGTTCCAGGCTTAGTAGCCACACCAGCCGTGGGCTCTGGCTTGGCTTGGGGCTGGACTTGGCATCTGTCCTTCTGCCCCCTGGTCCAGGGATAGAGGATAAGTCAGGAGCTCTTTCCCAGGTGGACATGGGGACCATGTGGGAGACCCAGTGGGTCCGTGTCCTGCTTCCTGTCTGTGGCCGTCCACCTCCCAGGGTCCTGGAGGGTTGTCAGAATGGGGTCTGCTGGAGCATTAGTGTCCTCACTCGGAGGGCTGCTTGAGGGAGCCTGTCCACAGGAGGGGCTGATGGCAGAAAGGCCCTGTTTCTCAGTGGCAACCTGTATCTCTGCTTCACCCCTCCTCTGCAGTTGGGCATTGTCCCCATGACTCTGTATCCTGCATCCTGGCCCAGCTGCCCATGTCAACCCCTAGTGTCTCATCCCTGCACCTCGCCCAAGCCTGCCCCCCGAAAGTGCTGGGCCCAGGGCCTGCTGGCTGTGGCTGAGGAGGGTGGGCCCCTCAGGTCTGTGTCAGCACTTGTTTGTGAGCTGCTGGCAATGAATAAGCACATTGCGACCATAAACGGTGCAGCCCACGTGGAAGGAGCTGTTCAAACAGAGATCCAACAGCTCGGCCATCTATCAGTGAGTTTTATGGCAGCCTCCCAAGGCAGGGAGCCTGCTTGCTGTGCCGCTTGGCAGGAGGAAGGGAGAGGGGCTCACCCAGGAGGTCTGGGCAGGCCCGCTTCTGCACTGCCTATGCTGGTGGGCGGGAGCCAATGGGGCAGGCTGGATCCCAGACAGGACCAGGCAAGGTGAGACGGTGCTGGGACTGGGTGAGGCTGCTCTTCCCATGGGCTTAAGGTGGCTCCCTTGTCCTTGCTCCCAGATGGGCTGAGCAGGCCACGGTTCCATCCTGGCACTGGACTGGCTTTCGAGGGGGCAGGCTCTGAACATAGGGAGCTCCTTGGCATCAAGGCACCAGGGTGGAGGCTCTGCCTGTGAGCGGTTCGCACTTCCCTGCATTGCTGGGGCTGGAGTCCTGTTGGACAGAATTTGTCTTGAGGACAGTGTCTTCCTCTGTCAGTTTCCTCATCTTTAAAATGGGGACAGTGACCTTCCCCTGCAGGGACATGGGGAGGACAGCAGGTGTGCCTTTAGAGCTCAGGGCCCGGCACACACCGGGCTCCCTGTGGCTGCAGCAGTGGTTGCCTCCTTTCTCCTTCCTACCCTTCCAGCAGCTGTCTGTCCCTGCCAGGTGCTAGGCCCTCAGAGCTTAGTGACTGCAGCTGTGCCATAGCCCTGCCCCAGCCCCGCTCACCCAGATCCATGGCCTAGAGGCCCTGGGGGCCCCCTGCTGGAAGCTGTGGGTGTTCCCAAGCTCTGAGTCTCTGAGGTGGCCCTAGTCCCATGGCCTTCTGCCTGTTGCACACCTCAGTCTTCAGAGAGAGACACGTGCTGCCACTAGGGGAATGGACTGTACTCCGGGGACACTGTGCTGCCTCTTGCTGGGAGAAGCTGGGGAGCTTCCTGGAACAGGTGTGGGCTTCCCCTGCCCCTGCTGCCTTCCAGTTGGTGCTGAGTTGGTCCCAGGCAGGGGTCACTGCTGATACTCACCAAGCACCTCTTTGGGCCCAGCTGTCCATCTTCATGCAGCCCTGGGGGAAGGAAGGCACTGCTAACCCCAGAGAGAAGGGGCTCCGAGAGGATGAGGGCTCAGGGGTCTCTGGCCAGAGCTGGACTCCCAGACCAGGCTCCTCTGCCAACGTGAGATAGGGCTCAGGTGCAGGGCTGCTCGAGGCATGGAGTGGGGTTCTTTGGCACACAGCCACTGCTGGTCCTGGGGAGGGCCGCTTCTGATGCAACTGGGGCCCCTGACTGTGGTCTTGGGCAAAGCGGGTACCCAGAGGCCTGGGCTTAGAGATACCTCTGTGGCCTGTGCACCCCGGACACATATCCTCCCTGCCCTCATGCCCCCTCCCACCTGCTGTGGGGGTGCAGGATTCTCTTGCACAGGCACCCTTTGGGCACTGGCCTGGGCCCAGTGGAGGGCAGGATGGTGCAGGGCTCCTGATTTCCACTTTGGCGCTGTGGCCCCACTGCCTGTGGCTGCCCACCCTTGACAGAGAGCTCCACCGACCTAGCGGCCTCTGCAGGGCCGCGCCCGCCAGGACATCTCCCTTCTCGGCTTTGGCTTCTTTTCCGTGTTGGCTCCAGGACACACGTGTGTATGTGCGTACATTCGTGTGTGCCTGTGTGTTCGGGCACGTCTCTATGTGCCTGAGTTTGGTGTCTCTGTATGTCTTGTGTGCAGTTTTGCATTCGTGGGTTTGTGCGTCTGTGTCCATACGTCGGGGCCTGCGTTGGTGCGTGGGCACCCACCGGCTGCCTGGCCCGTGAGCGCGCGCCCAGGAATGCGCGGTCCCTGAAGCGGCGGGGCGGGGCCGGGGGCGGGGCCGGGTGGGCCCCTTGGCGTATGCAGACTTGGCCTTTACCTGCGGGGGGCGGAGGGAAAGCTGAGAACTTAAAAGCGAGGGCGGGGCGCGCGGGCCCAGAGCGGCTCCACTGCAGCGCCGAGCCGATCCCAGCGACTGAGCGCGCCGGCTTAACTCCAGAGCCGGGAGCCGGGAGCTTGGAGCCGGGAGCGGGGTCCGAACCGCCTGCCGCCCGCCTCCGGCCACCCGCCACCCGCCTGGGCTCCCTGCCAGCGGCTCAGGGCAGAGGGCGGCTGGTCCATGGAGGCGTCCCGGGGCCGCGGCGGGCTGGCCGCGCTCTGGTACCTCGGGCTCCTGGGGGGCCTGGCGCGCGTCGCGGGCACTCATTACCGCTATCTCTGGAGGGGCTGTTACCCGTGCCACCTGGGCCAGGCTGGCTACGCCGTGAGCACCGGTGACCAGAGGCCAGGTGGGCGCTATATGAGCTGGGGCAGGGGCGGGTGGGAACAGGGTGCTGCTCCCAGGCACAGCTCCCTTTGTTTTCCTCCTTTTTTAAAAAAGTTTGCCAGGCTGGAGGGAGCAGGGCTGGGCAGCCCTAGGGTGGCCCCTGCCTCTGGGACAGGGCCGTGAGGAATCAGATATTCCCGTGGCCTGAAGGCAGAGGCTGCTGAGGCAGGGAGGCCCCTGACTTCAGAGAAGGAAAACATCCCCTTCCTTTAGCCTGTGAACTCAGGGGGTGTGCCCTCAGAGGCACTGGCAGCTCATCCCCTTGCTTTAGCCTGTGGACTCAGGGGGTGCACCCTCAGAGGCACTGGCAGCTCATCCCCTTGCTTTAGCCTGTGGACTCAGGGGGTGTGCCCTCAGAGGCACTGGCAGCTCATCCCCTTGCTTTAGCCTGTGGACTCAGGGGGTGCACCCTCAGAGGCACTGGCAGCTCATCCCCTTGCTTTAGCCTGTGAACTCAGGGGGTGCACCCTCAGAGGCACTGGCAGCTCATCCCCTTGCTTTAGCCTGTGGACTCAGGGGGTGCGCCCTCAGAGGCACTGGCAGCTCATCCCCTTGCTTTAGCCTGTGAACTCAGGGGGTGCGCCCTCAGAGGCACTGGCAGCTCATCCCCTTGCTTTAGCCTGTGGACTCAGGGGGTGCGCCCTCAGAGGCACTGGCAGCTCATCCCCTTGCTTTAGCCTGTGAACTCAGGGGGTGCACCCTCAGAGGCACTGCAGCTCATCCCCTTGCTTTAGCCTGTGGACTCAGGGGGTGCACCCTCAGAGGTACTGGCAGCTCATCCCCTTGCTTTAGCCTGTGGACTCAGGGGATGCACCCTCAGAGGCACTGGCAGCTCATCCCCTTGCTTTAGCCTGTGAACTCAGGGGGTGCGCCCTCAGAGGCACTGGCAGCTCATCCCCTTGCTTTAGCCTGTGGACTCAGGGGGTGTGCCCTCAGAGGCACTGGCAGCTCAGGGAGTCAAGCTAAAGGGAAAACTGCAGAGAGGGGCCTCTGGGGAGTACTAGCACTGGGTCTTCCCCTGAACTGTCCCAAGAGTCCAGCTCCTTTAAGGTCATGTGTGTGGATGTGGCAGGTGCTGTCCAGCTCCCTCCCCAGGGCTCACAGGCATGTGTAGCTGCAAGGACAGCTGAGAGGTCCAGGGCCTGAGGCTCCCAGAGGCTGCAGTGGGAAGTGGATGCACCCGTCCCCCACCCATCCTCTCTGCCCCTGGGAGCTGGTGCCCACCCTGGGCCAGCCTTCTCCAAGGAGTTGGGATCCATGGAGCTTGAAGCAGCATCCTCAGGAATGAGGGGAAGTCTGGTTCCCAGGGAGTTTCACCTGTAGCACCCGGGGGTGGGGTGGGGGCTGGGGGCTGCTCCTTCCCAAGCCTTTCTGGTGCCCTGGGATGGCTCCTCAGAGCCATTGATCCTGTATTCCAGTTGCCTGGGGTGAGGCTCTGCCTCTCTCCTCCCTGAAGGGTGCTGGGAACGCAAAGCCCCTGCCCCTCCCAGGTAGGTAACCTCTAGCTTGGTGGCTCAGCCCAGACCAAGTCAGTGCTGTCGTGCCACCAGCAGTGGCGCTGACTGGCATGAGACTAGCACCAAGGCCACAGGCTGGGTGTGGCTGTGCTTTGGGGAGCTGGGAGCCCCAACCTGGGTCCCAGCCTGCTGCAGCTCTCAGGGCAGAGAGAAAGGCCTGTGGGTCACGGTATGCACTCCTTGGGAATAAGGACCTCATGGCATATGGAGGACAAAACCAGGCTCTGAACTTGAGTGAGGCTTTCTGGTAGATGTCCAGAGGGCTCCAAGTTTCTTGTGAGTGCAGACCAGCTTCAGCAGAGGCCCATTCGTGGCAGGCCACTCAGGCCTGTGGCCTGGGGCTTATTCCCAGCCAGGAGCTGTGGGGCTTGGGAGATGGTGATGGAGGCCCCATGGGCTCCCCAAGGCTCTGGCCAGCCTCCAGCCTCCAGTTCCAGTACCTAGGGAACCAGCCATGCCGGCCTAGTGAGTCCTGTGTACTACTGATGTCCTCAGTTGGATACCTCGTGGAGGGCAGCAGCAGGACCCTGGCCCAGCTGTTCCTTAAAATAGCCACTCTCAGGCCCCACCGCTCCTTCCACATGGCTCCTCTCTGGAACATGAGGTAGCTGCCCTGACCCTACCTGGCCTGTCCCCCTCTTGAGGTGTGGTGCTTGGCGTTGGGCTGGATGGGGTAGAATGGGCTTGCCCCCAGGCCAGCCTGCTGGCCCTGGAATGAGCCATCTTCATCTCCTGACTCTCCTGGGTGAGCATGGGAGGAGGCCTCCTCTGGGGGTTCCCTCGTGCCTCGAGGTTCGAGCCTACCCCTGCAACTCTTTCTGCTGGTGTTCAGAGTCTAAGGTGACAGTGCTGTGTGGGGTGTCCGGGGCACTGGTCCCACTGCTGTAACAAATCCCCACACACTCAGACAGTCCCGGAGGTCAGAGTCCAGAATGGGCTGAAATCGAGGTGTGGGCATGGCTGTGTTCCTTCTGGAGGCTCTGGTGTGTGTGTGTGCGCTTGTCCTGTCCGGCTCTTGGAGCCTGTGTGCATTTCAGGTGCACCCTCGAACCTCCCACTTCCTCCCTCTGCCTCCTTGTTAGAGGACCCAGGATGACTTCACAGCATCTTTAACTCAATCCCCAACAAAACCCTTTTGCCGTGGAAGGTTTGGAGGATGAGGATGTGGACATCTTTGGGGGGTGTTATTCAGCTGACCACAATGTCCTTAAAGGGCACCGGTAGCTCCTCAAGCCGTGGGCTCAGCACCTGTAGGGTCCTCTGGTGTCTCTGTTCCTCCACCACCTGGGCTCTATGACAGTAGGGTGGGCAGGGTTTAGGGACCTCTTCCTGCCTTGCTAAATGTAAATACTTTCTCTAAAGGGGATTTGCTCAGTTCAAAGAGGCCCAATCTCAGAGCTGGAGGGAACCCCAGCAGGAGGTCATCTGGCCGGGTGCCCTGTCCATAAGTAGGTGAGGAGAGGCCCCAAGTCCTTCCGCCTTGAGTGGCTCACTGTGTTCAGATGCTGATCCTGGCTGACAGCAGACAGTAGGTGCCGGAAGCCCATGGCAGTGCTTCAGTGCCCCCTGCCTGGGCCCCCACCACAGCAGTCCCCTGACCGCCAGACACTGCAGTTTCAGGGGTGGACATTCAGGGCTTAGGCTGGGGTCAGTGTGCCAGCCCCTACTGTGAGGGATGCCATGGGAGAAGGGTGTGGTGGGAGGGAGGGGTGCAGGGGGGAAGAGGTGCTAAGGCCCACGCCTCTGCCTTTAGGAGCTGGGATTTCTGCAGGGACTTGGTGCTGGGAGCCACTGGACGAGCCCTAGGACAGGCTACTTAAGAGCAAATGGTCCTGTACTTATAGTAGAAGGGTGATAGGAGCCATCAGGGGTGCAGGCGTGTGTGAGCACGGGGCCTGGGCTGTGCAGGGTTGGGCTGCAGAAGAGGGTAACCAGCTGGAGGGGGCCTGATGACCAGCAGGGCTGCACCGTGCTGGCATCTGCCTGGCGCTTCTTCCCAGACTGTCCTGTTTGGGTGAAGGTGTAGCCTCCAGGCCCAGCCTCCCCAGCCAGGGCTCAGGACGACTCTGCACCCACCACTCTCTGTCCAGAGTCACCTCAGTCAGTCTGTCTGTTAGCTGAGGTCGATTCAGAGCCACTCGCTGATAGCTGGGATTTTACAGAACCAGCCAGCTCCTACTGAGCACATGCTATGTGCTACGTGCCCTGTGGAGTCTGTGGGATCACACTATTACCTTTCAGGGCCCTCTCGGGGTCTGAGTGAGGTCCTGAGTTCGAGGAAAGGGTTTCTCCTGGGTGGGTGCTGCCTACCTGCCCTCTCCAGCAGGCACCAGTCTCTCCAGCTGACACTCCTATTGGAGGGATTTGGAACCCTCTGTTGCCTGCCAGGGACTTCTTTGGGGCCGTTTGAAGTCTGTTAACCTTTTGTTTTCAAGCTTCTTCCCACAAACCATCCTGGTGTCCTGAAGAATGTAACTCTGACTTCCTGTGCTGCTGGAGATGTGCTCTTGGTCTCATTTGCCTCCTCCCTGAGGCAACCTTGGGGCTTAGGAGGGACACTGGGCCCAGAGCAGAAGTGGCTTGTGTGTAGAGTACAGGGCCCTGGAACTCAGGCAGAGACTCTGGCCTCCTGGGCTGCCACTCTGGGCTGCCAGGCACGGATTGGCAGGCAGGTCTCTGCACTCTGTGCTCAAGAGACACAGCCCAGCAGGCGGGCACCATCCCCTGGTGCAGGCTGAGGGGACAGCTGTATAGAGCTTCGCCCTGTGTCCTGCCGTTAGCATTGTCCAGCTCGGATGGCTGGAGTTTAGGGTGGGCACCTCAAAGGCAGTCATTTTCATGGGGATGGAGGGTACTGGCTATATGGAGAGGTCACAGCTGATGGTGGGAACCTGGCAGATTGTTATAAGGAAATAGAGTGAGAACTTGGCTCTGGGTAGCTACGGGTGGGACTTCCCGGCCAGCCACGTTCCAATGCAGCCAAGGACTCATCTCTTGAAACAACAGTATCTTTTCCTAGCAGTGTAGAAATCTCTAAGCATGGAAAGTATCCTTTCCTCTCAAGGCATGGGCAGTGGTCTGTTGTCACCCTGACCAGAGGGCCTGTTCGCTCAGCTCATATCTTACACAAAGAGCATTTACATGCCTGTCTCCCTGTTAATGGCAGCTCTCGATGGCCCCCTCTCTTCTGATCTGGTATTGGCTGCCCAGCTAGTGAGGTTGGAAGGTAAAAAGTGTCACCTGGCCTGAGTAGCAGGCAAGGACATTGGTTCCCATGTCCTGTTTCAGGGTGGCTCCCATTTCTGTTCTTGCCAGGGTTATCAGCCTCCCTCCCTCATCTCTCTCTGTCTCCTGGCCATCAGGTCCACATTAGCAAGGTCTCTCTCTCGAATTAGCTCTGACCAGGGAGTGGGCGGCTGCCTCTCAGTTGTGCCTGGAAGCCGCCAGGCCCCCTAGGAGAACTCTCCTGGAATTCCTCCAGAATTCTCACGGGCAGGGGTCACCGGGCATTCTTGGGGCAGCCTTGGGCATGGGCAGTTCCGTCTGTCTCCACTGCTGGTTTTTTCCCAGTCATGCCAGCTTTAAGAACCTCTGTGTGCTGGGTGCCCAGCCAGTCAGCCCAGGAGCTTCACACTTGGGTGTTCCCAGACTGGTGACTTTCTACCTCCTATCTGTCTGCCTGGACTCCTCCGAGACCTGGCTTGGCTGTGTGGACCTGGAGGTGGGGGACTTGTGGGCAGGAGGGCCTGTGATACGAGGCTCCTCCTGGAAAGGGAACATCTGGGACCTGCCTCATCCCTGCCCCATTCTCCATGCTAGGGATGCCTGGGGGTAGGAGGCTGTGCTGATGAGCAGGAGTGGATGAGGCCCTGCAGGGTGTCTGTGGCCCCAGGCTACGTTCTGCTCCCCTTGGCTGACCCCTCCAGGCCGTGGAAGTCCGGCAGTGAAGATAAGGCTGGGGCTTCTAGATCAGGCCAGCCTTGGACTCCATCCCCTGTCTCTCTTTGGGGACTCCTGAGCTTAGAACCTGTAAATGCAGTTCTGCATTTTAGTTGGCCTTTGGGGGGGGGGTCTGAAGGGTCTGGTGCTTGGGGTAGGGATGGCACTTTATAGGGCAGGGCACCTGTCTGGGGATGTGGCAAAGCCTCCCTCTGGGCCCCTGCATTTCATTCCTAGGGATGATAGCAAACACCACAACTGGGTGGTCTGAAGCAGCCGGAATTTCTTCTCTCGAAGTTTGGAGATGGAGAATCTGAGCTCCAGGTGTCGTCAGGGCTGTGCTCCCTCCAAACCTGCAGGGAGAGTCTTCCCTGCCCTTCCTTCTGGCCTGTGGAGGCTCCTGGCCGTCCTTAGCTTGTGGCCACCTCACCCAGTTCCTGCCAGGTCTTCACTTGGCCTCTGTGTGTGTCTCTTGTCAGGACACCCTTGTCCAGAATGATCTCATCTGGATCCCTAACTTGTTACATCTGCAGCAACCTTCCTGCCATGGTCACGGTCACATTCTGAGACTCCAGATGGACGTGAATCTAGGGCAGAGGATGTTTAAACCAGCACCCCTGACCCCCACTCTCCCCACGCTTTGGCTCTCCCACCTCCTGTAGCCGAAAGTTCTGAGTTTCTCCTTTTGGCCTCCTGAGCTGCAAGAAAGGGGTGGCTTTGCCTGGGAGCACTTTCTGGATTTGGACTTAAGGAAATAGCATATGCTCCAAGTTCAGTCTTGAAAGGCGCTAGGAGCTGGGCTGCCCCCCCTGCGACCCTGCTCTTGTCTGCTGTGCCCCACCTGAGCAGATGGCCCTGGCCCTGCTTTCAGCAGGTATGGGTGAGGGGCTTGGTGCCCTAATACCTGGGCACTGGGGTGGGGGGCAGGTCCTCAGTGAGGTGGGCCATGCTGGGCACATGCTCAGCTGTTAACAGGTCCCCTCTCTTGTGCAGATGTGGATGAGTGCCAAGCACACAACGGCGGCTGCCAGCACCGGTGCGTGAACACCCTGGGCTCCTACCTCTGTGAGTGCAAGCCTGGCTTCCGGCTCCACACGGATGGCAGGACCTGCCTGGGTGAGTATCACCTGGAGACCCATTCCCGCTGGCCTCTGCCTGGGAGGCACATGGCCATTCTCTGGGCGCATGGGGGTAGGGTGCTTCTCTCCACTTCAGAGACCAGAGCAGGCCCAGGCAGCTCTGAGCAGCTCCTTCCTGGCCCTGCCTGCCGTGTGGCAGGGCGGCCTGCCAGCCCCAGGGGGCTGGGCGCACACTCACATGTCCCGGCCCCTGCGGGGAGCCAGGCTGCTGCCCCATGAAGTTTTCCTGGGTTGGAAAGTAGAAACAGATGTAGGAATGTTGTGATGTGCTTAGGACGGCTAAAATGGGGATCCCAGCCCTCTGCCCACTGGAGGGGCTTCAGGAAGCTGTGGCTGGGGACTTTGTAGCCTTGGGGACCCTGGTCCCTTCAGGTCTCCTGGAAGAGGCAGCTCTGGGGTGGGGGGAAATGTCCTTCCCTTACCCCTCCTCAGGCAGGGCTTTCCTGGGAGAAGGGAGACCCTAGAGGCCCTTCCAGGGTGGAGATACCTGTCTGCCTAGCTGACCATACTCCCTAATCTTCCTCTCCACTATCTGTCTTAACAGTGTCCTTCTGTGAGATGCCCCTGGAAGGGACAGGACTGAGATGGGATAAGTAATAACATGCAAAGAGAGCCCTATTCTGTAGGGCTCAGGAATGACCCATAGCGACTGCTAAAAGTTGCCTGGAGTCCCTGCCTAGCCGAGCGCATTGCTATGCCTATGGCTGCCTCCCTGAAGCCTTTCCTGGGAGATGTCTGTAGCTCTAAGCCCCAGAAGTCCTAATTGGGGGCATTTGCTCATTTTAAAGGGTCTTTTTAGCAGATCCCTCGGCAGTGTCTGCTCAGCCTTGCAGGAGGCTACAAGGACCTCCAGCCCCTCTAGCTGACAGCCCCTGGAGTATGCACCCTGTATGGGGGGCTCTCAGGGCCTCCACAGCCCTCCGGGTGCAAGCCCCTCCTTGCGTCTCCCACTGGAGGGGAGACTCCTCTGTAAGCTGGCCTGTCACCAGAGGGCTCTCATCTATTCTGTTTGGATGCAGAGCTGTGATCTCAGAGTCATTTTCTGTTTCTTTTGACTGCACCTCCCAGCAAGGACTTTATGCCAAAGCTTCACAGAGTCACAGTCTCACTATGGAGACGTGGCCGAGGCTTTCAGCATGGTCTGTTCACTACAACAAGATGCCATAGTCACGGGCAGGGCGATTTCACCAGGAAGTGGGTGGCGACCCTCACTTTGGCAGGCATCACCCGACCTATGTGGATCGGCCCCATTCCCAGACTGCCCGTGCCTGGGCACTACCCAGACCCCTTCTCAGTTCTCCCTGCCCGTCTCCAGCCTCCTGTGGGGGCTGCTCACTCTGCATGGGGCTATTGGTGGCTGGTCTTATGTATCAGGAATTCCTGGGAGCTGACACCAGCTGGTGGGCAGGCCAGGTCCCAGGTCTCCTGGGAGTGTCCAGGATGGGTGTAGGTTTGTCAGCCTGGGTCTCCCGTGAGCTGCCTTCCTTATGGGGGCCTGAGAAGCTCCCAGAGTGGACATGGGGTCTCCTGGGGCTTTTTCCTTGGCAGAGCCAGTGTGTTTGTCCCAGAGTGTCTGTCCCTGGGCTCCAGCCATCTCAAGTTGCTCTTGTTGCTCAGGTGCCTGCTGGCCAGTGGGCTGAAGACACTGGCCCGAGCAGGTGGGGAGGGTCATGGCTGAGGGGCTGCCCTGCAGGGGGCTTCCTGAGGGTACTGTCTGGTCCGAGCCAGGCTGCCTGGACCCTGCTGGGGCTCAGAGGGTCTTCTGCTGGACTTCCAGCCCCTCCTTCTCCCCATCAGGACTCCCAGCCTGCAGGGTTTGGGGCTGGCAGTGGTCTTATCCTCTAGTTCAGGGTCATAGTAGCACCCTTTGGGCCTGGGCTGTGGTAGGGCTTCAGAGGCTGTCCCCCGGCCCCTTGTGGGCCAGCTACAGGGCAGGCCGCATAGCTAGAGCATAGCGGCTGTGGAGCCCTGCCTGGGCCTGCTGGGTGCTATGACCTCCTGGGGCTTTGCAGGTGGACCAGGGCTGGGCAGTGCAGCCCTGAGGTTATGAAATCTCAGACCTTTCCCTAGCACAGCTTAGAGTGAGGAGGAGGGAAAGAAAAGGTGCTGTTCTTTCCCAGTGTATGATGAAATCTCTCAGGGTACCAAAATGTCCAAGGCCCAGAGCAACCTGAGAAGACCCCAAAGGAGGCTGTGCTTGAAGGGGGCCTTGAAACACACTGGGGAGGTTGAAACACACTAGCACTCACCTTCAAGTGTACAATCTCCATGCATTCCTCCCTTCCAGATGATCTTACAGAAATAAAATGCAAAAAGGTTCCATCCTTAACAGTAAGATTTAAAAGAAGAATTTTGCCACTGGCTCTGAGTGCAAGAAGAGATGGACTGGGGCCTTGTCCCCCTTCCCTGGTGGCCCCAATCCTGGGACACTTCATCACCCAGGATGTCCTCCTGGGCATGGCCCCCAGTCTCTGCTTCTCACCCCCCGGGCCTGGACCAGCCCTTTGCCTCTCCAACTGTGGAAAGTAGGGCCTGCCCAGGGCAGTGGCCAGGCAGTGACCTGGCTGGAGTGTCTAGGCGCGTCATTCTCGCTCTCCCATGATGCCTTGCAGAGCACCGGCATGCAAAACCCAGGAGCAGAACAGCTCCAGGCCATTTGCTACCTTGCACTGGGGAGTCTCCTGTGCACCTGGGGTGTTCTGAGCCAGCCCCACACCTGCCCCTGGGTCCTGAGGTTGGCCTGGCCGTGGCCTTGGACATGGCTGTTCCTGCATGTCCCTCTCTGAGAGACCACAGATGACACTGGCTCAACCGGAAGGTGGTTGTCCAGGTGGGGCCAGGCTCTCTGTCTTCCTCCTTTTGGCCTTATACCTCTCAGGTCTTTGGAGTGAAGGCTGGTGAGGCTTCTGCTGTCGGCAGCATCCCCTGGTGGTCTGGCTACTCCCTGACCACGTCCCCTTCTCCCAGAGTTAGATGGGACTTGGTGTGTGCACGGCTAGAGGAGGCCTCCACATCCACCTTCCTGCCTGCCTCTGCCAAAGGCCTGCTATGTCCCCCAGGAGCAGACCATTTCCTTCCCAGGCCTGGGTCTCCCCATCAGGGCAGCAGGTCCCCAGGATGCTCCCTCAACTCCTGCTTGCAGGGGAGGCCTGGGAGGCTGCTGCTGGCAACGTCTTAGAGCAGGGGCCAAAGCCACAGGCGCAAACGTGTGCAGGCTGCCAGGCTCATCTGCAAAACCCATCCATGCAAAGCCACAGATGGTCTCTGCCATCCCCAGGCCAGACAGGCTGCACAAGCAGGGTCTGTCTTCCCAACTGCAGGCGCCAGAGGAGGCCCAGCCTGAGCCAAGCCCCCGGGAGAGGAGGCAAAACCCCTCACCCCATCCTTGAGACGACCCTGGACTTCTACACAGGGAGGACCTTGTCCCAGCCTTGCCTGAGTCCAGAACTCCATGGGTGTAGGTTGAGGTGGTGGTGAGGTGCTTCAGTGCAGTGAGGGGCAAGGGGGTGGGCTGTGGCATAGGTGCGTCCCAACCCAGGGAGGCTGGGGTGGGGACTCCAGAAATTCAAGGGGCAGGTAGGGCAGACCGATAGGCAGGACAGTTAATGCCTCTTGGGGTCAGTCGGGAGCAAAAGGAGGTCAGAGCAAAGGGTGAAGCACAGTTAGCTCCTGGCATGGGGGACAGGCTAGCCCGGCCCTCCCCCAGCTGTGGGCCATGAGGTCAGCTCAGCCTGGGTCCCTAGAGGGGACGGTGGCATTTCTCTCCCCACTTGGTGCTCTGGCAGCCTATGGCTATGTTGGGAGCTCTGTGTTGTGGGGCAGTGGCACATGGGCAAGGAACATTTCTGTGGCTGTCAGTGAGCTGCGTACCCCATGGCAGGGTGGGGGCAGGAGGTGAACTGTGGGCTGCCTACAGGGGAGAGGGGGATGAACCCCCCGGCCCCAACAGAGGGCTTTCTAGAAGGAAGGGCTGTGGGTGACCATTGACCACATGTGGCGGGAGGCTCTTGGACCTAGAAGCCAGCCCAGTCAGCGGGCAGTAATTACATAAACCTCGGGAAACTACCCTGGAGCCAGCCGGATCCCCCAGCCATGGCCTAGCCCTTAGCTGATGAGCTTGTGGGGAGGGAGGTGAGCAGTCCACAAGGTCTGCCATTGCGGACGTCACTACCACTTCCTCCAGGGCCCTGGGCTACACCAGGCTTGGCACTGGGCCCCTCCCGGACTGCAGAAGCTGCCTCCTAATCCAGGAATAGCACCCCTGGTCACGGGCACAGCACCTCCCAAGAACGGAGAACAAGCTGCACAGGCAGTCCCCACCCTCTGTCCTGGAGGAATACTGTATTCTAGAATTTTCTGTGTACTTCTTAGGGTCCCTACCTGCTCTTCGAAGCACCAAGCCTCACATTTGATGAGTTTCCTGGGTGGCGGCGACTCCTGCTGGCAGAGGGTGGAGCTGCAGCCAGCTCTAATGGACCTTGCAATTCCTGGCTGAAGTGGGGCGTCCTGGGATTTGCAGATTGGGAGGGCATCTGGGTATTTCAGTCAGCTCTGGCTGACTAACCAAATACCACAGTTGTGGAGGCTGGATGTCCTGGATGGACATGCCAGACAATTCAGTTTCTGGCGAAAGCCACCTGCGTTCTGGCTTGCAGATGGCTGCTTTTGTGCTGTGAGGAAGGAGAGACAGAGTCTATTCTTATGAGGACACTAATCCTTCTGCCCTCATTTATCTTTAATTATGTCCATGAAGAGTCTCTCTCCAAATATGGTTACATTAGGGGTCAGGACTTCAACAAGTGAATTTGGGGGCACACAAACATTGAATCCGTAACACAGAGGGCTCTCCATCTGATCTGGAAGTGGGCAGGGACCTAAGTTAGGCCTTGGTAGAGAAAGTGCCTGGAGTCAGGAGGGGACAAGAACATCTGGCAGGATTCCTCACACCCACCAGCAACCCTCACCATCGGGGGGGGGGGTTTCCTGTTGTGAAAATAGCCCTTGGTCTTACAACAGACCTGAAGGGGAAGCAGGATTGTTGGGACGCCTGTCAGTCAGCAGGTGAGTCAGGGGAGGGCATTGTGAGTACAGACCAGGGGGAGGGGATCTGCCCCCTACTCAGAGGCAAATCCCAAATCCCCCTCTTTTGCTGAACTCTTAGCTCAGGTCTGAGCTTGGTCTGATCTGCAGAATGGCAGTTGGGGGTGAGCCTTTGGCTGTGGCCTGGGCAGGGGTCGCTGGGCTGTGTGTTCCATAGGTGGGTGTCACAGTGACCAGGAGGGGGTGGGAACATCCCCACCAGCACTGGGCACTTGGCTGCACAGGCTGGCCCTTCATGAGCAAGCTGCACAGCCAGTGCCTGAGAAAATCTGCCTTGCTCAGCTTTCCGGGAACCCACAGCTTAGGCTGTGTGATGACACTGGGCTTGGCTCCCTGGTGTGCACAGCTTGGGAGCAGCTGGAGTGTCACAAGTGTGAGAAGTGGAGAGGATGGCTCTGCAGAGGATGGCTCTGCAGAGACCCCGCCCCTGTTGGGCTCCAGTGCCTGGGTGGGGCTCCAGTGCCTGGGTGTCCTGGTCTCCTGTCCAGAGAGCCATTGGGGAAGCCCCTGTCCATCCCAGCCTGGCCACAGCTCCCCAGGGCCTTGTTGTCCATGAGCCTGCCCGGCCTGGCTCCCCTACCTTGGGCTCTGCACCCCTCCATGCCTAACCGGCCTTGCCAGAAAGGGCTTCTGGTTCCTATTACGTGTTCCAAGCAGGGGGTGCAGTTGGTGTTGTGAACACAAACAGCCCCCAGGAATGCGGGGCCAGCTCAGGCCATGCTTGGAAGCCTCTCAGTGATGGCCCGTGGCTTAAGCAGAGCCATCTCGGGGGAGGCAGCAGGATAGCTCCCGTCTGGCCCCGGGGTCTTTGCAGAATTGGGAGATAGGTGGGTGGGGAGGGGACCTCGGGGCTGATAGGCTTCAGGCAGTTCTGTCCTGGGCCCCTCCTTCCACACGCACCAGGCCCAAGTGGAGCCAGGAGATGGAGCAGTCACTGCCACCCATGGTGTCTTCCCCCAGGAGGGGATCCTTAGCACATGCTCCCCACTGGCATGGAGGGAGGCGAGGTGGTGTGGTGAGCATTGTGGATTTGGGACAAGCTTTGACAGAGACTCTGCCCTGGGTTGGCAGTGTGTCTGGAGCTCCCGGAGCCCCGCCTGCTTCCCTTTGGCAGCTCCTTTGTGGTGTTGGGTTCCCACCCCATGTGCAATGGTGGTAAGCACTTTACCCAAACTGCAGCACCACCCCACAAAAAGCAGCTCCTCGGGGTGAAGCCGCCCCACTCCCAATCTTGGTACCTCAGTAGCAGGACTCAGGCTTGCTCTAGGCACAGATGATGGGCAGACAGCCTCCCCCTGCCTGGGCACAGGAATAGCACATTCTTGTGGCTTCCCCACAGGCTTGGGCTGTCCCCTCCCTAACCACAAGGCGAATGCCACAGACACCACCAAATCCCCGCGAGGAGCTGTCTGCTGCTTCTGGCATAGACACAGTGCCCACCCTGGGTACCCACCCTGGCCCAGTGCCCTCTGCTCACCTCCCTGGGTCAACTGAGGGCAGGGCTGTCCATTCCCTGGGCACCCACCTGGCTCCCTCTGGGCCAACCTGACCCCACAGAGCCTGTTTCCTGCAGGGGCCTGTGTGGGGGGGCTGGGAGGGATAACCTGCGTGAGGTCGGGGATGAGGGGTGGCTTGGCGTGGGCTAGGTAGGAGCTGCTCTGGACCTTCGGGGGCTGGGTTCAAGCCTGTGGGGCACAGTGACTGTCCACAGCAGCCCACAGCTGCCCCCTGCCTTGACATGAGGACCAAGAGCCTGAGGTGCCTCTATCACCCCTGCCACCACCTCCTTCCAGGGACTGTGCCAGACTGCTCAGGCACCAAGCCTCATCCTCAGCCTTCTCAGTGCTTTGTGGGTCCAGCCCTCAGGCAGGCTGGGCCAGAGGATGCAGAGGACTGGCTAAGGTCCTGTGTGTCCTATATGTGGGCAGAGAAAGCAGAGGCAGGCCTGGGAGCCAGACAGGGAGGAGCTTCAAAGATGGAGGTAGAAAGGTGGAGGGTCCATCAGGAGGAGGTGGCTGTGCCATCTTCTGCTCCGTGCCAGCCTGGGGTGGGGACTGTCAGCCATTCATCCTCCTGGGTTGACCTGGATCCTCTTCACGCCTGCAGTCATCAACTCCTGCTCCCTGGCCAATGGCGGCTGCCAGCACCACTGTATCCAGCTCACAGCAACCCGGCACCGCTGCCAGTGCCAGCCCGAGTTCCAACTCCAGGAGGATGGCAGGCGCTGCATCCGTGAGTGGGGACAGAGGAAGGACCCCACAGTCTGGGCCCAGGGCAGGCGCTGCATCCGTGAGTGGGGACAGAGGAAGGACCCCACAGTCTGGGCCCAGGGCAGGCGCTGCCTCCGTGAGTGGGGACAGAGGAAGGACCCCACAGTCTGGGCCCAGGGCAGGCGCTGCATCCGTTAGTGAGTGGGGGGACCCTGCCTGGGCTGCTAGAGCTGGAAGCAGGTCTCGTGGGAACTCCTGAGGCTCTGGGAGACTTGGTGCGGTATGGCCCATCTGTTAGGGCCGTGTTCTGGGATTACACATCTGTGGAATCAGGAAGCTGGGGGGTGATGCCTCAGTTCCATAGCTGCCCCTCTCTGGGGTTGCTGTAGGCCTCTGGGACCTGGAGGCAGCTCCACCGGCACTTTGCTCTGGGGTCTCGGAGCTGCTTACGTAGGAGGAGGGGGCTTTTTTGATGGCAAAGGTGAGGCAGGCTCAGAGTCCCCCAAATGTGGAAATAGGGGGCTATGGTCAGGGTGGGTGCTGAGAATCCCTGGCCTCCTGGGTCCTCCCAGCAGGGCAGAATGTGAGCATAGGCATGGGGGAGCTGGGGCTGGGGCCAGTGGAGGACAGGATGGCATGGGTCGCCAAGCTGGGGAGTCACAGTCTTGGTGTCAGCCCTGGCACCTCGACTGTCCAAGAGGGCTTGTCGACCTTGTCCTGAGGACTTAGTCTTCTGGTGGGAAGGAGCTCCCACATCCAGGAAGAGGGAGACCCACTGCTCAGCCCCTACCCAAAACAGGAAGTGCTGCTTGGAGGCTTCCTGAGGGGCCCCTCAGGAGGCACCGCATTCTATGGGGCTCCCTGCCCTGATTTCTTCCCTCTGGGTCTGTAATCACAGGGAGAAGCCCATGCGCAGAGAGGAATGGCGGCTGCATGCACACGTGCCGGGTGCTCCAAGGTCTTGCCAGCTGTGAGTGCCACGTGGGCTATCAGCTGGCGGCCGACCACAAGGCCTGTGAAGGTAGGGGCCCCCACCTGTGGTACTGCCCCTCCCTGGGGCCACTTATGGCACCTGCTGGACCAGGTCCCTTAGTAGCCTGTCCCCGCCTGGCTACCTTTGGGTGACTAGTAGCCTGTCCCCGCCTGGCTACCTTTGGGTGACTGGAATGCACTTGTTCTTAGTTGACCCCGCCAGGGGATAGGAACCACTCGTGGATCTGTTCCCATCAGGGGCTCATGTGTACGGGAGCACACGTGAGACCTCAGGCTTCACACGCCAGACCTCAGGCTTCACTTTTGTTTTTAAAAATATTCCTTGTGGGGGCGGCGCCTGTGGCTCAGCGGGTAGGGCGCCGGCCCCACATGCCGAGGGTGGTGGGTTCAAACCCAGCCCCGGCCAAACTGCAACAAAAAAATAGCCGGGCGTTGTGGCGGACGCCTGTAATCCCAGCTACTTGGGAGGCTGAGGCAAGAGAATCACCTAAGCCTAGGAGTTGGAGGTTGCTGTGAGCTGTGTGACACCACGGCACTCTACCAAGGGTGATAAAGTGAGACTCTGTCTCTACAAAAAAAAAAAAAAATATTCCTTGTGAGGCTGAGAGCAGTGGTTTCCACCCGTAATCTTAAAACTCTGAGAGCCCGAGGTGGGAGGATCCCTTGAGCTCAGGAGTTCAAGACCAGCCTGAGCAGAGTGAGACTCTGTCTTTACTAAAAATAGAAAAAAATTAGCCCAGCTGCTCCGGAGGCTGAGGCAGGAAGATCACTTGAGCCCAGGAGTTGGAGGTTACTTGAGCTGTGATGCCACAGCACTCTACCCAGGGCAACAGAGTGACACTCAGTAAGAGCTGCTCATTAGGAGACCCAAAGAGATGGACATGAACTAAGGAGCAGCCCCGGGGACAGCACCTCCTGGCTGACTTCTGCTCTACCCTGAGGCGGTTTCTTAATGTTCTCGGTTAGACTCAGATCTCAGCAGGGTGCCGTTGTCTGGAATTCATTCCCACATCCTTGGCAGCCCATCCACTATCCACCATCCACTGTGGGATGTGTATTAATAATGCCTTCCTGGGGCGGCGCCTGTGGCTCAAAGGAGTAGGGCGCCGGCCCCATATGCCAGAGGTGGTGGGTTCAAACCCAGTCCCCGCCAAAAACTGCAAAAAAAAAAAAAAAAAAAAGCCTTCCTGGACCTCTGGGTGTTTCTGATGTTTGGCCTTTGGACGTTTGGGCTGCTCTGGGCAGCCTTGGGGAGGGGTCTCTCCATGGCTCTGGTGACCCTCAGGATGTCTCAGAAGCAATGAGGTCCAGAGCAGGTAGCGACCAGTTTCCGAGGCATCCTGCCATATAGCCGCAGGGTGCCCACAGGGAGTGGGGTTCCTGTGGCTCCACACCTTTGCCATCGTTGGGAACTGCTTGTCTGTGTGGAGGACGCACCCTGTCACTCTGGGTACAGGTGGCTTTGTGGGGTAAGTATGAAACCAAGCTGAGGGTCACCTTCTTTATCCTAAGGAGTTTGCAAGGGCATAACTAGCAGTCGACAGGGACAGCAGGACTCTGTCCTGACCAGCTGGGCCACGTGGCTACAGGCCCTAGGTGTCAGTGGGTCAAAGCCCTGAGCCTCCCCTTGGTCTCTCCCGTAGATGTGGATGAATGTGCCACCGGGCTTGCTCAGTGTGCCCACGGCTGTCTCAACACTCCAGGGTCCTTTAAGTGTGTGTGCCATGCAGGCTACGAGCTGGGTGCTGATGGCCGCCAGTGCTACCGTGAGTGGACAGCAGGCAGCGGGTCCTGGCTAGAGGTGCCCCGGGTGTCTCTCCAGGACCCCAGGCCTGCATGCTGAGGAGCGGGGCTTCCTTGTCCATTGGCCACAGCCCTGGGCAGTGCCCCCAGAGGAGAAGGAGGGAAAGCGTGAGGGCTGGCCCAGGCAGCAGAGTGTCCCAAGCTCAAGAGGCTGGTTGCTGGGTGGGGAAGGACTGTGGGTAGGTCACCCCAGGCCCTGTCTCACTTGGTGGTGGCCGATCTCTGTAGGGATCGAGATGGAGATTGTGAACAGCTGTGAGGCCAACAATGGCGGCTGCTCCCACAGTTGCAGCCACACCAGCTCGGGGCCACTCTGCACCTGCCCTCGCGGCTACGAGCTGGATGGGGACCAGAAGACTTGCATCGGTGTGGCTGGTTCCCCCGGGCCTGCCCATCCCAGGATCTGGGATTGGTTTGATACTCCCTCTTGTCTCCCTAATCTTGCTGGAGAGAGGCAGCATCCTGACCTGGGAGGACCCCAGAGTGCATGGCCCGCCTGGCACCCACCTTGCCCCCTCAGCACCTCTCAGGCTCCTCCATTCCCTTGAGTAGCACCTGACACACTGTGGCTATGCAGGGTCCTCTCGTAGGTGGCAGAGCCTGACTCCCAAGGGGACCCTCCCTTCCAGCCTGCCCGGCCCAGGCCCACCTTGTTCACAGCAGATGGGGTGACCCAGGGGCTGTGATGTGTCGTGTATGTGTGTGTGTGAAACAGCGCCAGGAGGCACACATGGAGGTGTGCTCAGTGGGGCTGGACGTGGGTGTGTGCGTGTGCCCTGCAGATGTGGACGACTGTGTGGACAGCCCGTGCTGCCAGCAGGTGTGTGCCAACAGCCCCGGCGGGTACGAGTGTGGCTGCTACGCTGGCTACAGGCTCAGTGCCGATGGCTGTGGCTGTGAAGGTGCGCTGCTGGGTGGCTTGGGGAGTGGGGCCACCCTGGAGAGGGACACAGGGCTAGCTCTGGCACTTATAGGTGGGCACTGAGTGCTTGCTATATGCAGGACTGTGTGACCTGCCTTCTCCTTCTCTCTCAGGCTGTGCTCTCACAGGGCTGGGTCTGCACCCCTGGTTGCTCCCAGCAGGGCTCCCCACCAGGTGTCCACCGTTGCCTGGCTGGGGGGGGTGGGGGGATAGGGGCAGGATGATGGCCAGGGAGGCTGCTATGGCCATGGGATGGGCTTGCCCAGCTGGCTCATAAGGTGAGTGCTGGGCTTCAGCAGGGCTGCCCTGGCCTCTGTGCAGTGGGCTCCTAACCTGGGAGCAGCCACCCAGCAGCTGCCTTTGCCCACAGATGTGGATGAATGCGCCTCCAGCCGTGGAGGCTGTGAGCACCACTGTGCCAACCTGGCCGGCTCCTTCCGCTGTTCCTGTGAGGCTGGATTCCGGCTGGACGAGGACCGCAGAGGCTGCTCCCGTGAGTCTCCTGCCTTCTTAGTCTGTCCGCCAGAGCCCGCAGAGTACACTCCACACCTGCCAGTCCCATATCCACCCTGCCTGGGGTCTCTCGACCCCTGGCCTCTGGGCCTGTACTATCTCTCAGGCTGCTGGGTACCATGTGGGCCCCACTGAAGCTGAAGCCCTGCCCCTGCCATGGGCAGCAGTGGTGGGGGCAGGCGTCTTCCAGGGCAGCCTGTCTCTCAGGGAGTGCCAAGGGTCCTGCTTCCATCTTCACCAGCTGAGAGAAGGAATCAGGCCCTAAGGTGATGTCCTGGACTGGTGCCAGCTGTGCCCAGGGTGGGGGCTAGGATGGGCTTGGGGAGAGCAGGGGCATCAGCAGGGTCTATGGGGCCCACGGCTTCTCTATCTTGAGAGGTGGATAGGGGTACACTATCCAGAGGGCTGGGATGACCCTCTGCTCGCGGGCTGAGGAGTGGGGACTGAGGGGCAGCAGGTGGCAGGTGGGATCTAAGGGCCCCTATGCCCCCCAGCCCTGCAGGAGCCCACAGTGGAGCTGGACAGCCGGCTGCCCTTCGTGCGGCCCCTGCCCCATGTCGCGGTGCTCCGGGACGAGCTGCCGCTGCTCTTCCAAGACCACTACGCAGGGGCCGAGGAGGAGGAGGAGGAAGAGGAAGCGGAGCTGCGGGCTGAGCACACGCTTGCGGAGAAGTTTGGTGAGCAGTGTCTCAGCCCTGGGCTCTTGCTGTCAGAGAGCCCCCTGCTGGAGTCTGGGTATGAGGAAGGGTCTCTGTGATGTGCCCTTGTCTGTCTAACCAAGACCCAGAGAGATCTAGCCGCTCCATCAGTTTGCACAGCTCATGCTGGCTGGCAGCTCAAGGCTCCTCCTGACCCCTGCATCTGCTCCCACACTCACCCCATGGGGTGACTCTCCTGCCCCTTCCCTGTGCCTGCCCAGCCCAGGTGGCGCTGGAGCTCAGGATCAGGCTCTGAGGTCCCTCCCTGTCTGCCCCTAGTCTGCCTGGACAACACCTTTGGCCATGATTGCAGCTTGACCTGTGATGACTGCAGGAATGGAGGGACCTGCCTCCCTGGCCTGGATGGCTGTGACTGCCCCCAGGGCTGGACTGGGCTCATCTGCAATGAGAGTGAGGCCACTGGGCGGGGTCGCCACGCACAGCCCATTCAGTTTCACTCCTCCTGCTGCCTGGGCAGGGGCCGTGTGGATCCATCTGCTTCTCTGTCCAGCCTGTCCAGGCACTGCTCCAGGTGGTGGGATACCCTGGAGACAAGCAAGCTGAGGCCCCTGTCCCTGGTGATGCCAGTCTCAGGGCTCCAGCAATAAGCAACTAATATTTAAGGGCCTAGGACAGTGGGGACGGGGGCTGCTGCTGGGTGGCTGGTGGTGGGGTCCTCTGGCTTGGATGGTCGGGCCAGGGCAATGCTCTGTGCTGCTCTGCCTGCCTTCAGGGGCTAGTTCTGAGTGGGCATGTTGGCCTTCAGAGGTATGGGGCCGGCTGCATGTGCCGTGAACGTGGGTGGGGCAGTGGGCATAGGCACGTCACTGGAGGCTGCAGGAGCTGCTTCTCAATGAGTTGCCTCCAACCCGGGAGGCTCTCAGCGTGGGTGTAGCTGTGGTGGGTCTCTGAGCCTGAGCCCCACTGGTTGGCGACCTGGGCGCTTCCCTGTTGTCCCTGTAGCTTGTCCCCTGGACACCTTCGGGAAGAACTGCAGCTCTTCCTGCAGCTGTCAGAATGGAGGGACCTGTGACCCCATGACGGGGGCCTGCCGCTGCCCTCCAGGTGTCAGTGGAGCCCACTGTGAGGATGGTATATGCTGCTCTCCTAATCTGGAATTATCCCTGGCGTACAGGGAGGTGGGAGACACTACCCCCCACTGTCTGCCCCCTATCCTGGCTTTCTCTGCAATCTCCTTCCTGCTCTAGACTAGTGAGAGGGATGCCAAGCTTTGCTCACTCTCCCTCCCTGCTCACCGCCCTTCCTCCAGAGTGCCAGGCTGTGCCTGAGAGGGAGCAGCAGCAGCCCTAGCCCCCACTGTCCTAGGACCTTTAGTGACAGAGGCATCAAGTTTTCACTGTTGCTGATTGTCCCAGGGCCTGATTGTAGAAGCTGGTAAAGACTTCACAGAGCAGCACTTTTGGAATGGGTCCCCTTGGGAGGTAGTGAACTCCCCATTCCCAGAATCTTTCAAGTAGAGCTATATGATGGCTGGGGGCGATTTGCAGAAGGGAAGGGCAGCAGCATGTGGGTAGCATGCAGTGATGCTGATGTCCTGTCTAACTCTGAAGTCCCAGCATTTCTGGATAAATTACAGAGTCCATGTAAATAAGTTTGCTCAGGTAGGTGGCTAACGCTTTATCTTTACATCTTCAGACCTTTTTATTTACTTTTTAAAATTTATTTTATTTATTTTTTGAGACAGAGTCTCACTTTGTCACCCTCCGTAGAGAGCCACATAGTCACAGCTCACAGCAACCTCAAACTCCTGGACTTGAATGATCCTCGTGCCTCCACCTCCCTAGTAGCTGGGACTACAGGTGTCCGATACAATGCCCAGCTGTTTTTACTTTCTTTCTTTCTTTTTTCTTTTTTTTTTTTTTTTGCAGTTTTTGGCCAGGGCTGGGTTTGAACCCGCCACCTCCAGCATATGGGGCCGGCACCCTACCCCTTTGAGCCACAGGCGCCACCTGTTTTTACTTTCTCACTCTTACTGAGGCTGGCCTCGAACTCCTGAGCTCAAGTGATCCTCCCACCTCGGCTTCCCAGAGTGCTAGGATTATAGGCCTGAGCCACTGGGCCAGGCCCTTTCAGACCTTTTTAATTCTGCCTCTGGCTAGAGACTATAGCTAAGGTTATCACAAACTTCCTGACTCAGTGAGAGCTTGTCCCTACTGCCCTGGGGTGGCCCTGGAAGCTTCGAGGGTTCCACATGCTAGACTCCGTGGGCTGGTGGCTATAGGGCGCCCAGACAGCCTTGAGGGGCTTCCTCTACCCTCCACCCTGCCCACTATCACCACCCTGCCTTCCCTCCCTTCATGCTGCCATTTCTGTCCTGCGGAGGGTAGGGCCCTGCTGCCTGTTAGAAGCTGTGTGAGTGACAGGCTCTGTAAGGACACTGGGGCTTTCCCAGGTAGAGGGTCTGAGGTTTAGGATTCTCCTTACAGTACCCATACGGCTTCCCGGAGACCCAGGTCTCAAGGAGCCCTGTGGGCGGGGCACCAGATTCCCCACAGTGGCAATGTACCTGTGCAGATGGGCTGAAGGAGGTGAATCCCTGGCAAGGGCCTGGGCAGGCCCCATGTAGTTAGTTTCCAGGCTCCACATCCCTCGCCTCCTGCTGCGTCCCTCCTGCCTACCTGGACTTCACCTGTGCCTGGCCTCTGTGCCTGTCCCCTTCTGGCTCATCTTTCCATCTCCTCTCTGGACTTAAGGCCCACCTGGGTAATGCATGATGGTCTTGTCTTGAGGTCCTGGGGATCAGGACATGGACATAGCTTTTGGGGGTGGCCAACATTCAACCCATTGCAGCCCCTTGTTAGGAGGATGTGGGGCAGGAGGGGAGAGTCTGGGGAGAGCCATTCCCAGCCTGTGGTGGCCTAAGGCTTGGGCCTGGGACACTAACCAGTTGGGCTAGGCCAAGAGTCTGGGAGTGCCAGAGGGCCAGGTGCAGGGAGGTGCTCGGCTGCTGCCCTTGCTGCCGACCCTGGGGGAATGTGGGGACCAAGAAGGCAGCCACGTCCAAGGGCACGTAGGGGTGGGCTGGCCACCACTGAGGATCTCCCTGGGGCCCCATTCTCACCCAGGCTGCCCCAAGGGCTTCTACGGCAAACACTGTCACAGGAAATGCCACTGTGCCAATCGGGGTCGATGCCACCGCCTCTATGGGGCCTGTCTCTGCGACCCAGGGCTCTATGGCCGCTTCTGCCACCTTGGTGAGTCTTGCTGCCCTGCCAGTGTCTGCGGTGGCTGCAGGGCTGCGGGTGCCCTTAGTGCAGTTGGGAGAGGACAGCAGGGCTCAGTGAGGTTACCAGCCGGGCTGTGGGTCTGCAACCACCCCAGGTTTGTGACTACTACACGTCTTTGGGGTCTGAGCCACATCCTCTCTACTAACTCCCTGGTCCCCAGCTGCATAGTGCCTCCTAGCCCTGATGAGGGGGCAGTGGCTGTAGGCAAGGGCAGGGCAGACCTCCCACAGAAGCTTCCGGTACTGGCCTCATCCTGGGTCTGGAGAGTCCTGGCAGGGAGGTCAAGTCCTGGGGATGAGAGAAAAGGGGACTGGGTTAGAGGGGAAGAGGGCCAGAAGATAGCACTTCACCTCACGTAGTGAAAGGGTTATTTAGGGAGAAGAAGGCTGGAATGCTCAGCTGCGAAGGGTGTGATGGGGCAGGCTCAGAACTTTGCTGTCACCCTGGCTCTCCTCCGTGAAGTGGGCTTGACTGTCCAGGCCCCTTCATGAAAGGGCAGCCATGGGACCTCTCTCTCTCTGTAGCCCTTGCTGACCCAGGGCAGTGTGGAGGCCAGGCTGGGGAGGGGTGGGTATCATGGGCAGGCAGGGCCCTCCTCACAGTTCTGTGGGTGCAGCCTGCCCGCCCTGGGCCTTCGGACCAGGCTGCTCAGAGGAGTGTCAGTGCGTGCAGCCCCACACCAGGTCCTGTGATAGGAGGGATGGCAGCTGCTCCTGCAAGGCTGGCTTCCAGGGAGAGCGGTGTGAGGCAGGTGAGTGCCTGCGGGGGGGGGGGGATGTGGGGGATTTGGGACAAGCAGTGTCAGGTGAGTACAGGCGTGGGCAGCTCCCAGCACCAGCTGACCCTTGGCCCCTCTCCCACTGCCTGCAGAGTGCGAGCCAGGTTCTTTCGGACTGGGGTGCCGGCAGGCGTGTACTTGCCCACCCGGCGTGACCTGCGACCCTGTGAGTGGCAAGTGTGGGAAGCAGTGTCCTGCTGGCTTCCAGGGGGAAGACTGTGGCCAAGGTGAGTGGCCAGACCCTGGGCCTCCTGGTAGTCTAGGTGTGGGGTCTTGGTCATCTGCTGTGTTGGGGGGTGGGCCCTGGAAGTGCTGTGGAGCTGGAGGTCAGCCCCTGCTGTCTGGCCCGAGTGGTACCCCTACCTGCTAGTGTCACTGGCTTATCATAGGCAGAAGCTAGTCTGTCTGCCCAGGGCCTGGCCCAGAGAAGGGGTGGCTGCTCCCCCAGTTACCTGCATGTCCTTCCTTCTGTGGGAGCCTATGGGGCAGCAACTCCTTCTCCCTCCAGGAGGGCCTTGGAGGTCAGGGCAGGGCCCTGGCAGGTGCTGTGGCTTAGAGTGTGTGACAGGCACAGAACAGTGGGGTGGGAGGAGTGTTAGGAGCCAGTCAGGAGGTAAACCAGCAGTGCCCATCCTTAGGTGTCCTGGGGAGGCCAGACTGTCCCAGGAACCCACCCCAACCCATTTACAGCCCATATGTGTGGGCTGGGGGCTTTGCCAAGAAGCTGAGAAGGTGTGGGTACTGTGGCCACCAGCCTAGGGGACGCAGCCCTGCTCCTCAGCCTACTGGCTGGAGGCGTGATGACTAGGACAGTGGTGAGCAGTCCCAGCCCAGCGAATAATGACTGAGCTGCTGATGCCTGGAGCCGCGGGACAGACGCCTCTGACGTCTTCCCTCCCCAGTCTCATGACCAGGGTAGGAAATACCTAAGTGTCATCGGCTCATGGGGAAGGAAAGAAGCCCTTGGCGTGAGTAAGTGAACTGCTGTGGGCCCGGGCAGGTCAGAGTCTCCCTTGGCACGATGCACACTGTCCACACCCATTGGTTTGATGGATGAAAGCTGAAAAGCTGAGTGGGCCTGCATCCTGACCGCATGACCACAGTGAAAGCTGGAGGGGGCCATGAGAGGCGCCAGCCCCCCCTCCTCTGCCTCCCTTGGGACTGCAGCAGGGGGCCGGCAGTTCAAACTCCTCCAGCCCTTCCCCTCCCTCCCATCCCCTCTCTGGAAGCCAGGAGGGGCCCTCAGAGGGGCAGCAGCTGACCCTCCAGCCAACTGTCAAAGGCCATGCTGGCCACAGCCACCCAATGGTCAGAGCAGGCTGGGCGGGTGCTCCTGCTCTGCAGCTCCACGTCTCAGGCCAGCCTTTGGCAACTGAGTGCCCGGTCTCATGTGTGCAAGCATCACGGCAGCTAAAGGGGCATGTGGCACAGAGTGTAGCCTCCCCCAACACACCACTTGCACACATGTACACACACGCTCACAGACACGCACACATGCTCAGACACACGTGTGCACACATGCTCAGACACACATGTACACACACGCTCAGACACATGTACACACACGCTCACAGACACGCACACATGCTCAGACACACGTGTGCACACATGCTCAGACACATGTACACACAGGCTCACAGACACGCACACATGCTCAGACACACGTGTGCACAGATGCTCAGACACATGTACACACGCTCACAGACACGCACACATGCTCAGACACACGTGTGCACACATGTTCAGACACACATGCACACACAGACACGCACACATGCTCAGACACGTGTGTACACATGCTCAGACACGTGCACACACGCTCACAGACACGCACACATGCTCAGACACGTGTGCACACATGCTCAGACACACATGTACACACACGCTCACAGACATGCACACATGCTCAGACACACTTGTACACACACGCTCACAGACACGCACACATGCTCAGACACACATGTGCACACATGCTCTCTCTCACACACGCAGCAGAGGCGCATGATGGTGGCCATTTGCGGCTCACCCTCCCTTATGCCTGTGACTCTCCTAATTAAGGCCCAGCCAGGAGGCCTCTCAGAGAAGCACCCCACCCCCTCAAGCTGGCCCTCCACCCCATCCCTTCCTGCCACTTCCTCTCTCTATTTACCTTTTTTCTTTAAAAGCCTCTAGTGCCCTGAAGGTGAGGCACAGGAAATGACTGTGCTTTTAGAGAAGCGCTCCCCTCTTGGCCTCAGGCCTGGAAACTAGTGCTCTCTCAGAATGCAGGTCTACTCCAGCTAGCAGAGGGGCTCCCTGAGGCCTGGTGCCCACACTGCAGTGCCTGTGTCCCTGTGGGTGGTTACCCACGATGTGGGGGGGATGGGTCCTCAAGACAAGGGTTGCCAGGGTGTGTATTCTGTCACCAGAGGCCTCATGGCTTCATCAGGACCCAGCCTGGGACTGTGCCTGGCCTGTCAGCCCTCCTCCCAGTCAGGGATGCCCCAGGTCTCAGCCCCGCCATGAGGGTTTTGACTAGAGTACTCTGTGGTCCTTTGTCATGGAGCACAGACCTAAAGCCCACCCTTTCCAGGCTGTTGTGGCACTTTCATGGGCCCAGGGAGGGGTTTGGATCTTACCACAGGGAGGCCCAGGGTGGCCACGCCTGCCACAGTTCCACCCCCTCCCGCCAGCCTCAAATTCTGTTGTCCTGGGGCAGGAGGCAAAGGCCAGCACTGAGGAGCAGTCTAGGTGGGCAGTGCAGGGGGCCTGCCAGGTCACCGGCGCAGCCTCAGGAGGCCTCTCTAGGGCAGGCCTGGCTCTCCTGAGGGTCCCCTCCCTGGGTACTCCACTGTCCCTGGTGTCTGGTATTGCCCACACCTGCTGAGTTGCAGGGACCCCCAGCCTCTGGGAAGTCCCACCCACTACACCGCAGTGCCATCCTGCAGGGAAAGGCCTGGGCTCTGGGGGTAGAGTGGGTGAATGTGGACCCTGAGGCCAAGTCCCTGAGGTGCTCCCAGCTGGGGGAGGTGGAGAGGGGCTTGACGGGCACTCCTGGGCCAGGCAGAGGACACTGGCCTGACTACAGAGGTCCCAGGGGCCAATCAGGCTGGGAGGAAGGTGGGCAAAGACCAGACCAGTGGCCTGCTCCTGGGAACTCTCCAGGGTCCTGGATGCTGACATTCCACTTAGCCTTACGCCCCACACCCCCAGCTGTGTGCCTTTGCTTGCCTCCCTGGCGTGCTCCTGTGACCTTCCCTGGTCATTTGGAGCTCACACTGGAGCTATGTGGGAGGGGCAGCCTGACGCTTGCCAGGAGGCCGCTCAGCACCCTGACTGAGGCCCTTCCTGCTCCTCCTGCAGAGTGCCCGGTGGGGACATTTGGAGTGAACTGCTCAGGCTCCTGTTCCTGTGAGGGTGCCCCCTGCCACCCAGTCACAGGGCAGTGTCTGTGCCCAGCAGGGAAGACAGGGGAGGACTGTGGGGCAGGTGAGTCTTGGTGGCTTCCTGAGCCCCTCCCCTGCTGCACCACTCCCAGTGGGGACAGCTTAGGACCCTAACCTGAACTGTGGGCCCTGGCCCCAGCCCTGCAGATCACAGGCCCACTCACAGTGGCTCTGAGAGCTAGAGGTGTGTCAGCCTGGAACACGGGGCCCACTGTGGCCCTGCTGGGCTACACGGAGTCTCCCAGCCTCTCTAATGGGCTCCCTGTATTGTCTGTTGAGCTGTTCCTGGGACTGGGGCTCCTCTCTCTGGGGTGGGTACCCTGAAGTCTTCAGGCAGGAGGTGCCCAGGGGTTCTGCTGACCCCACAGCCCTCCCTTCCTCAGGCAGGTTGAGATGGTCACAGGGTCCCCTCCCGGGCTGAGCGATGTGTGATGCTATATTAGGTATGTGTTTATTAGTGTGTCTGGAAAGGGCAGCTGGGGGACTGATGGCCACAGGGGTGGGCACTAGATTGTCCCGAGGGCCGCTGGGGGCTCGGTTGCCAAGAGATCTGCCCGGCATGTGAACATGGTGCCCGCTGTGACCCTGAGACCGGAGCCTGCCTGTGCCAACCCGGCTTTGTCGGCAGCCGCTGCCAGGATGGTGAGTGTGGCTTTGGCCCCCACCTCAGCCACCAGAGCCTGTGACCAGATGGGAAGGCCAGGACCCCACTTACCCTTCTCCATACCCACAGCATGCCCAGGGGGCTGGTTTGGTCCTGGCTGTCAGATGCGGTGCTCCTGTGCCAATGATGGGCACTGCCACCCGGCCACTGGACTCTGCAGCTGTGCCTCTGGCTGGACTGGCCTCAGCTGCCAGCGAGGTACAAGGTCCCCTCACCCGCTCTTGGTCTAGCTGTCCCTCCCTGGCCCCTGGAGAACCACCCATCCAGGACTTGGGAGAATTGGGGCAGCAGGATGCCCCACCCCATCCGAGGTGCCCGTGCCTTGACTTGGGGCCGGCATGTGGTGACCCGGGCTCTGTTACAGCTTGTGACAGCGGGCACTGGGGCCCTGACTGCAGACACCCCTGCAACTGCAGTGCCAGCCACGGGAGCTGCGACCCCATCAATGGCCTGTGCCTGTGTGAGGCTGGATATACGGGCCCGCGGTGTGAGCAGTGTGAGTCCCACCCTGCCTCTGCTGTGCATGTGCATTCACACGTGCACACACACATGCTTACATACACACACACATGCATTCACAGGTGCACACAGGCTCTCACAGGTGCACACACACATGCATTCACAGGTGCACACAGGCTCTCACACGTGCACACACATGCTTGCATACACACACACATGCATTCACAGGTGCACACAGGCTCTCACAGGTGCACACACATGCTTGCATACACACATGCATTCACAGGTGCACACAGGCTCTCACAGGTGCACACACACATGCTTGCATACTCACATGCATTCACAGGTGCACACAGGCTCTCACAGGTGCACACACACATGCTTGCATACTCACATGCATTCACAGGTGCACACAGGCTCTCACACGTGCACACACACATGCTTGCATACACACACATGCATTCCCAGGTGTACACAGGCTCTCACAGGTGCACACACACATGCATTCACAGGTGCACACAGGCTCTCACAGGTGCACACACACATGCTTGCATACTCACATGCATTCACAGGTGCACACAGGCTCTCATACGTGCACACACACATGCTTGCATACACACACATGCATTCACAGGTGCACACAGGCTCTCACACGTGCACACACATGCATTCACAGGTGCACACACACATGCTTGCATACATACACATGCATTCACAGGTGCACACACACATGCTTGCATACATACACATGCATTCACAGGTGCACACACACATGCTTGCATACACACACACATGCATTCACAGGTGCACACACACATGCTTGCATACTCACACACATGCATTCACAGGTGCACACAGGCTCTCACATGTGCACACACACATGCTTGCATACACACACACGTATTCACAGGTGCACACAGGCTCTCACATGTGCACACACACATGCTCGCATACACACACATGCATTCACAGGTGCACACACATGCTAGCATACACACACATGCATTCACAGGTGCACACAGGCTCTCACACGTGCACACACACATGCTTGCATACACACACATGCATTCACAGGTGCACACAAGCTCTCACAGGTGCACACACACATGCTTGCATACACACACACATGCATTCACAGGTGCACACAGGCTCGCACACGTGCACACACATGCTTGCATACACACACACAGGCTCTCACAGGTGCACACACACGCTTGCATACTCACACACAGGCTCTCACAGGTGCACACACACATGCTTGCATACACACACATGCATTCACAGGTGCACACACACATGCTTTCACAGGTGCACACACACATGCATTCACAGGTGTGCACACACACATGCTTGCATACTCATTCATTCACAGGTGCACACACACATGCATTCACAGGTGCACACATGCTTGCATACACACACATGCATTCACAGGTACACACACATGCTTGCATACACACACATGCATTCACAGGTGCACACAGGCTCTCACAGGTGCACACACATGCTTGCATACATGCACACACATGCTCTCACAGGTGCACATGTGCACACACAAGGACTCAGGCATGTATACATACATGTACTCACATGCACGCGCACACAGGCTCACAAACACACATGCACTGCCTCAGGGGCCCTGGCCTGCCTTCCTGTGCCCACTTGAGGTTGCCCAACCCCCTCTGCAGCCTAGACCAAGTCCCTACCCACCTGTGGTAGACATGGGCTCATCTGGAGCAGTGGGGGCCTATCTCACCCCACAGGGTACCTGGCACCTGGGAGAGGGGAGAGGATGGGGGCTGGTTATGACCAAAGGTTATACCCCTCAGTGTGCCCCCAATGTTGGGTTGGTAGGTCGGGGCTGGGCCTGGGGCAGGTGGTCCTAGGGGTGGCCCAGGTGAGGTCCCTAACCCTAAAGGTGATGCCTGGGGCCACAGACCTCCTATCACCACCACCCCCCACCCACCGCCCCCATTGCTAGCATCTGGGTGAGCCCAGCCCCCCTTGGGTAGGGCGGGGCTTCTTTGTGAGCAAGGCCTTGTCTCACGGTGGGCTGGGCTGCATGTCTCAGCGTGTCCCCAGGGCCACTTTGGGCCTGGCTGTAAGCGACGGTGCCAGTGTCAGCACGGAGCAGCCTGTGACCATGTCAGCGGGGCCTGCACCTGCCCAGCCGGCTGGAGGGGAACCTTCTGCGAGCGCCGTGAGCCAGGGTGCAGGTCTGGGGTGGGCTGGGTGGCCTCACGTGTGGGCCAGGGTCCTGGGGAACTCTGGTTCCTCCCCATTGCCACCCCCTCTGCTCATAGGCTGCCCAGCTGGCTTCTTTGGCTTGGACTGCCAGAGCGCCTGCAACTGCTCTGCTGGGGCTACCTGCGATGCCACGAACGGCTCCTGCCTCTGCCCCACTGGCCGATGGGGCCCCCAGTGCAGCCAAAGTGCGTGAGGCCCCCACTTTGCCAGGGCGCTGCTGCGGGGGGGCCAGGTTCTCTGAGGGAGACTTGCTTCTGGTGCCTGTCCTGGGTGTCCAAAGCTGCCAGGCGGCCGCTCTGAATGATACTTTGCCCATTTGAGCTAGAATATTGGTTCCTATTTGTGACCATTCTGCTGAGTGGATAGCCAAGTCACCTGAGATCTGCCACAGCCCTTCGGGGTCCCTGCAACCTGGGCCCTGATCACGCCTCTCTACCTGCAGCCTGCCCAGCCCTCACCTACGGGCACAATTGCAGCCAGATCTGCGCCTGCTTCAATGGGGCCTCCTGTGACCCTGTCCACGGGTACTGCCACTGTGCCCCAGGCTGGATGGGGCCCACCTGCCTGCAGGGTAAGCCCTAGTCAGGAATTCAGGGCCCAGGGCCGAGTGCCAGGGTGAATGTAGGGTATACCTGGGGCCTGCCACTCCCCTGGAGCACCTGAGGGAGGTTAGAGGACGGGGGATGCTTAGGCCTTCCCAGGCTTGCAAGGTCACTTAGGGTGGTCAGCATCTGATGTTGAGCTGTGGGGGGCTAAACGCTCAGAACCCTGTGGGCACCCCACTGGCTGGGTGCTGTAGGTTGCTCCTTTCTCCGGCCCCAGCCTGCCCCTCAGGCCTGTACGGCGAGAACTGTCAACATTCCTGCCTGTGCCAAAATGGAGGGACCTGTGACCCCATCTCAGGACACTGCTCATGCCCAGAGGGCTGGACTGGCCTGGCCTGTGAGAAGGGTGAGTGCTAGGTGACAGAGGCAGAAGGTGCCCAGAGTGCCACATAGCCTCGCCCTCTGGCCTGGAGGGCTCCCGGGTCAGGGACAGCACCCTGGGGTGTGGCCATGGCTTTGGGTGCAGGTAGTGTGGGCCAGAGTCTCCTGACCTGGAAGACGGGACTCTCATGCTATCCTTATCCTGCAGAATGCCTTCCTGGGAACTTCGAGACCAGCTGCCAGCACGGCTGCAGCTGCTTCAACGGGAGCCTGTGTGACCAGCACACAGGCAGCTGCCTCTGCCCGGCTGGCTGGACTGGGGACAAGTGTCAGAGCCGTGAGTGGAAGGGAAAGTAGGGTAGGTCTGGAGGGCCTGCCAGGCTGTCAAGGGGTGGTCTCAGCCTCACCCCAGGGCCGAGGACCCCCGCCCGAGGACACAGACGGGGCTGCTATCTGGGCTGCCCAGGATCCCCTTCTAGAGGATCTCAGCCCAGGAAGCTGGCCTGGTGGGTGGGGGCCAGCCTGGGGCTGCAGTTCTCAGTCACCCTTCTGTGTCCTTTGCCACAGCCTGTGAACAGGGCACCTTTGGGTTTCGCTGTGAGGAGCACTGTGCCTGCCGGCGGGGAGCCCCCTGCCATCACATCACCGGGGCCTGCCTCTGCCCCCCAGGGTGGAGGGGCTTGCAGTGTGAGGATGGTGAGTGCAGCCCCAGTTCAGCCTGCATCAGGACTAATTGTCCAGGCTGAGGTGGGTGCTACCCACAGGGACAGCCTGGGCCTGCTTGGCCCACGGGTCTCCATCAGCCCCCTCCCAGGAAGACCCCCCCAGCCCACTCCCTTCTTGCAGCCTGCCCATGGGGCTGGTTCGGAGAGGCCTGTGCCCAACGCTGCCGCTGTCCCCCTGGCGCTGCCTGCCACCACATCACTGGGGAGTGTCGCTGTCTACCTGGCTTCACCGGTTCTGGCTGCGAACGGGGTGGGTACACCCCACATAACCCTGCCCCTAAGGAGGTACCCAGGATGGGGGACTCCGGGGAGGCTACCTGTTCTGTGGCTGGGCTAGGACTGACGGGCCCTGTTTGTACCCAGCCTGTCCACCTGGCACCTTTGGGGAGGACTGTGGGCAGATGTGCCATTGTCCCGGGAAGAACCAGGCCTGCCACCCTGCCACCGGGGCCTGTGTGTGCACTGCTGGTTACCATGGCCCTGGCTGCCAGCACCGTGAGTCCTACCTGTGCCCACGCAGGGGTGGGGGTCCTACCTACATGTCTGCTCCTGTTCCCTGGGAAGGCCCTTGTCAGGGCGGTGGAACATGGGGTGTGCTGGGCTTGCCACGCTATACTCAGAGGAGCTGGGGGGCAGTCTGTAGCCTCCAGCCCTCAGCAGCTGGCCCCTCTCTCCACAGGGTGCCCGTCTGGGCGCTACGGGCCAGGCTGTAAGCAACGGTGTGGGTGTCTCAACGGGGGTTCCTGCCACAGGGCCACGGGTGCCTGCCACTGCCCCCCCGGGTTCCTCGGGGCCAACTGCAGCCTCAGTGAGTGGCCAAGGCTCTGCCAGCCAGCCCAGGGGAGAATAGTCCCCTGACTGCTCACCTCCCTGGCCTTTCTGTTCCGTCCGGCTGGGCTAAGCCAGGATAGCAGGAAGGGCCTGTAGCCCTTGGGGGAGGTGCCTGTGTGACCCCAGAGTTCCCCCCAACCTCCCCCACCCAGCCTGGCCCAGGCCACATCCATCAGGGACTTGAGCCCTGCTGTTCTGATTCTGGCATGGCAGCTGCAGCTGTGGCCCAGCATCCTACTGAGAAAGGTCCTTTCCCCTGAGTCATTTGGGGACTTTCCTGGTCTGGGACCCAGCAAAACTGGCGCGGGTGGGTGTGAGTCACTTGGGCCTGCGGGTGGAGGGGAGATCTCAGTGGGGGGCAAGGGTCCAGGAGCTGCCTGGGCAGACACAGGGTCCTCCTCCCCACCCTGTTTCTGGGGTTGACCTGGCAGGGAGAAGGGAGAGCTAGCCAGTCGGGCCCCACCACAGGTGCCACTCTCACCTGCTTTCCCCTGGCAGCCTGTCCACAGGGCCGCTCTGGTCCAAACTGTGCCCACGTGTGCAGGTGTGGGCAGAGGGCAGCCTGTGACCCTGTGACCGGCACCTGCATCTGCCCCCCGGGGAGGGTAGGCATCCACTGTGAGCGAGGTAAGTGTCCTCTCTGGGGGACAGGACACGCTGGTGCTTCACAGAGGTGACACCAGTTAGCCATGGGGGAGGCTGGTGGGGCGAACCAGCTCAGGGGGTAGATTCACACTGGTGGCCCCATCGGTTACCCGAAGTGTCCCTGGGAGGTGAGAAGTCAACACCACCCTACTCCAGTAGACACATCATCCCACACCACCCCAGCCCTGTCTTGACCGGCTGAGCCCCCAGGGTCAGGCTGTGAGGGACAGGTTCTAGCCCAGAGCCCCGCCCACCTAAGCAGGAGGTATCAGGTGCTATTTCTGCTGAGGATGGAGCCAGCCTGCTGGCTGGTGTGTTTCCTTAGAAGAGGATCCTTCTGAGCTTTTCTACCAGGCCCAGGGGTCAGGGATACCCAGGGACCAGGAGGCTTAAAGCACAGTCCTATGTGGAGAAATGGGGGGACCCAGGGGACAGTCATGGTGGCTCCTCAAGACAGCAGGCCTGTCCACACAGCTACACTCACAGTCTTCTGGCCCACCAACCCTAGTCCTTGTTGAGGCCCACTCCTGACCTGTGTTTAGCATTGGGGGCTCCTTGGGAACCTGTGGCAGCTGGGCCATGGCCTGGGCCCTCCTCCCTCCTGGGGAGGCTGTGGTCCAGCCCAGCCACATTGCTGCTCTGGCCTGGAGGTCATGTAGTCACCCCTAGGCTTGAGGTGGGCCTGTGTCTGGTGCTGCCTCCAGAAAGTCCCCCCACCCCTCCCTGCAGGCTGGGCTGTCACCCCTTTACCAATGAGTCATCCTAGGCATCCAGAGAAGGCTGGGTGTTTTTTGTCTGAGATGGCAAGCAAATGAGCAGGTGGCTGAGGATGCTCCCTGCCACATGTGTGCTTGAGGCCAGGGCTGGCATGAAGAGGCCTCAGGCAGCGTTTGTTGAATGAATGTCCGCCTCTGAGGCTGTCCCGAGAGAGTGTCCAGACTTGGGTCAGAGCTCTAAGCAACACCTGCCTTCTGTCCTCTAGACTGCCCCCCAAACTGGTTTGGTGTGGGCTGTGAGCAAGTGTGCTCCTGCAGAAACGGGGGTCTGTGCCACACCACCAATGGCAGCTGTTCCTGTGGCCTGGGCTGGACAGGGCCCCACTGTGAGCTAGGTGAGTATTAGGGGCAGAGGGACCTCAGCGTCCCTGTCTTCATGTTGGCTGGACAGGAGGGAGTGGCTCTGGGCTGTTGTAGGGTTGAGTGAGGTGTCTGGGGTCACCTGAAGCAGGTTGGAACCTAAAGAACCATACTTTTTGTCCCATCCTGTCCACTCTCTCCCCAGCTTGCCCCCCTGGACGCTACGGTGCCGACTGTCGCCTGGAATGTTCCTGCCACAACAGTACCTGTGAGGCCACCACGGGTGCCTGCCTCTGCAGCCCTGGCTTCTATGGCCAGGCCTGCGAGCACCGTGAGTTGTGGCTGGAACTCCTGCTGGGCAGGGCTGGGCTGCTTTTGGTGGCTGTCCACTCCAGCCATGTGGGCCTTGGGCAGGCCTGGGCTTCACAGTGAAGTGAGGACACATAGGGACAGGCTGCTCACGGGTCCCTCAGTTGTCAGGCATTTGCTCAGTTGGGGCAAAACTGGACCTTTCTGCCACCTGGTACCCTGGGCTTGCTCTCACTGGGGTCCTCCTTTAGCTTGTCCCCCCGGCTTCCATGGGACTGGCTGCCAGAGGGTGTGTGAGTGTCAACACGGAGCCAACTGTGACCCCACCAGCGGCCAGTGCCTTTGCCCTGCTGGCTTCCAGGGCCAGTTTTGTGAGAGGGGTGAGTGCTTCATACCCCCATGGCCTCCTGCCTGGCCCTTATCTCTGTCCCTGTTCAGTCCTGGTACAGGACAGGAGGACACTGAGCCCACTGTCCCCACTAGGCTGTGAGATGGGTTCATTCGGAGAGGGCTGCCATCAACAGTGTGACTGTGATGGGGGGGCACCCTGTGACCCCATCACTGGCCTCTGCCTTTGTCCACCTGGGCGCTCAGGAGCCACGTGTAGCTTGGGTAAGTCTGGGGTCCTGCCCAGAAGGGGGTATGAGGGTCGGTCTCCATCAGTAGCAAATGTGGATAGGTTGGGCACAAGCCATGTCCGTTCTTGGCCTGAGCCCCATGTCCTCCTACAGGCACTGTACCTAGCTGCAGAGATGGGTGGTGCCAGGCAGGGAGCCCCTGCTGGAGCTGTCAGGCCCAGGGCTGGGGCCAGAGTCATAGGAGGAGGCCCCATGAGCTGGGAAGTCTCCCTTGATCTGCCAAGGGGGGGAGGCACTGAAGGGCTTGGCTGCCTGAGAATATTGGGGGCTGTCCTGCTGGGACTACACCCTGGCTTCCCTGAGGGGAGCATCCTGACCTCCAGGCTCTCCTTTGTCCACCTAGGTCCAGGTGTTCCTACACAGGAGCTCAGGGGCTATCCTACCCCTTAGGGGAAACTGAGGCACACTCCCACATGGAGGGCCTCACCCCATGAGGGTTCTCTGTTGCTGGACCAGGGATCATGCTGAGGTCTCTGCCCTTCCCACCCCTGCAGATTGCAGAAGGGGCCATTTTGGGCCAGGCTGTGCCCTGCGCTGTGATTGTGGGGGCGGGGCTGACTGTGACCCTGTCAGCGGGCAGTGCCACTGTGTGGATGGTTACACAGGGCCCACATGTCGGGAAGGTAAGTTGGGCTCCCTGGGTAGGGATAGAAGGACACTGTCCCTCCCCCACTGCACAGCTGGCTGGGCCGCCCTGACCTGCCTGGCACCCACAGTGCCCACTCGGCCCCTGGTGGGTGCACAGCTCCTTCTCCAGCCCAGATGGCTGCAAGGGCAGGCTGCAACCCTGTGGCCAGGGCTGGATGGTCCCCAGTGTGTACAAGCACTGAGCTGACCCTCCCTGGGAGTGTTAACTGTGCACATAGCCAGCAGTGCCTGGCGTGTTTTGTGTGGTCCGCGCACGTATCCACGTCTGTGCCTGGCACATGTGTGTGCTCCAGCACAGCTGTGTGTATGCTCAGCACGTGCGTAGAGGTGGCCCATAATCCTCCCAAGAGTCTGCTGGAACATGCCCTCTGTTCACATGCAGAATTTGGGGTTGCCCCCATTCCTCTGCCCAGCTTGGACCTAGCTGGTGTCTCCTGGCTCCCACGGTGTTGGGGAGGCAGGGCGTTTGGTGGAGGAAAGGCCAGAGGCCAGACTTAGAGTCCTCGTCCTGGAGGTCCCAAATATAGTATGATGCTGTGTAGAGGGTGCATCTTTCTGAGCCTCTCAGGGCATCCCATGCAGGGCTTAAAGCCAGAGACCTCCTAGGTCCCTGGTGCCAGCGGGGTAAGGCCATAGCATTGCCCACAGTGGCATCTTGTGGTCATCTGTGGTACTGCACCACAGCCACAGGGCACCCCTGGACAGGGTGTGTGTCGGGGGGGTGGGTGGGAAGGGGGACAGTGCTTTGACATTCAGCTCGAGGTCTTGGGAGCTGGGGCCCTGACAGGCAGGACGTCACTGGCCATCTGGAGTCCTAGGTTCCGCCCCGGCCCTGGAGTAGACCTGGATTGGCCAGTGTGAAGCCCTTCCTCATCCAGTCCCGAAGCCTGCCCCCTCCCCTCATGCTGCAGGGCCTGGGGATGGAAGGGCGGGGAGGGCCGATATGGGAATGAGATGGGGAGGAGGCTCTGCTGGGGGAACGTGGGGGTCCACACAGGCTTGGTTGTGTCCTCACATGGCTGCTGTCTGTCCTCCAGGTGGGCCCCCCCAGCTGCCTAGGAGCCTAGCCCAGGCCCCTGAGGGCCCAGGTAAGGGATGGGGGTGCTCCTGGGCATGCCCGAGGGTAGCTTTAAGGCCAACTTTGGCCCCCAGCACAGTGGGTGTTCCCACTGCCCTGGGATCTCCAGAGTCTGGACCTCAGAGTCAAGGCCTGGGGCCAAAGTGGGAAAGATGGGGTGGGCAGCTCACCCCTCCACTGGGCATCCCTGCTAGGGGAAAGAGCGTGGGGGAGTGGGAGATGTTAGCCCAGTACCCCAGACCTCAGGCTGACAAGCTTTTCTTTGTCCAGCAACCGGCCTCCCCGCTCCCAACAGACCCGTGCGTGGCAGCAGGGCAGCAGAGCCCTAGCTCAGGGATGGCCCCCGGGCCCCACCTTCTGAGGCGCAGCCTGAAGGAACCCAGGCCTTTGGTGGCAACTAAGGAGGGACAGTGTCTGGGCCCAGGACTCCTGGCCCTACCCTTCTTTCTCTGCGGACAACTGTGAGGACTCTCACTCTGCGAGGGTCCTGCCCAGCTCTGTGGGACCCTGGCGAATGGACCACTTTCAGCCACACTGGGCATCTGTGTTTTAGGACACCCTGTCCTCCCTGCAGCCCAGGCCTGAGGGTAGGCCTGGGCTGCCACCCTCTAGCAGTTTCTTCTGGTGCTAGGCCCTGGGCTGCTGCAGCTGAGCTGTGCACCTGGAAATACAGCCGGCCATATTTATGTAAAGGTATTTATGGGCAGTGGCACATGCTGGCCGCAGCCCTGGGTTAGCTGGAAGCTGCCCACTGTCTCTTGCCAGGAAGCTCTGACTCAGATCTGTGGGGCCCTGAGGGGGTCTCCAGGCAGCAGGCTCAGGTGTCATGTAAAACCCAGTCCGTTAAAGGAACAGGCGCTTCCTTGAAGCCTGTGTCTGTGCTTTACTCCCAGGCCTAGTGGGTGTAGGGCCGGGCAGGAACCTGCCCCAAACCGGGAAGTCCAGACAGGTGCCCAGCCTTTCCCAGGGAGGAGGGTACCCCAATCCACAATGCTCCAGAGGAGAATATGGGGGCTGCAGAAGGTTCCCATAATGGCTGAGACGCTCTGATACCCAGAAAGTGGATGGTTCCAGAGGACAGCAGAACGGCAGGGCAAATGTGGAGGGTGCAGCCTGGGTCAAGGCCGAGCTCAGCTGTGCTCCCCTCTGCCACCCAGTAGCAGCGGGGAGGGGTGAGCAAGGTCACAGGGGCCAGTCATCCCAAGGGCATGGTGTTGGAGGGATGTTGCTTGGGAAAAGAGTGGTGCCCAGAGCAGAGGAGGGAGGGCAGGTGGCTGGTGGAGATGTTGGCCCCCAGACTATAATTGGGTCCATTCTCTACCCTGAGCCTGCCCTCCTCTCACCTGAAGAAAGGTCCCCGTGCCATCCCCTCCAACACCAGCCAAGGTAGCCAACACCCAGGGACACAGGATTTCACAGGGCAGAGGAGGAGGATTCCAAGGAGCTCTATCACCTCACACAGACTGCAAAGGAGTGGCCTAGAGCAAAGGAAGCCAAACTAATGGGCTGCAGTATCGGGGCCTTAGCACAAATCCAGCAATGACCAATGGCAGTGGGAGGAGGGACGACGCAGGTGGGGTGGCTGAACAGACAGACACAGCTTCTGGCTCGAAACGTCCTTCCAGGAGGCGGCAGGGAGGGGTAGGGAGGGAACATGGCGTGGAGAAGGGAGATGTCAGTCAGCATCTGTCCAACAGAAGCCTGGGAAGCAAGGACGGCATCGTGACATGAAGCAACTACGAACCCAGTGATCTCAGAGCAGAGGGCTCAAGTGCAAAAAGTAAAAACAAAAAGCCGCAGTCTGAACTTTGAGAACGTCAATTGCAAAGAGAAATTCTAAGGTGCCCAGAGAGAAAAACAAGAATGGGAGTCAGATGGACATTCGATGTTTTGGCAGAGAAACATCGAAAGCTTAGAGGTGCCCTAGCTTCGAAGTGTGCAAGAAGTTTGAAACCTGAACTTGACATCCAGCTAAGTGTCACAGACACAAAGTTAACATTATCCCAGGGCCTCCCAGGCCTTGGTAGGTTCCCCACACAAACCTGATTTGAAAATGCTCCTACAGAAAGTTCTCCAGCAGGAAGAGAATGAGGCCACAGGCAGAAATATCAGAACAGATGGTGACCTTGGTGGGAGTTCTGACAGGATGCTGACCGTTTAAAGCATCCTCAGGAAATTCTATCTATCCAATGAGGGCAGGGAGAAAATAAAGCATGGTACAAAGAAAGCAGGCTCACAAACCCTAACGTAAAAGGTTACAATTGATTGAAAAACAGATCTCTAGACTACACTGACAATAACAGACCAGATCTTGACTGCAGCAGACACACTTCTAAGGGCAGAAATACAAACAAGTAGAGTAAACCACGGGCAGCCACAGGTGGGGTTAACATGTCAAGGAGGGAAGCATCTGACGGCCCATCAACACATAACCCACATCTGTACAGAACAAGGCTCAAAAGTTCACAGTGACAATGGCTAGAACAGGTGGACATAAAGAAAACGGGAGATTCTAACATGCTCTTTACAGAAACCAACGGTGAGCAAACAACAATAAGACGTGCGTAAGCTTTAATGCACGCGGTGTGTATGTATTTCTGTTTATGGCAGTTAGACATTTACTATATTAACACATACACGTTTATATTCACGTCTATAAAAACTGTACCCTCAGAAAATGGAAAAAGAACATGTACGGAAATTAAAATTTCCCTCTTGGACGTCTCATAAGGAAGAAAAAAAGTATCAAGACTGAGGACTTTTGAAACATGAAATGAGCAAAGAATGAGACATAAAATATTATGAACTATGGACCAATAATTTTGGAAACAGAAAAATAGATAAATCTGGGGAGAAAAGTACATGCCAGGACTGATGTAAGTAGAGATAAAAACTTGGGTGAACCAGCAGCTTAGGTGAGTGTGAAGAGGCAGATAGGCCTGGTAAGTCCCTGGCACAGGGGCTGCTCAGAACAGGTGCACCCACCTCTCAGGACACCATGAACTTATCAAATATGACTTGTCTCAGACACTCTAAATAGAGGACTGGCAGCCCGCCTCATCTCATGATTCTAAAGCAAGTTGAACAGTACTGATTCCATGTGTGCTAAAACCCTGGATAAACTATTAGCTATCCAAATATGAGTATTTTAAGAACAGTACCAGCCTGCCCAAATGGGAATGGACTCGACTGGATGCAAGGACAGTGTAACCTCAGAAGACGCATCTGTATACCCGCATTTGGGTGTGAGATCACATGACCATCTTGATAGACACAGAAAGAGCATCTCCTGGAGGTCAGCAACGTGTGGGATGGAAATTCTTGGAAAGCTGGGTTCATACAGGAACCTTCTTGACAACAGTTACATCCAAACATCATGTTTAGTAGAGAAACTAAAGAGAATTCGGGTCTGTCCAAACAATGCCACCCCAGACAGCTGTCATGCTCACTGAGGGGACCACTGTCAGGTCCCATGTCACCTCAGTGCTGAAGCTCTGCATAGCCCTAAGGTTCTATGCATGGAAAACATTATCAAATGAGTGAATAAACTCACATAAGGGCGGAGAATCTGAATTAGAAGTCTGCGCCGTCCTGTTCCTCCCCCTCCCAGCAGAGCTCACGGCCCAGACAGAAGATGGAGCTGTGGGATTGGGGGGTGGGGGGAAACTGCCTGAGTGCAGGGACAGGATCATCTGTGTAGAAAGCTCAAAAGGGTCAATAGGCAGATTGTTACAGCTAATACAAATTCAGCAAGATTGACGATAAAATCCTGTTACTCAAATAAAACATGTAACGTTTATAAAACCTATAAAAACCGGTTCTTCGATACCAGCAATCACCAACGAGAAAGTGATGAGAAACAAGACCCCGTTCGATACAATGAAACCCACAAAGACAGAATTTGTCTGCAAAAGAATTTCCTGGTTCTTTTAACATGTCCAGCAGAGTTTTTAAAGACCTAAAAAAGGCCCAAACGAGGACAATGGGGAGACAGATGTCGCCCCCAACCCTCAAATTGGATGCAGTTCCAGTCTGCTGAAAAGAAGGCCCAGCGATATGGGCTTATCAAGGATGAACAGGCAGGGACAGAGAGGAGGCCGGGGGCAGAATTCACAGAAACCCAATGGCCAGAAGCATATGGAGAAGGTGTCTTGGGAAGACCAGAGGCCTGCTGGTCCCGGCAGTGGCATGTGGCTTTACTCCCACCATGCAGAAGTTGGGGTGTCGAGGGTGCTAAGTGAACATTGGGGAGAGGAGGAGCCTCTCAGGCATCTCTGGGGTCTCCTGGAAACAGCTCTGCAGAGCAGCACTGGGTGCATGTACTGCCCAGGGCCTGGCTAGCACCTCTGCCAGCCACCGAGGATGGTGTGTGCCCCACACTGTGGCAGATGTGCTGGAACGGTGCTGAATGAGGGCACACGCAGGCATACCCGTTATCTAAGTTACCTCCCTGTGAAAGGACACTAGTGTGCATGGGCGCTCGTGGGCTTCAGGACACACTGCACACAGGGAGGAAGGCAGAGGGGATAGATACCTGGGCACCCCCTGGACAGGGACCAGGTCTGTTGAGTCTGGTCCAACTGATGAGGCTACGCGTGCTTGGCTTCTGTACTCCCACGACCGCAAGCCTCTCCCTCCTACCTCCCCAGGGAGGCTGTCTGGACCCAGTCAGTGTCACCCTGTGCTCAGTCAGGAAGGGGCACTGAGGTGTGCGGAGATGAAGGCCCACAGTCCTCCAGGGTGGCCCCGGGGAAGGGGCTCAGGTGCAATCCCCTGCTACCCTGCACATGCACAGCCCTCACGGTGCCCATATGAGGCTAACAGGTCCCTGTGGGGTGGGCCAGGACACCAGGTGCTTCAGGTCCCCGGCATAGTCTTCCTGGGGTACACTAGTGTCTTTGGAAGCTTCATGGTCCCCCTCAAGCCCATTGACCCTAGCAACCAGTAGAGGGTCTTTGGACCTCAGTTTCCCTACCTGAAACAGACGGGTCTGTGCAGCTGAGGACCCGCCTGGGCTGTGTAGCTGGGCAGGAGGGGCTGGGCTAGGTAGACCTGGCCCCTGAGACCTCGCTCCAGTGAGCCAGTACAGCAGAGCCACGGACCCATTACCTGGGGGCAGGGAAGTGTGAGCCAGGTCCCAAAACAATCTGAGGTGCTCAGAGGAGACAGCAAACGGGATGGGCTCTGGGCCAGGCAGTCTCACTGTCGAGGGGAGTGACAGTCCCAGTTACACCCTTCAAGGCCCTATCCTGTGAAGGGGAAGGTCACAACACCTGGGCCAGTCAGGGCTGCACCCCAGGCTGAGCCTGCCCCTACACACACACACCCTGCCTCTGCGGTCAGCGTGCCCTCCCACAGCTCCTGGAAAAGAGCAGGGAGTTGACCCAGCTCACAGGTGGGAAAGCTGGGCCTCTTTCCCTGTAGTCACCATTGATCAAGGTCCCTGCCCAGGTCCAGCTTGCACCATGGATGCAATGAAGGCCACTGGAATGGATCTCCTCCCTGTGCAGAATCTTTGCCATCTGGGCCCACAGCTGCCCCTGAGCTGGGAAAGGCAGAGGACGGCCCCCAGCCCCCACCAGCCCATCTCTCCCAGGACAGCCACACCCCTGACTTCCATACAGGGGCCATGGGACGAGGGCAGAGTCTCAGGCAGACTAGATGCCCCCACCCAGTGAGGGCGGTGCACAAGCTGAGAAGGGTGATGACAGCATCAGCAGGGATACAGGAGGGCTGTGGGGGGGTTGCCTGGGGGGGCGGGCAGCAGCATCCTCTCACCATGCCCAGCCCAGCTGACTGGCTCAGAGGCTACCTCTCCCACGCACAGGTCTCAGGAGGAGAGGCTGGGAGGGAGGGGAGGCTGCCCCCAGCTCCAGGACACCCTGAGGAGTCCCTGCAGATTCTGCTGAGTCCCAGAATCTTAGAGCACTGGCAGTTACACCCTTCAAGGCCCAGCTGTGGCCACCCCTGGGTTCTCAGTGTAAGGTCAGGAGCTACTGGCCTTGCCCACAATGTTCCAGCCAGTGAACAGATTGGTGAGAGGACAAACACACGGTAACCATGTGTGACCCGTGGTACCTGGGTAACTTACTGGGAAGTGTGTGGATGTGCCCTCTGCCCAGGCTCAGCTTCCCAGGGAAATGCAGGTGTTAGGGAAATTCTTTAATGGGTTTGGAAGCCTCCATGCTGGCACTGCAGGGCCACTTCTCTCCAGCTGCCCTCCTCTTGGAACATGGGGCACCCTGGTCACTGGAGGCACTTCTGTCTCTCACCAGGGCTACGGGGCCCAGGAGGGAACCCCATGCTGGCCATGCTGGTAGTAGTGGCAATCCTCACCACTGCCCTGTGGGTGAAGGGGGTAGGGGTGTAGGGACCAGAGCTGTGGGAGGGGCTGGGCCCCTCCCAGGACTTGGCACAGTCCCCTTGAACTTTCCTGGCAGATGCTCCCCCAGGGACAAGAGTGATCTTCCTTCTGTCAAGCATCCAGAGCTCAAGGCAGCAGCCACAGGGCCTTGAGAAGACCCACAGAAGCGTTCAGGGCCCTTGAGACAAGCCATTGCACTCCCTGGAGCCCGGCATGCTACTTGCTGGTAGGAGGACTGTGGCCACATCCGCCACAGCTGGCCTCTTCAGATCCTTGTGACCGGGCTACACATCCGTCTCCACCCGCAGACGCTCCATTCTGCGCACGTTGCCCTCCACGGCCACGCGGCTGGTGATGAAGCGGGCAAAGTCTTCGGGGAACCAGCCTGTCTCTCCATCCCGAAGTCTCTCACCATAGAGCCACCCTGCACCCAGACAGGGGGCGGAGGTGAGAGAAGGCACCCAAGACCCTCTGTGCTGCCGTTCCAGAGATGCCAGAGCCACACATCTCTGAGGACAGACTGCTGTCCCTCCTGGCTCACAGAGCACAGGACAGAGGCCTTGCCCGGGGTCACTTAGGCACCTCGTCCTCCCTCAGGCACTAGGTATCGGAGGAGGAGCTGGCTAGGCTTTGCACCCCCCAAGAAAGCAGCCCCTCCTGCCCCATGCATGGGGTTCGGGGACCCCTAGGAGTGCAGAGACACCCCTTCCTCCTTGACCCAGACACAGATGACAAAGAGCCCACTTTTAGTCCTGCGACCAGGCAGGGAGAGTCTGCCCTTGAAGAAATCCATGAACTCATGCCACCTAGCCTGCCTCTCTGCTGCTCTGGACCCAGACCCTTTCCCAGGCCCTTTGAGCCGGCTGCCCCCAGCCCGCTCACCGTCCTCCTGATGCAGCACCAGGACCACGTCTGCCTGCTGCAGTGTGAGCTCATCTGCTTGCTTTGCAAAGAAGGCCTTGGTGACCTCCACCTGGGGCAGGTCTGTGGGGGCAGCAGGTGTCAGCAACAGGGCTATCTGGGAGGGCGGGTCCAGTGCCCTACTGCAGCCTCTGGGGCTCCTGATGGTCTCCAGCAGACATGGTCCCAGAGCCAGCCAGGTGTCCAGCACAAGGACAGGTGGCAACTTCCCTTGGGCTAAATCAGGGACCCCTCCAGAGGACACAGGACAGTGCTCCTGTTTTGGGGGCCAAAGTGCACAGTGCTGGCAGAGGCCACTCCTGCCCTCCCTCCACCCCTGTGGCCTCAGTTTTCCCCAGCTGCTGGGTAGAGGAGTATCCTTTCCTGGCTGCAGGGAGGGTCTGGGTGACCACTGAGGTACAGCTGGGCACATACAGGGCTCCCCACCTGCCACTCACCTCCCTTGTTGGTGGGGCCCTGCCCCTGTCTCTCCCCGTAGGTGAGCGCCATTATCCACCGGGCCCGGTCACTCCTGGGGGCCAGGGCAAGCATGAGCGGGGGCCAGGCCCGGAGCCCGGCCCTCCACCCTGGTGGTAGTCCTTCAGACATCAGCCTTCGGGATGTGGCAAGGAGGTGGGTGGGCTGCTGGCCCAACTCCACCCCAGGCAGGCTGAGCCCAGGTCACCCCTGCCCTGAGTCACTGATCAGGGGGCAGCCACAGCCCAGACCCCAGATTGCTCCCAGCTTCCTAGTCTGGAAAGAGGGCCCAGCACTACCTGTGGTCAAAGGAAACTTGGAGGGAATGTGGAGACTGACCTACCTTCACCCTTCTTTCCCCTGGGGTCCCCACTATCTAACTTCATCACACTCTAGCCATGCTGTCCACCCACTAGCCATCCCTCCTCAGGGCCGTGCTGGGCTCCCCTTGCCCCTGCCTTACCCCCTTCATGGGTCTGGGGGCACAGCCCTTCCTCAGTGGCCCCAGCCACACCTTCCCTGCCATGACCCCCTGCCTCTGACACACTGGGCATCTGGTGGTTCAGCTGTTGGTGTATGACCCCCACCCCCAGACTATGACACCCACCAGGACGAGGCTCTGCCCCCACCCCTACAGCAGCGCCTGGCACATGGCAGGTGCCCAGAAACAGCTCGCCTGGGAGCCCCTTACGCAGAGTCCGAGGACAGCAGGAACTGCTCTTGGCGGCCCTCACTATTGTGCAGCAGTGTCACCTGGAAGGGGTGGGGCACGGAGGAGCTGCGGTTGCCACCCCCTGGCAGGGGCAGCTCTGAAGGCTCCATCTTCTGGACCCGGAGGTGCTCCATTTGGGCGTAGTCCTGGACCACATAGCTATCCTCACTGTGGGGACACAGCTGTCGGTGGGGGCTCCTGCCTGCTCAGGGCCCCGCCGCCCCCCAGCCCCACACAGTCCCACCTCTTCTTCTTGGTCACCACTAGGACATCGTTGAACAGGAAGAGATAGTACGTGGGCCGGCTGGCAAGTTTCCGGAAAAGTCCAGTCTCTTCTACCAGGAAGAGCTCCCCGCGTTTCAGCAGCCAGCGGGAGGCGGAGATGAGTGGGAGGGACTGGAGGACAGAGCGGGCTGAGTGAGGTCCAGAAAGGACGAGTGACCAGCCAGCCATCCCTGGTCAGGGCCACCCAGAGGAGGGTATGTGATGCGTCCAGACCTTGAAAAAAGGCACAGGCCAGACCCTGCCCGGGACAGTCCGCTCGGACCTCCAGCCGTGCCCACCGCTCACTGGCCTCCTGAATGTCCCCCCTGAGCCGGGAGGCAAAGGCCAGGCCTAGGGATGCCCCCACATGCCTCGCCTATGAGGGACAGGGCACAATGGGAAATGCCAGCCTGTTCACGACACCCACATTTCACTGCCCAGCGGTGTTTCCTGACCCCCAGTTCACAGACACATCACCTCCAGCCTGGGGCCACATTGCAGGGGGCAGATGGAGGAAGGCCACCTGCCAGCCGTGCTTCCCAGCTATGGTTGAGGCTGCTGCCACCTGTGCCCCAACATGGCCTGTCTTGACACCCCATATCACTCCTGATGCTGAACCCCCCAGCCCCTCCTCCCTCAGGCCGCTCTCCCCACCCAGAGGGGCCTGCTCTTCCTGCCCCACCCAGGGTGAGCCAGGCCTGGGATGGGGTCCTTGCTCTGGGCAGGAGTGTACTCCACCCCAAAGTTGAGAGCAACCTGCATGAGTGTGAGTTCAGTGCTGGCAGCAGGTGGTCATGACATCTCCTGCATGAAGCCCGCCCTGACCCATCCAGGAGACTCCTCTCCGTGTAGGACCTCCACACCCTTCACTCTGTTGCTCCACGGCCTTGACCTAGGGTGGCCTGTGACATGTCACCCCAACTAGAGCACCTCTGAAAAGGCAAAAGGTACTACACGGACAGGGCATCAGGATAAGAGGCCCAAACAAGGCCACCTTTGGGGGTGGCCCCTGGACAACACAGGGACAGGGTCAGTCTGTGGGATCTTGGGGGCTGTTCTGTGGGGTAGATGTCTGAATCTTGCCTGCTTGGGAAGGGCTCTGGAGGTTGCCCCTTCCCTAGAATCCAGGCCTCACTGGGAAACCCGAGACCTGAGCTGGCCCTGGAGTGACCATCTCTCCCAGCACTGGATGAGCCAGCAAGGAGTCCTGGCCCAGGGCAAGCCTGCTGCCCCTCTGCTCGGTCACTCAGGACCTGGGGCCTTCTCTGCCTGTGTGATCTGGGGGTGAGGCCAGAGATACCCACCCAGCAGGAGTGGGGGAGGGGTTCACAAATGGACACTCCCAGATGGGAAAACAGAGGTCTGGGGAGACCAAACACACTGGCTAAGTGTGGCCCAGGCCCCAGGCCTCTCTCCAGCCCTCAGGCTTGTGGGGTGTGACCCCTGGACTCAGTTGCAGTACAATAGGAAAAGTGGGAGGGAAGGGGTTGGGAAGGGCCGCCTACCTTCACCTTGCCGAAGTCCAGCTGTGTGTGCAGCATGTACATCTGCTCTGTACGCTCCATCTGGTGGGCGCCCTGGTTGCACCGCCTCACCAGCTGTGTGTGGGCACACGTGTGAACACTCTGAGGCTGCGGGGCCCACGGCACACCCCTGCTCCCCAGCCCCAGCACACCCAGCCCACCTGCCCAGCCATGCAGTGGGCTCACCACTGTGTGAGTACGCCACTCGCTCTGGGCCCCAGTTTCCCTGTCAGTACCATGAAAGGCTTGGGATGGATGATTTGGGAACCTCTCTGCCCCAGGGTCTATGCTGAGCTCAGACACTGAGACTGGGCACCCCCTGATGGGGACACCTCTCACCTTGCTGATGGCCTTCAATGCACGGCTAGCAGCCTGATACCTCTCAGGGTGGCCTTGGGACTTGAGGCAGAGTGTCTGGAAAGGACAGTAGATGTGAGGCTCCAGGTCCCCTCATGCACCCCAGGTATAGCGGCCTGCACAAATCTCCCCACCAACACCAGGCCCTGGGTGGGGCTCCAGAGTCATCCAGAGCTAGCCTCACTGGTGCACTTGGCCCCTGGATAGCCTCCATGCCACCCGGGGCTCTGCCAGAGCAGGCCAGGTGGAATGGGAACGGGGCCCCAGCCCCATCCACCCCGAGCTATCTCATCTAGCTTGGAGACGGTCAGTGGGAGTCCCTTGCAGTCCCATTTCTGCAGGTCCTGGGTACCCCTGGGAGGTCTAAGGTTCCATCCAGCTTGCACCTGCTCTGTGTAGCCTCTGACGGCTGGGCTCAGTCCTGCTGTGTACAGGTGGTGTGTACCTGTGTGTGCAGCCTCTGACCGCTGGGCTCAGTCCTGCTGTGTGTGTGTACAGGTGCTGTGTACCTGTGTGTGCAGCCTCTGACCACTGGGCTCAGCCCTCCTGTGTGTGTGTACAGGTGGTGTGTACCTGTGTGTGCAGCCTCTGACAGCTGGGCTCAGTCCTGCCGTGTGTGTGTACAGGTGGTGTGTACCTGTGTGTGCAGCCTCTGACGGCTGGGCTCAGCCCTGCCATGTGTGTGTACAGGTGGTGTGTACCTGTGTGTGCAGCCTCTGACCGCTGGGCTCAGTCCTGCCGTGTGTGTGTACAGGTGCCGTGTACCTGTGTGTGTAGCCTCTGACGGCTGGGCTCAGCCCTGCCGTGTGCGTGTACAGGTGGTGTGTACCTGTGTGTGCAGCCTCTGACGGCTGGGCTCAGCCCTGCCGTGTGCGTGTACAGGTGGTGTGTACCTGTGTGTGCAGCCTCTGACGGCTGGGCTCAGCCCTGCCGTGTGCGTGTACAGGTGGTGTGTACCTGTGTGTGCAGCCTCTGACGGCTGGGCTCAGTCCTGCCGTGTGTGTGTACAGGTGGTGTGTACCTGTGTGTGCAGCCTCTGACAGCTGGGCTCAGTCCTGCTGTGTGTACAGGTGGTGTGTACCTGTGTGTGCATGCTCGCTGTATGCTCATGTCACACGCTTACACAGGTGTGCCTAAGCCTACGTGTACACGTGTGTATATGTGCCCTTCACTCCCACACGCCCTCCTCGACATTTCAGAGACACAGACCAGTGTGAGTCCCCCAAGGCCCTCCCTCTATTGAAGAAATAGGCAGAGTGACAGGTACCCTGAGGTCTTTGCACATGTGCTCAGGACCAGCGGGGAAGGTGGGAGAGGGAGGCTTGGCAGGGGTCTGGGTGACGCTCATCTCTGTCAGCGAAACCCCTGAGCCATCAGGTTAGTGAACAAAGGGCAGGACACAGCCCGGCACTGGTGCTGTGTGGGTGGCAGCACCTGGGTCACACTGGGTATTAAGCTGTCTTATGCTGCGACACCAGCGTCAGAGACAGTGTGGGAGCCATGCTACACGGAAGGGGGCCCCCTGAAGGCAGCTGTCCTGCCCAGGCCACCTGGCTGTGTACTCACGTCTGTCAGGAGGGGCAGCCGGGTCACCCTCTGCATGGGCAGGATCAGGAAGGAGATCATGGGCAAGCCCCCGCACGCAGGCCGCCTCTCGATCTCCCGTAGGACCTCGCGGAAGGTGGCACTGCTATTCCTACAACAAAGGACAGGCTGTCCTGCCAGGCCGTGCGAGGCCTGAGGCACAGAAGCCGGGCTGTGAATGGGAAATGTGCTCTGGGACAAGTGCAGTGTTCTCCCAAGCCTGGGATGCCCAGGACCCCCGGAGGGCCACTCACGTCAGCCTCTGCAGGGTGCGCTGCTGGTACACCTCATTGGAGCAGTAGGCCACATAGGGATGGAAGTGCTGCTCGGCATGCTCCTCCAGGATGTCGCTGATGTCCTCCACCAGCACCTGGGCCTTGTGCCGCTGCTCCAGGTCCTCAAAGAACCTGCGGGCAGGCAGGCAGGGCTGAGGGCGAGGGCTGGGGTGGGCCTGGCAGTCAGCCCCATGTGCACATACATGAGCACACACGGACATGGACATGCACACGCACGCACACACACACACACAGGAACCCAGCCAAGCTCCTGGAGGCAGCACGTGGCAGGTGTCTGGGATCAGTGTTCCCCGAGGTGTGCCTGTCTGCCACAGTCCAGCCCAGGATGCCCCAGGACAGATGAGCTCCTTCCTGCCCTCCCCCCAACCCCCGAAACACCTGGGCACTCACACTGGGCCCCTTGGCAGCACCCGGTCTGTGCCTGCTCCCAAGAAAAGCTGGAGGACAGAATGTCCACGTTGGGGGCGGGGACAATTGCCCAGCCTTCTGGTCATACAGACGGGCTCAGGAGACAAGACAGGGCCACCAAGGACAGGTCCCAAATCCCACACAGCTCTGTTGGCTAAGCTCCTTGCCCAGCTTCACAAACTGTCCACTTGCACTGAGTCCTACCCTGTTCTGAGCAGGTGATAGAGGCCAGTGTTGAAGGTGGGGTCTTGGCTCTAGGCAGACTCCCCACAGGTGACCACCAGGCCCAGCCTTCTCCATAACCCAGGCCTTGGCCATGGTGGTGAAGGATGAAGTGAGTTAACACTCAGTCTGAGCTGGGCCAGGGTCAGCCAGGAGTCCATTCCCATAGGCAGCCAGAGATTCAATGCCTGGGCCCAAGGTGGCCACCTAGTACGTGAGGTGGTGGCTGGAGCCTCCGTGCTGTAGACCTGAGCTCTGATGCCCAAGGAGCCCCTGGCCTAGCTTAGAAATGTGCCCTCTTTCTTTTCACTGGGCCCTGCCAGGATCCTCCATCTACACAGGGCTGTGCTGCCTGTGAGGGGGCATCAGAGAACCTCTTTGGGGAGCCCCAGGAGATGGGACAGCACGTCAGGGACAGAGGTCCTGTTTGCTCAGACACAGAACACCTCACACACATGTGAACAGGCACCTCCAATGGGTGACTGGACTTCTGAGGAAGGTCTGGGAGAGCCAGCCACCAGCCTTGACACAAAATAGCCTGATTCCCCAGGGTGGTCACTGTGGATGCCAGGACTGGCTAGGGCCTAGCTGGAAGAAGAGCCATAGTGTCCCACCCCTGGGACAATAATGGTCAATCTGAAGCCCTTCAGAAGTCAAAAGCAAACCCACAGCTGCTCAACGCAGAGGGGACCACTCTAGGGGGACACGCAGTCTGCACAGCTAGGGTCAGAGCTAAGGAGGGGGTGATCCCAGACACTCCCTCCCCAAGGCTTGGGAGCTTCCCACAGCTAGTCATGGAAGACTTGACAGGAAGCCCGTCTCCAGGGACAGGACGACCCTCCTTCTGCACCCCCCACAGCCCTGAAACTTCCATAGGCAGCACTGGGTGAGGCCTGATCCTGACGTGAATGAGCCAGCACCGTCCAGGGGTCCAAGACCCACAGGACCCGATCCCTCAGCAGCCCCACACAAAGTCCACCTGGTCAGCAGTGAGGCTGAGGCTTAGGGGCCGGTGACGCCCGGGGTTCCTCCAGGTCCTGCCGGAGGCTCAGCCCACACATGCATGTGCCTACACACATGCACACTCATGCAATGCACAAATGCACACATATGCCCACACACACCCATGCACATGCACAACCCCATGCATTCAGAGCCCACACGCACACACCCATACACAGTACACACACCCTACATGTACACATATGCATGTACACCCACGCACACGTGTGTAGATATCCACGTACATCTCCCCACAGGTGGACACACACATGCACGTGGACACACACGTGGGCCTGCAGACTCATGCTCATCTTCTCTGCCTTCAGGCCCTGCAACCAGAGCCTAGTCCAGCCACAAGACACCTCTGGGTGCAACACAACCTGTGGCCTCCTCCCAGCTGGTGAGCACCCCGTTGGTCATGTGGCCTCCATGTCCAGGTGTTCTGCGGGGGACTGTGCCCATCAGCAGGGCAGGGCCATGCCCCTGGAAAGCACTCCACCCCTCATGATTGTCCAGGATGCTCGTAACCTGGTGTTTAGGCCATCCCAGCCCTCAGGGCCTCAAAGGCCCTTGGTGTCACCTCATCTGAGCCAGCAGCTGCTCCAAACCACCCCAGCCACGGGTGCAGACCACAGTCCTCTCAGAGCCTGTCCACACTGTCACAGTGCTAAGCGGGCCCCAGGGGTGGGGGCTGTGGCATGGGCCTCACTTCTGACTGGCGCCCAGGACGTCCAGGATGTTGGAGAATAGGTGGTGATGCTCTGTCTGGGTCATGGTTGCCCGCAGCTCTCTGGACTGTAGGAACTCAGCCACTAGGACACTCAGGCTGTGCTGGTAGGAGAACTCAGATGTGAGGATCTCGAAGATGGCCTGCCGAGAGGGGTCGGATGAGCCACCTGGCAGGAGGCTGGACATAGGCATGATCTGGGCAGTGGGGCAAGGGGGGCTACCAGCCCTGGACAGAACCCCTGGACAGGGCTGTCAGGACAGCCAGCCCGGGGATATGAGCCTGACGCCCCGGGCTTGCACCCTAGCTCTCCACTTACAAACTGTGTGAGGACCCTGTCCTCGTCTGGGAGGAGGTAAGGGTGGCCCCTCTGCATGGAGCCTGCCCTAAGAATTCACATGGTGATACACAGGGCTCAGGTAGTACCCGGCACAGGGTGAAGGCAGAGTCCCCAGGTACCGTGGCTGCAGCTCCTCCCACAGGTCACTGTGCAGCCCATGACATGGCTGGGGAAGCCCTGCCCATGCCCTTACCTCCTGCCTCTTGCGTTCCTCAGCTGGCAGCGTGTCCAGGACGCCCGACTCCACCACCTGAGGACAGCACAGCCACTGTTGCCGCTCACACATCCGGAAGCCTCAACCACATGCCCTCCTGCCCTCCTCCCTTGGACCCAGGGCCCATATGGAGGACAGAGTGGCTGGGGGCAGGCAGAGCCACGGCCTCCTAGAACACCAGTAGCCAGGGAGCTGGCTCATCCTGCTGGGACTTCATCCTCCTCTCCTGGAACCTCCCCGGGCAGACCAGGGAGGGAAGGGCCTGAGTGAGGGGCTCTCACCCCAAAGACCCTCCCTGGGGCCAGAGAGGTGCGGAGCCCACCCAGGTGGGCCACGTGGAGGGTGGCACCATGACTCAAACCCCCCTGGGCCAAGTGAGTCAATGCCCTGCCCAGGAAGGATGGGTGACATTATGTCAGCCTTGGGCAGTCAAGACCCCCAATGCCCCTGGGCCTTGCTGCCCCAACCTTTCACGCCTCCCCATGGGTGCTGCTGGTATCCAGCTCTCCCGCCTGAGTCTCCCCCTAGATCTCCTCCTGAGCCCCCTCACTCAGCGCACAGCATGGCCACACCACCCTGTGGAGGGTCTCCTCCTCCTAGGCCTGGGCAGGCAGTCTCAGACCCTGGTGATGGCACCTCGCCCCAGGCCAGGGAGATCACATATCCCTAGCTTCCATGGGAGTAAACATGCATCCAGACCTTTCCATCTGTGAGGAAGCTTCCCCACCAGCCCCCACCCAATGCGGGGCCTGCCCTGGCTGGGATCCCATGGCATGCAGCAGCACGGAGCAGGGCGGGTGGTCATGGCCACAACCCTTGTCTCTCATGGGAACAGCAAACAAGGGGGCCCACTGTCTGGCAAATGAAGAAAAGCCAGGCCCACCCTTTCCTGCCATGAGTCTGAGAGTCATGAGTCTGTCCACACTGGGGCCACACCCTCCACTGAGACCCCCTAGCCATAGGGCAGGATAGGCCCCACTTCAGACAGGAAAGTGAGGGGGTAGCTTGGCCCTGGCTCCTCCCACTCGCCTCCTCTCGTAGACTCTGGCCCTTCTGGGGGCAGGGCCCCAGGAAGGGGTCCCTTGTGCCCTCAGCTCCCTACATGTCTGAGCCTGGATGCCCCTCACCTGCATGACAGCATGGGCCAGGGGAGGGAATGACCAGGGGCTCCTGTGCCCCCCCTGCCTTTTTGGGCTAGCCTCACCCCCCACCCTAGCCTACCTCTGGGAGCTGGCTCCAAGTGACCTGGGCAGGCCGGTAGCTTTTGACCACAATGGTGGAGTCTGCCTTTCCAGTCCCCTCTGGGCTGGTGGGGTCATCAAGCACATCGTCGTCAGACTCGGGACTGGTGTTCAGGCCGCGCTCCTGGATCTCCTGGTAGAACTGGGGGTCTGGAGAGAGAAGAGCCACCTTCAGACCAGGGTCAGAGCAGCACCCACAGGGGCCATCTGTGCCTGGGCAGTGGGAGGGAGGCCCTGGGTGGGACCTGTGCCCTGGCTGAGCTGGGAGACTCTGGTGCCATCCCCTCGAGCCCTCCTTCCTATTCAGCAAGCCCCGCCTGGGACTGGGATCAGCTGGTCCCTAGCTTAGGGCACCACTACACTAGCAGAGGAGCCTCCGCCAACTTCACCTTGGACTTGTGACATGGCTGCTGCTCCCCTCAGAGCGGCTTTTCCCTGAGACTTTTATACAGGAGGCTGGATCCCCACTTCCCAGTCCATGGCTGACCACAAAGCTTCCAGGGACTGGCAGGGATGGAGGGCCCTTTCTGGCTCAGGCCACTGTGTCTCAGAGCCTTTCAACAAGGCCAGGTGTTGGGCAGTCAAGACCCCCAACGCCCCTGGGCCTTGCTGCCCCAACCTTTCACGCCTCCCCATGGGTGTTGCTGGTATCCAGCTCTCCCGCCTGAGTCTCCCCCCCCCCCCGATCTCCTCTGACCGTGAGGGTTGCAGATGGAGCGCACAGCTTGGCATCTGTACTTCCCGGGCCCAGCACCCTCTGATCTGGTCCTGGTCCCACAGGCACAGCCACTGCGGGCTGGGCCTCGCACACACCTGGGGTGCTTAGGGTGAGCATGGGGGCTATCTGTCCCCTGCTTTGGGATGGCACAGAAGGGAATCCGAGGGAACTTTCTAGATCCTTCAGAGCTACAGTTAGTACTGGGACCTCAGGATCTGGGTCCCTGGAAGGACCCCACAGAAGTTCTCCAAGCCCCAGGGACACTCCCAGGAAGCCCAGCTCCAGCCAGCCCGGCCTTTGGTTGCCTGCTGAAGCCACACTCACCATCCTTGAAGGAGCCTTTATGTGCACGTTTCCGCCCCAGCGTCCTCTGTGCAAATGAGAGACAAACTCTGGCTGTCAGCGGGGAGGGGCAGGTGTGGGCCTACTGTGTGTGACTCTCCTGCCCTGGTACCCAGGACCTTCTCAGCCCCATGGGCAAAGTCATGGCCAGTGGGAGGGGTTATGAAGGTGCTCAATAAATGTCAACTCCACAAGGGCCTCAGGACCCCCCAGGACAGACAGGTGGAGGCCTAGAGAGGGCAGGGTAGGTCCTGGAGGAAGATGGAGCTAGTTCAGAGGGGAGACAGTCAGGAGAGTGGGCAGAGGGTCTGGGAAGCCCAAGATTGGGCAGGTGTGGCTCTGCAAAGGCTGACAGGGACAGGGGGCTGTACTCAGGGCCCTAGCAGGTCATGATCTACAGTAGAAGGGCAGGGACCTGCAGCTAAAGGACAACATTGGAGGCGACGGGGCCCTACCCTGCAGATGCCCAGCTTGGAGCCCCCACCTTGGCCAGGACACAACATGTTCCCAACCTCACACATACGCTGGTTCCCAGAAAGCAGGAGTTGTTGGTTTTTCCGAACAGGCTGGGATCTGAAAACTCCCCTTGCTGTACCTGGCAGGCACCCTGAGCCCTGCATCCTGGAGCCCCCACCTCTGCTGCCTCTAGGTCTGGCTGGAGCTTTTGCCCCAGCCCCCACCCTTCCCACCTCCACTCTCGCCCTCCTTGCTCCAGGGCCCAAGTCATGGGCAGCCCATCCTCTGTGCTTCCACTGCCCCCTGAGCTGGGCTCGGCCCGGCCCTGTGAGCATTTCAAGGATGCAGACCTCGCCCACAGGGCCCACCTCGGCACCCCAGCACCAGGTGTGTAGCGGGTACTCAGGGAGTGTCCGCAGATGCAGGAATCAACAGTGAGTGAGTGCTGAGTGAGTGAATGATTACGGGAGCCCTGTAGGCTGGGCACAGAGTGGTGTGGCCATCCCAGCCCCTGGGGTGTGGGGAGCCACAACAAAGGTCCCTCGGTGATTCTGGGGTGTGGTATCACTGGTGACCAAGAAGACATGGGGCCACCCAGCCTGGAGGCTGACAGGAGGTCTCAGCTTCCCCTGAGGTTGTAGCTGCAGCTCCATCTGGGCAGGCAGCCAGGGCAGAGGGGGAGGGGGAGGGCACCCAGGGGAGGATACCCTTCCTGTGGACAGTGGCCAGCACTCAGGTAGCTGAGTTCTGATCTTGAGTCCACCCCAGTAGGACTGCTGCTTAACACGGGGAGGCCAAGGGTCTGTAGGGTTCAAGAACTTGCCCGGGCTCACACAGCAACAAGAGACACCCCTCAGCCCTTCACCAAGTCAGTTGTTGCGTCTCGGGCTGCTTTCCAGGCTGCGCAAATGCCCCTGGCCCAGAGCTGCTTCTGTTCCCAATTCCTGAGAAAGCTCAGGCCTTCCAAGGCTGCTGGAGAAGCCCCAGTGGGTGGGCCCTGGCCAGCTGGGCTCCTGGGCACCAGCCCACCAGATAAGAGACCAAGCAGGGGGGGTCAGAGCCCCAGCCCTGGCCAGAGGGTGCCCAGGTGCTGGGCAGCTCTCCCTGCCTTTGGCTACCAGCCACATGGGCCTGGCCCCCATCTCTGGGGAGGGTGACTCAAAGGAAAGGTACACCAAGTCCAGGGGCCCCATGCTGGCCCCCTGGGTCCCCAGACTCAAGAGACATCTACAGTTGTGGCTGTATCACTGGCCAGGGAAGGGTACACCGCCCTGGACCCCAGCCGCAGAGCCCCAATAGCAGGCAGAGAAGTGGGGAGTGAACAGAAGGAACATGCAGACTTCTGCCAAATCCGAGGCAACGGGGCAGCTGCCCCCACCCGAGTACCAGCCTGGAGCCCCTAGGCACACAGAGCCCGGCTGGTCACTGCTGCAAGTCATCACTGAGCCCTACATTCACACTTGCCAGTACCCAGCCAGGGCTCAGAGGTGTGTTCACCTAAGGCTTTGTTCTCCACTCAGCCTGGCAGGTGGACGCCAGCATCTGGGGATCTGTGTAAGACTCTTGGCCTTTCCAAGCTTCAGACGCATTGTCCATAATGTGGGGTATTCACACCCAAGGCCTGGCTGTCGGGCTTCACTAGACTAAACCAGTCAGTAGCGTGCACAGCTGGACACGGTGGCCCACACACTTTGGGAGGCTGAGGCAGAGGGTCACTTGTGGCCAGGAGTTGGAGGCTGCAATGAGCTCCGACGATGTTATTACACTCTAGCTTGGGCGAGAGTGAGGCCCTATCTCAAAATTAAAAGAAAACCAGCCTACACACAGTAGGTGCTCACTAAGCAGCCACAGCCACAGTGCAGAGGATGAGGATGAAGACGGTCAGGGCACCCCGGCCTACAGCCCCTCCCTACTGTCCAGGTGTAGGCCCCTACCTTATTTTTCACTGGGTACCGGGCAGGAGGCCGGCTGGGCTCCTCAGCCAGAGCCTGGAGCTTGGGGCTCAGCTGGACGGAGTCCCCCTGGCTGCTTGGCTGGCCCGGGCCCTTCATGGCCGCCCGGTAGGATTGGTTCCGCAGGTTCCGCCTCAGCATCCCCCCGGGGCCTGAGTCCATGTCCATGTCATCCAGGAAGAAGCTGGGGACAGTGAGGAGCTGGGGGCCCCGCCGGGCAGCCTCCCTGCTAAGCACCGCTGCCCCGAAGCTCTGGTGACGGGCTGGGGTCTTTGCCTTGCTGGCCACAGCCAGGCTCCTGGGGATCAGCTGCTGGGTGCCCATCTTGAGGGCCGCCGGGCTCTGCGTGCTTAGAACAACAGGACGTGACTCCTCATCCCCTGGGGGTGCCGGGGCCTCGGACTGGAAGGCAGCATTGGCCCTGACCTGTAGGGAACCCCGCACCATGGGGAGCCCGGGGGCTGGGTTCCCATTGGCATCGAGTCGGAGTTCTGAGTGGAAGCGGTGTTCCAGAAGCTTGTCCTCCAAGGAACTGTCCGAGTGCCGCTTGGACATGCTGGGCTTCAGGGTCCTGGGGAAAGGCAGAGCAAGGGTCTCGTGAGGGCCTCACTCCCTGTGCCTCTTGGCCATCTGCTCCTCCTGTTCCTTAGCACCCGCTGGGCCAGAGCCCCACTGTGCAAAGGATGGTGACTCAGCTGGTGGCAGGGCGGGTCATCGGCACAAACCAGTCCCTAGGAGCCCAGCCCCCACCTACCCCGATGGAGGGAGGGGTGTGTCTGAGAATGGCAGGCCTAGGGTCAGCCAGATGCTGGTTCTTGACCTCTCAGGGACCTGGGAGGAACACCCCGCCTCCTCTGTTTCGCAGCACACCCAGGAAAACTCCTGAGCTGAGGGTGAACTGGGGCAGCTCGGGGTGCCTGGCCCTGGAGCACCACAGGTCTGGGCTGGAAGCTGGGCTGACAACAGGCACTTCCTTGTGGTCACGAGGACAGTTAATGCTGTCCTCTGCAGCGCCCCAAGACTGGCATCAGGTAAGGTGGTGGTGACCTCAGCTTCCCAGAGCCCCCGGGCCAGGCTCCCCAGAGAAGTGGCTGTCTCCTCTCGTTTTGCAAGTGAAACAGTGAGGCCTGGGGACTTGTCCAGGATGAAACAGAGGATGTGGCAGGCCCAGGATCCGAGCCCGGCCTGTCTGCGCCCCTCTCTTAGCCACACCACGTGGTGATATGTCTGTGAATGGCTGCCTATAAAACCCTTCCATACGCCAGGAACACGCAGCATCCTTCCACATCCCCAAGCTCAGAATAGAACCGGCAGCCCCAGCTCCAGGAGCCTCCTCTGAGAGGACAGTACCTGTCCTGTGCAGGTGTAACAATAGCAGAGCACTGGCCCCCAACCCAGGGCAGCAGGACACGCCACCCAGCATGGGGAGTAGCCACCCCACAGGCATCACTATGGCCCAAAACTGCCACGTGTGGGCCACCCACTCCCCACCCCGGGGATGCTCTGGCCCATCCCTGCTGGCATCGTGTGTCCCCAAGTCCATCTACACCCCACCATCCTCAGCCCTGGGCCTGACGCTCCTATGAACCTGGTGCCAACATTTCTCACTTTCCTCCTTCCTGCACTAGGCAGGGCTGTCCCTCCTGTACCGTTGGGCTTGGGACGTGTGTCCCTCTCACATAGAATTTTGATGAGCTGGCTCGAAATTCAACACTGTGCCTGTCCCCTGATGCCATGACCATGGGCATGTGCATCCAGATGGAGTCCTGGTGACCGGGGACACACGTACGTGAACTGGGGCCCAGGAGGAGTCCCCTGACGGTTTGCTCCTGAGCACTCTGCCACATCACGTCCTGGGTGGGGTGGGCACGGTCCACGGCCACCTTTCCTGACCAAGGTAAGCTAGGTTCTGGTCTGCGCCCCTCTCTCAGCCTCACTAACTGGCCCATTCTGAGGGTCTGCCCTCCCAGTGCTCTAGGCACATCCCAGCTCAGGGGCTCCCACATGAGTCAGGCATGGCCCTGCCTGGGGCACAGCGTCTGGGAGCAAGTGATACCACTTGTGTGTCTTTGTCTCAAAATCTGATGATGGGCACTGTCAAAGTCCATCCCTGAGGCTGCTATGAAGCATCCAGGAGCTCAGGGGTGCAAAGGGTCTGAAATGGGACCAGGCTGGCTGCTGGGCCCACGCCAGTGCTGCAGTGACTGAGGCCGCGGAACAGGTGCCAGGGCTCAGGAGGACCACGGAGGAGCAAGTGCCACATGGAGGAAATGTGCTCCGGGACTCTGAGTCACATAAAAACAGGGCCAGCCCCCAGACTGTATGTGACAACCACACATCTCCAGAGGTCAAAACCTTTTTTTCTGGCAGAAAAACAAGGGTCAGAGTCACCTGCCCAGAGTTACTCTCTGCAGGGAGGCCTGGTGAGGCCATACAACTGACTAAATCAGCATGCTGGGGCATCTGTGGGACACTGGGAGGTCTGGCTCTCTGTCCTCACTCAGCCCCAGAGGCTACCAAGCTCTCCGGGACACCAGTTCTCTGCAAAAAACCATCCCAGGTGGGAGTGCAGGCCCTAGGGAGGGGCTGCCCACAGACGGCTGGCTGCCAGCCCCCACGCTGGCCGGGGAGGGCACATTCCTCAGGACATGCCGAGAGTCACAGGAATGACAACAGCAGCTACACCAGGCCTCCCCTGGGGGCCTGTCTTCTGTGATGCCAGCGAGGGCCTGGGCAGGTCTGCCACATCCCAGGATCACCCACCATGGTAGCCTGTCTGCATTTTAACCTGGTGGAGAAGCCAGGTGACTTCAGAGTTCTGTCTCTATAGACAGCAAGCACAAGATACCCCCACGGACAGCCCCGAGATCCTGTGCAGGCCTTTTCTGATAAACGTGGTTCACTTATCTGGGGGGTACTTCCCATCATCACACCCATCTCCTCCTCTCAGGAGCCCCAAGTCACAACCCCCCACTACTACATTCCTTCCTGCCCTCCAGGGCCCAGGCCACCACTTCTCTGCCCAGATCTGACTCTTCCTAGCCCTTTCCTCCAAGACAGTGCCCCAGCCCTGGCGGGTGGCACTTCCCCAGCTGGTGGCAGCCTCTCCCAGGGGCGGTCAAAGGCTGCTTCAGGCTGGAAGGCGCCCTAATGGGAACCTGTCGGGTGAGCCACCGCTGGGTGTGGCCTCCATTCCCCAAGAGGCAGCCACACCCACAGGTCTGGGGCACCACTGGCTGGGAACCCAGGGCCCTAAGGAGGGCGACACTGTGAAGGTTGTGGGCAGGAGCTCTGGGACCCAGTGCCCCTCCCGAACCCAGCTGTCGTGAGCTGTGGTTCGGGCAGCACCCCTGGGCCTTCTGAATTTTATTAAAGAACTGTGCTTGGACAGTTTTGAAAGTGAAAGAGCAACAAAGGCGTATCCCAAAAGCCAGGTGTCCCTACCCTCCCCCTTCCCCAGGGGCCAACTCTCTGGGCTCATCAGCTTCTCCCAGGATTTTCAATAAGTCACAGCCTCAGGCTGTCCCCACCCTCTCCCTACCAGTGGAGGACTCAGCCCTGCAATGCCACACCAGGCCAGCAGCCCCGAGGGTGAGAAGGCCTCACTACCTCGTTAATGATTTCCTCCTGCTTCAGCCCTGGCTCCTGGTTAATCTTTCCCCCAGCATTCCCAGTCTCTGCTGTGTGCTTCCGGAGAATCTGTCCTACAGTTCCAAGTCCCAGAGACCTTCTGTCCTCCCTCTGGGCTCGCCTCGGGCGGACCTGACATCCCCACCCCCACCCCGAACCATCCTGCAGGGGTGCCTGCTTCTGACAGCCTGGAAATGCCCTTTTTCTTCCATAACCGCGAATCATTCTGTTCTGTTCTTCTCTGTCCTCAGTGCTGCTGGTGGGGTGCTCCATGACACTCCAATCTCTCCATCTCAGACCTGCCCTGCTGGGGGTCTGGGGCTCCCGCTTTGGCTGAGGGGCTCTGATGTTCACGGTGATGTGCCTCCGTGGGGAACCACTTCCCGTCACCAAGCCAGGTGCAACTTCCCGGATGGTTACCCCTGTCTTTTAGGACTACAGTGTTTGAGTACCGTTTCTTCATTAATTTCTTCTACTCTGGTTTTCTTTCTTGGAGTATCCCTCAATGAGTACTGAAGCCCTGAAATCTCTCCCCATTTCCTATCTCTCCGTTCCTACTTTTTCATCTGTTTTCCTTCGTGGGACAATCCCTCTACTTAATCTCCCAATCTTTCCCCCCTCTTGTTAATTTCATTACCCCACAAAGAACTTTCTTTCTTCTTTAGCCACGCATCCTGTTCTTGCTTTATGCACCCAACATCTTCTGTTAACTCTGAGGATGAGGATTACATTTTCTTCTGAACACATTTCTCTTGGCTGGATGCTGGAGCCTCAACTACAGTGTATACTTTCTTCTTCTCGTCTCAGCCCCTGCTGGTCTCTCTTTCAGGCTTTCTGTAAACAACTGCTGGTGGTAGTTGGTTGTTTCCTTTTGCTTCTATTTAGGAGAAAGGCTTTGCGCTGGTGGGAGGCCCAGGTGCACACACCTATGAGCACAGGCATCTGACCTGGAGGGCTCTGTGGGACTCCTTGCCCGACCCCAGCCTCTCCTGCAGGCTGCTGGGTTTTGTACCTGTCCCATTCACTAGACACTGGCCCATGCCTGCTGTCCTGGAGCTGGTGAAAGGGAGGGGCTGGAGCTCAGATTCCTTTCAGTTGCCCTCCCAGCAAGTGCAGGCCACTCTGTCCAGCCAATGGTGCCACACAGAGAGGCCAGGTGCCCTGCAGTGGCCATAAGCCACAGAAGTGGATCTATTCCCTTTCAAGGCAGCCTGGACTTGCCAAGCAGCCTCAGGAAAGCTCCAAAGACGTGCACAGTGGCCACAGCTGCAGGTGGGCTGCCTGTCCCATCTCCCAACGTCTGTAAGCCTTCTGCTTCTGGGGCAGGGACAATTTTGCATTCATGCCCCTACAAATACTTGGGCTCAATTCCCACACTGATGCATGAAGGCCTGGCTCTGGGCTGCTCGGCCCTGGTCTCCTCTCCCTGACTCTGTCTTCCCAAAGAGGCTTCCAGGCCCATCTGTGTTGCTTTTCAGGTGGCTTCCTGCTGCTTCTGCTCAGGGTGGGCTGAAAAGGCCCCCCACGGTTGGGCCCTCCCTATTCTCTTTGCCACTAAATACCTTGTCTGGTATTCCTGACACGTATTTTAGGGGTGATGAAGGGACTTGTGGGACTTTCCAGGAGGAGCTACAGGACATGGAAGGCCAGGTGGGGTTAGGGAGGGCTCTGGCCAGTCTCAGGTGACCCAGTCAGCCTGCAAGCCCTAAGCTGCACATGCCTCGCCTGGCTGGGAAGGGCTGCTCTGTAGCCCAGCCCCCAGCACCACGCCATCCCTCCTGCTGCCCCACAGAACCACAGTCTCTCCTGGGCCTGGGGCTCAGGTCACAGATGTTCTCCTGGTTACCAGGACCCGATCGCCCTGAGTCTGGAAGTGGCCGCCCCTCTGGTTAGGCTACTGTGTGGTCTCTAGCTCCACCCAGGGGTAGTTCCAGCTTTGGGCATCTCTGTCCCTCCTACCCTGGCCTGTAGGTCCTGCTGACCCCAGCCTGCCTGGTGGGGCTTGGCCTCTCCAGAACCTTCCACCTGACCCCTGTCTCTGCAGTCAAACCGAACCTACAATGACACCCTTGTACTTGGGAAATTCTGCCTGACCCAGCCTGGAGCTTGGAGCCACATGTAATCTGGGGGCAGGATCTGGCTTTGTTAAGTCTGGTGGTACACAGGGCAGCCATCTGCATTTGCAAGGTGGCCCTCAGCAGGGGACACTCTCAGCAGGTCTGGAGACATTGGTGATGGTCTTGGGCACTAGCCTGGAGCGGGGATGGGGCAGAGAAGGGTTCAACACCCCACAGTGCCCAGAACGGCCAGAACACAGGTATCTGGAGCAAACACCCACAGGGTCAAGAAGGAAACCTCGGCACATCTAACTGGAGGTTCACTGCTTGCAGCACAGTGGGGGGGGGGTGGGATCCACCTGCCCTGCCCAGCCACTCCCAGCCTCCCGGCTCTGAATCCAGATGTCCCAAAGCCCGGCCCTGACCAGACCCCCAAGGGCTCCAGGAGTCGTCCCAGGCAGGAAATCAGAGTCCCACTCTGACAGGTCCCAAAGGCAGTGCCCTCCGAAGGCCTTCCCATCCTGTCTTAAGCTCCTCCCCAAACTTCTGGAAGATGGGTGTCTTCCCTCTCTGACAGGTGAGGGATCCAGGTGTGCAGGTAACATGACCTGCCTGGGTCAGACTGCTGGCCAGCCAGAGCCAGGCAAGGAGCCAGGCCCTGTCCTGACCTAGATGACTGTGTCAGCACAGGGGACCAGGCGAGTGGGGAGTCTGGGCTCAGCCACAGAGTCTCTAGAAATAAAGATGCTGCCAAGGACGGACAGTTGTGCATGCAGGGAGGACCCCAGGCCCAGGGGACATGCGGCCAAGATAAACCTGGAACCGAGACCAAAACTGTAATGCCCAAACCCTTGGTGAGTGCTCGAGCCTGGAGCAAAACACAAACACAGACTGCCAATCTCAGGGCAGCAAACTGGGGCTCACTCACCGTGGGGACCCCAGCAGCTGCACTGCACCACTGCAGCTCTGTGCCTCAGTTTCCTGCCATGCAGGTAGAGTGCGATTCCCACAGAGGGTGGTCACGTGGGTCAGAAGTGACCCAGGGGGAGCTGAGCCCTCTCCCCTGCAGGCCTCCACCTGACACACATAGTCCAGCTCACCTCCAGGTGTCTCATCTGGCACACCTGCTCCAGCTCACCCTCCAGGTGCTCTCTATTCCAGTGCCTGAGACCTCACTGGTCACCTCCAGGAAGCCCACACGACCCTCACCTGCACTGCTCTCTCCCACCTGCCTTTAGCCTGCACCCCCCACCCCCAACCTCAGCCTCTTCCCTGTGGACTGTGAACATCATTACAGCAAGGACCACGTCCGTCTGACACACTTATACCCAGAACAGGAGCTCAGCACAGGTTCGCTGGGTCAGCACCCTGTAAGGGAACACTTCTCACTCCCTTTTCACAAATGAAGAAACTGAGGCTCAGAAAGCTTAGGTGATTCACCTTAGTTGATACACCTGAGCCCACACACCTAAGCGCAGCACGGAGGTTGGGTGGACAGCCACAGACAGCACCTGGGACCCTCTCCCTGGTCCCCAAGGTATCCAGTACGGAAACCCCCACGTCAGGTGGTAAACATTCATCTCAAGGGCACAGAGCCCAGGTGGGCATCTGGTCAGATGCAGCGGCACCAAGGTCTCACGGCTGCCACTACCTCAGCCCCCCCGCCCCACAAGCAGGGCTGGAGTCCACACTCAGACCTCAAAAGGGGTGCTTGCTCCCATTTTGCAGATTTAGAGACAGGCGGGGCGCCGGGCGTCCACGGTTCCCACTGGTAAGCAGGAGCCACAACTAACGCAGCCTCCCAGCCTGCAGCCCTGCACACTCCCTTCAGTCGGAGGCACAGCAGTACCCCTCCCTGCACCTGTGCCAAGCCCACCAGGGCGTGCTGGGGGGCATAGGGGTGCTGCTCTTAACTCTAGAGACCGCAGCAGGTTGGGGGACACAGTCCCCAAGGAGCTCTCGGGAGGCTTATGCTGCGTATCCTCTTAGAACCTTTCAAACTTCCAGGAGTCCCTCGGCGCTGAAGCCTAAATCCTGGCTCCGGCTGCGGAAGTTTCCCTTCAAGGAAGGGGCTAGGCCCCCGGGGTCGCCGGGTCGTGTCGGAGGGCCCGGTCCGCGGCTCCGCCCTTTCGCAGTCCGGGCGGAGGAGGAGAGGGTCGCCAAGTCGTGGCGGTCCCCGAGGCGGGGCTTGCGGCAATAGCCAAGGAGAGGCCCCACCCCTAGGTTTCCTCCCCCTCCCCCGACTCACCTGTTCCCCAGGCTCAGTGTCCCCCCACGCTCACCTGTCTCCCGGGATCACCTGCGCAGCGGAGGAGCCGAGCGACGCGCGGCTGGAGGGCGCGCGGTGGGTCCAGCCTCCAGCCGCCTCCGGGGTGAGCCCTCGGGTCCCTCCCAGCCCCGCCCCCCCACTTCCTGCTCGGCGGGCGGCGGGTCCGAGGGCCGCGGGGCGGGGCCGGGCTGGGCACCTGCTGCGCCGCCGCGCACCTGGCCGCGCCGCCTGCGTCACACGCCGCACCTGGGCCGGCCGGCGCCCACGTGACCTGCGGACTGGCTCGCGCCTCCGTGTCCAGGCCAGGGTCGCTGCTGTCCGGTGCCTCCTGCGCCTCCCCGGCTCCCACGCTCGCTGTGGCTCGCGCGGGCGTCGCCTCCCGGGCGTGGGGGCCGCAGTGGTTGGACTTCCTCCGTGCGTCATTCGCCTTCCAGCCCTCGCCTCGCTGCCTCCTCCTCCAGGAGGCCTTCCCTGAAGGAGACCAGCCCTGCGGGGACACATATTTATCGCAGTGAAGCCCACAGGCTAAAGGGCAGCCTGGACGCACACCGAGCTCTCTGGCCACCTTCTTGGTGCGGACAGTCATCAGCACCCCTGTCCTGCAGATGGGGACGCTGAGGCCTGCGGAGGAAGGGGCTTGCCAGAGTGCCCAAGGCTGGGCCTGCACTCCAAGCCTGGCCTTTCCTTGCTCCCTCCTGAGCCCTGGGGACGGAGGAGGGGTCCCAGGGTAGAGGCTGCAGCACCCCCATAGCTGGGGGAGTCCAGAATCAGGCGCCCTGTGCTAGGAAGAGGGCTGGGCGGGGTTTACTTCCACCTGAGATTGGGACAGCCTTGCCATCCTACCTGCCCTGTGTTACCCACCCCAGTTTCCAGCCCCACAAAGCCCACACCAGCCCTGGCAACAGTAGACTCGTCCTCACAGCATGCCCTTTCTCAAGAAACTGCCCATAGCCGCCAGGGGCCTCTTGCACTGGGAGAAGCAGCCTCAGCTGCCCATGAAGACCACCCTCCGTGCACATGCCCTGCCCGTGCAGCTCACATCCAGCCTCATGGTGTGACGCGGGAATTTCACACAACTGTCCCGTCTTCCCTCCTCTCCTGTCTGCAGGGGGAGGACGCAGGCTGTCCAGGGGCCTTGTACAGCCTCCCTGTGGGAGCAGCATCCTCCTGGCCACTGAGTCGGGTGATGCCTCTCGGCCAGTGGACCACAAGCTGTGTGCCAAACCCCAGGCAATGTTCCGAGAGAGTTTGCAGGTTTCCTTTGGGTCTTCTGGTCTTTGCTGGTGAAGTTACCACTGAGGGCAGCAACACAAGTAGGGGTGTGGTGCTGCATGAGGCTGCCCCTAAAAAGGGCAATGAACCTGAGACCTGGAGGGTGAGCAGATGTTAGCTTTGCAAAAGGGGACAGAAGTTCAGACGTGGTCACAGCAGGTACAAAGGCTCTGAAGTGGGAGGAACGTGGCCAGAGAGAGCCCACAAGTCATGGGGATGGGGGGAACCTGGGCAGGGCCTTGGGGGCTGGGGGAATGTAGTTTTTATCTAAGAGCAGTGAGGGTCCAAGCAAAGGCAGGTGGTCAGATTGGGTGGTTCTAGCAGCTCTCTTTATCTGGTAGATGGGGACAGAGCAGAGTAGAGGGGACTGAGACAGACACCTCCGTCCCCCACCTTGGCCTGTGGAAGCTGACGTCATCCTGCCCCTGCCAGGGTACTGGGTGACCTTACTACCCCCCACGTCAGACCACTGCACTGTCCACTCTAGATATAACATTGACTCAGGATTGTTCGTGATTCCCAACATGCTCCAGTCTGCCAAAATCTCCCTCAAAATGTGGTCATCAGAATAGATCCAGTTACAACCTAAGGACAAGAAGAAGGGTAGGAACACTCACCTCCTCTCTTCTGGATGCTATGCCTTTATTAATGCAGCCTCTTCTGCTGTGGCTTCATGTGTGTCCATTCTGCAAACCACAGCCCAGGGCCCTGCACATGACAGATATTCAGCGAATGCCTGGTGACTCACTGATGTGACCCAAGGTCCCAGGACTCAACTCAGGAGGTGCTGTCTGTGCCCCTCCCCCTTTCAGGAGAGGCCTATTGCCCAAGGCTTCCATTTGTTGAGCTGCCACCAGAGGACCCTCACTGGCCTAAGCCTTGGTGCAGTGGGCAGGGCACCACCATCCCAGCACCTGCCTCTCCAGAGCTGGGTGGCCACATGACCTTGATGACCTTTGCTGGGCCTGCTAGGTCCAGGGTCCCAGGCTTTGGGGACCCACCTTGGCATTTTCTTGGGTGTTACTATTAGTGGGGCAACCGCACCTGGTGCACTGGCTTCCCTACTCACTAGTCCTCCAACACCGGCCCTGCAACTGGGGTTGCCTGGGAGTCAGGAAGTGCCCCTCTGTGTGCAGGTGTCCTGAGTCCCATTGGAGGGATGGGGGAGGAGCTGTGTGAGCTAGGGCTGAGGGGGCCACCTGCATGGTAGGTCCACTTCCAGGCAGCTCCTGGGAAAAGCGGGTGGCTGCTGCCTCCCTGAGGCCACCGTGGGTACTGCACCCACAAGGCCCAGTTCACAGGAGGGCCTGGAGGGCTTGATTAATGGAGAAACTGAGGCTTCACCCCAGGCCACTCAGCAGAATCAGATTCCTGACCCCACCCACCCAGTGCTTTCCTGTAAAACACTCTTTCAGAACCTGCCTTGGTTGCTGCAGGGTTAACCCCACCCACCCATTCTGCCTAGAACCTCTGCTGGTCCCTCCAGTCACCCTGACCCCAGCTCTGCCTCCAAATTAGGAGGCTTTGGGAAGACCCATATCCCCATCACCTACTGGATCACCGAGGACCCAGGGGCCACTCAGTGTGCGACATGAGCAAAATGTGACCCTGAGCAAGTGGCAGATCTCTCTGTGCCTGTGCTCTCTGGCTGCAGGTGGGGGTTGGTAATGACACAGAAAATGGCCCCAGACAAGGCTTAACCCAGAGGGGCTCAGGCTGGGAGGAACTGGCTGCAAGGTCAGAAGGGACCAGCAAGGCGAGAAAGAGCTCAGGGAGGGCCAGCCACAGGGTGGGTCCCAGGGCTCTGTGTCCTGGGACCAAGGGTCAGCAGCTCCTCAGGAAGGCACCAGGCTCACTCTGCTGGGGACCTCTAGGCTGGCCGTGCCCCTTCCTGAGAACCCCTCATCTCACAGAACCCCTTAGCAACCTTTGTAGGGGCCCAGAACACCTGCTTCATAAATAAGGGCCCAGAGGCCCAAAGGGGGTGTTTGACCCAAGCCTTTGTGCTTGCCGTCTGTCTGCGACACTCTTCTGAGAGGTCTCTGTGGATCACTGACCTGGCCTGTCACATCCTGGCCCCAAGAGTGCCTTCTCAACCAGGCCTTCCCTGACATGCTCATCCCTCCCCAAATAATGTCCAAAGTCCTATGCCCTAGTGCCCGTGACTTATTTGGAAATAGAGTCTTTGTGGATATGATTAGGTGGGCCCTAATCCAGAGTGAACTGGTGTCCTAAGGAGAGGGAAATATGGACATGGGGATAGAGAGACATAGGAGGACAGCCACAGGCAGAGACTGGAGTGATGTGGCCACCAGCCAAGAACACCATGGCTAGCAGGCCACCACCAGAAGCCAGAGAAGGCAAGGAAGGATCTTCCCCTGGGGATTTCTGGGGGAGCCTGGCCCTGTGGTCACCTGGATATGGGCTCTGGGTCTCCTGAACTGTGAGGAGGGGGCACAGCTGAGGCCTACACATGTGCAGTCAGCCAGGGCTCCTCATGTGCCTACCTCCCTCAGCTGCTGAGTGTCCCAAAGGGCCCACCCCCATGTGGCCATCTGGGGTCCTCCTCCCCTGCACCATGAAGTCTGGAAGGTTATGCCATTGTCCTGTTCTGCAGCCCCAAGGCCTGTGCCAGGGTGGGCAGCCGGTGGCCGTCTTGGCCCCAGCACCAGGGCCCGAGGTCAGGCACCTCAGGTCAGCACTCACATTTAGAAGGGAAGGTGTGGCTGTGCCACGCATGCAGCCTACCCTTGTCTCTATGTCCCCCAACCTTAGTGGCTCCTGGGAAGTCCCTATGAAGTGGCCATGCCCATTATCTGCAGGGAGAGCTCCCTTTCTCGTGGGGTCCTGTGGACCTGCAGATCTCACTTGGAGTCTTCAAGCTTTTGCTCAGCAAAAAGCAAAACTGGGGCCGCAGCATGGAGAGGCAGTGCCTGTGGCCAGCAGGTCCTCAGGAGGCTTGACCCTCCCAGGTGCATAGGGCCAAGGGCCAGCTAAGGCTGCAGAGATGCCCTCGCATCCCATCCCGTCCTCCTTGCCAGACAGTGGCAGTGTTAGCCTGCCTGCCCCCCTCCTTCCCTGGGGGCACAGGAAGGTGCAGGCTGGAGGGAAGGGAATAACGTTCTTGTGTTCTCAGGCCCTGGGCATGGGATTGACCTATTACTCACTGTGGGCTGCACGGGTGCCCCTGCCCAGCCCTCAGGCAGTGGGCAAAGGCTCCCGTTGACGTAGATGATGCTGTGGCTGTGCGTGGGATGGAGGACAGAGACCTCTCTGTGCTGGAGAGTGGAGGCCGAGGGCTGGGTGGATCCCGCAGGTGGGTGGGGGCACGGAGGGGCCAGGGGTTCTGGGCAGAGCCTGGCTGGCTTTGTCCCACTGGGTGGCCTTGCTGTGCGGGAGGTGAGATTTAGAGGACAAAGGCCATTCCTCCTGTACCCCCAAACCACAAGTGATCACTGCCTCTTAGTATTCAGCACCCACCGTGTGCCAGGCTGCATGCTGGAGCTTTGCAAGCACCATCTCACCAAATTCTTGCAGAAACTCCCCCAGGCATCATTGTCCCCACTTAAGTAAGAGGAGAAATGTTTTCCTGCTGTCACCTGGTCATTAAGTGGTCTAGCCACTTAGGTGAAAACCCCAGTCAGTCTGACAGCAGAGCCAGGAACCCTGCTGGTAACCAGGGACTACTTGAGGTTCACGATGAAGCCTAGGGAATGAAAACAAAAACAGTGGGTCTCCTCCCAGTTGAGAATTTAAGACTCTACAGATATTTTGGCTGTGATGAAGCCGCAGGTCCTAGACTTTTACTCTCACCATAAACAACTATAAAACTGAACTAAAATAGAAGAAATGGCTGTTTCTAGATATTGGACAACAGGTATCAGGGAACAGAAGCACATGATGAGTCTTTCATCTGAAGCAGCCTGCTGGTCTTGTTGAGCTTCAGGGACACACATGGGGGTCCAGGGAGACCAGGACTGTGGGCAGAGCCCCGAGACGAGGCCAGAGGGTAGAGGTGCTCTGACGTCCTCACCAGGGTCTACACGAGTCTTTGGCCACATACTGAGCTGTGCGTAAGTAGAGAGTCCATGAAGCCCGTTCCCAACAGCTACCCAGGAGCTCTCGGAGCAGAGCAACTCCAGACTTCACTTGGGACCAGGAAACGCTTGACCTCCAACCACCTGGAAGAGACCTCGCTGACCACCCAGAGCACTTAGCAGAAACCCAAGAAGGCCATGTTCCAGGTGGAAGGCTCATCTAATTCCAGGGTGGTGGTTCCTCCAGATGAAGCCTACCAAAGCTTCAAACAAGTTTCAAAAGTACCAGGTGGACCCACGAGGAAATAAGCTGCTTATCAGCACAGAACCCAGTGTGTTTGAAAAGGAGGCCAGTGAAATCCAGAAACACAAACAATTTGACTTTACCACCTCCGGCACTGAATACAGAATGACTCGATGTGCAGCGAAGCAGGAATATGTGACCTGTAACCAGGAGAAAAATCAGTCAATAGAAACAGACCCGGGAATGACAGATGGGAGAATTAGAACAATTACTAGACATGTGTCCAAGGATTGAAAGGAAACCATGATGGTAATCAAAGGGCAGACGGAAAACATAATAATACATGGACATTTTAAACATGCAAATACATAATAACAAAACAGAAAAGTCTACTGAATGGGGTTAATAGAGTAAACACAACAGAAGAAAAGCTCTGTAAACTTGAAGCCAGGACAATACACGTTATCCACACAGAGGCACAGGGGAAAAGACTCGGGAGAAAGATGAACAAAGGCTTGGTGACCTGTGAGGCGATATCGAGCAGTCTAATAATATCTGTACGTGGAGGCCCAGAAAAGGGTGAGGGGAGAAAATATATTTAAAGAAATAAAGGCTGAAAATTTCCAAATGTGGTTAAAAACCCATAGATCCACTGAGCCAGGAACCTCAAAGCAGAGTAAGTACAAAGGACCCAGAGCAAACCACACCTCCGAATGGAATGGCTGGAAACCGATGCCAGGGAGAGAAAAATCTCAAGGGAGCCCAGCAAGAATAAATGCTGGCTCGTCACGGCGGCACTGAAAGCTGAGCGGACGAGAACAACATCTTTAAAGTGCTGAAGGAAAACAAAACTGTCGACCAAGATGTCCATTTCTAGTGAACATGTCCTTCAAAAATGAAAGTAAAATAAAGACATTTTAAGACAAAAGCTGAGAGACTTCATCACGGAGACTACGTTATGAGACATGTCAAAGGAATTTATTTCAGGTTAAAAGCCCTGGATGGAAATTCAGGTCTGTGCAAGGGTAAGAGCCCACCGAAAATTGCAAAGATGTGGATAAACACAACAGACTGTTTTTTGTGTGTGTGCTTTAAAAATTCTTTTTTTTTTTTTTTTTTGAGACAGAGTCTCACTCTGTCACCCCTAGTAGAGTGCTGTGGCATCACAGCTCACAGCAACCTCTAACTCTTGGGCTTACGCGATTCTTTTGCCTCAGCCTCCCAAGTAATTGGGACTACAGGCGCCCGCCACAATGCCTGGCTTTTTTTTTTTTTTTTGCAGTTTTTGGCTGGGTCTGGGTTTGAACCCGCCACCTCCAGCATATGGTGCTGGCACCCTAACCGTTTGTGCCACAGGTGTCACCCCGCCTGGCTATTTTTTTGTTGCAGTTGTCATTATTGTTTAGCTGGCCTGTGCTGGATTTGAACCCGCCAATCTTGGCGTATGTGGCTGGCGCCCTAAGCAATGTGCTATGGGCACTGAGCCTTTAAAAATTCTTTAAAAGGTAATAGATTAAGAAAAAAATGACAGTGCATTATGAAATTTATAACTTATGTAAAAGGCGAATATACTACAATAAAAGCACAAAAGATAGAAGAGGGTAGAAATAGACTACTGTAAATTTCATGTATTTTAAAGATGGATAATGAAAAATTAAAGTATTGAAGACCCCAGAACAGACACTAAAAATTAAGATAAGTGGGGGAGAAGGGAAGGGGGATAGGTGTGCTCCCACCTATGGGCACATTATAAAGGTATGTGGTACACCTCCTGGGTGTGAGACACCACTGCAGGGTCCTTACCTAACAAACGTAAACATCGTAACTTATTTGTGCCCTCACATTAATCTGAACTTTAAGAAACGAAAAATAAATAGAAATGAAGACAGAGCGATAGTTGATAAGCCAAGAGAGAAGGTAAAATAGAATAATGAAACATATTAATCCAAAAAAAGGCAGGAAAGGAGAAAAAATACAAAGAAAGATGTGGGCAATAGAGGACAAACAGCAAGATGGTCATCTACATCCAACAACATCAATAAGGACATTAACCATTAGCAGCTTAAATACACCAATCAAAAGATGGAGGCTGTTAGCCTGGAGAGACAGCAAGACCCAACGATGCGGATTCACATGTAAAGCACAGCTAGGATGGAAGTGGTAGAGACCCGTAGAACGCTAGTCATAAGAAGGCTGGAAGGGCTATACGAGTCACAGACTGATGTCAGAAGAAGAACATTAGCGGGCGGGAAAGCTACACACCATAGTGATACAGGATTCACCTGACAAGGAAGAAGATCCTGAATGTTAGTGCACATAACAGAGTTTCAGAACAGGTGCATGAACAGTGACCAGACTGAAAAGGCGTGTGGTCGAGCCACAATTATAGTTGGACAGAATAGTAGATTGAGAAATCAATATGGGTGTAAAAGATGTGAAAAAGACTGCTCACCAACTTGACCGAATTGACATTCATAGAGCACCGTGCCCAACATTTGCAGAATTGGTGCTCTTTTCAAGCACACACAAACTAGTCACCAAGATTGTCCATATGCCAGGCTGTAACGCATCCCCCGTGGAAACGATACACTGTGTTTTGTGACCACATGCAATTAAATTATAAACCAGCAACAAAATGCTATCTAGAAAATTCCCAAATGTTTGAAAATTAAATAATGTACCTTTAAATAACCTCAAGATCAAGACTGAAATCTTAGGAGTCATTAGAAAATACTTTGAACTGTAAAGAACATACAAAATACCGAAATGTGTGAGATGCCCCAAAGCCGTGCTTAGAGGGAAATGTGTAGCTTCAGTGTTTGTATTAGAAAGGGGACATGTTTAACATCGATGAGCTAAGCTTATTAAATGCTAAGAAAAGGTACAAATTAAAGCTAAAGTAAATAAAATAATAAATCAGTGCAATAGGAAATAAGAAAATCCATAAACAAAAGGCTATTGCTTGAAAAGATCAATAAAATTGATAACCATAGATTGCTTAAAGAAAGAGATAAGAGTCAAATTACCAATATCAGGAAAGAAAAAGGGCTGTGACTACCAATCTCGCAGATGTTAGGATGGCAAGAGAATACCATGAATAACTTTTTGCTAATAGATTCCACAACTCAGATAAAATGGCCAAGTTCCTTGAATGATACAAAGCATCAAAACTGGCACAATAAAAAAATGGGAGAGTTTAAATGTTAGAGAATATATCTGTTAGAGAAATATAATTTTTTTTTTTGAGACAGAGTCTCACTATGTTGCCCTTGGTAGAGTGCTGTGGAATCACAGCTCACGGCAACCTCAAACTCTTGGGCTTAAGTGATTCTCTTGCTTCAGCCTCCCAAGTAGCTGAGACTACAGGCACCTGCCACAACGCCAGGCTATTTTTTGGTTGTCATTGTTCTTTGGCAGACCTGGGCTGAATTCAAACCTGCCAGCTCTGGTGTATGAGGCTGGCACCCTAGCCGCTGAGCTACAGGCGCCAAGCCGATAATTGTTAATTTACAGACTGAAACCTTCTCACAGAGGAAACTCCAGGCACTGATGACATCATTGGTGCATTTAGTCAAATACTGTTCAATCAGAAGGAAGAAATAACCCCAGCCTTACATAGATAGACTCTTGTGGAAACTTGAGAAAGAGGAAGTATTTTTTCTCAATCCATTTTATAAGGTTAGTATTATTCTAATATTAATATAAATGTGTCATTAGAAAATAAAACTGTGGACTCCTATCCCTCGTGGAAATAGCAGAAATGCTTTACCAAATCAAATCCAGGCACGTATATGATGGATAATCGATCATGGTCAAGTGGGGGTTGTTTTAGAAACACAAGGTTAGTGTTTGAAAATCAGTCAGTGTAATCCACCACATTAACCGAATAAAGGAGTAAGTATTTTAAAGCATCTGACCCTATCCAACAGCTGGTGAAAGAAAACTCTCAGCAATGAGGAAACGGAAGGGGGCTGTTCACCTTGGTAAAGGGTGCCCACAGCTGACCCTGGACCAGGTGGGGGAAGAACTGACCCTTCCCCCTGTGGACACTCTCACCACCTCTGCACGACGTTGGTTCTCACTGCTGCAAAGGGCAAGAAGAAGCAGCAAAATGCACATGGATGGGAAGGCAGCAGGTACAACCGTGTCCCTTTTTTTCTGGACAGACCCCGGTGTGTGTTTAAAGGATTCTAAAGTATCTACACACACTGCAGGTGACCTGAAGCCCTGCCACCTCCCTCCCTGTCTAGAAAAGCACTGTTTTCTGTTTCTCCATCTTGTACATGATTTTGTCCCTTTGCTGCGTGCACACAGGGCCGTAAATGTCGACGGCGCTGCTTGGTGTATCTTTAAGTTCTGTGAATGATGTTGAGCACAGAATCTTTGTTCTTGAGCTCCAGGCTGACTGGGGAGGGTGGAAGAGCATGTACCCTCCACAGTCTAGAGTATGGCACAGAGCCACAGACCCTCTGGTGCCTGTAGCCCCCCTTTTCCCCACGCCCTCCATCTCAGGGCCTTCTTGGGCTTATTGCTGGTATCGGTTTGGACTTTGCAGGGGGAGGACCTCAGGCAGGCCTCCTCGAGGGCAGGCTGGTTGGCCCAGGAGGGCTGGCGGGGAGCTGAGGGCGGCAGGCCCTTGCCAGCCTGGATGTGGGGTGCTTTCAGGTGCACCAGGGCCTCCCGTGCCTTAAAGTGTGGGTGGGCAAGACACAGTTTTTGGAAAGTCAGGTTAATTGAGTCACACTTTACATCTAATAAAACCACCCATTTGAAGTGTGAGGTTAGATGAGTTTTTAAGGAACGTGTACTTCCATAACCACAGTCATGGTATAGAATGTTTCCATCACCCCTGAAAGTGTCCTCCAGACCCTTTAGCAGTCACTGCCCTGACCGGCTTTGGCAGCCCCTGGCCTGCTCTCCACCCTGCAGCTCTGCCCTTTCCAAAATGTCAGTTTGATGGAGTCACCCAGTGGGTGGCTCCTTCCACACGGCACAGGGGTGCAGAGCCTCAGCCTCGCCGCGTGGCTGCATGCATGGTCATGATTCCTCCTTCATGGGAGGCACCACTGTTTGTTTGTAGAGACCAAATGCACAAAAGGCCAGACCATATGTAAAACCAGAACTCACTCACCCATACAAAGATGGACCCCTGGGACGGGCACCTCACCCGAGGAGACACACAGATGGCACATGAGCACTTGGGAAGATGCCACAGAAACACGTGACTGGGGCTGCCGGTTAACATGACAGTTAACCAGCATCCCTGTGCCCCATCAAAATGGCCCTGACCCAGAGCCGACACCACCAAGTGCTGGCGAGACGTGGCTGCAGGAGCTCTCACTCTTAACCAGTGGGAATGCAACTGGTACGGCCCCTTTGGAAAAAGCCTGGCGGTTTCTTACGATCGTGAACATACTCTTACCGTTTGACCCAGCAATCACAGTCCTTGGTGTTTATCCCAGGGAGCTGAAAACTCATGTTCACATAAACACCTGAGCAGCAATGATCATAGCAGCTTTGTTCATAATTCCTGAGAGTTGGAAGCAACCCAGATGCCCTGCAGCACGTGAGGGGATGGATAAACTGCAGCCCATCCAGATGGCGAGTGTCATTCTGCGCTAAATAGAGTTCAGTTGTGAATCCATGGGAAGACTTGATGTACAGCTCAGTGCATGTTTCTAAGAGAAAGCTGCCAATCTGAAAAGATTACAGGCTGTATCATTCCAACTCTGTGACGACCTGGAAACCCCCAAACTACAGGAACAGTAAAAAGATCAGGGCAGCCAGGGTGTGGAGGGGAGGGCAGGATGAGCATGTGAATGGTAGGGGACTTTGGGGCAGTGGCTCCTCTGTACGCCACTACATGGTGGATATCTGCCGTTCCACGCTTGTCAAAATCCACAGAACAAGCATGAGAGTGAACCCCAAGGTGGGCTCTGGGCAATTGTCCATGGGGTCACTCTGGCTTCCTGGAGCTTTCTCGGGGACTCAGGGACCAAGGACCACAAGGGGACCAGGGACCAAGGGACCTCAGGGACCAAGGACCACAAGCCTCACCCAGGGTAAAGAAAGAGCCAACTCTCTCCCTCAGGGTCTTGGGTGGGCTCCTGCCTGGCTGTGGGACTTGAGGTCATGCCTGAACTTCACCACTTGAAAGACTTTGGTTTTTCTTTCTTGCAACTGTGGAGTTCCTTTCTCTTACACCCTAGAACCTTGTGCGTGGATTCCACCGGCTTCCCCATCCTGAATCAGGACCAGGGCTGTGGCAGGGGCTGTCCATCACGGGAGTACAGACCTCCTTTCCCCAACAGGGACTGAGGTCAGGTGCAGGGCTGGCAGCCACCTTGTGCCCCAGAATCCCCATGAGCAGCCTACACTGCGGGGCACTTTTCTCTGGGCCCCTCTGTCTGCACAAAACGTACCCTGATTCTGGCTGTTTTACCCCAAATTAGGACACATCTCGATTTTTGGAAAACTTTTGCTGCCATGAGAAATAAGGTTAATGGTTCTCAAAATAGCTTCTCTGCAAGTAACTGACAAACTCACTTGGCCCCAAATGAATCTGAGGGGCATTAAAAAGCATCTCTTTTCCCAGAAAACAGATTCTTCATTGACACTTTCTTTTTTTTCCTCTTGTTGATTTTCCCCTCATTTCCAAAATGGAGCCTTTTTCCTTGGTCTTTTATGCAAGGGACCCGGCCGTAGAAAGACAAAGTCCACTTGTCAGCAATGTTCTGTTAGTCTCTGTTCTCTTTTCCTCTGGGGTCCCCCTGACAATAGGGCCATTATCAGATAGCTCTCTTATTCCGTAGATTTTCCTTTCCCTTCCAGAGCTAATGAGGAGAAAGTTTGCCAGGCTGAACAAAGATGTGGGGATTTTCACTCGACTGAAGCCCTGATGTGGCAAACGCTGGGGGAAGGCCCCGGTGGGGATGCTGGGTACTGTCATTTGACCCCAGTGAATGACTTGTGGGAGCGGAGCCATCCATCAGTTTTGTGATTCATGCCATTTGTTCTCCCAACTGTTTCCCAGAAGAAGACTTTCCTGCTGCCTTTGGGCCTCGAGCTCCTGGGGCAAACCCCACGTCTGACCAATGGGGCTTAAGATCTCACTGATGCTTCGTCAATCACATCAGGAAGGAAAATAACCTTGAGATATTTCATCACTTTTCCCCAGTGGATCCTGTCCTGGGGAGACACACTTCCCCTGACGGTGCTAAGAAAATAAGAGGTGGTCAGCCCCAGATTGGGGTCAGGGTCTTATTTCAAGATCAACTTCTGTCTCTTCCCTTTTGGTAGATACTGGAAACTGCTGTCTAGAGAACCCCAGAACCCCAGCTCCCTGTTCCTTTTATCAGAGCATGTCCTGGCCCCTCAGTGGACTTTGGAAGCACTGGCTTCCTCAGAATCCATGTTGAGTGACCAACTGCCCTTACAGCAAACCATTCATTCATTCATCCATGGGACCCTCCTTCTATGGGGTGTGTGCCCAGGCCTGAGAGACACTTCAGCCCCCAACCCAGTGCATATCATGTGATATCTCTGGGCTCAGTGAATGGAGCCTATGAGGCCCCAGACCCCTGAGTGCTTCTGAAGCTACAAGGAGGAGGTGGAATGTTTCCCTACAGATAAAAATGTGACCTGTAGCTGCCTCTTCTTAAACATCTGGGAAGGGACAGACACCATACTGGTGTAGGTTGGGGGGTTAGACACTTGGGTGGGTCTCTCTGGGTGTGGAAGGGGTGCTGCTCCTCCCTAGCTCTGTGGTCAGGATGGAGGGGAGAAGCCCATGGGGGTCCCCAAGGCTGGTGTGTGTCCTGGGAGCTGCCTCCTGGTGGCTGTGGGGTGAGGGTGGGTGGCTGCATGAACAGGCCTGGGGCGCTCTAGGGGACACCAGGACAGGCGTCATCTCAAGGCAGGAGTGGCTCTGGGGGCTCAGGCAGGTAAGATGCTACCTGTGGAGTGGCCAAGTCCAGCAGCCATGGTGACGGCAGAGCATGAGCAGATGTCAGGCACTCAGATATCAGTCCCATTGCTGTTGGGTGTCAGGCATGCGGGTATCAGTCCCGTTGTTGGCAGGTGTCAGGCACGCAGGTGTCACTCCCGTTGCTGTTGGGTGTCAGGCACACAGGTGTCAGTACCATTTTTGGAGGGTGTCAGGCACACAGGTGTCAGTCCCATTGTTGGCAGGTGTCGGGCACGCAGGTGTCAGTACCGTTGCTGGAGGGCGTCAGGCACACAGGTGTCAGTACCGTTGCTGGCAGGAGTTGGGCACCCCAGGTGTCAGTCCTGTTGGTGGGTGTCAGGCACACAGGTGTCAGTCTCATTGTTAGCCTAGGCCATTTAAAACTGGGGCTCTCTCTAGAAGGCACCATGTGCAGCGTCTCTAAGATCAGTGCCAAATGTGGACTCTGCAGGAAGTTGTCCTGCAGCCAGGCCTGCGTCTGAAGCCATGGGGGTGTGAGGGAAAAGTGGGGGCTCCTGGGTGGTGCCCACGGAGAGCAGGGGCAGGGAGGAGCCCAGTTTAGAGGCCAGGGAAAAGTGCTGCCTGGATGAGGCAGTTAGCCCAGGTCAGCAGAAAGCGAGGGGCCACCACAAGGAGGCCTCACCGGGGACCACTGTACACTTTCTTTTGTGGCTTCTTGGTCAGCGTGGGGTCATGTGAGAGGTGGAGCCCCCGCCACAGGCAGGTGGGCTGAAGGAGGAACCCTTGGGTGCTCCAGGGGAGTGGACCCTGGCGTGAGCCAGAGGGCCTTTGCTCACCCCTCTGTCCATCTGGACAGCACCTGGCCCCCAGTTGGGGGCAACATGAGATATGGGTGAAGGCAGGTAAGGGTGCTCCACCCTTAGGAAGGGGTGAGTTTAGGACTGGCCACTGGAGATGGGTCTTCCACCTCCCCAGGAGGGGATGCTGTGTTGCCAAGAGGCCTCTGCAGATGGGACAGTGTGTCCTGGGATGGGCACAGCTGGAGGCTTCCATGCCTGAGGGTGGTCTCTCTCAGAGGTCACCGCTCCCTGCATGGCGTCCAGGATTGCTGGTACCCTCTCTGAGTGGGTTCTATTTTGGAAAGTGGGAATGGCCAGGGTACCTGCCTGACCATGGGGCAGGGAGGATGGCTTCATGTGCACTGGGGCCTCACTATTGGGCCTCCTGCAGTCAAGTCCTCCCCTCTTGTCCCTCCCTCCTGCCCAGGGCCTGGGCCCTCCCCTCAAGAAAGTTTGCAGGCGCCAACGCTTAGAAAAGCACACAGATTTATTGCATATCAATCTCATGTATAAATTCATTGTAGCATTGGAAAGATTACATTTGGTACAGCCCTATTCTACAGCATTAACCGCAAAATCAGCTTCTCCTAGGCTGTATTTTAAAGAAATTTCTCTACACAAGTACATTTGTGTTTATCACAAGCATCAAAATGATATTTGCAAAACTGCTCTTTCATGTCTCCCTGTGCTCCCTGTCCTCTCCCACTGAGAGGGCCGCGTGCAGCAGGGTCCGCGCCTCCTTCACGCCGGCGGTCCAGGACGCCTCGTCGTGAACGCCGACCCTAATCACATACTCAATAAGTGCATCTACGGAATTTTCCTTTTAATAAAAATTTCACGCACAGACACGATAATGACCGCTAAACACGAGCCATGCACGGTTTACTTATAAACATAACAGAAGCCATTTACAACCGAGGGGGACATGGGACAAGCACCAGCCTCCTTCTCAATGGTTTTCTTAAACATCATATGAAAACTGGACATTTACAGTTGATTTCTTTTTCAATACTATACAGTTCTAAACAAACAAAAAAAACAACAGAAAAACAAAACTAAATCAAATCTGTAATGTAACAATGGTGAAAGATGGCATGAGACTCTTGCAAGCATTTTATATATATATATACTTTAAGTTACAAAGTATATATATACACACACACACACACACACACACACACACATACACACTTTAAATTACATATTCTCACACCAGGGCTCGACTTCCCTTGTGTTGAAGAACTTCGACAATGCAAGCTACAGCGGAAGGAGACCGTTAGAATCACTTTTGTTCACAAGTGAATTGCACGTTTGGAAACTCAAGCTGCCTTTTATTTATTTAATTTTTTTTTTCCAAAAGTGGTAATATGAATTAGCGACAGAACAAAACAACAAAAAAATGGAATGGAAGGAGAAAAGGAACTCTTCTCAGAAGAATGCAAGAATGTCTTTGTCACAGTATCATTCATCGCTACAGAGACACAGTTTCATGGCTTTTGATACCCGGCTGACCTCCACTGACCAGGAGCCGCTGTGTCCTGACGTCCCTGGCTGGGGGGAGTGCTGTCTCCAGCCCCCCAGCCCCCAGGCCACAGTGTAGGGCAGCTGTCCCGCCCCTCCCCTGGGACAGCACAGTGAATACAGCTCAGTAGGTCTCAGTCCCTTGGGCCAGGGGACAGGGAAACAGGACAGGACATGATCCAGTGCTTTGAGGCTTCGAGTCTAAAACACGTGATGTGTATCTAGGCAAGTGCTTTGCGAACGCTCACTTGGGAAGCAGATAAGGCAGAGGAAGCCAGGGCCCTCCGAGTTTTCAGGGTCGGACTCTGGGGACACAGAGTGTTAGGCCAGTGAGGGTCTGGATGAACAAGCTCCACTCGTGGCCATGTAAAGCAAGGCCCCTTGGGCTGCACAAGCTCTCAGACCATGCCCGAGCCCACTCTGTCCACTGCTACACACCAGGTAGAATGCAGGGTTTGAGTCAAGGACATTCTGGGTCCTATCCACGGGTGGGGGGGTGTTTCCAGCCCACAGGATGGACACCCATGTGTCCATTGCTGCCCAGATGTGCTGGGAATGAGCACAGGGTGTTAACTTGGTGGGGCTAGGGCAGGGGCAGGGATAGAGGTCTGGGGCAGCAGAGGGAGGTGAGAGGCAGCCTCCTTCTGAATTTCCATCTCAGAAATGAGTGGCAAAAGCCTAGAGGAGTTAGCATCAGGGCAGCTGCTGAGGCTTGACCAAAGGACCCTGGCCCTGGGCAAACCAGGCCTAGTGGGACCCCCTCACCCCCAACCCCCGGCTCTCAGCCACAACGCTGGCCGCCTGGCCACAGACCCAGCCTCCTGTCTCTATGCTACATGGAAACGTGGCTTCCTGTTTCAGCTTGGGGGTCTGGAGCCAGGACCTCAGACTCCTGCTGCTGGCCCAGGCCCCCTTGCCCTCAGTGGCCTCCTGCCTGAGACAGCTGTGGTGCTGGATCTTGGAGGCAGAGGAAAGGCCATGAGTGCAGGGACTGTCAGGGTCTGGGGTGACTCTGAGTGTGCTGCACCAGCACAGGGTAAGGACGGAGCCCCTGAAAATGCCACGTGCTGCGGCCTGAGGTGCGGCTGTGCAGAAGCTGGGCTCGCTGTCATCATTTTCAGGGGCACAAAATGACTTGAAATCTGCAGCCAGTAGTCTGGGAAAGGTGGAAAAAAAGAACGGTAAGAGAAGAGACGATGTTTAGAAGATCAGCCAGAAATGATAGAATGTGACCAGGAAAGGTGCAGTGGGAAGAGCGGCCCTCATCTGCTCTGAGGTGCTCCGAGGGTTCCAGCCAGCTGGGCTCCCCTTTCAGAAAGAGAACCATAGCATCCTCCAAAACACACACACCTTATTCTTTCAAAGAAAAAAAAATCATATAATCTGGGATTATAGAAATGGGATGTTTATATCTGAGATTGAATTTTTAGAAGAATCCCATCTGGATAAAAAGGAGATTGGAAACTTCTGTGTGATACCTGGAGGTCTGACGGAGGGCACGTCACAGGTCCTCTTGATTGGGCAGTTGTGTTTGCAAATCCTAAATCCTCACTGATGTGGCCAAAACCCTGTTCCTGTGCACGCTCCTGCAGCTGTCCAAGGGTGTCTTTCCAGCCTGCACGCGGCCTCGGTGCTCTCTGCCACCTTGTGCAGAGATGACAAGGGGAGGATCCTCCTACGAGAGCCCTGGGCTTGTGGGGCCTGCAGGAGCCTCCTCGCCGAGCATCTCTGTGTAAGCCTGTGCCGCCCAGCTCCTATAGAGACGATCGTCTTTGGCCTGGAGCGCCTGGGACAGGCATGGGAAAGTGCCCATTTGGATACTTCCTATTGCCCCAGGGACAAACATCGCGTGTCCACGGCACAACACAGACCCACACAAACGTGGCTTGCCCCACACCTGTTTGGATTTACACTCTATTTTTTTTTTTTTTAAGGTCAACTTAGGCAATTTCTTTTCTCTTTGCGTTGGGACACTATTATTTTTTTTTTCTTCCAAACAATAAAAGAAATAAATAGAACACTTGTCTTAAATGCAAATTCATCTGAAACGCAAATTTAACAAAACATATGATTGTCTGGTAAATGGCAGCAGTGACAGCAGGATTCACGGGGGGACGGGGGGTGGGTATTTGGCACATTAAACATCGCCCCACTCCCTGGTTATTGATCACACAACACACAACCTCATTACGCGATTTGGTCCTTCACTAGATACTTATATTAACATTGTTTCTTCACAATAAGAATGTCTAATGCCAAAAATACTGTTAAAGAAGGAATAAAATAAGAAAAGAAATGAATTAGAAAAAAATTACAAGTTATATACAGATTAAGGTAAATTCCATCAGGGAAAAAAATCATTATTTGAAATTGGCCCCTGTGGGAATAATTTAAAGCCCATCCGAGGAGAAGTAGATATATCCGAGGGGGGAGGTGCGGGTCGCCAGGATTGTGCTGTTTCTGCTCTGCAGCAGGGTCCCTGGACGCCCATGTGTTCTGAGCTTGCCAGGGAGCAGGAGTGGTGATGGCGCCAAGGGTCTGAAGGCGCCAAGTGGTGATGGCGCCAAGTCTCAGGCACAGGTGGACCTTGGTGGCCTGGAGCAGTGGAGCTGGGTGGGGGGTCCCCCTGGGCAGCCATGGGGAGGACTGGAGCTGCTCGGGTGCTGAGGGTGGGAGGCTGGAGACCCAGGACATGGCCAAGGTCCTGCCTTCAGAAGAACAGTGGCGGGGCCAGCGTGGGGGTGGTGGAGGCACAGACCGAGGAGGGTAGGAAGATGAGGGGCCCAGCCACACCTCTGCATGGGGGGCTAGAGCCACAGCCCCTGACTTCCCCATACAATTGGGGGTCTTGAGTGGGGGCCTGTGGATTGCCCTGGAGGTGACATGGGACCCTGGCACGCATTCCACATCACATGACCACAGGCATGCCTCCTGGTCCTGGCCTCAGGTGAGCCGGCAGCCCAGGGCACTGTGTCTAAGAATTTCTGTTCAGTCAGCACACTGTTCACAGCAGCGGCCCCAGGCACCCAGCATCACCTTGGCTTGTACAAATAGGGTCAGAGATAGAAAATTTCTCCGTTATCTACAGTATAAAGAACATACCCAAGCACAGTGCTGGTTCCTAGCAGACTTGGGTTTGCAAATAAGCTGAAATTTCAAAGCAATGCAAAATTACTTTTAAAAAACAATTTGCAAGTCATTTTTTTGATTTTTAAAAAATACTGTCTATTTTTAAAACCACATGCTTAAATAGACTCTGTAGTCAATAAGATTACCAAAAAGGTTATTCTTCTCATTTTCATTATAAAAATTATTTGCGTGATCTTTCTCTCTAGAGCTCTCCGTGTCCATCTGTTCCCGTTTGGGTTGAGATTCCACGAGGCAGCTCCCGAGGGGTCCCCGGGCAGCTGTGTGCTGGACCGTGGCCGAGCAGTGTTCTTGACACCAATTCTTAGAGAAGGTGTGCTAGGGACTTCTGGGGGTCTGAGTTTTCACTGGAAAAGTTGCAACGGAGCTGTAGTGGGTAGGACATGGAGGCTGAGGAGTGGTCACGAGCGGGTGCTTGGGGCTCTCGCTGGCCAGGCCATCTGTCTTCCGAGCTGATGCCCTCACTCTGGACTCTGACCCAGGGCCTCCCAGCCGTCAGGGGTGGTTGATGGGGTTGAAGGCTCTGGGCTCCGAACTGCCCCCTGTGATGCTCAACCAGGCGTCCAGAGAGCCCTGGGCAGGGGTGTGCACAGGAGCATCCTCAGAGAGGGACAGCATCATTGCATACGCCTAGGGGAGAGCATGACGCGAGGGACTGTGAGTGCAGGGCGGGGCCAGCCTCACCCTCCCCCAAGTGCCTCCTGCATACACCTGGCCACATCAGGAGGGCAAGGGCATCAAACAGGCTGGATTCTGCCCCTGGTCTGGAAGAGGAAGAGGGCTGGCTCCCATCCAGACTGATGACAAGACCCTGTGGCCCTGACAGGCCTCTCCTGCCCATGGGCTCCTCGGCCTCTTTGGGGTGTGTCCCTGCAGTCACCTCTCCCTCCCCCAGTTTTCTCTGTCTGGTGATCAATAAAATCACCTGGACGTGAATCAGGTCAGGGGGGGAAGTCAGTTATTGCTGAGACTCTCGAGTCAGCAAGTCTGTTTCCACCTGGTGGGGCAGGGGATGTGTGTTTTGCCCACTGTGATGACACCAGAGTTCTTTCCGGGAAAGGATGTGTAGCCTGTCAGAGCCAACCGGATTATTAGGGGATGCAGAGATGTCTCCAGGCATCAGATAGTCCCCGGGGCACCCTCTGCCCAAGCCCCAGGATAGGAGGTGCAGGGACCCAGGGGCTGCCCGGAACATCGTGTGTGGGTCAGCAGGGTGGAGGGTGGGGGAGGGAGGCCAGCGCTTGCCCCACCCACAATAACACTCTGGACAGAATTAGTAAAAAGACGAAGACAGACATGCAGACGGCTTTTACTGAGATCTGGGGGGGCCTGGACCCTCTGGGAGGGTGGCAGAGAGCAGGGTGAGACCCTGATAGTGTCCTAGGGCCACCTAACGTAGGAAGTAGGGCCAAGCAGTGCCTGGGGCCAAGCCTTGTGCCCACGCTGACCTCAGTCATAGCTCCGCCCTGGAAACAGGGACCCCCTGGCTAGGCAGACTCCCCTGGGAAAGCCTGGCTGCCAGTCACTCGGACTCACATTAGAGCAGGAGGCTGAGGCAGCTTCATAGGCTGGGGGCCTGTGTGTGGACATTCCCCAAGGGGGCCCAGAGAAGGGGACCCACACCTATGAGTCCATGGACACCTCTGAGGGAGCTTTGCCACTGGGGGGGTCCGCTCTCATCACCTCCCTTTGCATGTGGCTTGGGGGAGGGCGTGGTCCCTGGGATCTCTCTCTAGCCCATGCTCTGGGTGCGGGGCAGTGGTCCTGAGCTTCCCCAGACATGGATGGACACAGTGGGAGGTAAATGCTGGGGTGTCCCCTGGTGGAGCCGGGTGGGGGCAGGGCTCTGGCAGGCACCTACCTGGTTCTGAGCCTGCCTGCACAGTGACTGTTTTAAAGCCTCAGAATCTAAGGTGGAATTAAGCACATCTTTAACTTCAAATGCTTCCTCAGCTGCTCTGCGGAGATCCAGCCCCTTCCCAAAAGTCGGCATCGGCTCCAAAGCTAACAGACCGCCTTCTTGCTCCTCAATAAACCTGCACCAATGACCAGGGAGAGGGAGGGACCCACGTTAGATGGCCTGGCCTCTGGCCGCACGGCTGGCTCCGTGCCTGCATGCTCACCATGGAACCTCTACAAGCCACATGCACAAGGAAACACACACAGATACACGGACACTGGACAGGAAGCCACACGGATGCGGAGAAGCAGGTGCACATGGCCAGGGAGGTGGAGAGAACGTGCACATGCATCAGGCAGCAGGCCCTGGGCTGCAGGGCTGGGAAGGGGCCTCCAGGCAGCTCTGCAGGGTTGCGGCTCCCCTCCCAGGACCTAGCGGTGGAGGAAGAGCCCCCCCTTCACCAGGGCCAAAAGCAGGTGGTGGGCAGGCAGCAAGAGGGGTCATGGCTCTGGCCAGCACAAGTTCTACATGGGGGGTGCTCAGCGCTAGGGGCCTCTGCACCTGCTCAGCAGGGAAACCCTGCTTCCTGCACTCTGCTTTCAGCCTCTAGAAGCCTCTAGTCGTGTGGGGGACTGAGGGACCTGACCTGTGCACAGGCCCCAGGGTAGAAATTAGCCATTGGCCAAGAGCTGAGCTGTCTCCTGCTCTGGGCAGTCTGAGGTCTGAAGAGGGATGTCTCCCGGCAGCGCTCAGACTCCCCAACCCGTCCTGACACACGGCCGTCCCCACCTCCGGGCGTGGTCGAAGCCCATGGAAAGGGAGGTGGGCGGCTCCTCATCTTCTTCGTCCTCATAGGCAGCCTGAGGTTCGGGTGCTGGGGACACGGTGTCATCCTGTGACTTCCCAGCCAGGCTGTCCTCATCATCCTCCTCCAGCTCGTCCTCCTCCTCCTCCCCATCCTCTGGCTTCTCGCTGGCTGAGCCAGGACACTGAGCATTCCCGTCTAGGCCCTGGATCTCCGTCCTGAAATGGCACAGGCAGAATCTTAGCATTGGTGGCCAGAATGCTTGAGGCCTATGGACTGGGGCCACTTGTCCCTCCCTGGGCCCAACCCCTGCCCCTGAGGAGTAAGAGAATGGAGGCCATGGGAGATCCCAGGAAGAAAGGAGCATGCTGAGGGCGCAGGGACAGGGCCACAGAGCAGTGGGACATCATGCTGAAGTGGAGGTCAGGGCCACTGGGGGTTCACGTCAGCATGTGTGTTGGGGAGGAAGCAGTGGCTGGGCCCATGAGGAAGGTGGACTTGAACTGGTACTAGGGTTGGGCATTACACATTCTTTCCAGCCAGCCTTGATAACTCCAGGATGTGGCATTGGCCCTGGGAGCTGGAGGCCCTATGTTCTGGAGAGTGAGGCTGGGCTCAAGGCTCCTGCTGCCAACACTCAGAACCACCAGGCCGGGTGTGCTCTGGAGCCTCTGGTGCGCCCCTGAAGCCCAGTCAGAACCCACCTCCCTTCCCTCAGTCGCTGTAACCACGACTCTGCCACTCTGGTTCCTCATTATTAAAGAATAAAGGGGGAAAAAGCATAACCGCGAGAGTGGGGTGGGCTCTCGTTTCCTTCAGAAAGTGCTGCTGGAGTCTGGCTCATCTTCATATCCATGAGCATGTGCTGAGCCTCGGTGGGGCAGAGTCCCAGGGAGCCATGGGCCACCTGGGCAGGTGTCCCAAGGCTGGGAGAGGGGCCTGAGAGCAGGCCTGTGATGCTTAGCCTCAGTCTCACATTCAGAGCCCTGGAGCCCTCCCCTTGTCTATGCTCAGACTGACTATGACCACCCCAGGAAGCACCATGGTCCCTGGAGGCATGGGTCCTGTTCTTGGCATTTGAGCAGATGATGCAGCCTCTCTGGGCAACTGGCCTCCGAAGGTGGGGCCGTGCAGTGGATCCCCATGTGCACCAGATTAGGCTGCAGAAGCCCCCTGAACCCTGGGTCTCCGTGCACCAGGTCTCTATTTCTTGTCTTTCCAGGCAGGAGAATTAGAGACACCGACACCTGTGCCTCCTTCCAGGTCGGGCAGAGTCTTGGGGCTTGGGACGTTTCCCTGTTGCTGGTTGGTCACCTGTGCTGGGGGAGCATCTAGGGCTCTGGGGCTGCTTCTTACCCTGGCTCTTGGCAGAGTGACCTTTGCCTATGGGGCCTGTGTCCTCTTGGTGACACAAGAGCATGTCCCTCACAGTAAACCCTGAGCACGGGTCAGTGTGGGCAGGAGAGGCCCCAGGCAGCTCTTGGCTTAGGCTCCCCACATCACCATGTGTCCCTGGGCAGGTTTACAGATGACACCTGCCATTGGGGAGCAGGGACCACATTCTTGCTCTCTTTGCTGCTTCTCACCCCACAGAATATTTGCTCATGACAGGCGGTGTCCAGTGAGGACAGGTGTGGCCAGCAGGCTGGCACCGGTGCAGATAAGGAGGGCAGTCACCGGACTGGAGCTGCACCACAGACCAGGTGGCCTAAAGCCACAGGGATTTGTTCCCAGCTCCAGAGGCCAGAAGTCCGAGGCTGAGGTGTGGGCAGGGCTGCCTCCTTCTGAGGCGAAGGGAGGGTCTATCCAAGGCCCTTCTGGCTTCTGGTGCTGCTGGCTGTCCCCAGCACTCTCTGGCTGGGAGATGCACTGCCAGGTCTCTGCCCGTGCTGCCTCCCTGAGTGCCTGTCTGCAAATGCCCCCTTTTGATAAGGATGCAGGCCTCTGGTGTGAGGCTCACTCTGCTCATTTTAATTTAATCAACTCTTTAAAGGTCTCCATCTCCAAAGATGCACCTTCTGAGGTGCTGGGCATCAGGACACAGTTCAACATGGGGTCTTATGGGGTTGTAGGCCCTGGAAGCCTGACTGGCCTGGAAGTCCCACTGATAGGCCCGGGAAGGAAACTGGCTCTGGATGAGGACGAGGTCCTGCTGACCAAGTGGGGCTGCCAGTGTCCACTTGCCCTTGGCCTCACTTTGGACAATGATGAGCCCCCCAAGGCTCCCTGGCTCTCAGGACAAGGCCAGCTGGAGCCCGGGCTTCCCACAGACAGGAGGGCCTGGAGCAACCTCCCCTGTGCCCTGCAGGGACAGCCCTACTTGAAATGCTCCAGGAAAAGAGGAGGGTGAGGATGGTGCCTGCTCCTTCTTCCCCCTGATTAGCCAGCCCTTTTCCTGCTGGAGACAGCCACAGGCCTCGCTGTTCTCTGGGTAGCTCAGGATGTTGGCATCCATCCCAGTGAGGATACTGTTGACAAATGCTTTGTCCTTGTCTAGCTTTGCACTGGGCTCGAGGGCACCACTGTTTAGGGGTTACCTTTCAGGGTGAGGATATGTCTTGCTCAGGGCACAGCTGTGGGTCTCAGGGAAGGTCCGGCACGTGCGTGCTCAGGCCTGCCATGACGCACTCTTTGCAGGTGAAGGACACTGCTGCTCAGAGCAGGGCGCTCTCATACAGTGGCCTCCAAGGGGACACCAGTGCACTCTGGGCTGTGGAGCTGGTAGGGGTCCTACCTGGGCTCTGATGATGAAGGTGCTAATGGCCCTCCATGTGAGGTCACCGCCCCAGGGGCATGGAGTGAAGACTTGGCTTAGCCAGAAACAGAGTCCATGTGCCCCCTTCCCCAGCACTCCCGGAAGAACTGGTGACAAGGAAGATGCAGCTGTGCCCTAGAGGAGTGGGTGGGCCCCCGGAGACCCAGGTCTCTGGAGGACCCTGCAGGACCCAGAGCTGTGGCCCAGGCATGGCCAGTGTGGTAAGGGCCTGGGCCCTGGCTCCAGGAGGAGGACGCCCCTGCTTCTGTGGGCCTCAGTTTCCCCTCTACAGAACTAGGGGGTACATCCTGAGGCCTCTGGGAGTTTGGAGCACTTCTGGTTCTCTGTCAGCGGGTCTAGTATTAGCTTTTCCGTAAGAACCTCTTTCCAGGGCGTCTTTCAGAGAATGGGCCCCAGACACGCGCTGGGCCCTGGGAAGGTCCCAGGTTGCACAGAACACCAGTCAGCACTCCTTGATCCAAACCATGCTATTTTCCTGTTCTGTGCATATGTATCTGCACACACATGCACATGTATGTACATGTACATACAATTCATGTGTGTGTGCACTTATGTACACAAATGAGTTTGCATGTGAACACGTGAAACCGTGTGCACGCATGCCATGTGCACGAATGTGTGTACACATGTGCATGTGTGTATACGTGTGTTTAACGGTGCAGCATTCTTGTGTGGAAACCATTGGTGCCTCCAATAAAACCAAAATATCCTGGAGTCTCAGAGGCACAGCCTCACCTGCCTGTTCTCTGCGCTGAAGATACTAACTGTTGTGCTGGCAGTTCAGTGGTGCTTACTGCGGTCACCCTCTCCGCTCCCGCAGCTTCCCAGAGCCAGGGGTGCAATGGGGGCTGCTGCGGGGGTGGATGGGTGCGGGCTCCGACGGTGGCCCCGCAGACGTGCTGAGGGCAGACGTTCCCAAAGGTTCGGTTTTCTTACCTTTTGTCTGTACGCGTGGACGCCTGGTTCATCTCGCTGTTGGCGATGAAATTTCTGATCTCGGAGAAATAGGAGTCCTCCTTCTCGTCTAAAAGTGCGTGGTTGTCGGACTCGGAGGTGGGGGAGGAGGCGCTGGTCCCCAGGTGGTTGGTGAGGACCCCGGCGTGCTGGCTCACTGCGGACAGGGCGGGGCGTCAGGGCGCGCGTCCTTCCGCGGAACCCCTCCCTCCAGGGGGCGCGCTAGCCGGGGTGGGGGGACGGCGCTCAGGGAGAGCCGCCAGCGCCAGGTTCTCTCTGACTACGGCGGCTGGAGGGGGCCTGTAGACCTTCCCTGGAGCCGGCGTGCAGCCCCGCCCCAGGGCCCCGCCCGCGCCCGCGCCCCCGCCCCGCGGCGCGCACCGGGCACGCTCTCGTGTTCGTGCTTCTTGAGGTGCCGGTCCAGGTTGGTCTGCTGGCCGAAGCAGCGGCTGCACAGGTGGCACTTGAAGGGCTTCTCCTTGTTGTGGATGTTGCGCACGTGCCGCTGCAGGTTGGAGGAGATGCTGAAGGAGCGGTCGCAGTACTTGCACCTGGAAGGCAGGCGCGGCTCAGCTCAGGCCCGGGGCCGCGGACGGTGCGGGAGGGTCCAGCCCTGCCCGCCCCCAACGGCGCCCACGGTGGGGTTCCCGGGGCCGCTGCGAGAGCCAGCAGATGTCACGGGGAAGGCGTCCCTAGAGTCAGCCGGGCTCAGAGCAGCAGGGGCTTGGCCTCCCTGGCATCCTTCGGGCGCCTGAATGTGCCCGGACCTGGGAGGCCCTGGGCCCAGCGTGTCTGCAGCTGGAGGTTGGGGACGTGCCCCGGGCAGCCTCAAGAGGGCGTCCTTGCACCACGGAAGGCCGCGAGGCCGGCTCGGGCGCAGGGGCGGGGCGCCCGCTTCCTTCCCAGGTCCTCTAGGGCAGTGCTTTTCAACCTTTTTTTTTTAATCTCCCGGCACACTTGAAACTATAGTTAAACTTCCACGGCACAATTAAATTATGTCGATCAAATAAAGCGATAAAAAAGAATATACTTGCTGTGTTTTGAACTTCTTTCAACAATAATTCAATTGTCTTAAACAATTTTCTCAGCACATCAGTGTGCCACGACCCTGGGTGGAAAATCCCTCTGCTGATTAGGGGTGGAACTGCCTGAAGGTGGTGGGGGGCTCCTCAGCCTCCACATTGAATGTAAATGGCCACACTGACCCCTTTGGGCACCACCAGCTGGTCCCCTCCATGGTAGATGGGACTGCTTGTGAAGTTAGATAGAGGTGCCCCTGCCTCCAGAGGCGTCCCAGCATCTGGCAGGATAGTTTACACCACAGCATCACAGCTGTGTTCCAACAAGGCGTTTTACTGCCAGAAAGTTGTCACCGTGAACAATCAAGGATGTCTGCCATGTTGATGGCCAAGGAGGGTGGCTCCAGGTGTGTTGGAGGTGACCTTCACAACCGCAGGTGGTTACCCCGAAGGTGGGAGGGCTACAGGGGCTGCAGAGGGGCAAGGTGTGAAGGAGCCTTCCAGGCTATGCAGACACCTTGCACTGTCTTGAGAGGATCAGGCCCCTCACTGTAGGGATCCACATGGCTCCGGGTGGGGGGCTGCTCCAAGGTAGTGTGCTAGTCATGGGCCCTGTCAAGTGGGCAGGGAGGCGTCTGACGTCACTTGCAGGGGCAGCCTGGCATTTGCCATTTCAGAGGCTGCCATGGCACTGATCAAATGTCAGGTCATTGCCCCCTCATGTCCTCCCTGGGCAAGATGCATTAGTTCACCCCTCCAGGGTGTGACCCTAGGCCCAGGGGCCAAGCAGTCTCCTACACCAAGGGGTGACAGCCTCATGAAACGCTGTCCTAGGGGTCCCAGAGCCTAGTAGCCCCTGCAGGTCCCCCAAGCTGCCTGATGAAATCCAGGGCATTTAATAGCGGGTCCCAGAGGACAGGGAGCCAGCCCTGCTAGGGGGCCCCTCCTTCCAAGGGCCTTCTGCCAGGCTGGGCTCCCAAGAGCCACAACATGCTATTCTGGGGGGTTATTCATTCAGTTCCTGAACATCTGCCTGAGGCCAGGCCCTTCCCTGGCTTCTCCCAGAGCAGACAGCATGCCTGATTCTCAGAAGACTCTGTAGGTCCTGTCCTGGGCTCCTCTGGAAGGCTGCTCAGCCACCTATGCTCTTGGCCCAGGGCCTGGGCTATGGCCTCATTGTGGGCCCTGCTTCTCCTGGGTTCAGCTGGGCCATCTGGGGAGTGGCAGATTCCTCTCATGGCCCAACTGGGACCCAGGGCCCACAGATCCTACACCGGGAGGTGCCAGCTGTCTTGTTTTCTCAGCCTGCATACTAAGAGTCCAGGCCCTCAGATGCTATGAGGGAGATGCGTGAGTGTCCCCACCTGACAGTACAGAGAGGAGTTTCATATCCTGAAGTGCACTGTCTCACCTCCCTTACCTTAAAGCCCCCATCAACTCTCAGACACCTGATGGTGGATGGTGCCAGGATCCTGGGCTGTCCTGCTCCTGGGGTGACCACTCAGAAAGGACAGACTTGCTTTTGCATCTCCAGACCAAATTCAAGGCCAAGTTGCAGGGCTGGGTACTGTCCCCCAGGGTCGAGCTGGTAGCCTCTGGCCACCTCAGGCCAGTCTGTCCTGTCTGTGCTCGCACCCAGGGAATTCAGTTCCTGGTTTCTCTGACAAACTCTACCTAACGGCTCCTGCACCACCTCTAAGCGACGGGAACTCAGAGGTGGAGCTGGGAATAGAGAAGGACCTGCTGGTACAGAGGGGACAAAGGGCCAGGGAGTCCTGAGAGGGGCTGTGTATTCAGTCTGGCCAGTGTCCTGCATGTGGCCCTCTCCTGCTTCTGATCTAAATAAGTGGCCCAGACAGAAACGTCCGTTTGAAATTTAGGGGAGCAGTGAGCCCAGGGCTTCCAGGGAGCAGAGTTCTCCACACAGCTGAGATTTGCACTGTAACTAAGCTGACAAGTGGCCAGTGAAATTTATGGCCGCACTGCACAAAATAATGCCACCAAGTGCCAGAAGGGACAAGAGCGCAGGCCAGGTGGTGCCTATGGGGGCTTCAAGAGGACCTTGCTGGACTGTGTCTACTAAGCTCCCAGGAAGCCAGCGGCTACTGCCTGGGACCAGGGAGGGTGAGGTGGCTGGGGCAGCAGAGTCCTCACTCTGGATACAGTGGGGCCAGCGCCAGCCATCGTGGGTGAAAGGGAAGAAAAAGAAAGAAAGTGGTTAAAACTCAGCCTTGAAAATAAAAGTAAAAAAGAAAGAGGACAGGAACAGGCCTCTGTGGTCCCGAGGGGAACACACTGTGCCTCACTTCACACAAGCAGGCTGGCAGGCCAGGAGGAAGTGTAGGGGATGCCACTGAAGACAGGGTGCATCTTCCAGGGGAATTGCCAGCCCACGAGGGCCCTCAGGCCCACCCATGGGGCTCTCCCAGGCAGCATCTGGGGAGACCTCTCAGCTGGCTGCAGGACGGATGCTGGGAAGCAACCCTCTTGTTTCCTGTGCAAATTTTATATCCCTCCAACCAAACCCCACAGTGTCCTGGACCCTTTCTCCAAGATCTCTGGAAGATCTCTGGGCAAGGAGATGCTGAGTGTCAATGCCGGCTGGCTGGGTGGGAGGTTTGTCCTCCCTGGGGAAATGTGCCACACCACAGGGGACAGATGCACATTTTCCTCTTCCAATGTAAAAGGCTTCTACCGAGAGACAGAGCCAGCCCAGAGAGCACTGGCGGGATGGAAGGGACAGTCACGTGTCCCAAACCCCTCCACTCAGCCTGCCTCGAGCCAGGTCAAGTCAGGATTTGCAACACAAACTTGCAAAGCAATTATTGTTACCAAAGTCGAAACTCACAGATTGGAGACAGCAAAAGAAATCAATGATAATTAAATTCCTCTATAAACACAGCCCGAGCCTCCGGGGGCTCTTAGCACGCAACACTGTCCAGAAGTCGGCTCTCATTACAGAGAAAACACACGGCTCATTTTCTGGGAGGGGACCAGACCACATAAATCTTTCTGTTGCTAGCCTTTGTTAAGTTGTAAGTTACTATTTTTTGGAGAGTGGACAATGGTGGCCATGTGTCGGGGAGGCCTATGCACAGGGGCTGCCATCTACCTGCAGGGCGGCCATCTACCTGCCGGGCAGATTGGCCTGTGGGCAGAGATGCTCCGTCTCAGGGTGGGGCTTGGGGCCACAGTCTACGCAGGTGCCCCTGTGGCTGCCCTCCCCAGGATGAACACACAAGAGGACTCTGTTATCATGTGGTCACTTCCTGGTGACCCGAAGCCCTGTGTGGCTGTCAACTGAAAACCATGCTAAACTCTTTATTCCTGGCGGCTTCACCCCATGAGTGTTACTAAACTGGTCTTGGCACAGAAACTAGCATCTCCTCATGGCTACAATCGCTTGGGGCTCTCATTTAAAATGCCAACTCCCAGGCCCCTCCCTGGGAATTTCTGGCTGAGAGGGCTGGGTAGGGACCCCAGCAAGTCAGGGCACCACCCTCAGCCTGTCTCTGGCTCCTGAGACAGACAGAATGGACCTGGGCCAGAACAGTAGGCTAAGGTGTTTCCTAGGGCCTCTCTGAGCCTTGGGGATGACAAGCCTTGAGGGGAGGCTCTTATGGTCCTGGGTGGCAGCCAGCCACTCGGGGAGTGGATGTGGGATCTCAGGAGCACATGCTGGAAAGAATCCAGGAACCCAAGTCCAAGTTTGCCAGGAGCTTCCCGCTTCCTTCTGCCCACTCCCTGGTTGGCTACCTGGGGTTGGGGGCAGCCTAGTCCACCATGATGCACTCAGGATTGGGCTGGATGTGGTGAGGCTGAGATTTCCCACATATGGACCCCTGGGGCCCTGTTTTGGGTCAACCTCTGACTCTGGGCCCCTCTGCCTCATCCTTACAACATCCTGGGAGGGAAGGTCCAGAGACTGACCAGGCCCAAGGGCTCAGCACCAGCCTAGGCCTCGCCCACTGCAGGTGCGGTGGCCTTGAATTCCAGGAGGGTATGTGTGTGTGCCAGCAGGGAGCCAGTGCAGGCGCCCTGGCTCCTCCACCCGCACATCGCCTACCTGTACGGCTGCTCCCCGGTGTGTGTTCTCAGGTGTCTCGTGAGGTTTGCTGACCTGGGGAAGATCTTCCCACAGTACCTGGAGCAGAGGGAGGGGGAAGTGAGGTCGTTGTTAGGGTGTGTGGCTAGATATCCCCTCTCAGGTCAGTGGTTCCTACCTGGCACATAGGTGGTCCTAACCAGCACCCGGTTTCCAATCTCCTCTCTAGATCCAGAGGCCCCCATGTTTCATAGGGAAGCTGCAGGGGCCAGAGCAGTAGACCCACCAGCCCCCACCCCCATAGTGGGCAGGGCTGGCTTGGAAGGCTCAGACAGGCCCATACCAGCTGGCGAGGTGGCCAGAGTGTGTCTCTCCAGCGCTGTGGAAATTTGTAAAAACTGTCCTGTCCCCACCTGGGCTGAGGTTAAATAGTGGCCAGCATATCTCTACCTTAATCCTGAATTCAGATGAGCCTGGCCAAGTGGCCTTTTCTTGAGCCCACATGAGCACAGTCTGGAGGGAGGGGAGAGGGAAGGGGAAAGGGAAGGGGGAAGCGAAGGCCTGTCCCACGTCACTTATTTGGGGAGGACAGCCTCAAGCCACTGAAGGGCCAGTGACAGCAGCTGTGCTCCAATGCTGCCCCAGCCCTGACTTTTCCTGGATGCACAAGTTCACGCCACCATGTGGTACCAAAGCCCCTGCCAGCTGTCCCGCCAGCACCAGGGGGCCGCACCTGCAGGTGTACCGCTCCTTGCCCTTCCGGAGGATGGGATCTGAGAGTGTGGGGGGCGGAGAACGGAAGTTGAAGGGGTGGTGGGGGAGAGGCTGCAGGGAGCTGCCCGTGTCGGCCTTCAGAGCTGCGAAGCTCTCCAGCTTCTCCGTCATGGTTTCGATGGCTGACATCTGTTGGTGCAAGAGATGTGAGTGGTTATGGACTGGGCTAAACTGTCCCTCATCATCACCCTCATGGGCACCTGGTAGTCTTTCAGACTGAGTGTGCCAGTGGGTGTGCAGTGGCAATCAGAACCAGGGTGCCCAGTGTCTTCTTGGCACTGGGATGGATTCTTTCCCTTGCTATGATCTAGCATCTAGCCTGGAAGCTGGAACTGACCTTCAACAGCCAGCCCTGCTGCCTGGTGTGGGTGGGACCTGGATGCCGTAGACCACTGATGCTGACCACCCAACCCCTTATTTTGATTGGGCTGATAATGCCTATCTGGCCTAACACTCAGCCAGTACTCCTAATTGACTAGTTTGGGTTGAATACAGAATTACATTTAGTTTTTTTGTCAGGTTTTGGTTTTCAGTCTTGAAAAATGAAGATAGTGACCTGATTCTCAGTTTAAAAGACACATCATGACATCACGGGCTTGAGGAACCACTGCCACCACATGGTAGCTTAACGTAATTGCAGGAAAAGCACTAAAGACAGACTCAATAGCTGCTGCTGCTGCTGCTTTTTTTTTTAGAGACAGAGTTTTAGTTTGTCACCCTTGGTAGAGTGCTATGGCATCACAGCTCACAGCAACCTCCAATTTTGGGGCTTAGGTGATTCTTTTGCCTCAGACTCCTGAGTGTTTGGGACTATAGGTGCCTGTCACAATGCCTGGCTTTTTTTGTTGTTGCAGTTTGGCGGGAGCTGAGTTCTAACCCGCTACCCTCAGTATGGGGCTGGTGCCCTGCTTACTGAGCCACAGGCACTGCCCTCAATAGCTTCTTTACTACCAGATCTTATGAATAAAATATTCAAAATAATATGGAAAGCATATTCAAAATAATAACACCAAGTGTCCAACAACACAGGACAAGTTGATATGGACAAAGGGAGCTGTTTCTTGCTTCCTGGAGATGGTGAAGGTTTGTTCAAGGGGTAAAGGGAGGCACAGACTGGTCATTTCCACCCAGTGGGCAGTGCTGATCAGAGTCCCAGCCTGTGCCTTGGGTCCTGGTGACAGGACAGGGGGAGGAGACTACGGAGCCTCTGGGTGTCAGCAGTGCCTCTCCCAGCTCCCCTCCCCTTGCTGATCAGGAGCGGCCCCTGGGTGGAGGCAGGCTGCCTTGTGAGCACCTGCTGTGGCCAGGTCCTATGGGAGGATGGGAGTGGATGAAAGGAAGAGTTCTAATTATGCCCAGAGGGTTAGCCAAAGGGACACAGGAGCAAACCCTGAGCCTCATTTCTCATCACCAAACCCCTATATGGTGTGCCTGCACCCTCAGGGCCATGGCCGCACATAGCAGGCCCTCCATATGTCACTGCTCAACAAACATTCTCCTAGGAGACCACAGAGAAGGGGTAATCAAGGAAGAGCATGTGGTCCTCAAGGTGCTGTGGTTTCTGGGAGGAACTGGCCAGGGATGAGGAACTCTGCCAGCCAGCATCTCAAGAGTGGGCATGGGTTGGTTAAGAGGGGCCCACCTCACCCAGGGCCCTTCATTCACGTCTTACTGCCATTGGGCAGTGCTCAGTGACAGCTTCTGAGGGCCCTGCAGCAGGCCCCAGCCACTCAGCCCCTTGTCTGAGTGGGGTCTTACCCGCCAAGCACTTACTCAGAGGGTTTGCTATAAATGCTACGTGGAGGTCACATGCTTTAGCAGTGGAGACATTTTGCTATTTGGGGAACAACTGACTGGTTACAATAAAAACACCCAGAAAGAATTTAATGAGTAGAAGAAAATAGTGTGTGTACACAATGGCTGAGGCCTCCCCTCTGGGCCCTCATCCAGGCTGTAGTGCTATGGGGTAGGCACACACCCCTCCTTGGGAGGTGTGATGCTCCAGCCTGTCTTTAGTGACAGGTGGAAACTGCCTTGCTCCCTGAGCCACCCCCAGCCCCTCTCCAGCTCCTGCATGCTTGGATGATGGGTGCCCAGGGTGACACCAAGGCCCTGGGCACAGTGGGTCACAGGTGCAGCCTTGGGACACTTGCCTCCACGTGAGCCTCTGCAGGACCTCAGAACTGTCAAGAGGCAGAACCACCTCACTCTGCACCCCTAGGCCTGCACGTCAGGCCCCAGAAGCAGAAGGGTCTGGCAGTGGTGCTGCTGGCACGGGCTAAGGTAGTGGCCTCTTGTGCTTTATAGAGGCTGTGAGCTGTGAGGTGCTTTCTGCCTGACCTCGGGCCCTTAACTTGATGATGCACTGTTTTCTTCTCTCCTGCCCTGCTCCTGTCCCTGAGGCCAGGAGGCAGTGGGGAGCAGTGGGCAGGAGACATAATGGGCAGCGGACCCCTGCCAGGCCTCCCTTCCTTAGGCCTGGGTGGGCCTCTCCTGCCCGGCTGACTCCCCCCTCCAAGCCCCACAAACACAAACACAGGATGCGCCTGGCCGCCTTGGCTCTTTCCAGCCCCTCCGAGGAAAATCACGGGAAGTTATTAGCCCAGCTCCACAGCCCCAGCAAACAATGGGAGGCACTAAGTTTAGCTGTGAACTCAGCCCCGGGCAGGTTTCACAAACTGGAGGGGGCTGCCCCTGGTGGGAAAGGCACCAAGAACAATGGCCCCTCTGCAGTTGGTGAGGGCCAGTCCCAAGCACAGGGGACCCTCCAGGTGGGGTACAGACAGTAGCCTTACTGCCCATCCCCATGTGGCCCCCTGTGACCCTCCCCTAAGGAGCTGACAGGAGCAACCCTAGGCTCACTGAGGCTGAGCCTTCCCCCCTTTGGGTGTCTCTGGGCCTGTCTCTTTCCCTGAACCCTGCTCTGCTCCCTGTGGACAGTGTGGCTACCCTCTGGGCCCCCTCCTGCCCACTGCCTGCCTTGGGGCCTGCTCCGTGTCCCCCAAACACTCAGGCCCCTCCTGTCTTTGGTCTTTTCATTTAAACACAGGCAGGTCTGATGCCCTCCAGAAATGCCAGCCCCACCTGCTGCCCTCACATTCAGAATTCTTGGTCTCTGTCCAAGTTCTGCCCACCACTTCACTAGAGCCCCAAGCCCTGGGTCAGGGGACACTTGTTAGTCTGAGACCACAGAAGAGCCTCCCTGAAGGTCACCAGGGAGACACTCAGGGTTGCCCTGCATCCAGCCTACAGTGACCGTGGGGCCGCAGGGACAGAAGCCTCCTCCACCCTTGAGGGATGAGGGCCTTGGTGGACAGGTGCTGCCTTGGTGTGGTAGCTGCCTCCCCGGCACCTTCGGGCAGTGTGGAGGTCCGGGGGAGTCCATCCAGCCACCCGCCATTTTACCTGGGGATGGAACAGCAATGGGGATGGCCGCAGGTACTTCTCCTTCAGGACTCCCACGGGGTCCGTCACCTTCCGCTTTTCTACCCTGCTGGACAGCAACACAGAGGGTTACGTACCCTGCCAAGCCACCCACCCTGCCAGGAACCCGCTGTGCCCCTGTCAGTCATGAGGCTACACGTGGGGCCCTGCCAATTCTGTCACTGACTCCTCTGTCAGCCTTGAGGACGTTGGGGGCCTGACCCCTTGAATCACAACACAGACTGTCCTGGCCACTCCTGCCCCTGACCACTCTTGTATTCCCCCCTCTTCAGTGTCCACCCAGTCCCCTTGGACCACCCCAGCTGCTAACGCCTTATGCATGTCATGAGTGCTTAATGCTGAAACCTGGACCTTCTCTGATGGTCCCGTGTGTACCAGCCGCCTGCCATCAGCCAGCTGGCTAGCAATGGGTGGGAATGGTTACCTGCTGGGGGTCCCTGGACTTGCCTGCACAGAATGTGGGTCACGTGGGAGATCTGATGCATACGTTACGACCTCCCTGCCCCTCTCACTCCTACATGGGGCTCTGTCCATTTGTACTGATAAACATGAATGACCAGCAGGTTTTGTCCTGGGTAAGTGACCAGGGGCTCCCCACATCCACAGGCAGGGTTCCACCTAAATAAACCCTGATGGCTGCTGAAGATTATCTGTCCAGAATCTTCCCCCAATGTCAACGACAACTGTTGACTTAATTACAAATCTCCCATGGAAAACAGGCTGTAGTGGGGCGTCCACATGTTCCTGCTTTAACCTGAGGGCTCCTCTCCGCTGCCCCAGCCAGGAGGTCAGGTCTGTGACATCTCTGATGTCAGGGGCACTTTGCTAGCCCTGCCACCTTCCCAAGACACGCTCCCTCTCCTATGCCCCGGACAGCAGGTCTCACTTTATCTCTGGGGCCTTGCTGGGCTCCTGTCCCGCCTCACTTCTACCTGTAACTCTGTGATCTTTGCTTCTCTAGGGCACCAGGACAGAAATGCAGTGGTTGAGATGACCACAGGAGGGGATGGGCCACAGGAGGGCCGGGCCACAGGAGGGGACGGGCCATAGGAGGGGATGGACCACAGGAGGGATGGGCCACAGGAGGGGATGGGCCATAGGAGGGGATGGACCACAGGAGGGACGGGCCACAGGAGGGATGGGCCACAGAAGGGGACAGCCACAGGAGGGGATGGGCCACAGGAGGGGACGGGCCACAGGAGGGATGGGCCATAGGAGGAATGGACCACAGGAGGGATGGGCCATAGGAGGGATGACCACAGGAGGGGATGGACCACAGGAGGGGATGGACCACAGGAGGGAAGGGCCACAGGAGGGGACAGACCACAGGAAGGGATGGGCCACAGGAGGGGATGGACCACAGGAGGGGACGGGCCATAGGAGGGGATGGACCACAGGAGGGATGGGCCACAGGAGGGGATGAGCCATAGGAGGGGATGGACCACAGGAGGGACGGGCCACAGGAGGGATGGGCCACAGAAGGGGACGGCCACAGGAGGGGATGGGCTACAGGAGGGGACGGGCCATAGGAGGAATGGACCACAGGAGGGATGGGCCATAGGAGGGATGGACCACAGGAGGGGATAGACCACAGGAGGGACGGGCCACAGGAGGGGACGGACCACAGGAGGGGACGGACCACAGGAAGGGATGGGCCACAGGAGGGGATGGACCACAGGATGGGACAGGCCACAGGAGGGGATGGACCACAGGAGGGATGGACCACAGGAGGGGACGGACCACAGGAGGGGACGGACCACAGGAAGGGATGGACCACAGGAGGGATGGGCCACAGGAGGGATGGACCACAGGAGGGGATGGGCCACAGGAGGGGATGGACCACAGGAAGGGATGGGCCACAGGAGGGGATGGACCACAGGAAGGGACGGACCACAGGAGGGATGGACCACAGGAGAGGATGGACCACAGGAGGGATGGACCACAGGAGGGGATGGACCACAGGAGGGATGGACCACAGGAGGGATGGGCCACAGGAGGGGATGGACCACAGGAGGGACAGGACACAGGAGGGGATGGACCACAGGAGGGACAGGCCACAGGAGGGGATGTACCACAGGAGGGGACGGGCCACAGGAGGGGATGGACCAAGGAGGGACAGGCCACAGGAGGGGATGGGCCACAGGAGGGATGGACCACAGGAGGGGATGGACCACCGGAGGGGATGTACCACATGAGTGGATGGACCACAGGAGGGGATGGACCACAGGAAGGGGGAGACCACAGGAGGGATGGACCACAGGAAGGGATGGACCACAGGAGGGATGGGCCACAGGAAGGGATGGACCACAGGAGTGGATGGACCACAGGAGGGGATGGACCACAGGAAGGGGGAGACCACAGGAGGGATGGACCACAGGAAGGGATGGACCACAGGAGAGGATGGACCACAGGAGGGATGGACCACAGGAAGGGATGGACCACAGGAGAGGATGGACCACAGGATGGGATGGACCACAGGAGAGGATGGACCACAGGAGGGATGGACCACAGGAGGGATGGACCACAGGAGAGGATGGACCACAGGAGGGATGGACCACAGGAAGGGATGGACCACAGGAGAGGATGGACCACAGGAGAGGATGGACCACAGGAAGGGATGGACCACAGGAGGGATAGACCACAGGAAGGGATGGACCACAGGAGAGGATGGACCACAGGAGGGATGGACCACAGGAGGGATGGACCACAGGAAGGGATGGGCCACAGGAGGGATGGAACACAGGAGGGATGGACCACAGGAAGGGGGAGACCACAGGAGGGATGGACCACAGGAGGGATGGGCCACAGGAGGGATGGACCACAGGAAGGGGGAGACCACAGGAGGGATGGGCCACAGGAAGGGGGAGACCACAGGAGGGATGGGCCACAGGAGGGATGGGCCACAGGAGGGATGGACCACAGGAAGGGGGAGACCACAGGAGGGATGGGCCACAGGAAGGGGGAGACCACAGGAGGGATGGACCACAGGAAGGGGGAGACCACAGGAGGGATGGGCCACAGGAGGGATGGACCACAGGAAGGGGGAGACCACAGGAGGGATGGGCCACAGGAGGGATGGACCACAGGAGGGGATGGACCACAGGAAGGGGGAGACCACAGGAGGGATGGGCCACAGGAGGGATGGACCACAGGAAGGGGGTGGCCACAGGAGGGATGGACCACAGGAAGGGGGAGACCACAGGAGGGATGGACCACAGGAAGGGGGAGACCACAGGAGGGATGGGCCACAGGAAGGGGGAGACCACAGGAGGGATGGACCACAGGAAGGGGGAGACCACAGGTGGGATGGACCACAGGAAGGGATGGACCACAGGAGAGGATGGACCACAGGAGGGATGGGCCACAGGAGGGATGGACCACAGGAGAGGATGGACCACAGGAGGGATGGGCCACAGGAGGGATGGACCACAGGAGGGATGGGCCACAGGAGGGATGGACCACAGGAAGGGGGAGACCACAGGAGGGATGGATCACAGGAGGGGATGGACCACAGGAGGGGATGGACCACAGGAGGGATGGGCCACAGGAGGGATGGACCACAGGAAGGGGGAGACCACAGGAGGGATGGACCACAGGAGGGGATGGACCACAGGAGGGATGGACCACAGGAGGGGATGGACCACAGGAGGGATGGGCCACAGGAGGGATGGGCCACAGGAGGGATGGGCCACAGGAAGGGGGAGACCACAGGAGGGGATGGACCACAGGAGGGATGGACCACAGGAGGGATGGGCCACAGGAGGGATGGACCACAGGAGAGGATGGACCACAGGAGGGATGGACCACAGGAGGGATGGACCACAGGAGAGGATGGACCATAGGAGGGATGGGCCACAGGAGGGATGGACCACAGGAAGGGGGAGACCACAGGAGGGATGGACCACAGGAGAGGATGGACCACAGGAGGGATGGACCACAGGAGAGATGGACCACAGGAGAGGATGGACCACAGGAGGGATGGACCACAGGAGGGATGGACCAAAGGAGAGGATGGACCACAGGAGGGATGGAGCACAGGAGGGATGGGCCACAGGAGGGATGGACCACAGGAAGGGGGATACCACAGGAGGGATGGACCACAGGAGGGATGGACCACAGGAGAGGATGGACCACAGGAGGGATGGACCACAGGAAGAGGGAGACCACAGGAGGGATGGACCACAGGAGGGGATGGACCACAGGAGGGTATGGACCACAGGAGGGATGGAGCACAGGAGGGATGGAGCATAGGAGGGGATGGACCACAGGAGGGGATGGACCACAGGAGGGATGGACCACAGGAGGGATGGGCCACAGGAGGGATGGACCACAGGAGGGGATGGACCACAGGAGGGATAGACCACAGGAGGGGATGGACCACAGGAGGGATGGACCACAGGAGGGGACGAGGCACAGGAGGGGTTGGGCCACAGGAGGGGATGGATCACGGAGGGATGGGCCACAGGAGGGGACGGACCACAGGAGTGGATGGGCCACAGGAGGGGATGGACCACAGGAGGGGACAGATCACAGGAGGCATGGGCCACTGGAGGGACAGGCCACAGGAGGGGACGGACCACAGGAGTGGATGGGCCACAGGAGGGATGGACCACAGGAGGGATGGGCCACAGGAGGGGATGGACCACAGGAGGGACGGGCCACAGGAGGGGATGGACCACAGGAGGGACAGACCACAGGAGGGACAGGCCACAGGAGTGGATGGGCCACAGGAGGGGATGGACCTCAGGAGGGGACAGACCACAGGAGGCATCGGACACTGGAGGGACAGGCCACAGGAGGGACGGACCACAGGAGGCGACAGGCCACAGGAAGAAAGGATAGCCCCGAGGTGCACCCGTTGGGGGCCAAACCGGGGCAGGAGCCCCCTATCAGGGACCGAGGTTGCAGATAACCCCACAAGACCCTGACCCTGGTCCAAGAGGGGAAGGCCCCAGCAACAGCAAGGGGCAGGAGGGAGGGGCTGCACAGTCCTTAGCAGAGGACCTTCCCAAAGGGTCAGAACAAACAGCAAAACATGGGGCTCTGGAGAGGCCTGCGGGGGGCCTGCGGGGAGCATCTATCACTCTGCAGGGCCTGACGGAGGCCCTGTGCAAAGTTGGACTGTGGAATTCGGCCTTTCGAGGGGATGGTCTAGGGCCCAGGGGACCTAGTGCAGGGAGAAGTGCTTTACTCAGTGTGATGGGAGCTCTTTGGGGTGATGGTCCAGCTCAGGCAGGGGTGGCTCAGAGCCTCCTGAGGGGAGGGGGAGTTGGACACCCCTTCTCCCTGGCGAAGCAAGGTCAGCCTCAGCCATGTGGGCCCAGATTCAGCCACGTGGGCCCAGATTCAGCCAAGTGGGCCAAGACTGAGCCACGTGGGTCCAGACTCAGCCATGTGGGCTTGCTCTCTTCTGCCTTTTCCTGACCTTGTATCTTGTGGTGTCCTCACCAGCCTGATGCCCTGAGTGACTGGGTCAGCAGACCCCAGCTGACCCCCGGGGGACACACTTTATGCCAAGATGCTGTGGTGGTGTCCCTGTGGTGGGTGTGGGGGATGCTCCGCCACCTTGCTGGTGAGTCCTCAGGGGGAGCCTCCTCTGAGCCACTCTCAGAGGTGGGTCCAGGTCTGGGCAGCCTCTCCGGTAGGGAGAGGGGACACCTGCCTCAGATGGGCTCTTAAAGGAAATAGGGGACTGGGCCCTTCCCAGCCTGACCGTGGACTCCCCACAGCTTCCAGAAAAAGGCTCTAGACCAGGCCAGGAGGAGGACGGGGAGGAGGGCGTAGCAGAGAAGAGGCAGATTCGGGAGAAGGTTCAATAGACCTTGGGTGTTGGCTCCAATTCCAGGGGCCTGACAAGAAGGTTCTTTCTGTGGGTGTGTGATCACCCCCCTCAGATGCTGGGCTCATCCCGCAGCTCTCTCAGCACCCTGATACCTCTCATCTTCATTTCCTGAGGACCTGTGGGCCAGGGTGTGGCCTGTCCCCATGTCTCCCCCCCATGGCTGGCCCTGCTCACGTGCGTGCACCTGCACCTTACTTTGTGGGCCCACATCAGATGCCATGGCCAAGCCCACCCACAAGCACAGCCCTCTGCTTAGGGCCAGCTGCCTGGTGTCCCCCTAATGCTGGGGGCTTGGTGGGTGGGGGTTCTCTGGGCTCAGAGAGGCCCAGGCAGGCAGCTGGACATCCATGTTCCCATCTGTGCAAAGGAGCCACACACACCTGGGAGAACCTGTCCACTCACATGTCCAAGCCACATGTCCCTCCCAGGGGACCCTCCCCACAAGAACAAAGGTGCCTCTCTGAGGCCTGCAAAAGCAGAGGGGCAGCCTCAAGGGCACTTGAGACAGACACCTCGGTGCTGAGCCCGCCCAGCTCCCATGGTGGCCGTGGCCCCTGGGGGTCAGCAGGTGAGGGCGGGGCGTGTTAATACCTGTAGATGGGGTCCATGAAGAAGGGCGAGGGCTTGGCGTAGTGCAGTGAGGGCTGCTGGGGCACGTGCGCCGGGCACACCTTGGGCAGCCCCTCGCCAGGCCCCAGCTTCCGCTCCCCATAGATGTGGTTCTTCCGGGGCTCCCGCCCGCCCCCGTTCTGGCTGGCACGCACCCGGCTGCCGATGCTCAGGTCCAGTGGCTGCTCCTCGCAGGGCATAGGGGCCGGGGGACCCTTGGGCGCAGGTAGGACGGGTTTGGCCTCCTTTGGTTTGGTGGTGAGATCAAAGGGGCACTCGGCGCTGGGGCCGCCCACCTTGAGGGCATCACGGGGCGACTGTGGCTCAGCCTTGACCAGCAGGTTATGGGCGAGTGCTCGGTCCGTGAAGGGGTAGAGGGCATGGGGGAAGTTGGGCAGCAGCTGGAAGGGGAACATGGAGTGGTAGGGCAGCGGGCCCAGCTTCTTCTCCTGCATGCCCATGAAGCCCGGCCCAAAGTACTTCTCGGCAATGGATGCGATGGCCTTGATGGAGTCTCCGGCGGCACCCGAGGAGGTCAGCAGCTGCTCGTCCGGCGGCAGGAAGAAGGAGTGCTGGGAGTAGAAGACGGGCACCTCAGCCACGCTGTTCGGGGGGCCCGGGGGTGCCAAGCCACCCCCAAACTCGGGCTTGCCCTCAGCTGGCTTGCTCTCGCCCTTGGCCTTGTCGGGGTTGCTGTCCACATCACTGTCCAGGTCCGAGCCTGTCCCTGTGGTCGTGTCTAGGTCGGTCCCTGTTGTGGTGTTGATGTCCTCAAAGTCGCTGCCATCCGACACGTCGCTGCCCCGTGTCTTGAGCTTCCCTGGACATGGGTCCTCTAGGCGGCTGTTGAACTCCTCTCCTGGCCCGGTGGCCACTGTGGCACCTTGGCTGCTGTTGCTGACCGCAGAGACGAGGGGCAGCGCTGGGTTACCCAGGGGGCTGGGAAGCTTGGCGTCCCGGGTGTGGTTCAGGGGGCTCTTGAGCAGCGGCGTGGGAGGTAGCAGAGGTGGCCGAGGGTACAAGGATGGAGGGAAGATGCCTGGGAAGCCGGGTGTGAGTGCAGGGAAGGCAGGCGGCGCTGTGGAGAAGGGCAGGCTGCCCGGGTGCGGCCGGGAGGGGAAGTAGTCTCCAAAGCCCAGGCCAGAGTGGTTGAGGCTGGGGGAGGGCTTGGCCTTGTCCAGCACGGAGCCAGGGGTCAAGGGCAGGCCCGGCGTGAAGATGCTGCCCGGTGCGTATTGGCTCTTGCCCTCGCAGAAACGCCGGTGCTTGTTGAGCGAGGAGGTGGTACTGAACATCTGCCCACAGTCCTTGCACTTGATCTGCGTACGGCAGTCGGCGTGCATCCGCTTGTGCCGGCACAGGTTGGAGAACTGCGTGTAGGACTTGTGGCAGACCTCGCCTGGAACGTCAGCGGGAGGCAGACAAACGCGTATGAAATTACAGGGACACGTGCACCGCTGCAGAGGGGGTTGAGTGTGGGTGTGCTGCGTGTAGTGCACACGTGTGTGCTTGTGTGTCCCTGTGCACAGGGTACATGCGTCCCATGTGTGCGGCTGTGAGTGTACACACATGTGCACATATGTGCATGCATAAACACGTGTGTGTGTAGCAGCCCCACTCTTGGGGCATCCAGGAACCAGCCCGGACTGGACAAGACCAGCCGGGGCTCTTCCCAGGGCCTGCGGTGAAGGAGGTGGAAGGGCCTTTGGCAGAGCTCTTCCTCCTCGGGCTCCTCAGTGGGGCAGAGTAGGGACAGAGCAGCGGAGGGTGGCACGTGGGCAGCGAGAGCAGAGGGACAGGACCCTGCACTTGGGGGTGCAAGGGAGAGCTGTGGGGCCAGGGTGGGGGACGACTCACATATGAAGGGCTTGACCGTGCTATGGATATGCTTGTGCTGCTTGAGGCCGGAGGACGTGGCGAAGGTCTTCCCGCAGTCTGGGCAGGCGTGGGCCCGGGCTCCCACGTGCTGCGAACGGATGTGCCGCTGTAGGTTGCTGGGGTCCGTGAACACCTGACAGGGTGGGCACACGCAGCTGGCTTGAGCCCTGCCTGGACACCCCAGTCAGCCTGCTGTGGGCAATGGACTGGTGGACCCTGCCTATCTCCCTGGACACTGCCCTCTATGGTGGCTGGAGAGGATGGGCCTGTCTGTGGCGGCAATGACCTGCCAATCTCCTCAGGTGACACCGAGGCTCCCCCAGGCCTGGTCTCCTCAACAAGTCCTCAGAAAACTGCCATTAGGGTGTGAACCTCAGGGATGCAGAGAGCATCTTCAGGCTGACAGGTGACAGCCTGCAAGGGCTGGTGGGGTGGGGGCTCACACTGTAGCCTCCCCCTTCCCTGGAGAGGACTTGGGCTCTGGCCTTGGCCCCAATCCCTCTGAGCTGTGTGACAATTTTCTCTATTTTTTTTTTTTGAGACAGAGTCTCACTATGTCACCCTCGGTAGAGTGCCATGGCATCACAGCTCACAGCAACCTCAAACTCTTGGGCTTAAGCGAATCTCTTGCCTCAGCCTCCCAAGTAGCTGGGAGTACAGGCGCCCACCACAACACCTGGCTATTTTTTGTTGCTGTTGTCATTGTTGGTTAGCTGGCCCGGGCCAGATTTGACCCCAGCAGCTTCGTTGTATGTGGCCGGCACCGTAACCAGTGTGCTATGGGCGCTGAGACTGACAATTTTCTTTGGGACTTGCTTTCCTTCACAAGTTACCTCAGGACATGTACCCTGTTCTGCTGTACTTTATCTGATTCTCATAGCAGGGGTGTGGGGAGGACAGGGCCCCACATCTGTCTGTGGCCTCCCTGCTGCATCCAGGTGGAGCTGGGGCTCCCAGGGAGGGTGTGGGCAGAGCGGCGGGTGTGAGGAGGACGGGCCTGCACCTGTCTGTGGCCTCTTGCTGGGGGAGGGCATAGGTGGAGCGGTGGGTATGCCCCTGCCCATTACCTTGACACAGTTTTCACACTCAAAGCGCTTGCCGCTGTCGTGGGACATCTGGTGGCGGATGAGGTTGGACTTCCAGTTGAAGGCCTTGGGACACTGGTCACATTTATATTCACGCTCCTCCGTGTGGACGATCATGTGCTGCTCCAAGCTGTGCACACAGGGGATGGTCACCTGGGGGCTGACCTGCCCTGTGCTGCTGGTTCTCAGTAGCCCCTGGGAGCCCCCACCACATGGCAGGGGGGTCAGGGCGTGTGCAGCACCTCTTCTGGCTCCCTCCTCCCTGACTGGCCCAGTGAGTACAAGGGGCAGAGATGGCCTTCCCGTGTCACATGAAGAAGCCTTTCCTTCCTGCTAAAACGACCTAACTCTGGGGCATCTACCAGGACAAGGTTAGATCCGGCAGCCCCCAGGCCCTGCCTGTCCCTCAGCTTGCTGCCAACCTGAGGCTAAGCTTGGGCCCAAGAAAAATGGGGTGCAGGGACTTCAACGCTGTCACAAACCCCAGAGTGGAGGTGAGCCTGGGAAGCCAGACACCAGGAGGGGCAGGTGGGCAGCCGAGGTTCACCAGGGGGTCCCCAAATGAGATGCTGGAAAGTGTGGGGCACAGCTGCTCAGGGCTGCTCCACTCGGATGAGCAAGCAGCTTCTAACCCCCTCCTCTCGGGGGACACCCCGCTTCTCCTCCCATCCTGGGGATGACCGTTAATCTCCATGAGCAAAGCAGTAATATATCACGGCCCGTTAATTACGGGCCCAGCCATCCATTTAGATCAGAAACGCCTGGTTCTCAAGCATCAGGAGATTGTATCTTTTTCCCTGTTGTTAATTGTGATTTATGTGTTTATGTAGAGAAAACACGGACCCTCTTGAGCGGTGCTTACCGTGAAGGGCCTCTGTCGGGATTTGCCCGAACACTTATTTTCTCAGTCATCTGTGCGGGGTGGAGGGTTTGCTATCCCTGGGGGGCTGGGAAGGGATGGCATAAGCCCTCAGCAGTCACACAGCCCGTTAGGGGCCTGATGGGGTTTTGCTCTGATTTTGCAAGGCTGTCCTGGAAGAATTCTCAATGGTGGGGGGAGGGATCTATGCTGGAAAAGTTTCCATGGCTTGGGAGCCCTGACTCTACCCACTAGAGCCTAGGAGCCCATCTTTCCCAGGGAGCCCCACAGTTCCCCAAGACCTCCAAAGCCCAGGTCCACATTCCTGTCTGGCCTTAGGGAGGGGATGGTCCATGTGGGCTGCTCCTGTGTATGACGTCCCTCCTAGGTGACCCCTTCCTGTCCCTGCCCACTATCTGACAAGGGCTGTGTGTCCAGAAAATGGGGCGTCCAGAACCCCCCCCGGGGCTAGGCACTTCCAACCCCATCCTGGTCTGGGACCCTATTCCAGAAGCAGCCCTGGGCTGGCGGCTGCACATGCGGGGATTGGCCCGTGCTTTCACTGCTTCCTGCTTGTCTCTGCAATGCAGTCCTGACTCTGCAGGACCAGGGGGCTAGCAGCATCTCAGCCAGGGGACACTGCTGGGTGGGCTCCAGGTGCATCTCCACCTGTCTCTAGGGCCCTGCCTGTCATGAGGCTGGGGACCCGGCGGGGCGGGCAGCACCTGTACTTGTTGGGGAACATCCGTTCGCAGTCTTTGCACTCGTGGGACAGGCCACCGGCCCCGCTGCCAAGGGCCCCGGGCTTCAGCTCCTCCGCCAGGCCCTCGTAGAGCGCGGCGCCCACTGAGCCGCATGCATACTTCTTGTGGCGCCGCAGGTCCAGCTTGGACTGGAAGAGCTCGTCACACTCGTCACAACGGAATGTAGGCTCCTCTGCAAGAGAGAGGATGAGGAGGCGGTGGGCCAGCCGGAGGTGCAGGGCAGGCCCTTGTGTTGGCTGCTCCAGCTCTGCTCCCTTCCAGCCTCACGTTGAGCAGCCCAGGGACCCTGATTTGTGCCTTTTGGGGACACTGAGCTAGCACACCGGGCCCTGCCTTTGTTTCAGCCAGCCATGGTGGGCCAGAGGCGGGCCCCACACTTGGGAGTGTAGAAGGAAGCCAGGCTAAGTGCTTTGTTTATGAATTAGGAGAAGAAAGACGGCAGAGCTCCAATGCGCACAATAAATTATTGTCATCAAGGTCAAACAAATTAAAAGAGGGCAGCTATTATGAAGTTTACGAGGCAGCATCCTGACCACGGTGCCAAGCCAGCAGTCAGCCTGGAGCTGCCGTCTGGGGTGGGGGGGCTCTACTGTTACTGACAGCAGCTTCCCAACTAGGGCGGGCACCCCAGACCATCTGTCCCACCCCGGTCTGGAAAGTCAGCAGCTGTACTAAGCTCTTGTCCAAATGAGATGAACATGTATTGTGTGCTCATGGGCACCTGTGGGCACGTGTACCACTGCGTAAATGTGTGTGTCATTTTGCACGTGTGTGTGCAGCTCTGTGTACACATGCAAATGTATGTGCATGAGCATGAATGTTCCAGCATATGCACGTTCATCTGTGCATCTTACAACCGCATTCACGAGTGTGCGATGCACTCGCGTGGGTGTGGATGAACGCACGCACCCACGTGTAAATGTCTGTGTGCATCCGCTTATTTTCATACTTGACACAAGTGTGGTCTGTATGTGCAAGTGATTGGCTATAGGCACATTTGCGTGTTCACATTTGTGTGTATTTTACACAGTGACTGTGGGTATGTCTCTGTGTGCAAGCAGGTGCATGTTTATGGATGCGTGTGCACATCCGTGCTTGTGAGAGCGTGTGTGTGAATGCACATGCTGTGTGCCTGTGTTTATCTGTGTCACTGTGTATGCAGTTGTGCATGTGTGAAAATGTATGAATGTTTGTGTGCTCCTGGGCCCATATGCTATGGGATTGTGTCTGTGTATGCTTGTGTGTGTTCCCACGCCTTTGCGCACAGTGGGAGTGTGTCTGGGTGTGCACGTGTACTGGGACTGGCCCGGTGCCCAGCACGGAGCCGAGTCTTGATTAGCTCGGCCTGAACATTGGCTGCAAAGGGCTGAACCCAAGGGGTGTAGAGGCTAGGAGGTAGGGGGCAGGGGGAAAGGGGGTTCCACCTGCTGCCCCCTCCACATGTCAGAGAGACCACCATAGCCGTGGGACATTTCAGAGTCAGGGCAGTGCAGGGGCAGCTGCCCTGAGCCTAAGAGCTCTTCTCAGCACTGGCCTGAGTCACATGCCTAATGGTGGGTGCTCAGAGGCCCCGAGTCTGAGTCACAGATGCCCAAGGTGGAGGCCCCCATGGACCCTGGCTCTGAGATACTGAGGCCAGGCACACGGGATGACACCACTTGGATACCCAGACACGGGCTTGTGAAATGTAACTTTCGGCCCTGTCTTTGGACAGCAGTACATATCTGGAAGGGTGCCAGGTGCAGAGGAGGCCTAAGTCCTGCATTTGGGGCCAATGAGGCAGGCATTATTGCTGGTGAAGATGCCCCAATATTGCCTCTAATTACCAGCTTGAGCTTGGGTGCCCTTGCCCTGCTCCCCAACCTGAGCCTCAGGAAAGCACTTCTTTTGGGGAAGACAAGATCCTGAAGGGACAAAAGCTGCAGGATCCCAAGAACCTCTGGACTCTACCCCTTGGCCCTGGCCTCCATCAACCCCTATCCCAGACATTTCCAGGGAAGGCCGCTAGGAGGAGCTTCCCGGACGCCTACAGAGAGAACCAAAGTCTTCTGGGGCTGGACTCACCCTGGGGTGGCAGGGAGGAATCTTGGACTTGACACATGGCATGGGGAGGAGGCAGGCAACAGACAGACATCCTACACATCCACCAAACACTGCTCTTGAAATACAAAGCGAGCTGCAAACGCTTTTCAGGACAGGAGTCCACCACGACAATGTGGGCACAGTGACGCTAACACCTGCTATTGGGAGTGCCCCTGTGGCAGGCCCTGTCCCGAGAGCTCAGTGGGATCTGCACGTGCAAGCCTCATGTCAACCCAGGGGCACCCAGGGAGGCACTACGGCGTATGTGTGCAGCCTGAGAATGGGTGAACTGAGGCAGAACAGGGAGACCGGAGTCCTCACCACGTAGGGCAGGCAGGGCTCAATCTCCCGGTGAGGTTAGCCAGGCAGCCCCGCTGCAGCCTGTAGGCCTCCTTGTCTTTAGAAATTCAGATTCTCCCCAGGGAGCGCATCCCATGTGGCAGTGCTGAGAACACGTCTTAGGACTGAGCCCACCCACCGCAGACCCCTTAGGCCACTTGTGGGTTTATGCCAACTTCCTGGGCTGGACGGAGGCTGAGACAGGGCCTCCCACCAGCCCTGTGGTTAAGTCAGAGATCTCAGTTCTCATTGTACTCTTTCTGGACCCAGCAAAGAACAATCACGGAAGCTGAAATTTGCAAACAAAGGCATGAAGACATGCCAGCCCACCAACTCATTTTCCCAGTGCTCATTTAGAATTTAGATTTAAAATGGAAATTGTTGGATTTCAAACGTGAATCCATCTAGCTCTCACTCCAGGCATTCAAGAAGCTGGTGGAACTGACCGTGCTGACAAATGTGGCCTCCGCCTCTACCCCCATTGCTCCACAGACAAGCTTGCCCCCATCAAAGGACAGGACAGGTCTGAGCCTCACTGACCATGTGGGGCAGTGTGCACACACCTCCCAGGTGTCTCCTGGCAGGTGAGGTTGGCCCTGAACACACCCCTGGGCCCACAGGTGGGACTGGAGGCAAGGCGGGCACAGCTCAAGGCATTTTCATTTCCCAGCCCAGGAAATTTCTGATTTAAAGAAATACTAAGAAAGTGTGTTCTATTCCAACATCGTATTACACCCCAGCTTATTATCTCTCTGCCTTACATGCTCTGTACAGAACACATTGCGTCCTCTTGACCTTCTTGGGAGAGGGGAAAAGCAAATTATTATGAACCTTCCTAAAAAGAAAAGCATATTTGAATGGAAATGATTTTCTTTCATTTTCTCCCAAGAGTGAGAAGTTCTCACGAAAGAGAACTCTTCCCCCACCTCCACTGTGAGTATAAAAACAAAATAACAAGTCCCTAGACCGAATGGATCTGCAAGTGGCTTCCCTCTGGCCTGGATTACGTGGGGGGTGGGGGAGTCGGCCCTGCATTTCTTTACAAAGCTGCAGCTCTGAAGAAGGGTTTCCGGCCCTAGGACTGCAGGGGCAGAGGCTCTGTGCCGGCCTCCCGCGCCTCAGTGGGCGGGTGAATCCATCTCTCTGGGGTCTTCCTCAATGCCCAATGGCGGTCCCCAGCAAAGCACAAAAATAAATGCCTGGAAGTGAACCCGTGAGTACCCGAATCTGGTTGGGGGCGTGGCCTGGAACTTCTCCCACTACCTTCTCCCTACTACCAAGTCGAGCCACGCTGTGGCAGTCTGACATCTTGTTTGTCACATCTGTGCCTCGCTTGTCTGTTTCAAGTTCTATCAGCAACTCTCATGGCAAAACAGGAATGCAACAAAAAATAAATCCCTGCCTAATGGCCTCGAGAGCGGAGGGGTTCACAATTATGTGGCATCTACATGCTAATCGACCAGACCGGAGGCTCAAAAGAGCCCCAGAGCCTGCTCCAAATTCCTGCAGTGATAAGGGGCTGCTCCACTTAGCTAGGGTCTGGATAAAAGATTTTTATGATAATTATCTTAGTGAGGAACATTTTTGCATTCTCTTTCTGTGCGATTCAGAGTTTAACTGGGGCGGGGGGGCGGGGGCTGCCATAGAGGCATGATCTTGACAGGAAAGAGCAGGAAAAGTCAAATATTTGATGTTGGACTATTATGTGTAGAAAGCAATTAGCCCACAAATGTCTGATAAATTATTAGGAAAATGCAGACTTAGGTTATTTAATATCAGGGGTTGGAGGGGGGTGGAGAGCAGGAACGGAGGTTTTTTAAAAAAACCCTTTTGGAAGAAAGAAATTTCATTATAGGAATGAAATTCCATGGTCAAAGTACTGTGGCAAGGCGCTCTCCTGTGCCGCCCAAGACTCACAGGTCTTTTCAACAATTATTTTAAGGAAAATGAGTCCTCACCTCCCTGCTACCCAGAGCTCAGCGATTTATTTTTCTTTTCTCAACGGCCTAATTAAAACCAAACTTTAGAGGGGAGTACAGATAGAACTCGGCTCACAAAACAGTCTTTCTGTGGTGGTTTCCTTCTGGACAACCCAGGGTGCCTATGCTTGGCTGCCAAAAGGGTAAATTAAGGCAGCGTTCTCTGCAGCTGGTCTCAGAGCCCGCCTGCTTCCTGGCCAAGGCAATGTGACCCAATCACTGTGAAACCAGAGAGTATCCCTTGGGGAAGGTGTGGTGTGTGATATTGGTGGCGAGGCACCGGTGTGTTTGGAGAGGACGGAGAGACAGCCAGGACAGCTCCCCGCCCTGCCGTCAGACTCCAAACGGGTAGGAACCACTGCCTATGGCATGGTCTGAAGGGGAGGCTGCTATTCTGCTCACATGGGCTCTCATCCAGAGAAAAATAAATCCGGGATTAGATGTGAGCCCTGGAGCCACTGCACGGCCCATAGCGCCTGCTCCTAGTCAACTGATCCAGGCCCCACAGGGCATGACTGTCGACCTAACAGCGTGCAGGCAGGAAAATAAGCCTGTATCTCAGAAAACCTCTTCTGTGGGAGACTAGAATGTTCTCCCCACCTTTGCAGCTGTACTTGAGTGTGGATGAACCAGAAAGTAACTTCTGCTTTCCACACCCCTAGCCGACAGATGCTAGGAGAGAAGCCAAGGCGACAGGCCAGTCCTGTGCTCTCTGCAGCCCTGTTCGGGGAGCTCGTGACTATCCCCACCACCAGCACCAGGAGTCCCGCCCCACATCCCGAGTTTTCCCTCCCTTGACATCTCTCCTGGCCCTGGGTCTCCAGGGGCACATGCCGCCTTCCTCTTCAATCTGACCGAAAATCTGCTTCCATGCTACAAAACTGGTTTGATGTCTTTAGTCTGTGGGTTTGTCTAACAATGAGGTAGTTTGAAAAAATCACCTGGGATGCTCCCACTGCAAAGACGCAGGCTGACATGCAGCACTTCCTAATTCAGGGTGTACCTGCTATACCCCAACCAGGAGGGAGGAGCCTGCGGGTTGGGAAGGTGTCCAGAGGGCGGGGATGGCCTGGCCCTTATCCTGTGGCATAGAGTGATGAGGCCACTATGTCCTCCCACGTGTCTGCCCCTCCTCCAGGAGGGGCTCCAAGGGCTGCAGCCCGGGAGGGGTCTTACCGTCCAGACTGGGCGGTGCTGTGCCCAGGGGGTAGACGCCCTCCTTCAAGTGCACCAGCAGCTCCTCACCCGGCTCGATGTCCTTAATGACTTTGTAGTAAATCTGGGGGGAGACCAGAGAGAAAGGTGAGTCTGCTGTGTGTTGGTGTCCGGAAACCTCTCTGTGCATACTCAGCCTGCAGGAGGGGCAGCTGGCCTGCCCTGACACTGACCCGTCTTCTCACTGCCATGAAGAGGGTCCCCCCTGGAACTTTTGCAAAATGTGCTCAAAAGGAGTTGAGTCTCTTTTAAATTTATTGTATCCAGTTTGGGGATTTGATAAAGGGGATACAAAATTAAAGAGGTGAACCATTAAAGTTCTCAATTAGGGAGTGTCCCAGGGCAATTTCAGCAAGGGGTCCCCCCACCCCTTTCATCAGAGATGCAGTGGGTAGGGTCTCAAGTTTCTTTATTTTTTTTCGTCAAGACAGAGTTCTACCCTACGCCCTGAGCAGAGGGCAATGGCATTGTAGCTCACTGCAACCTCAGACTCCGGCTGTGGGCATCCTGCTGCCTCAGCCTCCGAAGCCACTGGGATTACAGGCGCTCGCCGCGGCACCCGGTTGGCTTTTTCCATTTTTTTCCATGAGTCGGGGTCTCACTCTCGCTCAAACAAGCCTCGAACTCCTGAGCTCAAGCAATCCTCTCTCCTCAGCCTCCCACAGTGCTGGGATTACAGGCGTGAGCCACCGTGTCCAGCTGTCAAGTTTCTTAAAGTTTGTATGTGAGACCCTCCTTGCTGCTGGGGGTGGGGGAGCTTGGGATGTAGAGTAAATGTGGTTGTTTCTGAAAGTGGCCAGAGACACAGGGCTGTAATTCCCTGGGGGACTCAGAAGTGGTGAGCAGGGAAGTCTGGGGCCAGCAACTGCCCTACCCTGACCCCTCAGGCAAGGGCCTGAGATGGGAGCTACCCGGGAGAATGTGATAGACTCAGGGTACATTCTTGGAGCATGCCCCAGGGTTGAAGGGAACTAAATTTGGAATACCCAGCTCAGCGCCGTGTCAGCTGTGGATTGCCAACACGTCTCCTGAAAACAGAAAGTGACCTGGGGGTGTCGACATGGTGGTCAAGATGAAGAGAACTGGCTGTTCAGGAAGAGGAGGCCCAGGAATGGGCACCTTGAGTCTGGTGACAGGTGACACTGGGCAGTGGGTGCATTTCCCTCAGGGCAATCCCCTGCTTACCCCGACACAACAAAGTTTGAGACTATATTCGTCTCACGGTGACCACAGAGCTTCTAGAAACCCACAGGTCTGGCTAGAGGTCCAAGAGGCGCTTATCTGGAGCTCATGTTCTTTAGGAAAGAGGGCTGGTGCAGACTCAGAAGGGTTCCCAGGGACTGTGGGGAGATGACCATCCCTGCTGTGGGCAATACTCCCATCCCCGCTGTGCAGCCTGAGCCAGGTTGGGCTCCCAAGCAGCTAGCCCTGGCTGGGGTTTGGACATGATCACACACTGGGGAGAGGGAGCTCAGCGTGCTGCCCACCTCATCCCCCACCTGTGGGCTCCATTAGAATCCGCCAGTTCTCACTAACTCCAGGATGACACCAAGGAGCTCCCACAAGGGCACTGGGAAGCTGCACCGTGCCCCCAACACCCACTGCCTACTATTCCGAGGACGCCTGGACAGTGGCTGCCCGGGGTGCAGAAACACACACACACACACACACGTGCACTGTGTACCCTGCAGCCTGTCGGCTCCCGTGTGACATAGTCAATGGTGGTTTTATGCAGCAATTTTTCTCAGGTAAGTTGCTAAACTAATGAAATTTATAAATGGAGGGTAGAAACGGGACTGCGCTAATGTCTCTGACTCAAGCAGCTGTTATCAGACCCTGGTGTGTATCATCTTATTCAAAAAATCACACAGTGGCTGAATAATTGTTTCTTAAAAAAAAAAAAAATCGGATGTGAGCCACTGGATTTTACAACCAGACCTGAGTGCCAGATGGGGAGAAGCACTCACCCTGGACACAGCCCGGGTGACCCTCTGAGTTACCAATGAACCAGCAATGACCTCCCTGTCCCGGGGCAGCAGGGAGTGAGTTCCTACAGTGAGTGCATGCTTACTGTGTGCCCAACCTGGGGCAGGAGGCAGAGCCTGGCCTGGCCTCCAGGGTGGGAGAGGAGGGTCATCTGTGCTGCTCTTTGAAGGTCCCCATGAGAGGGCACCCCAACTGCAGGGCCTCAGACGTCCTGCTCTGACCTCAACCTGGCTGGCCATGCATCCTCCACCCTGCTGCCCAGCTCACTCTGGGGCAGGGGGGCAGGAGGCAGGGAGGGGCAGCTCAGCCACCTCCAGGCTCCCCTGTCCCCCACTCCCTTCCCCCACCTCTTCTAGAGCAGCTGGACCCCGTAGGTCCCCCACCCACTGAGGCTCCCAGTCTTCAGGAGCCGTGGTTTGAGCGCCATCCGCACCCCCAGGGCCCCACAGTCCCGCCTCACCATCCGTGCCTTCCTCCTTCAACCCTCTTCAAGAGCGGGACCCCTCACCCCAGGGGCTTCAATGAGGGCCACTGCCCCCGAAAACCTCCCCACCACGTGTATCGGATCCGGAGCACGGGGTGGCGGGTCCAGCGGCCACCCCTCCCCAGTCAGGGACCCCCCCGCCCCCAGGAGGAGGGTGCCTGGCCGGCGCGCCCAGGACTGGGCAGTGCCTGCCGGTAGCTGCTGGGACTTTGAGCTGCAGGGGGAATTAATTGCTATTAGTGCTAATCGCCTAGCTGGGGGCGGGGCAGGAGGGTTGGCTCCGACCTGCCTCCACCTGGTTGGGGACCCAGGTGAACAGGGATCGCCGCCCCCCACCCCTCTCCCCAGGCCGACGGTGCGGAGGCGCACACAAGGCTGCTCGGCGCGTTTACAACCTGTCCCAAGTGGCGCAAAAGTCTTATCAGACAGCTGTGGTTGCCGGTCCGCGGGGTCGGGCGACTTCCTGGGACAAAGGCCGGCTGGGTGGAAACCAGGCCACTGGGGCCGCCGGGGAGGGTCGCAGGTTGAGGGTTACCGCCCCGCGGCCCCTCCGCACAGGGCTCCCGCGCGCCCTCGCTGCGGTCCCTGGACATTCCCGCAACCCGCGCTACCTGCGGGCGCAGCGTGGAGGTGGCCGGGGCAGACCGAGGCCGGCACCTTCACAAGCGAGGCGGGCTGCTCTGTCCGGAGGAAGGCGACCCTGCAGTCCCCCCACCCTCTGGTCCCCCATCCCTATGGCGCCTTAGGGGAGTGTGAGCGCAGGAGAGAAAAAGAGCCACGTAGTTAAGACGGCACGAAGGCTCTTTCCCTGAACAGCGGGCTGCTGCAGGCGCATTTCAGCCCCGAGTTCCCGGCTCTGTTGCACGGCCAAGGCCGGGATTTCCCCTCCGGTTTAAGGATCTGAGGGTGGGGAACCCTCTTAACAACAGCCGAGTTTACTAGCGCCAATACATGTCTGCTCCAAAGGGCTTTAAAAAGTAACGATGCCATACAGACTGGATGTGAAGTTGAGTCCCAGCCTCAACACTTGAGGTTCCCTTTGTGACAACAATGACTTTATTGAGCGTGGGGACCACCACCACCAACAGGTCCTGCATGGGAGCTGTGTTCAGCATGACCCTGCCTGTTTTCTTCTGCTCTTATCGCGTTCCAGACACAAAGAGGCGGCTCCTTGTAGGTAAACAGAACTCTGGGAGGAATAAATGGCCACGCTCTCAACAAAAGGCAGAGAAATTGCAGAGAAAACTTGGAGTCCGCACAGGCCCTGTTCATTTAGACCAAGCCTCTCATGAAAATTAATATCATTTCCCCCTGCAATGTTCTCTAAGACAAAGAAATATTTCCGGTTTACAATGGCTGTCAGTTTTTGGATACTTTCTCTTCATCATTTCTTAAGTATTTTTTTAATATCAAATTAATTAGAAGGAAAGAGACTACTTTTGAATAGGAAGACTTAAATCCCATAATTTTCATTCTCACTTAATCTTAAAATTTTTAAATTTAAATAGATAAAAAAAAATCCATCCAAATTACACCAGGGAGAAATTACTAAAGTGCAGACTGGAAGTCAGGGGATTGAATGCAAGCCGTGAGCACTGCTCTCCTCCCCAAATAAATAATTCTTTTTCAATTCACTAAACTTCCGGGCTACTTTTTCTTTCCTTTTCTTTGACTAGTATAAGAAACTTTTTTTTTTTTTTTTTGTATAAGAAACCTTTAAAGGAACTTTGAATAAAAGAGATGAAATCTCCTTTTGTCATAAAAAAAAAATTCACCCTCTCACCATCCTGGACTTGAGAATTCAATCGCGCTTCAATTTGTGAAGCCTTTGGTGTGCATAGGCTTTCCTCACAAAAGTCTTGCGGGTAGTGAGTGGAATTTGGATTCCTTTAAAATTTTTTCTGAAGAGCAAATTCACCCAGTGACCCCGTCTGCCCTTCACCTGTCCTTCTGGGAGAGGACGTTGGGCTGAGAGATCCCTGGGCTTTTCTGTTTGTTTGTTTGTTTCTCCGGGACCTCCAAAGAAGCAGCTGCGTCTCAATGCTGCCTCGTGGCCCCAAGGACTTTGGAAGTATCACCGAACTGCTTAACTTCTTGCTGTCCCAGTCATGTCCCTCTAGGAAAGGGCCGTGGACGCTGTGCCTGCCTGGCTGCTCTGTTTGGGGCGCCTGCGTTCTCGGCTCACTGAGCCAGGCGAGGACGCAGCGATTCTGGGCTCCAGAGACATGCAGACAATCCCTTCCTCTCCCGGAGAGAGGAAAAGGCACCCCGGAGTCCCGGGGGTTTACATCGCTGATGCAATGGTTTTTGTGCCTAAATATTTATTATTTTGTTGCTGTCTAGTGTCACCCTTTCAGCAGCAAAAACGTTAAAAAAAAAGTCTACATACTTGCCTCTTTCTTACCCGTACAATTTGGATCTGGATTATAAAAATATAAATTGTCAGTCCACAGTTACATTATCTTCCTTGTTCTTAAAGGGCTTCTTCCAATGAAGCATTGAATTTGATTGGAAGGGAAAGAAGGCAGAAGCAGAGAAACGATTAGGGTAGGTGTTGTGATGATGCAGTTGAATTTAAACTTGGTTTCTCGCCAAAAGAGGATCAGCGGACGGTTTTCTGAATCAGAACAAATGGAATATATTTTGGGAGTCTTTTGTAAACAGATTAAGAACTGCTTAAATGGATCCCTTGCCCTCACCCTTCCTGTTGTCAAAAGGAAAATTATATCTAATTGTCCAAAGCTACCATTTGAAATGACCAAATAAAAAAATTTATGATTTTTAATTAAAAAAAAATTGTGGGAGATAAGAGCAAAGGGAATAAGGAAATGTCGGGTGGAGGGATGGTAGATGATAGATGCCTGTGTTTAGAGTCCACACACCCTGGTAGGTCACACCCCCTGGCTCAGAGATGTGGGACTCAGGCGGGAGCTGAGGAAACGAAAGCAAAAGAGGGACGCCCTCGGCCAGCAGGTTGTGCCTGGGTCTGGGAAGCACCAGGTTTTCATTAAAAGCAAGTGCTGTCTCACCCCAGCTCGGCTGGCGGCTATCAGTCTCTAATCTTCTTATAAAATGCCCTCCTCCGAGGAGGGGGCTCCCCGGCTGCACTCAGGGCGGCTCAGCTCTTCATGCTCTCTGTCCCCAGCCCCCGCTCTGCCCCGGGAGTGTGCTGGGGTCCTGGGGCTTCCTTGGCGCCCTCCAGCCCTCACCCGCTTCAAAGGCAGGACACTTGGGGCTGCTTTTCTGGACTAGGAGAGCTGCCCTTGGCCAAAGAGCATTCTCGAAGGGCGCTGGGGTGGGGGCTGAAGCCGCCAAGTTGTGCTCCCCCGTAGCCTGTGACCTCAGCCCCACCTCCCACCGTCCTCACCCCGACAGCCAGTTGACATCCCGCCACCAACATTCTTGCCCTATTGAGGCAACGTGAGAAAAAGAAAAAAGAAGCCAGGGCTGTGAATAGGCCTCTCCCGCCTCCTGCTTCCCGTGGGCACTTCTCTCCCAAGTCCTTGTTTTCTTTCTCAACATTCAAACAAATTCAGGAGCAGGCCCTGCCTGTGCCTCCTGAAACATTTCAGACCAACTCGTTCGCTCGCAATTGCAGGACAAAGAACCACCCGGGGGTGACATGAAATGTCCTGGGTTTTCCCAAAAAGAACGGAGGAGTTGCAGGGTATGTGGAGGGTGGGGAGGGGCCACGCAGCCCCCACCCCTGTGCATTCAGACACCTATGGGTGCTGCCTTGCCTGTCCGTGAAAACACCCCAGTGACGACTTGGACACACTTGGCTGTCAACTGAGGCTCTAGGGCTGCAGTGGGAACCCCTAGCATCCCAGGAGAAAACTGTGGAGGTTCAATTCCTGCCAGCCTGGCCACCCCAAACCCTGGCATGCCCTTGGCCGTGGTCTGTGGCCTCTGTGTATACAGAAAAACCACAAGTCACTATTTAGGCCACAGGGCCAGGCCCAGGGGTAGCTCATGGCCCCAAGTGGCCTCAGCTGCTGCTGGACTCCTGGGTCTAAAGCCACCAGGAAGAGAACAGAGGTGAGAGTCTGAGGACCAATGGCCTAGACCAGTGGTTCTCAACCTTCGTAATGCCACGGCCCTTTAATACAGTTCCTGTGGGTCGTGACCCACAGGATGAGAACTGCTGGCCTAGACCATAGAGCCAGTCACTTCTCATGAGGACCCTGGGGCCAGAGCCTCTCAGAGGGAGAGGAATCTTGTCACCTAGATGAGGACGAGTAGGTGGCCAGTGAGCACATCTCCACAGCCCCATGGCCATGGGACGGATGGCACAAGTCTGTGAGAAGAAGACTCAGTCCCCGTGGGCCTGGCCAGAGGACTCTCTCCTTGCCACCTGGCATCCAAGGGCAGCTCCAGGAGGTGCCAGCTGGAGGGAGTCCTTGGGGGAAATCAAGCCCAGGGCTCACTTTCTCACGTTACTAACCCCCAGTCAAGTGGCTGGCTGCTGAGCACGGAGGCAGCATCTCAGGTGTGGCATGAGGCTGGGCAGGAGCGTCTGGGGGTCCAGAGAATGAGCCCTGGCCAGATGGTGCCCTAAGGCAGGAGCTGGAGAGCTCTTCACTGCCTGGAACCACATTCGAGGGATGAGGGTGGCACCTGCCCCCAGAGCCTGTCTAATGCACAACACTCTGAAGGCACAAAGGCCTGCGAGGGGCTGAGGGGGACGGGACACCCCTGACCGCCAATGTCCTCCAAAGACCCAGGGTCACCCGGGAGGCTGGGCTCCTGAGTCCCCAGGAGTCCTGACCGCCACCTGTGAAAGATGGAGGAAACCCCCAGCTGGAGCCCCCAGTCCACACGCCGGCCTGAGTTCAGTTCAGAGCAGCCTCCCTCTTCTGCCCATGAGGAGGGTCATCTCCACTGTGCAGCTGTGCCTTCCGCAACTTTCTCTTCAGGATGCTGAGACGCTCTTCTGCCCCAGTCTCTTCTCTTTTCTGAAAAGTGGAGCTGTCCCGTGTCTTGAATGGGCAAATAATGCTCATGCTTTCCTGACTCACTTTCCCTGCTGATTTTGGCAAACTGGACACTGTTTTACCAAGTCTTAGCTACAGTTTCCTTGCCTTTAACGTCTGTGTGACCTTGGAGGTGGGGTGTGTGTGTGCATGTGGGCGACAGGGAGGGACTATTCACTTCTCTGTGTGAGTGTGTGTGTTCATAAGAACCAGGAAATCCTGCTCGGAATGATGGAAATCTGAGAAAACACATTAACATCATGCAATGTTACTGTCTAAAAGAGGAGCCTGTCTTCAAAAATCTTTGTTTTATTATTAATATTTCAGGGAAATTTTAACTTTAGGGGTCAAAACGGTTTGCTTTGCAAGAACCCGCATTTCCATGGTCCGTTTAGGGTGCCTGTGTGGCCATCCCACTGAGAGAGACAGCATTTAAAAATAGTTTGACGTTTGTTGTATGTCCCTCACGAAAGTATTTCTAAAAGTCATTTCATTCAACCAACAGGTATTTATTGCGAGTCTATGGAGGAAAGTTTTTCCAAATTATTAGTAGAATTTAAATCTTATCACTCAAAGGAAAATACATCTCACAAATTATTTGTTTTTGTTTGATAACTACAATTCAAACTTGAGTTTTTAAGACTGGATGCTAAGTGGCTGATGGCTTCTCTGCAGCCGCTCTCCCTGTGCCTGAGCGGCCAGTCCCCTGCCCGCCTCTGGTCAGCCCCTGCTTTCCTGGGCTTTAGATTATCAAGTTCAAGGGTGCACCCTTGGGGGGGACGTTGGCAGGAAGGTCGGTTGCCTGTAACACCTGTTGTCACCCACTATGGCATGAGGAGGGGCAGAGGGGAAGGGTCTCAGCACGAGGGCTGAGGGGATTGGAAACACACCTCCAAGTGGAGGAATTCCTCTCTGGTCTGGGCCAGTTTGGTGTTGTGTTTGTGTAAATGGGCATCCGAATTCCCTCTGGGTTGATGGCTTGAATTCAGCTGACAGGCCCAGAACAGGGAGAATTAACTCTGTGAGGTCATGTTGGAGAGGAATGCCTAGCAGGTGAGGAGGTGTCCCAGGGTTGGTAACAGAACCAAGTATGTTCTGGACTCCTGGATGAAGCTTCAGAATGAGTCGTGGGGGGTTAAATTCAAGGGACTCAATAAAAGTTAAAGATGATTATCCTGTCCCCAGGTCCTGACAAAGGAAAAATAGTCAGTGGCAAGGCAGTCCCTTCCATTGGGACCTTGTGTAGCTGCAAGAAAAGCTTCCTGAAAGCTTCCCTGAAATAGTAATAATGAAATGAAGATTTTAAAAGACAGGCATCTTTTTGAGAAGAATGAACATCTGTTTGTTTTTTTTAAAAGCTAGACACATAAAGACACCTACTTTATTGCTTAAGTTTAGTTCAAATGTTCTAATAAACATTTATTTCTTAAATTAAAAAAATCTGGATCCTTCACTACTCTAGTCTGTGCCTAACAAAAGCACAACCCTGGAGCTCCCACAGATGACCACAAGGACACAGGGGCCCTGCAACTCAGAGCGCCAGAGCTGGGAGGAAGGACCATCTTTTTACATGCCTCAAATCTAATTCTCTTTCCTTCAAATTTCACTTTTGTCTGAAAGAGAGGAAAGTCTTTTTTTTTTTTTTTTAAAGTTCTGTTCTAAAGTTTATGATCATTATTTTACTCACTTTTTTTTTTTTTTGGCAATCAGGAAAAGTTATTTTCAAAATCTTTTATTCTAACTGTAAGCCATCCAAATCTTGGTAGCAGAGGCCCATGCACGCCCCTCATCTGGCACCAGCTGGTGTCCAACAGAGTGATGGCGTGGTCTGGACTCAGCCACTCAGCCAGGGAGACTGAGCAAGTGAGTGGGCCAGAGAACCAGTAGCCCCCCACAGCAGGTGCCCTCCCTGGAGTTTTCTCTCTGCATACCTCTAAGGTCAAGAGCCTTGAACCACTTGTGACAGTTTACACAGGCTACTGAGAATGTGCCCTCTGTCATGTAGTCTTTACAAATGTGTTCTAGGCAATCGAATCCCTTTTTTTTGCAAACAAAATCTTGTATGTAACCTGTAGGTATCATAGGCGAACGCACTTGGCTCTGATGGGAGGTCCCCAGTGAAAACTGCCTCCTGGCAGTCTCAGCTCCAGAGCACAGAATGTCGGGGCAACTTGCAAACTTGTAATTAAAGGAATCCACTAAGCAGTGACCAGCACCGGGGGCACGTTGCCTTCTGGAGTCAGAAAAAATTCCGCATCTTCTCTCTTGATCCGTGTGTGGGTCTGGACATCTGCCCAGGGGTGAGAGGGACAAACCACAGAGCTCAAGGGTCCAATCCAGTGAGCTTAAGGGGGTTCCTTGGGCCCTAGGGTGTCTGGAAACAAGTCAAAAGTGTCCCCAAGCTAGGAACACACAGCTCCAGAGAGTATTTGGACTTTGTGATGGAGAAAGGCCAGTGCCCGCAGCAGGCTGATGAGACTGTGGCAGTAGCTCATGGGTGCTCTGGGTAGTGGGGCCTAACCTCAGCCTGGCCTGGCCCAGGAACCTGAGCAGCTTCCCGTTGGCCATCGCTGACCCCTCCAGAGAACCGACCCCTTCGGAGAAGCTGGGCACGCAATGCCAGGGCAACATGCTTCTTGCATCGGCCATTACTGCTCTCTGTGTACTCGTGTCTGGTCAGCAGTGGCATTTGCAGGGAACGTGGGCCCCTGTGGGCTGGGATTCTGGCCACGCTGCCTGCCCTTCTTCACCCAAACCATCATCCTTGGCTCTCATGTATAGTCAGCCTGTGCAGGGGCTGCTGACCAAAGATTCGGATGGAGCATTTGCAGGACAGGTGAGCTCCCCAGAGAGACGGCGCTGGCTGAGCAGCAGGCAGCCACCCCATGAAGGTGAGGTCAGCCACCGCTCACCTCCATCCATCCTGGTGCTGTGTCCACAAGGACAGTCCTGAGGGTGGAACCTCCTGCGTGTGGGCCAGACCTACCTGCTCGCTGCTCTGACACATGGCGAGGTTCTGGTCATCACAGGAGCATGCCACTCGGATATACTTGAGCCAGCTGCCACTCCCCTCCTGGTTAGCATCCACACAGAACTTCTCACTGCCCAGGTCTTCAGAGATCTGCTCAGACAGAAAGAAAACGAAGGGTCAGAGGGCCCTGTGTGCTGGGTCTACACACTGCATTTGCCCAGTCAGACACCGGCCGTTTGGGCCCAGGTAGGAAGGCCTCAGCCCACCCAACCCCTGAGCATCGGTCAGGTCCTTGGCCTGCCCACGCCCAGGGCCTTGGAGATGTGTACATAAAGGGAGGGAACAGCCTTCTCTTTGCTTACCGAGCAGATTGCTGCCTTGGTCAGGTAATAAAATGAGCCCCTAGTGCTACAGCCCCCGGCAGAGAAGTGCTGCGTGTGAGAGCAGAGGCTGCCGAGTCTGAGAACAGAGCCCTCTGCTCAGCAGAGTGGGGCACCAGGCTGGAGGAAGCCTGTTTGAAGGTGAAGGTGTTGCTGGGGGTGTGTGCGTGCATGTGTGTGTATGTGTGCTCACATCAGCTTGCACCTCATCCCGAAAGTAAGAAAAGCACTTGGTTTCCTTAAAACTGGAACGTTTCGGTTTGACACCCTCAAGTTGTGAGCTGCTCTCATCGTGCCCTCAGGGTGCTGCACTCTGTGATGGCTTCACCATCAGCCCTGCACCTCTGAGGATGGATTATGAGAAGGCCTGACCTGCTGTCTACTGCCCAGAGAGGGGTGCCCCAGGACTGCTGGACTGCAGGTGGCGGGTGCTAGTGGAGTCCAGCCTCCTAGAGCCACCTGCTCTGTTCGCTGCCTTCCTGGGATCCTGAATCCAAAGCCATTGAAGCCAGCAGCATCTCGGGTGAGCTTCCTGGGCAGCCAAGCCCCAGCCCAGGGCAGGAGGAGGGCAGTGGGCAAGGCCTGAGGACATCTCTACACTGACATCCTGGAAGAAGAAGAGCTATGCCCAGGTGGCCAGGTGTGTTGTGGGGCAGAAGTGTCCTTGGGTTGGTATGCCAGGGGAGGCAGGTGTGTCCAGGAGGCCAGGTGTGTTCTGGTGGGCCATACGTCCAGGTGGGCAGAGCTGAGGGACCAGAGCTAGGAGTCAGAAGGACCTGGTGAAGTCAGGGCAAGGGGGTAGTGACCGGTCCAAGTGGACTCCGGGCACCGTGGGCCTCACTTTCTGGAACTCCCTCAAATGCTTGGTTACGAACACCGGGGCCTGGCAGGGAGGAAGGAAGCTGCCCACCTGAGGTCTGGGAGACACCCACACCCAGTCCAGGTGATCCCCAGATATCCACAGACGCTTCCTGAGTGGTCAACGGCCCACCTGGCCTCAATGTCAGTGAGGAATCAGATGGGTCAGGAGGGGGCTCCCTTGCTCCGGGGCACACAGAGTTGCTGTGGCGGGTCTGTGCCTCATGCCCCCGTGACCTGAAACACAGCCCTGCCTGGGGCCCATGTGCAGCCATTTCAGCAGCACTGTCCTGTAAACATCAAGTCTCTAAGCAGACACGCTTGGGCCCAGCTTTGTGGGACACTTCAGAGGCTGATCCAGAAAGGGCTGTTGGCTGAGAGACCTCAGCCCTGAGACTCCTTGCTTTTGGGGGAATTGATTATCTGCCAGGTGCAAAACTAAATGGGGTGGGGGGGGCAGGCAGAGCACAGACCATGGGTGGGGAGGGAAGGGAGAAGGAGGTGGTGGGACCCTGCTCTCCCCCAGGGGCAGGGTCCAGAGCTGTGGGAGGCACAGGCCTGATCACTGGTGCTGGGCGTCCCCGCATGAGCCTGGCACTCGTGCGGTCTCAGGCCTGGCCCCAGAATGTCTTTGAGAAGCTCAGTGTGGATGCCGAGCAGCAAGGTACCATGTGGTGCCAACACCTCGCCTCCGTGCATGCTGCATCCTCTTCTCTAGAGACTCGGACCGAACGTGGGACCCTGGGACACCGTGGAGCCAGCCTGAGGGTCTGGGCCTCTTCCCATGTGCTTGCTCTCTCCATTTCCCTGCCGACATTAGCCCCAATCCCAGGTTCTGACTATGGTGATCAGTGAGGTCCAAAGGTGCCAGGAGAGGGAGATTTGGGACACAGGGTGGCAGCCAGCCAGGAGGGAGGGGGACACTCCTGGGGTCCCCAGGCTCTTAGTCCCACATTGCCACGCCTGCTCCTAGGGCTGGGGGTCCCCAGGTACAGCCCACCCCCATGAGTAGTAACTGTTGTGTCCCATACGCCAAGTTGCTCTGACCAAATGACCCAGGTGTCCATCTTGGCCCAGGGTTGCTGAGCCCTGTCCATGCTGGGCTGGCAGTGGTGAGCTTGTGGTTCAGAGGGTGGCGGGTCCAGGTTCAAGGCCCCCGAGAAGAGAGGAGGGAGGAAGGTGCTCACATGCAATTGATGGGGCTTGCAGGACCACGGCCATGGGGGGCAGCATGCCTCCCGTCCCAGGCTGTGGGTCCTCTTCTCCGTCAGGGCTTACTGACCCCACCACACCACCCATGGCACCCTTGAGTGAGGGCTGCAGGAGACCCACAGGCCAGCAGCGCTTTCCTGCAATCTAGACTTTCAAGCACCAGCGTGGCATGGCCAGGAGCATGTGGTCCCCCTCTAAGTCCAGAGATCAGGCTGGGGCTAGACCCCTCCTGGGAGGTGACACCCCCCCCACTCCAAATGCACCCAAGACCTGGGCTCAGAGGGGATCTCCCTGCTGCTCTGGGCCCTATATGGCCCAGGCCTGGTCCTGGCAGGGTTCCTTACCCCCTCATGTTCAGGGTCTCCTCTGTGTGACCAGATTCTACTGGAACAGCTCTGCCCTGAGCAGGACAGCAAATCTCCCTTGACATTCGAGGTCTTGGCTGCTAAGGGGATATGCATCACACTGACCGGGAGGTCACTGCCTGCCCTGCCGAATAGGCACAGACCACTGGAGCCCACCCTGCGGGCCACACTCAGCCTCTGGCCAGGACCGGGGGGGAAGGAGGCTATGGGGGACTGGTCATCATGGGGAAGGCTCTTCTGTACTCCAGAGAGTGGTCCCAGAACCCCCCCGTGGGAGACCCAAAGCCTCTCACGGCCCCCTCACATTCCCCACCCCCTGATGATGCGCTGCAGGAAACTGCTGGAAAAGACGCACCAAGCAAACCTGTGGTTAGCACCACCTTGGCCTGCCGAGGCTGCCTGGCTGCCTTCCTCTGTCACAGAGAGGGAGAGGCTGGTCTGGCTGGCACCCCCAATGCCCGCCGCTGGTCCCATAGCACTGTGTGGTGGGGCTTGAGGTGCCCGTCTCTCTACCTCCCTTTGTCTCTGTCATCCACAGCCCGGGACAGGTGGCAAGTGATGCCGGGAGCTGCCACAGCCATCACGCGGGTTTTGTCACCCCAGCCTCTCCTGGGGTCCAGTTGTAGACATGAGGGTGTTGGCCTAACCTTAACTTCCAGGGCTTGGAGTATGTCTCCCCAAGAAGCCTCTGGGATAACAATCTGTGTCAGTAACCAGCTGACCAGCAACTACCTTAGGTGCTTGAAATCTCCCTGTCATACACTTTGTGCACGTATGGGGGTGTATGTGGGTATATGCATACACATGTGTGTGCATGTGTGGGCACCGAGGATAGGTGCACCTGCACGCGTGCATGTAGACAGACATGTGCAACTGCACGTGTGCACATGTGTGTGCATGCATGTCAGTAGTATACTCATGCACATGCATGTGTGTGCATGGGAGTGTCGTGGGTGCCCTGGTTGTGTTTTGGAAGGAGATGCATCAGCCACGTGGGCGAGCAGCCCTGAGGCAGGCTCTGGGCCCATCCTGGCCTGGTGCACTGCCCAGAGCTCCCCTGCTGGGCCCATCCTGGCCTCGCGCACTGCCCAGGCCCTCCTTGTCTCCCCTCCTCACACTTCCCTGGGTGGAGGGGACATGTGTCAGAATGTCCTGGGATGCAGGGTTCCCAGCAGAGCCCCTGAAGCTGAGTGTCTAGGGCCCCCACTCTGCACTCTGCCTGAAAATGCCTCCCTGAGACCTGTCTCAGCTTCAGGGGCTCTCATGAGATGGCCCAATCTACTGTCCCCTTTCCTGCATCACCAGAGAGAATGCCTGGCCCCTCGGAGGATCTCAGGGGGCTTGTCCTGCGGGACAGAGGTGGAGAGCACAGGAGCCAAATCCTGCAGATGGAGAGCTTATGGTGACGGCCGTTCCCTCTCCACATACACGAGTGGGTCCCATGTCCTGGCAGGACCTCGGCCCCTTCCATCCACCCACGTCTGAGCCCCCAGCCATAGATCTTGCCGTGTGCAGGCCCCTCCTCCTCAGGCCCCTGGACTGTCACGGGGGGTGGGGGCAGTGACTCCTGTTGGCCCCTAAAGGTTGTTCAAGGAGCTTCCTTTTACCCTGGTGGGCACCCAGGTGGGTGATGGAAGAGGCCTGGGCTAGCTTCTTCACACAGAGATCAGGAGTCTCTGCCTTGGAGGACACCAGGGTGGAAGCCGGAGAAACCCTGACCTCAGAGTCCTGAGCAGCCACAGCTGCACCAGAGGGGCCAGGCCTGCTCCTCCCCACCTGGTGGACGGCAGGCCTTGCCCGAGATGTCAGGCTCTGTCTTGCTCCCTGTCCTGGCATGGAGGGCCCAGCCTTGCAGAGTCCCTAGGCCCCACCAGGGAACTCTGGAATGGTGAAGCAGATGGCGTGGAGATTGGGCAGAGCCCTGGAAATGCTCCTGAGGCCACTTGTTCCTGTGCTTCTGGCCAGCTGGGTGGGATGCTGCAGGACTGGCTGCTTGTGTGGGGCGTGGAGGGGCCTGTGCCATCCCAGATTCCGGAAAGGGCAGGACAGGCTGCAGATTCTGGATCTCCTTTTGCATCTCTCTCTCCCTCTCCACCTTCCTCCCAGGATGGCTCCAGCGGCCCAGCTGGGAGGTACTCCACAAAGCTGAGTGGCCGAGGCCTTCTGGGTCCTCTGTGCTGGTGAGGCTCCTTACTCACCCCAACTTGCCTAAAGGAGACACTATTGCCCCTTTTTGCAGAAGAGGAGATGGAGGTCCCAGAGTCCAGAGCTATGTGTCAGCCACCTGCAGATGCTCCCGACCAGAGGTAGGGTCTCTGTGCCCTGCTGTGGCACCTGGGCAGTCACAGGTCTCTGCCTGTCCCTGACCCCTTTGGAGTGAGATTTGTCAGACATCCCTTCCCCCAGTCAGTGGCTCTCAGGCTGCCCAAGTCACTCTGACCAGGCCCCTCCTGGGCTCTGGGTGCCCCTGGAGATCATAGGTCTGTGGAAGGAAAATTGGCAATAAGAGCACCCAGAGGGAGGCAGGTGCCACAGCAACGTGCAGTGAACACACGTTCCTTGCTGTGTCAGGCTGGGCCAGCACCAAGAGTCTGGTGCCAGAGGGGACAGTCCCCTGCCTGCCCTGGTGCAACACCGAGCCCTGTCTGGGAGCTGGGCCTAAGTTTTTTCGTGAAGTCTTTTAGCTGCAGGTTTGCCCTCGGTGGCACAGGAGGCCAATAATGATCAAAGTGGATAGAAGGCTGAATGAAGACACACTCATCCCGCTGCCTGTGCTCCATCGAGCAGTGACCAAGGGAGGGAGCCAGGGAAGGGAGCAGGTGGCCCAGCCATGGCATCTCCCGTGGGCAGCTTCTGCAGGCAGGAGACTGGAGCTGCCACAGCCATTGGGTTGAGTCTCCCTCCACATTGGGAAGGAAGCTCCCCGCTTAGCTGTCCCTCAAAAGCCAGCTCCAGGACGTGTTGGGCTGAGCCTCAGGAATCCCAGCACTTTCAAAGGAAACTGCCCTCCTGCCCACTCTCTCCACCCCTTTGCCCCCTCGGTTCCCCCCAGCTCATAAATCATTCACATAAAAAATGCTGACTTATGAAGCAAAGCAATGGAAAATTCTCTTAGCCTTGACAATTGTCTGGCACATCATTTGAGATTTCCTACACTCCCAATTTGCCGGCTCTCTGCTGGGCTGGTTCTTTCACGTTTAATGGGCATGGCCAGTGGCTGGCCCCATCTGGGGCGCGTGCACAGGCAGGAATGCCAAGGCATCTGCCGTCAGCTGGCCTAATGGATTCCCAGTGTGCGGGATGGAGCAGGGCTCTGGGAGGCTGCCCTCTGGCCCCTGAGCCTGGTTGCTGTAATGTGGCTTCCAGAAGCCCAGGGCACGGCATCCACCAGAGAGGTGAGTGGAGCTGGGAGGAGCCAGGCAAGGGTCTCCTCACCCCACCGCCTGCTTTAGGGGCCCACGAGCTGATTCAGAGCAGTAAGCTTCAGTGGTGAAGCCGCGTGGATCTCGTCTGTAGATGCACACACGTACACGCACACACAAGCACACACACTCGGTTATGATTGTGGTGTTCACGAGTAGTGAAACGGAAACATCTCGGGATGTGCTCAAGTCCCCTGAGAGAACCCGTGGTGACTGCAGAGCTCTGGGTGAGGCCTGGATGCTCCTTGTCCCTTCCTCAGGATCCTCCCTCTGTGGGGCAGGAGGCTGCTGCTGCTGTGGCCTAAAGGGCGAGTGTGCCTGGTGGGAGCAGGTTGTGGTGTGTGGCACTTTGCCCCACAATGATGCCTGAGCTTCAGTGGTGTGGTTGGGGGTTCAAGACTGTCTGTGTGCCCTGCAGGGGGTTCCTGCCCAGGCCTGCTGCCTTGCTGCCTCTCCAGGGGACCTCAGTTTCTGACCTCAGACAGTCCCTGGCATGCTGACGGGATACTGGATGTAAATGCCTATCTGTGTGTCCTCCCAGCTGACACTGTGGTGAGGGAACCCAAGCCCTGTCTCATGGGTGCCAGTGCTCCCAACAGACTCCAGTATGGAGATCCCCCTGCAAGTATCCCCGCCACGGGGCACCTGGCTCCTACAGGCCGGGGCACCCACCTCTGGTCCTGTGGATGCCCAAGCCACCCCTGTAATGACATCTGGCGCAGTTTGGTAAAGTCCATCAGTGCAAAGGTCCCCAGTCCCGGCTGGCTTGCAAGGTGCTCCCCGGGGTCCAGGTTCTTCACCAGGGTCACAGCCCTGACCCCTTGGAGCTCGGGGCAGCCGTTGCAGCTCTCACACCCTCAGAGCAGGGGCGGTTCAAACACTAAACGGCTCAAACATTTTCTCAAACCTGAACTTGACATAAGTTGAGTCAAGAGCAGGGGTCTCTGAGCCTGAAGGTCACAGGTCACCACAGACTCGCTGTGACATTCTGAAGTGAGATACTTTTGTTTTGTTTTGGTTTTTGAGCATAGAAAGGGTTGAAAAACAAAGACCAACAACCTCAAACCAAACACCTGTGGTAGCGTTCCTGCCCCAGGCAAGGCGGGACCCGGTCTGCCCACAGGAAGCGGTTTCCTCACAAGTCGAGGCGAGGCCCTGGGGAAGTATCACATTCATAGCCTTTCCTTGGCCACTTCGATGGTGAGAAGCTGCAGAGCTTGTGAATGTGGCACCCCAGTGGCGGATGCGGGAGGAACCCCCCACCACAGGCTACACTGACGCCATAGGGGCAGCAGAGTGGGTTCCAAAAATAGCTGGCACGTGGGAGGCAGGACCCCGGCTAGGCTCACACTCTCCTCTGTTGGACAAAAGCTTCCCCACCCCAACCCAGTGTAGAAGCTGGACGCCAGGCCCAGGAGCCTGTGGACACCCTGCCTCCCAGCCCCTCTGCTTCTCCGCTGGTTTCAGTGCGACTAGTGCTCCCCAGAGCTGCTCGGGGTCTGGTCACCCTCGGACCCTCTCTCATGTGCTGGCTACTGTTAAAACCAGTGCGGGCTGAACCTGGGATGTGACTTCCAGGTGGACATCAGAACCAGCATGTGTGAGCTGGGAGCTGTTCATGGTTTCCTACAGATGGCAGTGATGTGTGGAGCTGGGCCTTGGAATACCATCTTGAGGGCTCTTCCCACCTGGCCACTGGGCAGCGTCCTCTGGGCCTCAGTGCCCACCCCCGCTGTGGCTGCTATGATCACCACCGCTCCAGCTAACTGAAGCTTCCAAGACGTACCATGGATTCATGGGGTACTCGCATCTCCCTGGGACAGCCATGGTCAGATCCACATGTGTAGATGGAGAAACGGAGCCACAGAAGAGTTAGGAAATTGGCCTGAGGTTGCACAGCCAGAATGGGGCAGATGAGCTGGGCCATGGACTGGCCACGACTGGCTCCTTGCATGCTGTTTTGGGACCAGCACCAGGCAGCCTGGCCTGGCCTGCCCTACTCACCCCTACTTGAGGATGGTGGCAACTGAACCATCCCTAGAGCCTCCCCCAGGACAAGTGTCCAGTTGGGACTCACTGGATATCTCCATGAATGGGTGGATGGGTGAGTGGGTGGGCAGGTGCATGAATGGGTGGGTGGGTAGATATGTGGATAGATGGGTGGGTGGGTGCTTGAGTGGGTGGACAGATGAATGAATGAGTGGATGGTGGGTGGGTGGTGAGGAACAGAGCCCCCTCCCACCTGCCTAGAGACTTCTGGCTTCCCCAGCTTCCCACAACCAGACATAAGGAAACACCTGCAGGGCGTCTCTCCTGGAGGGCTTCCTGGCCCCCCTCTGCAGGCTGGGACCCCCCTGAGGGACTCTCACAGTGCCCACCGGTCATGGCAGGGACTACACTGTGTTGTGACTGTAATATCCCAGGTCACCCCTGGGGGGTGAGGGCCTTGAGGGTTTCTTTTGGCTGATTTACAGAGCCGGGTGGGCAGTGGGTGCTCGGTGTCCGTTTGGGGAACAGGTGGATGACAAAGGCAGCTCCAAACAGCTGAGAAGGTCCCTGGCATGGCCGGTGCTGCCCTGTGCCCCGTGGGTTCTCTACTCCCTGTTTCATGTCTGGGCCTTTCCCTCTTATCCCTCCATGGTTCTGCTAAAGGATGTGAAAACCCTCTGGTGACTCTGCCTCTTTGGAAATGACAGCTGCAAGTTTTTAGAGTCTTGTGCATGGTGTTACAGCTGTAACTTTCCTCCACATCATGTGGCAACCTCCAGTTTCCCCCAACAGAGGCCATGGGGGGGCTTCTCATCCCCGTGGGACCCGGTGCACATCAGGTACCCAGCAAGAGTCTAGAGAGTGGCTGGGACAGACCTGGCCAGGCTACACTTAGCGCCTTCCCTGTTGCTGACTCAGTTTCTCCAGACCCACCCTTTCCCTTCTGCTGGGACACAGTGGTTTCAAGGCGCTGGGTGACTCACTGCCTTTGGTATCAGGCCTGATATTTTGAGATCAGCTCTTGCAAATAGCTGAAACCTCAACAGGCCAAGTCTAAGCAAACACCTTGCCAATCCCCATAAAGAACAATTCTTGCTGCTCTTTGACAGACAAAAATGGTCCCTGGCAGAGGGTTCTTGGTGCAGACGACGTCTTTGGATGCCTTGCGAATGGCCAACTGCACATTCTTCCCGGAGTGGACTCAAGTATGTGGGGTGAAAGGACGCTGGTCTGGGCCTGGGTTCTCACATCGGCTTTACTGAGAGAGGCTTTTCCTCTACGTGGTTTATTGTAACAACTCTATTTCCCAGGATTTCTGCTTCTCTCAGCAGGGCCTGGAGCTCAGCCACAGCGTAGCTGTTTGCGTGGGCAAGGCCCCAGCGTCTGCTCACCGTGACACACCTGAGCCCTCCCTTCTCCCTGCACCCACCCTCCCGGCATCAGACATGGGACCATCTGCACACCAGGAGTGGCCATGCTGGATTTCTGGGTCAGCAGCCTCTCAGACTGGTGTTATCCCAGCCAGAGAGCAGCAGGTTCTTGGCGATGAACTTTGAGCTGTCTGATAAGTCCACCCTTGGATGTGAGGGCTCCAGCTTGGGATCCAAAGCCAGCTTCCTTCCAAAACTGTGGGCATGATGGGTCAGATTGTTAAGTTTGGAAGTGATTCACAGACAGAGGTTCAGCAAAGTCACTCTTGACTGGCAAACGGAACCAATTACGTTACGTGGCTTTCTCTCTTTGCCTGGGTTCAGCCGGTACTTATGACTAGTCACCTTTGATGACATACATCCAAGGAATTGAAAGTATGTCCCCTACGATGACATTACCTAGGTCCCTTTTAGGTCCTCCTGAGCCATGTTCAAACAGCTATTCAAGCCCAGGAAACAGAATCAAACGTTTTATTAAAAAGCGAATCACACACGTCTATATGAGCTGCGTCCGCCAACACCAGGGCCTCCGAGGCAGGGACAAGGCAGCGATTACCCGGAGTGGAAACGGGGGTGTTCAGGAGCCAACGGAACATTTAATCTTCATTTTCCTTCTGCTATTGTATTTTTTTCAGTTGAAAAAGACAGAGATGGGAGGACACCGTGTCTTTCTTCTGCCCTCGAGGGAGCCGCAGAGATGACTTATTCTGGCAGATCTCTTTCTAGTGATGCTCCCAGGACACAAATCCAAACTCACGGAAGAACAAAATACCTGCCAAGTTACAGCTGCACACCGTGGTTGGTGGGTGGCCCCCGACTGCTGCCCTGAGCCGGGACACTTCCCTAGGGACCAGATTGGAGAGGCTCTGTGTATAGGTGGTTCTTTCCCTGCTCTGGGTGGGAGAGACTCTCTTTGGGACAAGGCACAGTTAGTGGTCTTTGCTCGACTTTGGACATTCCAGCTCTCTGGACCCTTTACAGATGGTCAGAGTGGCCACGGAGACATTAGGGTCCCCTTCCACCCCCACCTGCCTGAGGCCCAGCCAAAGCCAGTGGTGGCCACCCAGGGATCCATCACGTGCCCTTCTCTGGAGGCTGAGACCTCCCCCCAGACTTTCCTCTGGACAGAGGTGCTGGGGATCTGGCCCTTAGTGTGGCTTGTGAGCTGGGAAGTCCATCAGAGACCATGTGCCAAGTGCCCTGCCCCGAACTGCCCAGCCTGTGTCTGCAGCAGTCTGGTGGCTCTGGAAAGGCAAGCTGGTCCTTGGCAACCGCTGAAAGGTAGGGAATATTCATCAAACAGGTGGTTGGTTTCTGTGAGTTGCTCACACCTCCTCACCTCTGTTGGGGTAAGGATGGACAGTTTTCTAGAAGGTTCCCTGACTCTTTAAGGAGGGTCAGGCCTTTGGCCTGTCTGATGCAGAATCTCCCACATGTCCTCACTCTCTCCACATAGATTACTTTTATTTTAAATGACTTCTGTTTAGTCTTCCTCTCTAAACAGTGACTGTTTTAAAATAATTTTGCAAGTAAAAAGAATCACTGTGATTCTTCCCCCCCCATGCCTTGTTTTGAAGACTAGAGTGTTTTTTTTTTGTCCCCCATTTAATAGCCAATTTGATATTTTAAAAAACTGAATGCGAAACAGAACAGAATCCCAGCATTTAAAATCAGGACGCTCACTACTCCCTCCAGGAATTCACTGAAGTCTTATCGATATTGAAAATAGATTCAGAACTGTCATTTCTATAAAATACCTACTTCCACTCGGTAAGCATGGCGTTCCACGGTGGAGGCAGAAATTCTCTCGAGTGTGCATGTGTATTTCTGGACAGAAGACCCTTGAGCCCGGCTCTTCCAGGAGGCGCTGGGCCGGCAGCCCCTGCACCCCCTGCACCCTGGGCCTCCCCAGAGACATGTGGCTGTTGGTGTGCTGGGCTTCGGTCGGCTGAGAGATGTCCCCACCCCACTCAGCCACAGCAAAGAGCTCACTCAACTTCCCTCTCTGCTGGTGAGACCCCTCCCAAGTCACGCTTGCCACGCGACCCGTGTGCACAACTTCCTGCCGTTGGAAATAAAGAGACGACCTCCCCCCACAAACCAGGACAGCCAGATCTAAGCTGCACAGGCCCCTCAGCTTGTGGGGTGCAAATGCTCGAAGAAGCTTGCTCCTCCATCAACATCTCGAAAACAAAGCTGTGCAGGATAAAACGCACACACAGAGCCCCCGGTCCCCCCAAAACACTACAAAGTTCTCTTTGTGCCCCGCAGACAGGGCAGCCGGCCGGCGCTCATAGACGCGGTTACAGCCCATATTATTATGCAATAGGATGTTAACCACACATTCTAATAAAAAATAAAATAAATAATAATAAACATTTGACCCAGAGTAAAGATCTTTCACGAGACGCCCTAATCATTTTTCTGCTCCGACCTCAGTTTTTTCTGGACCTGCTCCAACAAGCCCGGGGTGGCACGACAGCCTTCTTTGCGTTGTGAACAAAAGGTCTTTTTCAGTCCTCAGGGCTGTCAAGTTTATCCAAATATTCTCAGCTTACTACTAGCCCCTTTCTGAATTGATATTTCCAATAAAAGGACACTTTGTATCTTTAAGCCACACTGGGCTCCCCCTGCCCCTAAGCAAGGCTGCAGAGGGCTGGAAAGCCTGTGCACAGCCCTGGGCTTCCAGGGAGAGGGGCACATAGCAGCCGCGGCACCAGGTGACTGGGTGGGCAAGGGGAACTAGGGCTGCCGTCATGGCCGTGTGCTCCAGGAAGGAGGAAACGCAACCCACAGAGAATTCCTACCCTCTTGTCAGGACATCAGCCTCGGCCCTGCGTCCTCTTGCCTCGGGTCGGGTCTAATTTTGGCCAAGGCTGTTTGGTTTGCGAGTAGCCGCCAGGCGCGCTAAGTCATGACCACGCTCAGCGGCAGGAAAGAATTTATTCCAGCCGGGCCAAGCTGCGCGAAGCCTGTGTTCTGGGCTGTCAGCACTTAGGGGCAGCCAGTGGCCTCGCCAGAGTCCACCTTTAACCTCGGGGAAGGGCTATTTCGTAGCATCACCCCCCAGCTTCTAGGGCCCAAAGCCCGGTCTCATGGGTGTGCACGTGTGCACGTGTGTGTGTGTGCATGTGCGTCTTTGTGCTCACGCACACATGCAACCAACATCCTTCAAAGAGGCCTCTGCAGCCCCACAAAGGGCATTTCCTTCCCCCCAGCCTCCTCCAAACGGCTCTGATTAGCGCTAATGATAATTCCCATTAATCACCTTCAGTAACTGCAGCTGGAAACAAGGCTTCAGTGGAGTGACAGGAGCCACTTAGGTAGAATTTATGACCTGTGTGTGTACTGGCAGCCCTGGCCCTGACACCTCTGGCCTGCAGCTGACATGTGTGGCTCATGGCTGCCCAGCACAGAGCCCCCGGCCGTCCTGCTCCTAATCTGACTCCAGGATGCTGCCAGGCCCTCCTTATCCTTAGCTTAGAAAAGCAGAGGCTCTTTCAGGCCCAATGCAGGGAGCAGGGGTGGGTTTGGGGCTGGGCTGCCTGCCCCTAACTTGGGAAGGAAGCAACAGGCAATCACCTCCCCACCACCTCTTCCTTCCCCAGCCTGGACACACATCCTTTCTTCTCTCCAACCTTCGAGGGGACAGACCCCTTCAAGGGTCGGGGCTGCATCAGACCCACCTGTGACCCTCAGTGCCATGCACAGTGGGCAAGTGGTAGATGTCTGCTGGCCCCATGCCGGGCGGAGAGTGCAGCTGCTTGGGGGAACCCAACTGGCACCCTCCTGAGCCACCCCAAGGTCTTCTGGTCACTGCTGGGCCTTGGGGGACTGTGCACCTCCCCTGTCTACTGAACAGACCCCAGCAGAAGCCACAGCCTCTGACTACTGAGTGGCTCCTGGGCTCTTTCCTGGGGATCCTCTCCTTTTGTATCTCCCAGGGGAGAAATTTGGGGATGCAGCACTGGCCAAGCCTTCCCCAGGCTTGGGGAGGGAACGAGGATGGTGAGCCCCTGAAGCCCTGGCCACTCCGAGGCAGTGCTGGCCGGTGTGGGGAGAGCATGTCCTGCTCATACCCAGGGTGGGTGGCCATGAGTCTCCTGGCCCAACCACAGTAATTAAAATGTGCAATGCTCTGGTCTCTGTAGGGCCCACCTGTCTGTGGGGCAGCTGAGTGGGGGAGGAAGTCACTGCCTGGCAGCAAATAACTCTGTAGCCATTCAGCCTGGTTTAATTTTGCCTTTGCCCCAGGGGGCCACATGCAGGGGCTCAGGGTCATTACTAGGCTGTTGCCGGGGGTGAGCACGGAGGCCAGTGGAAATTCAGCATGTGGAAGGCTCCACCGAGGCTGTGCTGAAATGGAAGAGGCACCATGGCCCTGGTTCCCCCAGGAGACCCTGGGTGGGGGCAGCGTCACTGTGTCACCTCCCAGCTCTTCCAAGGGTGGCCCCTCAGCAGAGGCCTTAGAGTTTGTAAGTCTCAAGGTCAAGGTAAAGCTGTGCAGGGCCATTCAAGCTCCACTCCATGGCAAAACCACGGGTACCCAAAGAACCACAAATTCCCCAACCACACAGACCAATGCCCCAAACTGCCTTGCCCAGAGGAAGCGGGTCCTGCTCCATTTTCTGCCATGCCCCAGAGACGCTGGGGTAGGTGTGAGGACAGAGGATTAAGGCCACAGGGCAGCACTTTGCATCCTGTCTGGAAGTGTCCCTGCCCAAGGCCACGTGCAACAAGTTGAGGCAGGTGGGCACATAAACCGTGCCCCAGCAGACAAGACTCTGCTCTCCAGGGGTAGTCATGAAGGGGCGATGTGCTGGCCTTTCCACAGTGATACTGCCAGTTGTGGTGTCTTCAAACCCTGAGTCCAATTGTGCTCCGGGGACAGTCTGAGGGGCAGCTCATGTCTGTACAGACCTCTGGTCACACCACCCCAAGAGGCACCCAGCAGCCCACAGGGACAGGTGTACTGGCCACTGGCCCCCTGACTCCCTGGAGCAGGTCAGGACACAGCAGAAGGCCGTAGTCCCGGGGCTGAGTGTCCGGAGCCACAGGGGGACCCAGCCCGCTATGTGGAGTGTCAGGTGTACCTCATCCTCAGGGAGCCTCTCCCACCACAGAGCCCATGCGACCTGTTCCGCGGAGTTCTGGGGGTGACACAGGCCTGCTCTTTAGAAAGGCACATAAGCATCTCTTGGTGCCCTCAGCAACACACACAGGGGCTGTTTTCTCAACCCTGTTTTCCCGCTGCTCCCCATCTCGGGGGACCCGCCCTGCTATATTGTCGCCCCTGCTTCTGCAGCCTCCCGGCCTCCCTGTGAATGGAGACGTCTTGCTGCCAGAGCCATGGCTATCCTGTGTAGCTGCAGCTCTCTGCTTCAATAGCCTCCCAGTCCTGGGTGGGGGGAGGACTCCTGATGGTGGGTGAACACATGTCACCACGTGTCCCCTGACAGCAGAGTTTTCAATAAAATTTGGTGTCTGCCCTCAATGCTGGGGGTGGGGGGGGGACGCTAGGGCTAAAATAGAGACAAAAGTGGTATGGGGGGGGTCCAAGCCCATGCCGCCCTCCCTGGAGAAATGACTCCCCAGGGGTGAGACTGAGTCACATGGATCACCTTCCTGTCCCTTCCAGAAGGCTACCAACAGCTGCCCCTCAAAGCTGAGGCACATCGGGCTGCCATGACCTGGGGATGCATCCCTCCTGCCCCCTGCTCCAAGCAGGCTGGCGTCATGGTGGAGTAAGATTTGGGCTACATCCACCAATGTCCTTCTTTGCCTTTCTCTTCCCTGGACAAAGGACGATTATCCACTGTGGACTGCACACACTTCTGAGGGGCTGTCCTGCTGGCATATGAAGTAGGGGGTCCTGACTTCCCAGACACGGAGGGGTTCTAGGTGGTTAATGCTCAGGGTTAGCTCTGGGTCCTGAGAGACCCCAGCTCCATCCCTTGAGGTGCGCTGGGTATAGTTGGGGCCCCGGGCTGAGGTGGTCACAGGGAGGCCCCCCTGGCTGAGGTGGCAAAAGCAGGTACATGGCTCAGAGGCAGATGGTGCCTCTCAGAGGGCGTCTGTGGTGCATCCGTCACCCCCAGAGCAGAAATGTGCAGGAGGAATGCTGCCTCTTAACACAGCCCCCCACTTCAAAAAGGCCCTTGAGCTTCTCAATGGGACACTGTTTCTCAGACACTGCTCAACTGTTAAATAGGGTCTTCGCTGGATCACACACAGGAGGCTCCCCTGGAGAAATGAGAGCTCAGACCCCAGCCCACAGTGCCGCCCTCTCTCGGCCTCCATGTCTGGTCAGGGAGCTGTGCCCTCACAGAGGGGTGGACACCCACCATGGAGCAGTTGGAGCCCATCCCGGCAGAGCAGCTCAGGGTCTAGAAGAATCTGCTGCTCCCGGAGTTGGCTGGTCTCTCTTGCCCATGAGTGCTCTCAGCCATGTGAGGCCTGATGTCCTGAGCAGTCACACGGGGTCCGCACACATGTTCATCATGAAGCCATTGTGCCCTGACTGGCAAGGTAAAGGCGGTGTTTGACTCATTTGCCAAAGCTTTCAGACTAGTGACAGTTAGTGACAAGGGACTGTGGCCTGCTCATAGGAATGCACGGAGTTTATTACTCCTGCCCCTTAACTTCTTGCTGGGACCATGCTGGGCAGAGGTACCCCACTCTGAGAGGATGGCCAGACAGCATTCTGTAAGGAGTCTGAGGACACGGCCTGCACGCAGGTCCCTGGTCACACTCAGCCCAGCTACCTGCATCTACACACAGCACACATTTTCCAGGAGACCTTACGTGCTAAAGGCATCTGAACCCTGGTGTTACACCAGCTCCCGAGCAAACGTTCCCCCTGAGCACCCGTCCTGTTTCTGGCCTGGGCTCATTTCCTCACTGCTGAGCTCTGTCTGCAGCCGACAGGTAAGGCCAGTGGGCATATTCTCTTCTGCCACGTGGAGGACACATTTTCCTCAGGGGAAGAATGTAAAATTGCCACAAATTTTCTAAAGACCCTTTAAGAGAAGGCCTGAGCATTGTGAGCACCAACAGGACAAAGGACAATGACAGGAGTGGGGTGGGACTGGGTGTAAGAACGGAGTAACCGTACACAGAGGTCCCTCGCAGGTGGCAGAGGTCCCTCAAAGGTGACGCGGATGGGCTTGAGCTGGGGAGGCCACGCCGGCATTGCCTCTGACTGGAGCCCTCAGATCTTGCTGGCTGCTTCTTTTTCTGGAACCTTATCCTCAGGTCCCAGATGGAGGGGAGATCCTGATGAGTCTGACACCGCAGGCCCGGAGCGCTGTTCTCATAAACAAGAGTGGGACAAAGGCAGTCACTGTTCACCAGGAGGCTGGCGGGCCTGGGCTGGGGGCTGATTTGTGCTCTCAGTTTTCTGAAGTTAAAAATAAGTCTGCATTAAAAAACCCGCAAATATATATATAGACGTATGTGTGTACACACGTGTGTGTATCCTGAGACTCCAGCTCCAATGGAGACCTTGTAAGTCAATCACTGCAAGATGACCCAAGATGGCCGCGCCAACGTTGGTGGCAACTCTTGAGGGCATGACCTCTGTGAGGTCCTTGCAGCATCCTACCTGCTCGGTAAACCCAGGGGTGTCGTTTTCCTTAAAATGGCTTGAACAGGGAGGGAACGCACCTTGGAGGGACCCGTCACACACACTGGCACTGCAGACTCAGCACAAGAGAGAACCCACACTCAGAGTCCTGCGGTGAGGTCGGCCACATTTGTGTCTCGGGAGCCCCAGCTGGTTTGGTGCTCTGGGAAGATTGTCCACCCCGCAGTCACAGTGCTCCAGATGTTCCAGACCTTTTCAGCAAGGGTTGGAGCTAAGGAGAAGATGGACAACCTGCCTCTTTCATCCCCGTGGCAGAACCCTGGGCTCTGCTTGGAGACAGGGACAGGAGGGCTCAAGCCTCGTTCCAGCTGCATTTGGGGCCAAGGCAGGTGTTTGGGGCAGGGCAGCTGACTCTCAGGAGGTGGCTGCTGTGTCTGTGAGGCACATTCACTGCCAATGAGTTTCCGCAGCCACCAGGGTCTTTTGTCCTCTGTCCTCCTGGACACCACCCACTGCCCAAGTGTCAACCCTTGTAGGATGGGGTGGAGGTCTTGCATCCAGAGAAAACCCCTTTGAGGATCTACTTAACTAAGGCTCCCTGCAGGCAGGCTGAGCCCCAGAGAGGTGAGACCAGGAGTTTTACGGTAGCCTTTATCTGCCTACAGCGATGAGGGACAAACTTCCCTTGAAGGCCAGAAAATGGCCCAATGCCCCATGTCTGTGCTGTCCACACAGGCTGTGAGAGGAGGCCACGACATGACCAGCCCACCTCGCTGTGGCTCTGGGTGGACCAGGGCACTGGGACACTGACTTGTCTTCCTTCAGTGGCCTGGCTGTACTCAAGTCTCAGCATCGCCCCAAGAGCACAGCGAGCTGTACTTACTGGGACACTTTACAGCCTCATTAACATGCGTGGCAGGGTCTCTGCCTTGCCACTTGTGGCCATCCCAGTTGGGATTATTTCTGTCCTGGGGAGCTTGTCCTGGCATGATGGGGTGTTGGCAGGTGCCCAAGCTCCACTCATCAGATGCAGTGTCACCTGTGGTAACTCCGCCACTGTCTCCATGTCCCCGGAGGGCAGAGTGACCTCTGGCTGAGAACCAACGGTCAACAGTCCTTGCTTTGGAGGTAGAAGTCATTCTCACGACCATAGTTACCAGATTGAGGGCACAGGAAGAGAGGACCAATACAGGTGTTTCCAGGACCCAAGCATGGGGAGGAAGGAGAGGCTTCGCCCAGGGCTCTAGAAAATGCTGACTGGGAGCCACGTGCACATAAGCCTGCCAAACCCACTGTGCTACGTTTTCCTCAGCTGGAGCCAGAGACTCAGGAGGGGAAGGAGGCTGCGGAAGGTTCTCCAGCTCAGCAGGGGCTGGCCAGCATTTAGGAAAAGGTGCTTCCCGCCAGGTGTCCCCAGCATCTCAGGTCCTTTGAAGAAGTGCTTCATTGCTGCGGTAAGTGCGTGAGCAGTGCTGGGCTCTGACAGGCAATTCCTTTATTTTCAGGGCATCCCCCAGCAGGGCCGCCTGACAATCAGGTCCCTGTTCATGGTCCAGGTGGGGGTACACGGACCCTGAGGCTGTAAGCTAGGTCTGCCTGCCAGGTGCACAGGCCATGCGGGCAGCCCAGGGTCTGGCCCCAGGTGGTAGAGATGAGCCAGGCCTCCAACATTCCTCCTGGAGCAGCAGAAGCCCCTTGTCTATACCAGGCTGAGGATGGTGGTGGCTCTTGAGGTGCCACTTGAGGTCATAGCAGGGAAGTTGCAGCCTTGATGTGTGTCTACATCTGGACAAAGTGCAGGCCACTGTGTCTGCTCTGCAGTTTGCAGGATGGGAAGCAAAGTTGCTCCACCTTTAGGAGACACGGCCTTCTGGCTGCCCAGAATGAGGGTGGGTGGCAGTGGTCTCCGGTCCTGAGTGTCTCTGCCTTTGGGAATTTCTCTGCCAGGGATGGGGCATTGCCACACTGGCCGTCTCCAGGCCCCCTTGTCACTGGGCTAGGCCTGTCCTGCAGCCAGGGCCTGCCTCCTCCCTCTTAGGCACCCGGGCGCTCTCCTCTGGGAGACAGGTGGCCATTGAGCTGCCCCCCTTGCCTCTGTGCAGGACTTGGTCTCAGAGATGTGGCCTCTTGTCTTCTCCAGCCTAAATGTGACCTGCTGGAAGGGGCCTAGGACCTAGCTGTCCCGTCCCAGCTTGCACTGTGATGATGTACGCTCAGCACATTGGAAGGGGAAAGGAAGCTGCACACTGCCCATCTGCAAACATGCCGGCCACCTACTGCGGGCGTCCCCAGAATGCAAGATACCCTGTGATCAGCACCTGTGGTCGGCACCTGTGCTTAATGGGCCACGGACTGAGACCACCCCAGGAATGGAGTGGAGAGTCAGGTACCAATCCAGGCGGAGGGTCCTTCCAATATCATGTGATCCAGAACACCTTGTCACTCACTTTTTAAGAGACGTTGTTAGTTGTTTAAGGCATTCTCTATAGTGTTCACGGGAGACTGGGGCCTCCATAACAATCCAGTTTGTGGGTATGGACATCGCGGGAAAGCTTCTGGACCCTGGAATGGGTCACATTGCCCCTTTCTCTTGGGTGGAGAGGTCTGAGCAGCACAGGGTGGGTACCTCGAGTCTGCCTATGTGCAGGGCTCTCCCTGGCTTCTAGGCAGACTCCCTTGGCTGCTCCTGACTCAGGTGGAAACTTCGTGCAGGAGAAGACGCAGAGGCTGGTGTCGGATGTCCAGCCATAAGGGTGGCCAGCGTGGCTACCTCTAAGCCCCTATCCTGAGGCATGGCTGAGGTCATCCTGAGGTCAGGATCCCTTGCCAAGCCCTGGGGGACAGTGAGGGTGAAGTGAATCAAGGCTCTGCCAGCTGGAGGGTCCCTCTAAGGAGTCTGGATCACCTTAGATGGAACGTTAAGTGGGTGGCCCCCAGGACAGTCTAGGCTCCTCAAGGCACAGGAGTCTGCAGGAGCCAGGGCAGAGTTAGGCTCCTTGATGACACATTTTCTAATGACCCCAAGAACAAACCCAGAGCCTGTGGGTGACCCTACAGGTATCCTGCTGGCCAGCTCCAAGAAATGGCAAGAAGTGCCCCAGGGCCTTCCCTCCCCAGGACTTAGCCTGCCCTGTAAACTTCACTGCCTCAGGCAACGTGCTCTCCACACCCGGTTAACTTCAGCCACAGGAGGGAACTTGCAGGGGAGGGGCAACGGCCCATGGACTTCCTTCCGTTTCTCTGCCTTTCTCGCTGGGACCTGTGTTCTAGTCCGCCTCAGGGCACTGTCCAGAAGTGGCACTCAGCCTGATTGAGGAGCCTTTTTCCAGGTTGCCCACGATCCCAAGAGGCCCCGAGCACCCCCCGGGGGCAGGCTGCAGAGGACGGCTCCTCCCCATCGCCCTGTCACTTGTCACATGATGGAACTTTTATGAGGACCAAATGTGGCCCGACCTCCACCCTGAGCTGTCTATTGTTCATTAAACTGGGCAGAAGCCTTGGGGGGGAGCCCTGAAATTTAGAGGGGGACAAGCTGGGGGCGGGGGCTGTCTAATGTCTGTTTTCAATATGTGGCCAATCACGGCCTCTTTTTTTCCTGTTTAGTATAATTTTATACTGGGTGGATGTACTTAGGGCCGGAATGGCCTGACAGTGATGATTAATACCGTGCATCAGGAGATTCCAGCGCAAGCGTTCGGAACAAGCTGTGCGGAGCGACTCTCATCAGATGGCCAGACCCACAGGCCTATTAAAAGCAGCAGGAGGCCTTGAGGCTTAATCACAGAGGCTGGGCCCGTGGAGGGAGAAGAAAGGGAAACGGACAGGGGAACAAATAAAACGATAGAGCAGAGAGGCAGAAATGCTACTGCAACCCCTCCCCTCCCGCCGCTGCTAGTGGCAAGGGGGGAGCGGGCACTGGAGGGGAAAGAGAGTCAGCAGAGAGCATTTGGGGGAAGAAAAACAATTAAAAACTGCAGCCAGCCTCAGGGGACCAGGCTGCCCTACCATGGGAAGTGTCGTGAGGATGGGCATGGCTGGGGGACAGGCAGAAATAAATTAGCGTATGGGCATAGTGGGACCTCAGGGGCAGTGGAGGGGGTGGCCTGGGAGTGGGGAGACAGGCTTGTGAAGATCAGAGGAGAAGAGCCCCCACTTTGACATGCTGGTGGCCCCTGGAAGGATGGCCACCTGCCTGTTTGCCAGGAGCTGTAGGGATTGTCCTGCTGGAGGCTGCATTTCTCATGGCACAACCCCGCTCCCTCCTCCGGGCATTCTCTCTGGGTGTAAAGTTTGTGGTCATCCTGTCCTCTCTAGAGCCTGGGGCTGGGGTTGGAGGGGGCCATGGCCAAGCCTAGTCCTCCCTCAATGCCAGCTCACAGGCACTAGGGTGCCTCCCAGAGCTGGTGTGTGAGTTCTCACAGCGGGTCAGAACCCCCAGATGGGCTGGAGATTGGGGGACTGGTGTATGGGGAAAGAAGTCAGAGATGGGGATTGTGATGTAGGGAATTGAGAGGGAGGGGTAGAGGGAGGAAGAGAAAGAAGGAAGCTCAAACATGGAGGATATGGCCAAGTCGGACAGGAGATGTGGTGCAGGGGAAGTATAGTGAAGGTAAATGTGCTGCAGGTGAGGTATAGTGAAGGTGTAGTGCAAGTGAGCTGTGGTGCAGGTGAGGAGCAGTGCAGGTGTGGGGGGTGCAGGTGAGGTATTGTGTAGTACAGGTGAGCTGTGGCACAGGTGAGGTATGGTGCAGGTGAACTGTGGTGCAGGTGAACTGTGGGGCAGGTGAGGTGTTGTGCAGGTGAACTGTGGTGCAGATGAGCTGCGGCATAGGTGACCTGTGGTGCAGGTGAGCTGTGGTGCAGGTGAGGTATGGTGCAGGTAAACTGTGGTGCAGGTGAGCTGTGGTGCAGATGAGCTGTGGCATAGGTGAGGTATGGTACAGGTGAACTGTGGTGCAGGTGGGGAATGGTGCAGGTGAGCTGTGGCGCAGGTGAGCTGTGGTGCAGGTGGGGAATGGTGCAGGTGAGCTGTGGTGCAGGTGAGCTGTGGTGCAGATAAGCTGTGGCATTGGTGTTCTATGGTGCAGGTGAGGTATGGTGCAGGTGAACTGTGGTGTAGGTGAGCTGTGGTGCAGGTGAGCTGTGGTGCCGATGAGCTGTGGCATAGGTGAGGTATGGTACAGGTGAACTGTGGTGCAGGTGAGCTGTGGTGCAGTTGGGGTATGATGCAGGTGAACTGTGGTACAGGTGAGCCGTGGTGCAGGTGGGGGATGGTGCAGGTGAGCTGTGGTGCAGGTGAACTGTGGTGCAGGTGGGGAATGGTGCCGGTGAGCTGTGGTGCAGGTGAACTGTGGTGCAGGTGAGCTGTGGTGCAGATAAGCTGTGGCATAGGTGATCTGTGGTGCAGGTAAGCTGTGGTGCAGGTGAGGTATGGTACAGGTGAACTGTGGTGCAGGTGGGGAATGGTGCAGGTGAGCTGTGGTGCAGATGAGCTGTGGCATAAGTGAGGTATGGTACAGGTGAACTGTGGTGCAGGTGGGGAATGGTGCAGGTGAGGTATGGTACAGGTGAGCTGTGGTGCAGGTGAGGTATGGTGCAGGTGAGCTGTGGTGCAGTTGGGGTATGATGCAGGTGAACTGTGGTACAGGTGAGCCGTGGTGCAGGTGGGGGATGGTGTAGTTGAGGTGAGGTGTAGTGCAGGTGAACTGTGGTGCAGATGAGCTATGGTGCAGGTGAGCTGTGGCACAGGTGACCTGTGGTGCAGGTGAGCTGTGGTGCAGGTGGATTGTGCTGCAGGTGCAGTGCAGGTCGAGGTGCTGGGCAGAGTCTGACACTGCCCTCCTGATGCCTGTCACCTGTGGCCTGGAGACAAGGGCAGAGCTGTGGGACCGAATGGGTTTTCTCTCTAGGGAACAAATCATTCTTGATTGGAAATGGACAGATTGGCAGGGAGGGAGGCTCAATTTTGCTGGAAAGTTTGGGAGGAAGCAGTTTGATTTAGGGGCAGGACAGGCTTCAGAGAAAGGAGGCTCTACCTGATCTTCCCAAGCCCCACCTCCTCCCCTGCAGGGGGGTTCACAACACCCAGACCTACTGAGACCAAGGCAGCCGCTATTATGAAGTTGAGAAAAAAATAAAAGATAAAACATTCCTCTGAATTTTCCCACAAAAATCACCCAGCCTGTCAGAACAGATCCCAAAGTGCTGCTTGGTCAGTGATACCACGTGCTGACAGTCCTGGGCACCTGTCTCAGGGCTAGGGAGGTGTAGGCTGCCCTGGTGGGGTAAAGGCCATCCCTTTGGAAGCCTACAGGGGCAGCTCCCATAGACGCTAAGTAGGCCCGGGCAGAGTTTTCCCCCTAAACGCAGCAGGCAAACAGGTGTTCCTAGGGTGGAAATCGGTCCTAGATCTTCAGAACACTTGGGCCAAGCAGATCCTTTTCTACCTGGAAGGGCCAGAAAAACACACGGTGGCTGAACCCTGTTGAGAGTCCCTCTGACCCCCTGAGGGCCCACTGGTCAGGGTGGCGGTGGACCCTATGGGAAGAAAGTGCCTCTACTCAGAGACCCACAAGCTGGTGGACACACTTCCAGATGCCTGGCCCAGTGAGCCAGTGGCCATTCGCAGGGCATGAGGCTCGTCTGGTTGGCTATGCCCCATCCAGTGGACCGACTGCCACCTGTCACTACACCTGTGCTCTGCTAACGTGGAGAGAGCTGAGGCGAAGCCCTATAAACTCCCCTTAGAGTGGGCTGGGGGTCGTGTATTCCAGAAGTGCCTGACACTGGCTTAGTTCTACCCACTTGGGCACACAAAGAGTGAGGCCTGGATGTCACATTGAGAAGAAGCCTGGCTGACCTGAAGCTCTTGTCCATGGAGGGAGGACAGAGCCTGGCTCAGCTGCATTATGACAAGGCCCTGCCTTCCAGGCACCCCAGGGCTCCGGACCAAGACAAATTGTGCCCAAGATCTGCCTGGGGGGCTGGGCCAGCCGTGCAATCCTCCTGCCACCCCTCCCACCATGCCCCTCTTCCCCAGCTCTTCATCTTAACACGCAGTGTCACCAAGCTAGACCCTGATTGCGTGTCTGGACATGTAGACAGGGCAACAGAGACCAGAGAAGGGTGGGAGTAGCTGCTCTGAGGACACCAGCTTGAGGATGGTGTAGCTGAGCTCCCTTCCTGCCTTCCAGGTAGCTTCTGCTTCCCCTACCCCACTCCCCATGGCTCAGGGCCTGGCCAGGCAGAGAAGAGGATGCTTCTAGCTCGGTGGAGGGGACAGAGCTGTGAGTTCACAGCAGAGGGCGCCTCAGCAAGCCCAGCACCGGGCTGCTGAGGGCCCTGGGCTGCCAGCTCCCAGGGCCAGAGCAAGGGAGGCCCCACAGGCAGCTCAGCTGGGAGCCTGGTAGACCCCTGAAGTGTAGGCGGTGGGAGCTGGCACTCGAGTGGGGGGAGAAAGTGCCAGCTTCAACTTGTCACCTGAGGTCTGTCTGGGCTCCACTGCACACCAGCCAGGGTAGGGGAGGGTCTTTGCTGTCCAGGACAAGAACACCCCCTAGGTTTAGGGCGACAGCTTTGAAATGAGCTTGGAGCCAAGCCCAGCGGGCGTGGAGGATACTGCTTCTGTCAGGTGCTGGGTGCTGAGAGGCAGTGGTGGAGGCCTTGCTGCCCACCCCGTTTCCTGCCCTGACACTTGCTGGGAGCCTGACCTCCAGGTTATCGGGGCAGCAGCTTTGGCGATGACCTCATTAAGCAAGGTGCCACGTCAGCACCTTTCCGAAGCTCCTTTTATCACTCCCAGTGTGCTGGTGCGGGCCGTCCACACCTCCTCCCTGACACGGTTCTATCTTATCTCCCGCAGGGTGGGGACCCTCGCTGGGAGCCAGAGAGCAGGCCCAGGAATGCTGCATCCAGACAGCCTGGCCATCAGCCGCTGACACGGGCAGAGGAGGGGCAGGGCCAGACTGGGATTTCTTGCTGACAAGATTGTGCAGAAATGCATTGACTCCTGGCTTTTAAAATTCAATAATCGCTGTGGTGATTATGTGTGCAAAGCCCCCCAGCCTGTGCTGCTGCACTGTGCCCCACCCCCACCAGCTGCCAAAGGTTCTTTCCAGGCCGGGCCTGTTCCAAACTGCCTCTTCTAACACCTCTCAAAGTGGGGCGCCCATCACAGCCTCTACAGCACAGGCTCCAGGAAGCAGGCCATCCTTTCATCTGGGCCTGGGCCACCCCCTATTCTGGGTTCACTGTAGCCCTGGCCCCCGTGGGTGGAGGGAAAGATAGACCTAAGAGCTGGTGTCAGGAATGGGAGACAGGGTTGGCGGCACCTGACATTCAAGGTCACTTTCCAAGAGGGGCTTCTTGAGTTCAAAGGCTCTGGGAGCTTTGCGGAGGAGGGTCCCTTTAGGAGGCCTGTCCATCCCTCCCCACCCCCCAATCCTCCGCCAGCCTTTGTGAGCCGCAGAAGCCATGCCCACTTCTCTGAATGAAGACAGCTCTTTGTCTGATGTCCTTGGCCCACAGATTTTAGGGATGGTGCTGAATAGCTGCCCCTATGCTGGCCTCTCTCCACTCTGCCTCTCCCAGGGCGGCCCACGAATACTAAGAAGCAACCTGGCTGGGCAGCCGAGTGTTTGCCACAGAACGCTCAGGCCAGGGCCCAGCTCTGGAGAACAGTAAGGGCCAGACCCTGGGTTGAGCCAGGGAGCCTTGTCTTCACAGCTGAATCAGCACAGAAATGCTCAGGGGCCCTGAGGACTGTGGACAGGCCAGAGCCACTGGGCTGAGGGCTGGGCCTGGGGGGACAGGCATCTCCTCTGTGCCTCTGGTGGAGCTCTGCTTCCCGCTACCTGAGGGATTCTTGCTGTCCAGTGTCCTGCCAGAGGCCTGGGCAGCCAGACCCCTGGCTTGGTTCTGGCCTCAGTTCTAAGCCTAAGCCATTTAGATGCATAGCTTGGTGTCCGAGGCTCATAGGAACCTAAGCCTGGCACCAGCCCTGGGGATGCCCAGAGGTAGCATGAGGACCTGGGGCAACCTCTGTGTGTGATAAGCCCCCTTCTCCTGACCACACAGCCCAGTGCCTGCCCTGTCTCTCCCACCCCAGCCCAGGGCGTACAGGGGATTTGAAGTAGGGACCAGGGGCAGGTCTGGATTGGGGGTGCACCCTGCTGTGGCCCAGGCATGGGTTTTGTCCCTTAGCCCAGGACCAATCTGTTCACCTTGGGTATGCCCCAGAAGTCTAAATCTGGGGGCAGCAGGAGGTCAAGGACTTCTTAGAACTAACCCTATCCAGCACAGAGAAAGACCTCTGCCCCCAGACCTGCAGCACACGTCAGCACCCACTGTGTGCAGAGCTTTGGCTGGGGCAAGAGGATAGGGCTATGCTTTCCTGAAACAGAGGGACAGCCCACTTACTAGAGGGACTTACGTCACCCTATGCCCAGATTCAGGGTGCTCGAGATGCCTTCCTGGACTAATGCCAGGGCACCAGTGACTGTGGTCAGGGTGCCTGGAGCTCCTAGGGAGTCACCCTCCCTGTGCCTGGTTTCCCACCTGAAATGGGACTAAGTCTCTTTCGGCATCTGGGCTTACTCTTGGCTGTGCTGTGCCTCTCTTATGGAACTTCATGGAAAATTGCCATCCAGGGCAAGCAGCCTGGGAGGCACAATCCCAAGTCTCTGCCCACATTCCCATTCCGGGGCTGCACACCCTCTTGGAGCCCTTCTGCCCTGCCCAGAAGACTGAGACCCTGGGTCCCTGAGCACTTTCTGAGGTCCTCAAGGTGCTCACAGTGAGACATTTCCTGATGTCCCCGAGGTAAGATCTACATGTTGCCAGTGCTGAGTACTTACGGAAAGGAGCAGGGCGCAAAGCCAGCCCCAAGGCTTAGGTATCATTGGCCCCTTGCTCATATCCCTCATTGTACAGATGAAAACATGGAAAAGAGAGAAGGCAAAGCTACAGGTAAATAGGTGACAGGTCTTGATCAAGAGCCAGCTCATTTGCTGAGTGACTTGTGCAGTCCGTGTCACATTTGGGTCACTGGGAGGGCCCCAGGGAGTGCTGTGCACGTGAGGCAGCCCTTTCCCCACAGAGTCACCAGCCTACACCTCAGAGTGTCAGTGTGACTCCTGGTTTCAGTGCAGCCAGGGTGAGAAGATACCTGGCAGGCACATCTAGAAGGGCAGCAGACCCTCACTTGAGCCCACTCGGGGGATGCAAATGGTGGGCCTGGCTGGCCATCAAGGGTGGACGTGAGACAAGGGAGACAGAAGGGCAAGAATGGAGATGGGAGAGGGTCATGTGGACAGCTCCATGTCCCAGTTGGAGGATGGGGCTCATGAAAAGGAACCATGGGACAGGAGTATCCCCAGAGTGTCCAACCTATGCATTTTGGGGGGTGCCATCCCCAGCTCCAGTGCACCACCCAAGACCCCTGAGTCCTCCTCAACCACAACAGACACACGTGTCCAACCTGTGCATTTGGGGGGTACCATCTCCAGCTCCATGCACCACTCAAGACCCCAGACTTTATGAGTCCTCCTCAACCACAACAGACACATTAGCACCCTTAGGCTCTGCCCTGGGACCCCAGATCCCTCTGCCTGTGTGGGCAGAACTCCAGGAACAAACACTTCCAGTGACATACTGGGGAGGGCACACCGCTCACCACCTTAGGGCACAGCCAATGGGAGAAACAAAAAAGGAACCCTGATAAACAGTTTCCATAGCCAATATTTTCCACATTCAATTATTTTTAAATTAAATAATCTTTCCCTAGGAGAAAAAGGAAAGTTCCCACTCAGCGCAGCCCTGCCAGGTCTCACAAAGCCCACATTGTGGGGTGCTGACGGAGACAGAGTCTCCCCAGAGCCCTCCCCTCAATGCCCCCTTTTATAACTATGCTCGCAGGCAGCCCCTCAGACTGCCTCCCTGTGTAGTGGAGACCCTGGCCCACAGCCACGTGGTCTCTTTGGGGCTCTTGTTGGCTCCCAGGAGCCTTGGGCAGGGGGAGGGCCGGGGGGAGGACTGAGCAGCCTTGGGTGGAGCAAGAAGATTGCCAAGAAAAACTCTGGGCTACAGAAGGCAGCATGGGAGGATCTGAGGGATGGCTTGGGCAGCAAAAGGGCTCCTGCTGTGTCCATGGGGTACATTTGGAACCAACAGCTGGAAGAGCATGGGATTTGCAACCAGCACCTCAACATTCCAGACCCAAGTACTTTTCTTAGTGGTTGAGTATTGTTAGGTGAGGCGCCTGAGAAGTTTGCACCTTGTTATTGCCACCTGTAAAAGGGGATGATACCCACGCTAACCGTGCCCTACAGCCGGGACAAGGATAATGGAACATGAACGCAGCCCACAGTAGAGGTGCATGTAACTGTCTCCTTAAGATGGATGTGCACATGGGATGATAAAGGGGGAGTTCTGGAGTTTCCAGTTCTAGAGATGGCAGAGTAGCTTTTAATGGATGCACCCACCCACAGATAACAATGATACACTTTGAACAAAATAATTTAAAAAACGAGATTTGAAGGCATTAGAGCAGCCGTTCTCAACCCGTGGGTCATGACCCCTTTGTAACAAGGAAAATACATCCCGCATATCAGATATTTACATTATGATTCATAACAGTTGTAAAATTATAGTTATTTAGGTAGCAACAAAAATAATTTTATAGTTGGGGGTCACCACAAAATGAGGAACTGTATTAAAGGGTTGCAGCATTAGGAGGCAATAGGAAGGTTGAGAACCACTGTGACTAAAGCATTACAAGAAGCAATTACAAACTAGAGAAATTCAATCTTTGAAAGAAGGAATTGCATGATGAGGTCCACATCTGTCTAGATTTTCCCTTGAGACCACTGCCCAGTCCACCTAGTTCTAGCAGGGCAGCTAGAACTTGAATGGAAGGCTGTGGTCTTGTGACATTGATGTGGACAGAGGACAGAGTTTGAGGTTGCCAGAGCATCTGTAAATTGAGGGGAGAAATCTTGGAGGAAAAGGTGTCACAGAGAGATGATCCCCCAATGTGCATATAAACTCCCTCAATTCTTGGGCTTAGTGTCAAATTGCCCATGCCTGAGGGAGGCTATAAGCAGCCTAGTAGAAAACAACAGCTGGAGATTAGAAGTAGCTGAGCAAAGATTTTTGTCTGCTGCTCACCAACAGCAGGGGTTTGGAATATGAATCTTGTCAATTTTGATGGGCTTGATAATCATCTTCAGATTTCCATTACAACCTCAGAAGGGCTTTCGCTTAAGAACAAAGACTATGCCCTAAGTATAAGGACAAAACTGAAAAAGAGCCACTCTAATGAAGTATATAGTTAAGCTTCAGCAAGTTGAGGGTGAGCACTAGGGATTAAAATACCTGCTAGAACAAAACTTCAAACTCTTCAGAGGAATATAACAGAATCCAGAGTTTCTATAATGTATCATCTACAATGTCTAATACAATAAGAAAAATTACTAAATGTGCAAATAAATAGGAAAAAATGACTCATAGTCTAGAAAAAACTTAGCCAATGCAAACCAACTCTGATAATCATCCAGATGTCAGAATCAGCAGATTTTAAGATAGCTATTGTAAATACATTCAAAGACTTAAAGGAAAAAGTGATCACAATGAACAAACAGATGGGACATGGAGCAGAGAAATTAAGAACCAAAGGGGAATTCCAGAACTGAAAAGTAAAGTGCATGAAATAAACAATTTTCTGGATAGGGTTTTAATAGCAAGTTGGAAATGGTATAAGAAAGGGTAAGTGAACTAGAAGACAGATTCATAGAAATCATCCAATCTAAAGAACAGAAAAAATATTGAAATAAAATGAGCACAGCCTCAGTGACCTGTAGGGCAAAATCTAATTTATGTATAACTGGAATCCTAGAAGGAGAGAAAAGATAAAGTAGAGCAGAAAAAAGAAAAAAAAAGGGAAAGGAATAATGACTGAAAAAGCACTAAACATAAACATGTTGAAAACATTAAGCTCCTGTGGCTCAAAGGAGTAGGGTGCTGGCCCTATATACTGGAGGTGGCGGGTTCAAACTGGGCCCCAGCCAAAAACTGCAAAAAACCCACAAAAAACAAAAAACAGCCAAGCTAACAACTAACAACTTGCATCTAGAATATACAAAGATCTACTAAAAATCCATCAATAAAAAGACAATCCAATTAAAAAGTGAGCAAAAGACTTGAACACTTCACAAATTCAGTTACATTGAAACCTAATAAGCTCATGAAAGCATCAGTTATCAGGGAAAAGCACACTCAACCCACTGCAAGATATTATTTCATATGCACTGAAGTAGTTAAAATGTAAAAGACTGATGGACAACACTGAGTGTCAGGGAGGACAGGAGCAACTGGAACTCTGGGCTCATCTCAACTCTCAACCAACAGCTAGAATTCCTGTTGCTGGGGGGTATGCGAAATAGTATACCACTTGGAAAAACAATCTGGTGGTGTCTCGTAAATTTACACCTACACATATCCTATAGCTAGCAATTTGGTTCCTAGATAATCCACACTGAAGTGAAATGAAATTAAAACTTAGGTCCTCAAAACGTTTGTACAAGAATGTTTACAGCAACGTTATATTATCCATAACAGCTCAAACCCAGAAACCATCCAAAATGCTTGTCCACAGGATAATGGCTAAACCACCTGTGATGTAGTCACAACATGGGATACTACTGCTGTACGGTAAGAAAGAATAAACTGCTGATCGATGCAATGACACAATTGAATCTCAAACATCATTATGCTGAGCAAAAGAAACCAGATTCTAAAGAGAACACACTGTTTGAATCTCTTTGCATGAAGTTCAAAGACAGGTAAAACTAATCTAAGGCGATAGCCATCAGAACAGTGGCTGTGCTTTTGCCCTTGGGGGATATTGTCTGGAAGAGGCCAGCAGTAATGGAAATACCTTCTATCTTGATTCTAGTGGGGGCTACATCTGTCAAGAGTCATCCAAGTATATACTCATGACTGTGCATTTTATCACATATATCACATATTGGACATGGTGGGGGCTCCGAGGCAGCTCTATCACTTGCTATCCTATTCATAAACTGTGGACACTAAGTTCAGCAAGTTGCCCTCTGGGCAGGCAGACGGGCAATGTGGGAGAGGGTGTTGCTGAGTTAGTGGGTGGCCTAACCGCTCCCATCTGCCTTGGGGTATTGGTAGTTAATTTCTCTCTCCCAGAATTTCCCACAAAGAACGTGACCTTTTTAGGGGAATGAGGGAGGGGATTCTCTTTGGAAATATTCATCTACTTCCCCGAGGACCTGGAATGGAACTGAGGATTTCAGGGTTGTTTCTGGGCTTTGGTGAAGAGGATGTCAGTGGCACAGGTAAGCCACGCTGGCACGAAGCTGCCCTCACAGTGTCCACTGTGTGCTGAGTTTTCCCAGCTGCCTCATGCAGGACAAGTGAGGCAGGAAGGAAAGTATAGCAAACCTGCATTTTTGGTATTTCTGATCTTTCAGGTTATTAAGTACAGAGGCTTCCCAACTTGAGGCGAGGTTACTTCCCAATAAACCTGTTGTACGTTGGAGATGTGTTTAATACACCTGATCTGCGGCCCATCACAGCTCAGCCTTGCCTGTCTTAAATATGCTCAGAACACTTACATCAGTCTGCAGGTGGGCAGAACCTCCTCCGGCGACATGGCCCACTGCAGGTGTCGGCTAGCCTCTACTCTCAGGCTTGTGTGGCTGACAGCGTCCAGCATCAGGAGAGGATCGTACTGCATGTGGACAGCCTTGGAGAACACCAAATTTCACAAATGGCCGTATAGTTTCTGTTGAATGCGAATCATTTTGGCACCATCTCAAAGTTGAAAAATCCTACGTTGTCCTAAGTCAGGGCCCCCTGCAGGTGTGCTGTCTGATGTGCTGTTTTCTTTCTCTGTCTGTTCCCATGAGGGGCCACATTGGTCAGGCCAGCCCAGCAGGTTGATCTCCGTCTGATTATTCCACTCGGGAGCTGTTTCCCAAGCACACAGCTCATCTGCCGGTTTGCACCCCTGCCTTCCTCTCCGGACTATAAGCTCTCTGAGGCCACAGCCTGGGTCATGCTGGGCATGAAGGTGTGTGAGACCCAGTCATTACCTCTGGGACCCATGCCAGACATCTGTCAAACTCTGCTGGACGGCCGTCCCTGTGTGGGTCTTGTACTCACAAACTTGCAGCCTGGATGCGTACCCCATCACAGCCAAGGAGAAGCAAGGGCCAGGACCGGCAGTGACATAGCTGACAGGGTGAAGGACTGACTGGACAGTCCCACTCTCTAGCCTGGAGCCCTGGCCACCCCACTGTCCCGAGGGATGGCGCCCTGGGTTGAGGGTTGCAGGTCCAGGGGACCCTGGCCGCTCTGCCCTGCTGTAGCAGTCCCCACTGCTCAGCTTTGCCTCCCGGCCTGGGGGCACAGAGGTGCCTTCCTTCACCCACTCCATGATTTCTGTGCCCCCTCCCACCCACCCCTCTGGCTATTCATTTCATAAAGAGGCTGTTGTTCATCTAGATGGTCTTTACAAAGCACGTCCCCAGTGAGTGGAAACATTTAGTTAATAATTTAACACTGTGCTGTCTGCTGAATTTTCAGGCCCCCAAATAAGATCGATGGAGCTAACAATCGGCTTATTGAGTTTCCCGGCTCCATTTCCTGAAGACACAGAGAGCGGAGAGGGGATAGCCTTGGAGTGGGGGAGGGGGGCACCGTGGAGAAGGAGAAAAATGTAGATGGTATTGATGCAGGTTGTCAAAAATAATTGTTTTGTTTTCCCTGGGAATGTTCCAGACACCCCCGGAAGCACTGATCCATAACGCCTGCTCTCCAGGCGAGGGAGTTTGGCATTTATGGGCATTTTGCTGCCCACTCCTGAGATGCTCATCAGGTACGTGCTCCGGCCTCATTATGCTGCGTGTCTCCCCAAATTGCTCAGGAGGGCGGCTGAGGCAGGTGAGGGGACCCCCACACACACCTTCTCATTGCCCTCCGCACTTGGGACTTGCCACAGGAGGCTGGGACCACTGGGGCTGCGCAGTGGTGTGGTGGAGACGGCATGGATGAGGCCCTCATGAGAGCTCTGCTGGCACCAGTGACCTCAGGAAGACCCAGATCTGGAAGCCCCCATGGTGTTTTGCCAGAAGAAAAGAGTCACCCTTTGCCTATGAAGACATTTGACTGCAAATTCCAGACAGTGGACCTGCCAAATTCAGGGAGCAGGTCCATCCACATGCAGCACTGAGGGTCTGCCACTGAGGCAAGCGTCGGAAAGAAACTCGGCCAATGTCCCAGGGGCAGGAGTCCTGGGGGTGACACATCTCCCACCCCCAACCACCGTCTAATGGCTCTCCCAGCTTCAGCCATCACATGGTCCTGTAGGAGAGACTGACGATCCGGCCCCTCGCCAGGGTGAACTCTTTCTCCTCATGGAGATGAAGGGCTCTCTGCCGGTTCTGGCAGCTGCAGGGGCAGGTAGGGCAGGTGGGAGCAGAGTTCAGCTCCATCTTACACAGTTCCTAGGATGGCTGGGGCAGAGCAGATCCACTGAGCCCTGGTCCTCTCTCTGCAGGCAGGGTCTGGAGTAAAGCTGTCATCTTCATTGCCGACACAGAAGGTCTCGGTCTCTCCAAAGCCCCCTCCACACTCCGTCTGGCCTTATGCGTAGGTCCCTGGCTGAGAACGAGGCCTCATTGCTCTCTAAGTCCCAGCTGAAGCAGCACTTCCTCCAAGAAGCCCCCCGGGCTCACTGGGTGGAGGGACACAGCCTTCATAGTCTGGTGGGAGCGCTATGCAGTGCCCTGCCAAGCCCTCAGGATTGTCATCGTCCATCCTCAGGTCCACGCTTCCAGGCACAGGTGCACAGCCTGCCTTGTGCCTCGCCCTGGGCAGGGTCCAACGATGTCCAGATTAGCAAGACCCCTGTCCTTGAGGGTTCCATAGGTGCACATTCCAGACAATGTGTCAGGACCACCAGTGGCTAGAGGAGAATGTGGCCAGGAAACTGCACTTTAGGAGGCAAGAGATCACGGACAGCTTTGAGCAGCCAGAGAGGCAGACGTGGGAAGAAGAGAGCCTGGTGAGCAGCTCAGAAACTCTCTATTAACAGCCTTGAAGCTGTATGTCTCCTTGGAGGCAGAAGGGCCCTAAACTGCTTCTCTTTGGCCTGAATGTTAGCTGTTGGGGCTGCTTGTCATCCCCAGAATGGGGTCTTTCCTGCTCTCCAGACCTTGGGGACCTTAGCACAGCCCCACAAGAAGGCAGGCTAGTTCAGTCCCTGGTGTCGGGCAGCGCTCCCTCTGGGATGACCTCATGGCTACTGCAGTCAGCCCCCAGGGAAGCAGGGCAGGCCTGTGTGTCCTGCTCGGAGAGAGCCCTGTCCTCAGTGACCTGTCCTGGTCATCTTGGCCCTCAGGGGGGATAGTGGCCATGACTCTCAGGTCCCAGGTGCCAGCCCAGCCAACCAAGGGCCCTCTGGCGTCACATCCCTGTTATCAGACCAAGCCTTGGGGAGATATGCATCGGCCCCCTCCAAGCCACCCTCCCAGCACCTCCCACTTTGAAAGGAGCCGGTGGGTCGGGAAGCTGGACTGGGAGTGGAGGCCGCTGAGGTCTCTGCTTTGTGGTTCATCGCTCAGATAACTGAGGATGGTGACTAGAGCCTGGTCCCCAGACAGTGTGTCTGTGATAAGCTGAAGGCCAGATGTCCGGGGAGCCTGGACACAGCCTCTCCACCACCTCCTAAAGTGCATGGTCCCTGCAGCCCATCTTGCCTGAGGGCCCCTGGAGGCCCTAGTACCTGCTAGGGGATGTCCTCTTCCCCTTCACTGTAACATTCCTCCCTCTCCCAGGGTTTCTCCCTGGAAACGCCCCACACAGCCTCCAGGCAGCTCCGCAAAGGGAATGGGTGCTATTTTGTCTCTGGAAGGAGGAGACCCCAATAAATGATAATGGTGGCAGGACCTTCATGAACTGGATGTTTCTGCGTACACACAGGGGTCTATGTACCTGTCTGTGGGTATGTGTGTGTGTGTTCACGTGTGTGTCTGTGTGCACAGCTGTCTGTGGGTATGTGCATGTGTGTTCATGTGTGTAACTCTGGGTGTCTATACGCGTGTGGCTGTGTGTACCCATGCATGTCAGTGTGTGCATGTACGTCTTTGTGTGTGCATATGGCTATGTCTATCCGTATGTGTGCAAACGAGCCTGTGCATGTTGAGTTTTGTTTCTTTCCCCTCTATCCCTCCTTTCTTCCAGCACCAAAGCTCAGGCTGCTGGACCCTGGGTCTTCAGGTAAGGGGTGGAAAATCAACTTGGTGAGAAACTGCCCTGTGTGCTCCTGGCATCCCCCAGAGAGTGCAGACAGAAAATGGCCTGGAGCCTGCAGAGGGAGGGTGGCACTGCATAGGGGCACCCACAACCTGCTAGGGGAAGCCTAGGGGAGAAGCCTGGCCAGGACCCCCCCCCCACTCCTGTGTATCCCTTAGCTGGCAGCCCCACCATTTAGGCCTCCAGAAAGAGGTCCCTGCACACAGAAATCCCAAGCTCCTACCCCAGCCCACTAGACTCCAGCTTCAGAAATCAGGCTCCTCCCAGGAGCCCACTGAGGCCTGGTCCGCCAGGAGGGAGAGCAGCAGTAGACACTTTCTAGGCAGGAGGCACCCGGGTTGCTCACGGCACTGGGAGAAGCATGCCCAGTCACACACAGGCATCCTCTCCACAGTGAGGCACATGCACACACACTCAGACACACCAGTGCACACATACCCAAGTGCTCACATGTACACACACATGCACACTCGCACACATTTACAGATGCACGTGCCCACACACATACACCGATGTACACAGGTTGATGCCAGGTTCTGAGGACCAGAGGGACAAGGCAGGACTGAGATTGGATCCCAGATTCCCCCGAATCGTCCCTGCAAGAGCTGCAGGAGCCCATGCACCAGGCAATGGCCACAGGGCAAGGAGTGGGCAGGTGGCCCCGGCAGCTTCCGAGTCCTCTCCTGTGCTAAGACGGCGCCTTCTACCAGGACACCGGATAGAACATGGAAGAAGGGCGGGTTTTGAAAGTAGATATTTTTCTTTGGAAAGTTTATTTGTAGATTTATGTCCAAGGGGGTGTTTTTTTTTTTTTTAAACCTCAGCTGAAGGTTAGATTTCAGCTATCCCCGCCCGACTCTGTTTGAAGTCCTGTTTATTTGTTTGGGTTGGCCCAGCAAAAGTTAGAGGAAACAAACTCTGGTCCGTGTAGGAGCTTGGTCTATGCATTCGCAGACACGCGGCACGCTAACCGCAGCTGGGCCAAGGACGTGCTCTCTGCAGATGCCCGGCGGGAGGGAGTGTTCCGTGTCCTCCAAGGGCCTCACTGTCCTGCCCTTCCCCACCCTGGCCCCTGCCCTCAGTCAATAATGTTCTTCATTCACCATCAGAAGCAGAAGGCCTCCCTCATGGTGCCCTCCCGGCCTAGATGCAATCCTCATGTACGTGGAGACCCAGCCTCCTGAAAGGCGCCTTGGCTCAGGCCCAGAGCAGAAGGCTGGGGACTTGAGGCGTAGCTGAACACACTGCCCTGACTCCCTCAGTGAGGTCTCAGCCAGGTGCCCAAGCCACCCCCAGTCCTGGCTATCTCCTTGTCACATGGGACCAGGGCCCTGGGCTCTGAGCATTTGGCGGGGGGGTTATATGTTTGCTGTTCATACGCACACGAGGTTGGGGACACAGCGGGCACTTAGTGGAGGGCACAGTTCCCTGTTAACCCTACATCCTTGCTGAAGCCTCCCTCGTTCTGTAGTGTGGGCTAACCCTTGATGTGAAGGGTGGTCTCAGAGCCCAGCAGCCTGAGGGAGCCGCGGGCTGGCTCAGCCCTGGGTGTTGCCCCGGTGAGTATGATGAGCGGGCAGATTGGAGAGCCCTGGGGGCTTGGAAGAGTCTGCAGGTGGCAGAGATCACTACAGAAGTCTCCAGGCTGGCCCTGGGCCATGGGCATCTTCTGTGGCTGGGCACCGCCTCCCTGCCACAGGCTGCTTGGTGTCCATTGAGGGCTGGCTCCAGGTCCCACTTTCTTCTTCCACAAGCAGAGACAGTTGGCTCCAGTGAGTGGGAGGGTGAAGACTGACGGGCTGCTGTTTGTGACTGCAAAGCTGGGAACCTCAAAGACGCTATGGGGACCTCCTAGACATGTTTCTGCCTAGGGAGAGGATCCCAGTGACCTCTAGGGCTTCCTTCAGAGAATGGAAGTGCAAGTCCAGAGCACCCTCGGCACCCTTGCCACCTCTGTCAGGCCTCTGTGCCCTTCCTGACGGGCTCCCCTGACCCCAGGCACAGAGGCAGAGGGACCTATGGCAACACGAGGTCCAACCTCAGTCAGGCTGGGGTCCAGGTCTGTGGTTCTTCTCCTGGAAGCTTCCGTGTTTGGTTTGTCCTTGCTGTACCTGTGGCTGGCCTCCCGTTAGGCAGGGGGCTGGGAAAATGCTCATCCTCGGGGTTAGGGTGGCTTTGTGAGCCTGCCTCCATCTGACAGCCAAGAGAGCCGATGCTCGGGACATCACAGGGCCTGCCCTAACTCCCACAGCCCAGGAATGAAGTGTGTGCCAGGTCCCCTGGACTCTACTCCTCTGATGGTAACCACCATGCCTTTTGGCAAAGAGAAGATTCCAGAAACCTTTGCTCAGGGAAGGGGTGGGCCTTTCCTCCCTAATCTCATTAGTCCAGGTCTGAGGCCCCCATTCTCACATTCACAAAACCAGCTCAAGAAAGTGGGCCATATTCCAGAGTCTTGGTTCCAGTGTCGTGAGCTCAGGACCTTGAGATCCAATAGCCAGGCCAAAGCCCCTGGCCCTGCCCCAGCACACAGAGCCCAGGGCCTTCTCAGCCAGAGCCCAGCCCTGCCGGGGGTCCCTGCCACTCTGCCTTGTCTGTTCCACCTCCCCCAGTCCCTGAGGGTCTCTCTGTGCTGGTGCAGATGGACAGGCTTCCCCAGGACCCCAGTCCTCCCCCGACCAAGCCCAGGCCAACACTCTGGCCCTGAATGACTAGAGAGTGGCTGCGTGGCCTGCAATCTCACGGCTGGATACAGACCCAGGAGGACTGAAGGGAGGTTTTCAAGCAGAAACCCGAGCACCATGCCCATCACTGCACCACTCACAGTGGCCGAGAGGTGGAGGCAGCCCGTGTCCCCAGCGATGAGTGGACAACGTGGTCCATGCACATGGAGTTGGGTTCAGCCACAGGAAGGAAAGGGGCACCAAGGCCACTCCAAGGTGGTGACAGCTGGAAACACACGATGCTCGGTGACGCGGAAGGACACACACGTTGGATTCCATTGTATGAAATGTGCAGAGCCTGAGAACCTCAGAGACAGACAGTGGGCGAGTGGGTGGCAGGGCTGGGGGGACAAGAACGGGGGCGACTCTGGGGGGACGGGGTTTCTTCTGGGATGGGGAAAGCATTTTGAACCAGACAGAGACAGTGGTTGCACGACGCTGTGGATGTACTAACCACCACTAAGTCATACTCGCAGAAATGGATTGAATGGTACATTCATGTTGTGTGTATTTCACCTCAATTCAAAAAATATCAACCTTTGGAACTTCAGATGGATTTAGAATGGAAAAAAACGACAAAAAAACAAAAACGAAAACTAAAAACAACACAAAAACCCCAAAGCACCTTGGGGGCTGGCTGTAGCCACGTCCCTGTCCCTACCCATGAGAGGACGGACCCCTCCTCTCACACTGCCCCTGCTGGGACAACAGGGCCGTCTCGTGAAACGTGTGAGGAACAATTAAGAGTAATTGGAATCAATTAATAGATGGTTTTCTTGAAGCCGGTACACACAGTGCAGCAGAATCTCATTACACTTGAAATTTCGAGTTCCCACCTCCCCAGGTTGGGCGGCTCGGGAAGGAGGTGAGTACATTCTGTCAGGACACGGGAAATGCCTAAGCCTACAGATGCAGTGAAGCCATCAAGGTGGATGCAGCTGGACACAGCGGGGACGGACGGGGCTCTCAGCAGGTGCATCTTGAGGGGCGACCCCTCAAGCCTGTCTCCTGTCCAGGAGTGCCCACCTGTGCCCAGGGCCAGGCTCTATGTTTTAGGGATGCTGTGGGGACACTGCCTCCATCCTCTGAGACTTGGGGATGTTTATGTCAAGCAGGCTGGAGTTCCCTAGCCCCCAGGGCCACAGCTCACAGCTGTTCCATCGGGGGTGTGGGGACTCACAAACCAGCCATGGGAGCCCAGGGTGGGGGACCTGGGGTGATGGCCCAGGGTGCTGGGCAACCGGGAGAAAGGCTGTTCTCTGCCCATTCCCACCGACAGGGCTGTCAGCGGCCCCGGGCACCAGGATTCCTCTCGGCAGCTAATTAGGGGATTTAGACAAACGTGTTTTTCTCTCTAGGATTTGCCTTCCTAAAGAACAAGGCTCAGAGAAACCGCCTCTCAGCACCCCCTATCCAATTTGTGCCACTTTTTAGCAGTTACTCAGCCTGGAGATAGAGCCCAGAATATTCGTTTATTTGTCCATTTGTTCGTTTATCCATTCATCATTCATTCATTCAACAAACGAGTTTAGAGGCCCCCCCCTCTGCCCCCTGCCTGGGGCCTCCATGGGGGGCTTTCTCCCATAGGCCTTGTGCTCCGAGGAAGTGGCCACGCATGTTAATCGTTGGACCCACGGTAAAGGGGGGTGTAGGGACAGCCCCCCAGGCCTCTTTTGTGCCCAGGGGAGAAGCAGCCTCAGTTCCTGACTCCATGTGAATCCCTGAATTGAACCCCATAGGGCTGGCACGGGGGAGGGGCAACTGGGAGGCGCCCAGCTGCCCTCTGCAGTCCCCAACAGGCCAAGGCCCACCCAGGGATGGGGTCAGGAGGCTGGGGCAGGACCAGGGCCCCTGAGGAAGGGTCCCCATGCCGATGTCTGGGCAGGGAGGGGCACTTGAGTTGCTGAGTAGGGCTGGTGGGCGTCCCCCCACCCCCATGTCCTGGAGCCAGTGGGCGGCAAGCCTGTCGGTGTGGGATCTAGGCTGCCTTATCAGAGGGAATCGGCTGCCAGTCTGCATTCAGGCTGCTTCCTGTGAGCTGAGAGCCAAGCTGGGACACAATGGCCAGCCCTTATCTCCTCGCCCCCTGACCCCGGCAGGCACACCCCAGGCAGCTCCTATTTCTACCCCAGAGCAGCAGGTGAGAAAGTCCCTGGCTGCTATACTTTGGGCAGAGTGAGGGGACCCTGGGGGCTGCCTGGGTCCCTGGGCAGCCAGTGTGAGCGAGGGGTGCCCTGGGTCTGACCTCTCCTCACTTCTGAGACTCATCCTGAGCATGGGCAAGAGGGTTGCAAAGAACCTGCACTCTCCTGGATGTCTGTTTTCTCCAATTGGACTAAGCAAGTGGGTCCTGGATGTGTGGGAAAGTGGGGACTGAAAGGCTGTAGCAGCCGGGCAGACGCCCTTGGCAGTTCAAAGGGACAGGGGTAGGGCGTTCAGGGAGCAGGAGGCAGATGAAATTGAGGGAAAAGATGGGGCCCCTGCTCTCTGCTCAAGGTCAAAGTCTGCAGACCTGTAGCTCTGCTAGTCAGCCCCAGCCAGGCAGGAGTTAACGCTGCTGTTTGATTTGACAAGTCCAAGGTGAAGTGGGTGACCAGAGTCTCAAAGGCATCCTTAACCCCTCTTGGCTGGGAGTCGGAGCTGTTGTTCTCTGGACAGGCTCTGCCATCATCACTCCAGATAGGGATCCAGGGTTGGCAGGACACACTTGTGTTCTTAAAGGGACAGCAGTCCCAGAACCTGCCTCCCTGGAACGTCTCTGTCCCCTCACTCTTCTGGGTACATTTCTTTCCCAGCTGAGGAATTCAGCTCAGCCCAGCACAAACCCAAGCACAGTGCCTCCTGGTGAGGCCTAGGGCCAGATAGGAATGTCCACAGGGCAATGACAAGCTAAGCAGCAGCTCAGGGTCCCCCAGGTTGTGCCCTCTCCAGGACCATGCATGTGCTAGAGGTGCCCCCCGCCCCACTCCCTATAGGCAGAGTTACCCCCAACCTGCTGGGCTGGATGTGAGGTAGGTGAGGGCTGCCCTGGGCTGGGGGACTCTGTCCTCCCGAGGGCTGGTCCACTGAGGGCTGCCCTGGGCTGGGGGACTCTATCCTCCTGGGGGCTGGTCCACTGAGGGCTGCCCTGGGCTGGGGGACTCTGTCCTCCCAGGGGCTGGCCCAGTGAGGGCTGCTCTGCTTTCTGTGCCCCCCTCAGAGATGCAGGGGCTGGCCGGCTAGGTGGGGGCAGCCCCAGGAGCCTCCTCAGACCAGCAGAACCCTGCAAGCTGGGCACCCATGAGGGCCACCTCCCCAGAGCCTATGGCCCCTTCTCCTGTGTGGCTTTCCTCTGGACAGTGCTTGAGAGTATGTCCAGAACCTGTGCCCTAGCACTACCTGGTACTGATGGCGGACTCCCTCTACCCCAGAACAAGATAGCCCAGGCCTCACCCCCCCAGCTCCATCCTGGGCTCACTGTCCAGGGATGCTACTGATCTCATTCCTGTAAAACTGGGCACCAAATCCGGACAGAGAGACGTAGTTGGTGGGGTCAGGGGTATCTACTCAGATGCTTCACCCTTCCCATGAAGAAGTGAGAGGAAAGCCCCCTCCTCCAGGCTGCCTCCCCCAGCATCACCTGGAAGGCCAAGGCTGCTGGCCAGTGCTGGCTGGGACAGAATGCCCATTGCCACCTTAAGCAGCCAGTCGGGGAGGCCCTCTGAGGGCAGAGCTGGTGTGCATAGGAGGGTGGGGGTGGCAGACTCATCCTAAAATGGCCCCAGGGAGAAGGCGCTCTTTCAGCACTGTGGGGGAAAGGGGTGTGCCTGGGAAATCATCTTCCTCCAGTGCAGGAGGGCTGGGCTTGCCCTGAGCAGGGCTGCAGGTGATGGGCCACACTGAGCCTAGCTAGTGGGAAGCCTGGGGGGGTGGGGGGTAGATCTGTGTGTCTCTTCTTTTTACAGCAGGGAAACTGAGGCATGGAGGGGTCAGATAATGGTCCCCAAACCCTGCCTGGTTGCACAGCCAGAGCATGACCAGTTTCTGTGCCCTGCAGTCCTTGCTAGACCCTGATGTCCCAGCCTGGGCCTAGTTCTCTGGACCTGGGGGGCTCATTCCAGAGATCTGATGAAACAGACACCTATACCCTGCATCCTGGAGGTCCTGGGTGAGTCTGGCCTGTCTGTCAGGACATTGCAGCCTGTAGGGACAGGGCTCTTTGAACTGAGAGGGTACATATGCGTCTCCTACTTGCCTTTCTAAGAGCCCCGACTGCCGGGGGAGTGATGAAAGTCTGGGCTGTGCCTCTGGCCTCCCCCAAGGAAGGCAGGGCTGACACAGGCAGGGCTTGTCACCAAAGCTAGGGGACAGAGCTCTGGTTCTCACTGTCTTCTGTGCAGAGTACAGGGATGCTGTACACTGCACAGGACAACTGCCCACGACAGAATTATCTGATCCCGATGTCAGCAGTCTTGAGACTGAGAAATGCTGACCAGGGCCAGCAGCAGCTGGGGGCTGTGCACAGGGTGGGCCGGGTGCAGGGGCTCAGGGAACTTCCCCAGGGGACACTGGCACCTGCTGCCCAGGGTGCTGCTGGCACTGGTCAGTGTCAGGGGCAGGTAGAAGGTCTGCTGAGAAGTGGGGGCTGAGAGCCTATGTGGGGTTACCCTGACTCTCCCACTGCCCCCCACCCCAGGGCAGGCAGGTCGAGTTGCCAGGGCAGCTCTTCTGGGAGGCCTTGGTGTCACCCAGGCACCTGTGTCTCCTTCCTGCCGTGTCTCCTCTCTGCCCTGTGACCTCAGCCTTCTAGAAGAGGCTCAGCCTCTGGCCCAGGTGTCTGCGGGGGGCAGCATGTGCAGAGCTTGATAAGCTCACGTTGGTAACCAGATCAGTGCTAGGGTCAAATAATGTGCTGCCTGCCTAGGATCCGCCATCCTTGTTGGTCCTGCCCATGGGACAGAGCCTTGAAAGATGATGCCTGTGTGTGGGACTTGGGGTGGGGGGTGAGGACTGAAGAGTTAGCGGGAAGGACCATCTTCAGAGAGAGGGAGTAGGAGGGGCAGAAGGCCCCCACTCAGGGCTGCTGCCCCCAGAACTCCAGGTTGCAGCCTGTGGAGTCCCCTCCTCCTTAAGCAAAGATCTCAAAGGTAGAGTCCTGCCTGGGGTGAAAGTCACCCCAGATTTGAACAGTTTTGCCCCTACCATCTTCCTGAGGCTACCAGCGAAGATCTCAAGGGAACCCCTTGTTGAGTGACAGTGCAGAAAGCAGGACAAAGATGTAGACAAAAAATGTGCCACATTTCACATTTTAGTTTGGAAGCGAGTCAGTGTTGAAAACTGTCAGGGCTGGGGTGGGGGGCTGCCGCTGGACTCCTAGAGGGGCCAAAGGTTGAGACCGTCCAGCCCTAGGCCCGGCCCTTCCCCGGGCTTCTCCGGAGCAGGTTGTCTGGCCCCCCCCATCCCCCCCAGCCTGGTGGGGCCTGAAAGCTGATTCCTGTCAGGAGCAATTTCCCTCTGAGACAGAGGGGACATTGTGCCCAGTGAGGCCGAGTGTGACCCAGCAGGGCAGGAGACCACGTTCTCTGTCCCCAGCTCTGAGACAAAGCAGCTGTCCTGTGCCCAGGTCCATGGAGCCGCCCAGGCCTCCCAGGACACCCAGAGGCTTGGGAGTCACTGCCAGTCTGGGGCCGCGGCCTCGAGGTCCCTTCCTTTCCTTTGCTCTGTGCCCCCCACTCTGTCCTCCAAGCAGCCATTGCTGGGGGCTGCATGTGGGCATGAAGATGGGGGTGCAGGGCTGAGGGGCTCCCCAGGTGGGGATGGGCATCTCTGGCCATTGCCCTTGGTTGACCTCTGGGTCAGGTCAGTTTCCAGGGTCAACTGCAGCACGTCCACCATCTTCAACCCCAGTCCTCCCTGGAGCCAACCTGTCCCTTGCAGGAGGCTGGACGGTGTTCCTCCCCAACCCGCTTGTGCCGGGACCCCAGAATGGGAACTCCTTTGGACACGAGGTCTTGGCAGATGTAGTCGAGAGGAGGTCACGTAGAGTCGGCGGGTCCTGAGGATGGCTGTGTCCTTACAATTGGAGGTCACGTGAAGACCCGCAGGGAGAGCCCGGGAGAGGATGGGTCCAGGGAACTCAAGAGCCACCACCCACCCTGGGGAGCTGGAGAGAGTCTCAGAAGGAACCATCCCTGCCCAAGCCTCAATTTTGGGCTTCTAGGACTGTGAGAAAGTAGTGTTTTGTTTGTACCGCCTGGTTCATGTGCTTTGTTCCGGCAGCCACAGGACACCAGTGCAGGCCCTAGAGCTTCTCCTGGCACCCCACCCGGGAACCCCACTCTGGCTAGGGGCAGGGGCTAGGGGGGTTGCCCCATGGGCTGTGTGCGTCCCTTTACTCTGGGGCATGACTGGGCCTTCTGCCCCACCAGAGGGACACTGCCCACTCCTGGAAAGCACCACTGCCTTTGTTTCTGGGGAGTGAGGACTGTGCTGCCTCACGCCCACACCTTTGGATTCGCATCCCAGGGCTCAAGCTGGGGCCTTGGTGTTTGGGGGGCCCCTGCCAGGTAGGAGGCCAGCAGCAGCCTGGGAGGTTAGGAGGGTTCCTGTCCAAACAGATATTGCATGGGAGAGACTGTGGCTTTTGTCCCCGGTGATAAATCTTCAGTAGCATCTTTGGCAGGGAGTGAGGGATGGAGGAAGGAGTGACCTGTTGGGTCTGCATCTTAGAACCCTTCCCCCAAGCTGGAAGAATGGAAAAGAGGTGTGTGGAGTGTGGTGGGAGACTGTTTACGAGGGCTTGAAAGTGCTGCAAGGGCCCAGGAAGGCCAGAGCCCTCCACAGAGCAGGGAGCGGGGGATGGCGTGTGGCAAGGTGTCCTCAGGGAGCACAGTGAGCCCGACGTGGAGGGGGAAGCCCCCAAACTGGAACCCGTGCTTGGGGCCTGCAGGGCCTTCACAAGAGGCTCCATCTTGTCCGGGCCACGTCCACAGCAGGCCACGGGAGGTGAGTGTCCAGGACAGGCCATCTCCACTGCTTGCTCCTCTGGGGACTCCACCTGAGAGTCCTTCAGCCAGTAGCTCTTCCTCTAACCAGGCGGAGAGAGGGCGGCAGCTCTCGCCCCCGGTCAGCCCTTTCTTCCTTCCTTCCTTTCCCAGCCATGAAGCTGTTCCATTCGGATCATCCCACAGCCAGCAGCCAGCGGAGCAGGAGGGCGGAGTGTGCATATCTGGGGGCTGTTGGAGTTCCTTAGCTGGAAAGGCCCCTCTGACACCTCTGACATCATTACATGAGCTATCATGTCGTTACCCACCCCGGGCCGGAGTTGTAAATACTCAGGGAAGAAATCCTCTCTGCTGTTGGGGTTCTCGGATGGTTTTTACTGCTTGGGATTAAAGGACAGCAGACCTGCCGCAGAGCAGTGCCGATGCTGGGACCGTCCCTGGGTGCTCGTCAGGCCTTTTATGACTGTGCCTGTGGTTTCCAGCCCTGTCGGTGGGGCCTGCGGATTCTCAGGCCTGGGACTCAGGTGTCCGCGGTGACTGGTGGGGTCCCCTGATCCACAAAAACACCTCCTCCCTCAGCTGATTGGCCTCTGGGGCCTCCCTGTGGGTTCTGCAGCACTCCCTCACTCCTGCTGTGGAGGAGGATGCTTCCCAGGAAGGCTGGGTCTGGCCACCCCTCTGGGCACACAGATCAGCCCCCTTCTTCCCATGTGGAGGCCGCATGGTGTGAAGGCCAGAGCTCTGCCACCTCACCCCCGGCCTCAAGGGGTGCCCGTGGCCCCACCAGGTGCAGCCCTTCAGCATTCTCATTTTCTTTCCTGAGTTGTTACGAGTCCAGGTGGTCAGACTTTCAAAGTTATCTTGGAGATGGCACAGAGGGTCCTTGTGGTCATCCCCCACTGGGGTGGGCCTTGGTCAACACCAAGACCCCAGGCTTGTGGGATGGATCCTGCTATTCCTGAATGCTGAGTCTTGACAGCTTCATGAAACCCCAGGTTTGGCAAAGATAATGACAGTTCACTGTGTCTCCACTGAATACACATAGTGAAGAGGCACATGGTGCCTCAGGGCTGGGATGTCACTAAGTCCAACCTAGCAGCCGACACGCCCAGAGCACGGAGGCGCCTGAGGACAGCAGGGCACCCAGGACAAGCTCAGCTCTACCATCCCTGTGAATCCGCCAGGGCCTAGAGCAATTTGTTAGAAGGAATGGAGACCCAGGGAGACCCAGTTAACTGAACCACAGCCAGAGAGTAGAAAGGCCGGAAGACAATGAACCTTACTTTTAGAAAGTAAGAGGCAACTTTTTTCATCTCTAGCTCCCCCAGGGTGAACTCACAGGGTGGCAGGTCCTCTCCAGTGTGGATGTTTTGGCTGTAAGAAGGGAGGGAGGACAAGGAGCTAATGACACCAATTTCTGGGCAACAAGATGCTCTGCCCTGTGAAAGTGGGGCATTTGGGGCAGAAACTGTCTCTGGGGACCCCAGCACAGCCCGTGGGACTGGGGGTGCAGGGCCCCTGCAGGTCTGGGGAAGGCTGTGTGCCCGGGCAGGAACCTCATGGCTCCCCTGCTGCCGCCGGTGTGGTGGGGCCCTGGGGGGGCAGAGGGGCCTGAGCAGCAGCACTCCCTGGCTTCTCCCTACAGGGGCTGGATCTGAGGGCAGCCCAGGAGGCTCAATTGTGTTTAAATTCTGTTTTTACAAGGAGCGTGAGATTTATAGGCTCTTGAGGGGAAGAAAATGATGTAACTTGAGTCAATCAACAGACCGTTTATTCCGGACCTGTTTCCTCTCGTCTCTGAGCTCTGAAGGCAGCTGCAGAACCTCAGCCTTACAGAAAACCACCCGCCACTCACACTCACACCCACTCACACACTGTGCACCCCCCGTACACATATGTGCACCCACATGAACCCACATGCACACACATCAACACACACACTGTGCACACCATACCTCCCTACACACATGCACACCCCACAATATACTGTGCACGCCACACCCACATTTACACATGTGCACCCATATACATGCACACATAAATGTGCACACAACACATACATGTACCACACCTGCACACACATGAACCCACGCACAGTACACACATATGTAGCCACACCCTCACACATACATACACACATATGCCTACCCACATCCAGTACACATCCACGCGTACGTGTACCCATGCACATATGCCCATGTACAGTACACACACACAGCGACACACACAGACACATACTCACTCACATATATACATGCACCCTGCAACCCCACACAAATACACCTGCTCCTGCTGCACACGTGCCCAAACACACAAATATTCACATGTGTGTCCTGCACATGCACGAGTCACCCCACCCAGGCCTGCCCTAGATGTGGCCTCTCCAAGAGATGTTTCTACCTGCACTTCAAGCCCTCATCCCCAATGTCCCTTCGGCCTCTTTCCTTTGTGAAAACCCCTTGGTGCTGCACTACCCCCACTCCCCCAGTGTTGCTCCCCATGGTGAGTGACAAGGGCAAATCCCAGTGTCCGGCCTTAGGATAGGAGGAAGAGCAGGTCAGTCGTCCCCCCAGAGGCTGGGCTTGACTGCACTGCCTGGCCAGCTGGCCTCACCCCTCAAGCACCATCTTCCCCAGGACCTGGCTTAAGGGCCCGGCTGGAGTCACGGCCCAGCAGGTGTAACGCGGAAGCTCTTCCTGTCTCAGTGGCAGCCGGGGCGTGTGAGCGAGGCCTCTGAGTCACCTCTGCATGGAGATCGATGGAGATCAAAGAACCTGGTCTTATCTCAGGAGGACCTTTGTGCGGGGTGGGGGAGCTGGACTCAGGAAGGCTGGGGCTTTCTAACAAGGCAAGGTTTTTCTTTAAGTGGGCAGGTCCACATTATTGATTCCTTCTCTCTTCCCCGCTCTGCTCTGCGTCAGAAGGGACAGATGACTTTGTGCTCTGGGATGATAATAGCAATGACCTGAGGCACCTGGAGAACTCAGGTGTCAGCACACAGGCCCTTCTCCCTGCCTGCTTCCTGCATGCCCGTCAGAGGCAGCCCCAGCATGCGCCCAAAGTCACACCCACCTGCATATGCTCATACTCCCTGCTACCCCCCACAGGCATAATGTATACACAGAATGCCGTCTGGGTGGGACCACACAGATCCCAATGCCATGCTCTGAAATCCCTGGGACTCGCAGGGTTTGGCCCTCACAGACAGCTGGTCCTTCTCTGTCCTGACCCACTCAGGTGCCTTGTGGTTTGGCCCATGTGTGTTGTTTTATGCTGGTGCTGCTATGCAGCTCACTGACAGTAGAGGGTGCTGGTGCACACCCTGCTGGTTCTGCATCCAGGAAGGAGGAAGCGGGTCTCATAGGAGGTCATACCTCATGGGTGTGGCTGCTACCCTAAGCCCTCTTTCCTAGGAAATAGCTTTGCTAATCTCTCCTATCAAGGCACCCACCATGTGTGGCCTATGTCTGGTTGAGTAGGAAAACAGCTGCCCCTGGGGCCTCAGCTGTGCTCCCCATTGGTCTAGCATGGCCAGTCCTGGCTTCCCTTCCTGGAAGGGTGGACAGCCCCAGGGAAGCCCGCTAAAGTGTGGGAGGAGCACCTGACTGCCCATGAATGACAGCTCCAAGGGACACAGGCTGAGCTGGGGTGGCACAGAGGAAAGGCTCCCAGATGGGGAGCCAACAGACCTGGGCTGAGCCTCAGCTGTGCCCCTGACATGGGGAAGCCAGTGGTGACTGTGGGCTTCAGTTTTCCCAACCAGGCAACAAAGCAGTGATGTGATAAGTTCCTCCCAGACACCTCCTAACTCTTCTTTCATCCCTAGAGCCAGGGGCTCTCCAGAAAAATGCTGATTCACAGGCTTGTCCTGGGAGGGTCTCTCTCCTCCTCTGCCCCCAACAATCTCCCCAGCCTGGTGTGATGTCCTCAGAATTTTCCCTCAGCTCTGTTAGAGCCAGGAGGCGAGGCACAACCCCACCATCCTGCACCACCCACCCCCTGCCCCAAAGGCCAGCCCTGCGCAGTGGAATAAATGCCCAAGGATTTGAGAAGAAAGCAGGAACCCTTGTGCCCATCCAATGTTCTGTCCTCAACCTTCAGAGGGAAGAAGAGGACCCCAAACTCAGGATCTGATGCACATCAAAGCGCCCCCAGTTCCCTTACTCCTGCTGTGGCCTTTGGAGCTGGCTGGACCCCCAACCCCAGAAGCCCCCATCTGTGCCAGATGCCCTCTGGAAGGGTTTTACTCTCTGGGTTCTGAAAGACCATTCTCCCCCGACTTAGCGAACACCTCCCCAACAGAGCGTCTGAGCAGACCTACCAGGCTGAATTCCTGGGTGTCACTCCAAATGTCACACCACGTTTGCAGCCATTGGTAGCATTAAAAATGTAAATGAATTAATTACAGAGCGCAGGGGCCTTTATTTTTCATTCACAGTTGTGTTTTTCCTAGGAAAGTGGGCAGAGAGCTGGCAGCAAGCTCAACTCCCTTGGTGTTTTTATTACTTTTTATTGTTACAAATCTTTCGATAGGCAGGGGGAAAAACCCTCCTTTTTGGCATGCTTTAAATATCCAGATGATGCTCGGGATTTATAAATTTATTTTTGTTACTGGCAATTTGGAAATGTGGTCACAAGATTTGCCACTCCACGGGGAAGTTCAAAGGCCATGCGGGTTTGTCTGACATGGGCACAGGGAAGAATCTCCCAAGTTGGAAAATAAATTTTACATGTATTTTATTTATATAAACACACACACACACACACGATGTTTTGAAGCTTTGTTTCCCATATTTTCTGGTTTATATTGTAGAAGAATAAGAAGAAAAGCATAAAGGACACAGAAAAAAGTGAATTTGAACCAGACAATAATTTTCCCAAAGACCAACCTGCCGACAACACCCAGACTCCCGAGGGACAGGGTGAGCTCGAGAAGGCCGCAGGTGAGCAGCTGCTAAGACGGAGCAGAAAGGAGCTGGAGAGACACTCTTAACGCAGTTATTAAAAGTTCTGTGTGTCTTCCCTTGTAATTGAATTTCACCACACAATTTAAGAAAAGCCACACACACAAAAACTTGTAGTGCAAAACCGGGGTATAATTTTCTTCAATCAACTCCGGCTCATGACTGCAATTACCCGGACCCTTTGCGAGCCGCGCCACGATGCTCCGGGGACAGCCTCGGAGCCGCCGTGGGTGGTGCCCTTTCATGTGCCTCTCAAGCCGTTCTTTATTGTAAGGTTTCAAATTAGCGCTAGCAGCAATGAGCAAATTTGATAATTCGATCTCAAATTAGTTAATGTAATGTGCCAGTAACCACTAACTAGTGCATTACAAAGAGGAAAACGTCTCTTTTTGGAGTTGAGATATAAAGTTAACCAGCCTGTCATTTTGCCTTTGGAAACTTTTCTGGGTCTTTATTAAAACAAAATAATTCTGTAAGAAATGTGCATCCTTCATGGCTCTGGTAGTGTCCGGTGTCTGTGGTCTGTACGCCCACCAGCTGCCCACAGGGGGCTTCCCAGAACGGATGCAGGATGGAGGGCTGGGCCCTGGCAGGAGGCATCTGCCCCCCACCCCACCTTGGCCATTTTGAGAAGTCAGGTACTGAAAAGGAGTTAGATCTGGATGGAAGGAGGCTGCTACCAGGTGGCCAGGGATACCCAGACCTGGAGACCTCCCAGGACCTCACACTTGCATGCCAGGACACTGCCGGCCACATAGCACTCTCCCTCAGCCATGTGCCAGAAAGGGAAGCCATCCTTGTCACCAAGAGTGCCCCGAAAGGTCTGGCTAAGAATGTCTTTCTCATTTCCTCCCTGTCATTTCTCCTAGGTAAGGGTCTGCAATATCCTTGAGTTCACCTGTTCATGTTATAGGAACAGTCATGGGGCAAATATCCCCTGTACCAAGTGACAAGAAAGAAACACTCTTCACATTGGTCACACTGTCCAACCCTAGCAGATGACAAGGACACTCATCTAGTGTCTTCTGCGACAGGGATGTGGAGGAACCAGAGCCCTCATATGGCACTATCAGTGGGTGTGTTGCTGCTCCCGGCCACATCGTGTCCCTGCCCCCCAGCCACACCGTGTCCCTTTCCCCCAGCCACACCATGTCCCTGCTCCCCAGCCACACCATGTCCCTGGTCCCCGGCCACACCATGTCCCTGGTCCCCGGCCACACAGAGTCCCTTCTCCTGCTCTCCAGACATACTGTGCCACTGCCCTCCGGCCATACCGTGTCCTTGTCCCCCAGACACACCATGGCACTGCTCCCCAGCCACACTGTGTCCCTTTCCCCCAGCCACACCCTGTCCCTGCTCCCCAGCCACACCATGTCACTGCTCCCCGGCCACACCATGTTCCAGGTCCCCGGCCACACCGTGTCCCTGCTCCCTAGCCACACCGTGTCAATGCTCCCCAGCCACACCATGTCACTGTTCCCAGCCACAGTGTGTCCCTGCTCCCCCGCCGCACCGTGTCCCTGGTCCTGGCCACACTGTGTCCCTGCTCCCTGGCCACACTGTGCCACTGCTCCCCACCACACTGTGTCCCTGTCCCCCACCCATACCATGTCCCTGGTCCTAGCCACACCATGTCCCTGTCCCCCAGCCACACCATGTCTCTCCTCCCCGGCCACACCATGTCCCTGGTCCCCGGCCACACCGTGTCACTGCTCCCTGGCCACACCATGTCCCTGGTCCCCGGCCACACTGTGTCCCTCCTCCCCGGCCACACCATGTTCCTGGTCCTGGCCACACCATGTCCCTGCCCCCTGGCTACCTTGTCCACTTAGGTCCCCTTCCCAGTTCCCTACCTCCTTGGCTCCCTCCCAGGCCCAGTGTATGTCTTTGGTTTTTAAAAGTACCCCTTCTTCCCTGGAAGATGGTTGGATGTGCAGTTGAGACCTGAGGGGCCTGAAGCTTTTTCAGGCTAGACCTGCCCCCCGGTCATGGGATAGGAAGGTTTCCTTTGGAAGGCAAGGCCGGCTGCTACCCCCACCCATGGCCACTGTAGCACGGGGTGAAAGTGTTTAAGCGAAGCAGGAGAGAAGTCTGGAAGGACTTCCCAGAGCTCCTCCGTGGCCCTGGACTTGCCACTTTAATCAGAGCTGAAAGGTCCTGCCCGCCTGCCCGCCCCCACTGCCCGTCAGTGATAGATGATTCCTGCCTGCAGCGTTTAAGAAGGAACAGGAGACGCTCTTTATCTGTGTGGCCTGGGTCCATTCACTCCAGGAGAAAGGCCCAGCCCCTGTCCCGCTGAAAGCCGTGGCTGTTCTCTCATCTGATGGATGAAAGGAATTTGGAAGCCTGATACTGTCCCCTGAGATGTCATTCAAATCCTCTGATACCTTCTGCAGGCAGGGCCACCGCCACTCCACGGAGACATCTCCCCGCCACCCCCACTGCCCTCATCCCGGCCCCTCACCCAGGAGCCCGCTCTAATCAATATAAAGCAGAGTGACCTGCTGAGGCTCCGACTGGTAGGCCAGGAAGGCACAACATGATTAGGAATGAAGGGGCCGGGACGCCCTGAATTGGCGCTCTTTGAAAACGGCCCGGGCAGATCGGCTTTCCTAGAGGGGGGTGGGGGGAGGTGTCTTGTCAGTTTTCATGTAAGGTAAAAAGATGAAAAATGCAAAAGACAAAAGTGTTCAGGCCCCTCCTCTCCAGGCTGAGCTATGTTCTCTTGGCTCATTAAAAAAATACGACAAAGAACAACAACTTGTTAAGTGTTTCCTCTTAAAAAGAACAAAGAGAAAGCCGCAGGTCTTAATGGTTTTCATTGATGGCTTATAACTGTGCCCATGTCCTTAGCTCTTCCTTCCCAGCCCTCCTTGGTTTTATTCCAAACTCTCCCTCTACTGCCAGCCCCCACCCTCCCAATAATTCCAGCAAACTTTAAAATCTATAGATGCAGCATTCCAGCGTGATGGATTTGCCCCTCTTCCTGAAATTCACATATAAATCCCCCAGCCTTCTGCAAAGTAACCATGGCAGCTTGATTTATTTGGGCTGCTGTGGAGCTGCCCTGTAGACTTTCAAAAACTTGGAAAGGGTAAGAATGCAGGGAGAGGGCGGGTGGGTGGGAAGGAGGGATGGAGAGAGGGTAGGAGGGGGGACAGGGCGTGGGTGGGGGAGGCTGTGGCAAGTGTCTCCCTGTTCCCATCCTGCCACCATCAAGGAGGGGGCTTTCCCATCCCGGGGAGGGAGGGGCTCTGCTCAGAGCAATGCCACGTTCTCAGTCAATCCATCTTTCCCCGGATATGGCTAATCTGCACGTCTCTCTTCTTGTGTGATGTTACCATCGCTTTATCATAAATGGGCTATGAAGACATTTGGAGCTGCTACTGTTGTAATCTATCCAAGATGAATAGGGGCGAAGGCTGAAATAAACTCCCCATTTCCTGTCCCATCTGTCTGCCAGACTGCACGGCAGGTCAGGGGCATCCTCCCTCCAGGCTGGTAATTGCAAAAAACGAAGCAACTGAACCCTAACCAGAAGATCAAAGAGCTCAGGAGCGAGGAGGAGGGGAACGGACTTTTCTGAGAACAAGCTGGCTATGGGGGTGAGGGGGTGAAGACGATTAGGGAAAAAACAACAACACCCCCGCCCCCGGCCCGGCCTCCCCTCATCCAGGGAGGAGGGGGGAAGGGGAGAGGAGAGGGAAGGGGAGCATTTGCTGCAAGACAACTGGGTGAGGTCAGGGGACTTTGCAAGGCTGGAGGGTCTCAGGAGCTCTCCTGGTCCTGGCCTTGGCCTTGGCCCGATCACAGACTCTCTGTTATTTCATTAGCCACAGGGAAGCAAACTCCAGCTCCCTACAGAGACATAGTCCCTCTCTCTGTCTCTGTCTCTCTGTCTGCCACCTTGTTTTCCAGGCCAATTTAAGAAACAGTCTTGGGTACAACAGGGTTGAGAAGAGCCACCCAGGGCCCAGCTGATGCCGAGGGCCCAGCTCACCCTAACTGCCACTCAAACACTCAGGCTTCTGGCCCCAAAGGGACTCCTGGTCACCATCCTGCAACCTCTCTGCCCAGAACTCCGGGCCGCCCTGAGACCCAGCTTTTCTTTCCTTAGATTTGGGTGATGGTGGCTCAGGCCTATCTCACGTCCCCAGCCCAGCCCTGTGGGGAGGACGCTACTGAGCCAGGGTCATATGCCTCTGAAAATGGCTGTGGGGAACTTGCTTCCCGGGTCCAACTTTGGGTGACTCATTAATTACATTTTATATTCAAATGGATGAAACTGTGCAAGCAACCCGTATCCCACCCCCCCCCCCCCAGCCGGCAATAAATCCTGGTCAGGGCGCTAACAGTGCTCACATTTACTCCTGCTAATGCTTCCTGTTTCTGGACGCTGGGCCGGGTCCAGCCTCGCCGCCTTACAAGCTTTCCCGCTGGAGGCGTGAGGCCTCTAGGCCGCCTTCCAGTTGTCACTGGCAGCTAAAACCTTTGCACATTCGCAAATCCCAGGCGCAGGAGGTGGGCTTTGCCTGGGTCAGCAGGATGCGGCCCCTGGAACGTGGTCCTGTCCCCCAGGGGCACATGGAGTGGGGTCTACACAGCCTTGTGGGGGCAGGGGTGGAGGGGCTCGTCCTCTGGGGGGACCTTTGAGGATTTCGGCGCAGCAGGCCCAGAGGGACTATTTCCAATTGGGGGCGGGGGGTTCTGTTTAGGTCTTAAAATCTCTTTCCACTTTGTTTCTCCCACCTGGGCCAACTCAGGGGACGCGCCAGTCCCCTGAGCCGCCAGTCTCCCTTCCCAGCCTCCCTGCAGCTATTTAAAATTTCACAGGCAGCCGAACTCCCTGTCACAGAAGTTTCTGGTAAATCAGCTCACAGCCTGGGAAGCCAGCTCTTGCTTCTGACTCAGTGCTTCTGCGATGAGTAATCAGGACCCCGGTGTGGACCGACCGACGGCCCTAGAGGTGGCCTGCTTATGGGTTTCCTTTTCACAGCCTCGCTCGCCTGGGGTCTCACCCTCCATGGGCAGCAGGCCCAGGGATGAGGCATCAGAAACCACATCCTCTTCGTCATCGGCCGGAGAGGAAGGGCACTGGCAACAGCGGGCAAGATCGGCCCGCTGCCCCTAGAGTTGCCGTGAGGACCCCAGATGCCCACGCGTGTGCGCTGCACGTGAAGCCCCCAAGCAGGTGAAGTCAGGCAGGCCTGGGAGCCCTTCGGCCTGGGGCCGCCCTCCGTGCACCTACGTCTGCACGTGTGTGTTGTGAAAAGCCTTTCCCCCAAATGTTTGGATCACACGTGTTCAAAATCCAGGCACACTTTTCAGAAGTTATTTCTGGAAAAATGTTGAATCTCATAACAGCAATAAAAGGAAAATACTGCCTCAGCCAACATAAATGTCTATTTGGAACATGCTTGAAAAGCATCGGAATATTTGTGTAAGTTTGAAATTCCAGGCTTCAGAGCTGAGCAGCTTGGCCGTTGCTGGGTTGTGCAGAGCAGGATGGAGGGTCCTTCTCTGAAAGCCTCTTACTGAATTGGCCCATTTAGTGACCCGAACCTGCTGGCCCAGGGCCCCCCGCTTCCCACTGAGGAGAGGCAGGCTGGGAAATGGGGCTGGGCACGTGCAGCCGGGCAGTGAGTCGGGTGGCAGCCTGTACCCTGTGGGGCCCCAGTGCCTGTCCTAGTCATCTGACGTTGTCTATCCGGTGACAGGCTCCTGCTCTCCAGCCTGGCTAGGCTGCAGGCTCCTGGCTGGGTCCCTGCATTGGCCACAGCTCTGCAGAGGGTGAGCGTGGGAACAAGCACCTGGTACCACTACCACCAACAGGCCTGGCTGCCCCTCACTCAGTACCAGCAGCACATCCTGATTTCCACATGGGGATCTGGGGTATCGGGAGCTGCTGAGCGGGGCTGCTGGCCCTGCTACCTGCCCACCTGCCCTATGCTGGACCTGGCTCTTCGGAGCCCCTTGCAGCCTTCCTGAGACCTGCCCACTGGGTCTGGGGCTCCATGGCCAGGGTGGTGTCCCTAGGAGCCAGGGGTCATACCTGGAGCAGAGGATAAGGCCAAAGTGGGCACAGCGGAGGTGAGGTTTCCAAGCAATGTGGGGAGAAATAAAATTCCACCCAAGAATCTCTCTCTCTAGGGCGGCACCTGTGGCTCAGTGGGTAGGGCTCCGGCCCCATATACCGAAGGTGGTGGGTTCGAACCCCGTCCCCGCCAAACTGCAACAAAAAAATAGCCAGGCGTTGTGCAGGCACCTGTAGTCCTAGCTACTTGGGAGGCTGAGGCAAGAGAATCGCTTAAGCCCAAGAGTTGGAGGTTGCTGTGAGCTGTGATGCCACAGCACTCTACCAAGGGTGATAAAGTGAGACTCTGTTCCAGAAAAAAAAGGATCTCTCTCTCTCTCTCAACTTGGCTCCTCCTAATTTGTTTCCAAAAGTAAAAGGAAGTAAGGGTCACCTAGATGTACCGTGCCCATGTGGGCAAAGCCGAGAGGACCTGTGCCTTGGAGCCGTGGTGACACTGTAGCCACTGGGGCAGCACGGTCTGGTTTGCAGTCTTAGGAACTGATCGCTGGTCAGTTTCAGGACAGAACTGGAACCTCATCCTGGGTGGGCTAACCCCTTCCCCACCTCATGACCCTTACCACACAGAACGTGTGCCCCAACGGCTGTCTGTACCCTGCCACCTTCACCAGCCACACTCTGTTCACATGTGTGCACGTGCACACATGTGCAAACACACGTGCATGCTCACATGAGCACGCACAAACAGGGACACCCCACCCTGGGGCTACCTCATCAGAGGCTCCACAAAGAATCACCAAAATAATTAAAGGGAAAAGAGAGTGGGCAGAGGAAGGAAGTGAGGGTGGGGGAGAGGGGCCCCAGGAGGCTGGGCTGGGGCATAATCTCCAGGCCCCCTCGGGCAAGAAGGGCATGCTGGTGTGGCTTGTGGAGCCTGCCCGGCTCATGGATAGGCCCCCAGAGGGACCCGTGCTCCATCCTGTGAGCCTGGCCTTGCTGACCTCAGCCTGGTGTGGGCTCGGCTGGGACCCCTGAGAGCTCAGAGGCCCCCGTGGGCTGTGATGCAGAGATGGGGCCAGAGCCAGGGAGATGGCACAGGGGCTGCTGCCCCATGAGGCTAGTGTCCCCCCTGCCCAAAGACTGCCAGGTGACTTTGTTTAGCAGAGACAGGTGTGCCAGGTGCGGCTCTGGTTCTTTTTAGGGAGGTGGGTGGAGGGATGAGAAGAGGCGCGTGGTCTTGGCAGGTTCCTGCCTCCAGTTGCTTCCGTGTGGTGACCATTTTACAGGCGAGAAGCCTGAGGTACAGGGGTCACCTACACTCTGTGGAAAAGTCTCAACCAGCAGCGACACAGGTATGTTACCAGGTCCTGATGTTGCACTTTAAGATTTGGATTCCATGTGGGAAAAAAAAAAAGAAAAAGCTTAAAATGAAGTCTGTGTGATGCCGCTGCAGGGGTGCCCGCTGGTGGGACGTGGATCTGGGGTCTGTGTGATGCCGGCTACAGGTGCGCCCACTGGTGGGACCTGGATCTGGGGTCTGTGTGATGCCGCTGCAGGTGCGCCCACCAGTGGGACATGGATCTGGGGTCTGTGTGATGCCGCTGCAGGGGTGCCCGCTGGTGGGACGTGGATCTGGGGTCTGTGTGATGCCGGCTGCAGGGGTGCCCGCTGGTGGGACCTGGATCTGGGGTCTGTGTGATGCCGGCTGCAGGGGTGCCCGCTGGTGGGACCTGGATCTGGGGTCTGTGTGATGCCGGCTGCAGGGGTGCCCGCTGGTGGGACCTGGATCTGGGGTCTGTGTGATGCCGCTGCAGGGGTGCCCACCGGTGGAACATGGATCTGGGGTCTGTGTGATGCCGGCTGCAGGTGCGCCCGCTGGTGGGACGTGGATCTGGGGTCTGTGTGATGCCGCTGCAGGTGCGCTCACCGGTGGGACCTGGATCTGGGGTCTGTGTGATGCTGCTGCAGGTGCGCCCACCGGTGGGACCTGGATCTGGGGTCTTTCACTGCAGGGCCAGTCTCGCTCCGGGCGGTGTGCCTAACCGGGGGCAGCCGTGGAAAAGGTCTGGGGTCCAACCTGTGCAATGCACCCCTCCCTCAGTGGGCTGTGTCCCCCTCCCTGAGTCCCACGGCTCTGAGGACCCCCTCAGTCCCCATCCCTCCCAGACCAGGTCCTCCCCCTAGTGCCCTCTGCTGGCCCCATGTGGCGGAAAGGGTGATGGTGGCCGTCACAGTGATAATGCTTTCAGCTCATGCCTGAGCACCTTTGCCAGGCCAAGCACTGTGCTGGCTCTGCCTCTCTGCTCCCTGAAGCCTCATTCCACGTCTGTGGGATTGTACAGATGAGCTGTGACACTCAGAGAGGTTAGGAAAGTTGGCCGAAGCACACAGCTGGCAGGTGCCAACACATTGGCATCAGTGTGGCTGGGCCCCTCCCTCCATGGTGGGGGGAGGGGATAGGCAAGTGTCCTGCACTGGGGGCAGAATCTGTCCACACACCAGGCTCAGCATCTGGTGATCAAAATCAGGTTTCTTTCCCCCACAACCTGCAATTGCCCCAAGAAGGCTGGGGCAGCTGCCACTGTGCACAGAGTGTGGGATCCAAAGGAGCCCCGATCTACAGGATGGAGGCAGAAGCTCCTTCCAGAACAGAAACTAGGAGACAGAAGGGAGGGAGATGCAGGTGCAGTGTGCTCTTAGCTGCTCTCCACCCTTGGGGCAGAGAGCTGGGATGGGGTGAGTGAGGGGCTGGAGCCCACACACAGGATGCGGGGAGCTGAGGGGCTCTGGGATGCTCTCGATTTCCTAGGGAGGGGCTATGGCAGTATTAAACCCAGGAAGAATGTCTGGGTTCTCCGAGACCGCTGTCAGGTCGCCTCGGGCCACCCCACCCACAGAGCACTTGGGGCCCACACAGTACCCTCCACCACGAACCTGACCCAGCTCTGCTGTCTTTACCTTGGGGAGGGGAACCAAGGCACAGAGGTGTTAAGCCACCTGCCAAAGTCACAGCTAGGAGGTGGCAAAGTCAGAAGTCAAACGCGCAGTCAGGACTCGAGCCCAGATCTGCATTTGTCCCTCCATTGGCAGGGTCCTGGCGTCTGCGTCTTCTCTCAGAGAAGCACAAAAGCCCAGCAAAAGCTGCACCGAGCCAGAGGCTGGGCAGGGAGAGCTGCACCACTTTTTAAGGAAGCCTGGCAGGAAGAGGCTGCCTGTGAGCCTGAGAAGGTGAGTGGTGATCATTTGTATCACAGAGATTGAGTCCCTGACTGCTCAGAAAGAGCCCTGTCTCCCTCCCCCACAGATGCTTCGGGCCTCGAGTCCCCCACCTCCCAGGGGACCAGCAGGAGGAACCTAGGGGGCTCCAGCCGGGCCTGGTCTGTGGTGTCCCCGAGTCTACAGGGTGACCAACCGTCCCAGGTTGCATGGGCCTGAGGGCTTCCTGGGGTGTGGGGCTTTCAGTGCTAGCGCTGGGAAGTCCTGGGCACACCGGGATAGTCAGTCACCCTACCAAGGCCACACACCGTGGTATCAGCCCCAAATGGGGTGGCATTGGGTTGAAGGGGAGAGGACACTGCCGGGATCATGGGGGAGGCCACATATTGGCTGCTGGTGTCTGGTTTCCCCTCTGTGGGAGGGTTCTCAGATGTCCCATCTTTGGGGAGTGTCACCCAGTCAGACCACAGGGCAAGGATGATGTGACACGGCTGAGTGATGCTGACCCGCAGCAGTGTCCTCAGTGCCTCAGAGAGCCTCAGGCCTCTGTCAGCTCTCTCTGTCACACCTATGTCATACCAATCCCACGGACAACTGTGTCACCTAAGGGACACAAGCTCCATGAGGACAAACTGGGCAGAGGGAGCATTGGGGGCAGTTGTCACGGGGCCCAGTCCTTTTCTTTCCAAACTTTCACAGGCCAGTGGCCATGTTCTCCTGGAGGCTCACGGGTGAATTCAGCCAGGAAACCAGATTCAGATCCCAAAAGGCACCTTTTGGGGTAAAAGCTGGTGGTGGTGGCTGGCAGGAGAATGACCCAGGTCTGTGGTGATCTCAGGGTGGCTGGAGCTTCACAAGCACCCACATGGCTCCAGGCTGCCTCTCCCACCCATTGGGTGACAAGTGCTGCATCCTGGGTCAGCACGGAGGATGAGTTCCAGGACTCCTGAAGAAACGGTGGAAGTGGAGGTGGTGAACTCAATTCCAGACAGACAGAGGGTTGTGGTGAGATCCTTGCGCTCCAAGAGGCAGACTCATGGAGCCCTTTCAAAATAGGATTTCATTGTAAATTTGCACCTGTAGACACAAGCATTGGGGCGAGAAGGACACGTCTAGATTTCTGGACTGTGAGTACTTTAAGAAGTGGGAAATGATTCTGCATGTCCTGACCAATCCCTCCTCTCTAAAGCCAGCCAGGAAGTATCTGGGGACAGGAATGGGCATTTGCAGTATCTTTTGGTAGTGTCATTTAAAATTTTTTCCTTCATTATTTGTAGAGCTGAGACACCCAAGAAGACTCTCTGATTTAAACTCTGTCTCCAGGATTGTTACATGTTGTAAGGATTGACCATGATCAACGTCGGTGGGCCAATGACTCAAACACATTAACAGTACTAAGAGCTGGTGACGTGGTGGGAGCATGAAGGCCTCGTGTGCTGCGGCGGGAGCGGAGAATGGGGCAGCGCTGGGGCAAGCTGTGTGCCAGCTCCTCCGAACAGAAGTGGAGCTGTCTTCCGACACAGCCATTCCACGGTCAGGTGTGTAGCCAACAGAAACAAAGTTCCAGTAGGAATGCCCGTAACAGCATTATTCACAGCAGCCAAAAAGTGGAACAGGCCCGAATGCCTGTCAGTGGGGAGCAGATAAACACGACATGGCCCGTCCGTACAATGGAATGTTACACGGCCGTGAAAGGGAATCAGGCTCTGACACACACCACAACAAGAACACCTTGGAATCAACACGCGCAGAAAGAGAAGCCGGCCCCAGAGATGCATGTTGTGCGAGTTTAGGTGATACATCTGGGACTGGCTGACCCAGAAACACAGAGGTGGGTTGGTGGCTGCAGGCGTCTGGGGGAGGGGGCACTGGGGAAGAATGTAGAGTGACTATTACCAGGTGTGGGTTATTTGCGGGGTGGGGGTGGGGATGAAAATGTTCTAAGATTGTGGTGACAGGTGCATGGCCCTGTGACAGTGCTAAAACCTACTGAAATTACATTGAAATGGGTGAATTGCTTAGTGTGTGAATTATAGCCCAGCAAAGCAGTTTTTAGATGCAATTCTTGCACAATGGAAATGTTTTTCACTATTTCTATTTTTCTGGAACACCTAGAATTTCCCACAAATGCCCCCAAATCTATCCTCAGGAGGAGCTGTGCAGTGGATTTCCACAGAGACAACCTCCATCTGTAAGGTTAACACCTGTCCAAGTGGCGTGTCCAGGTGTGACCAGAGCTCGTCCTTTCAGAATTTGTCAGTACCTCAGTCCTGCCGGGAAGTCGAGATTTCCAGGTGAGGGGGAGCACCCCTTTCAGCCACTCGGCTCTCCAGTATGGAAGATTTCTGAAGCCGTGCCCTGCCTCCTGCCTTCTGGGAGGAGCACGATGTGGCTGTCAATATAACGGTGCTCTGTGCAGTGACACCGCGGTGCCCCTAACACTGGGCCACCCACTGCAGATGGCCCCGTGTTCTCTAGAGGTGGCTTGCATAGCAGACACTCAGCCCCTGCCCCAGGGTGTGGCCCTTACAGCAGGTCCTTCCAGCTTGACCTTTGCTGGAGGTGCTGACGTGGGACCATGGACCGGGTTGGGATTGTTCACGAGCTGGAGGGAAACAGGCTCTGAGCAAGGCAAACACTCACCAGCCCCTTCCCTCTAGAATTCTCTGGACTAGGAGGATGCTGAGTACAGGTTCCCAGGGCTCAGCCTGGCTCTGGACCCAGGTAGATGAGTGGCGAAGTGCTCTATGAATGGATGAGTGAATGGACGGGGCCAAGGCTGGCACATGCACCTCCGTCACCCTGAAGGGTTTCCTTTTCCCATCTTGGAATCCTTGGACAGAATTTTACTCTGCCCTATTCCCACAGGGAAGTCTGCCAGTATTGAGCTCTGTATAGATGGGGCACATATGTGACCCGTACCCAAAACTCACAGGAGTCGCGGTACCTGGTGCTCGCTACGGGTGTTCCCTGCCTTGCCTGGGGCCTTGAAGCCTCGGCCACACCAGAGGACGTAGCTGACTGTTAACTTCCAGTCAAGCAGCAAACTTCAGCTCAGACTACCAGCTGCACGTGAGCGTCTGCAGACAAGTGAGCTGGCAGGGACTCACAGAAGGAAGGTCTCTGCGCCTGGTGTGCCGCGGGAGGAGACTGTGGGCCTGGCCTGGGGCTCAGACACAGAAATGAGGCAGAGGCAGGGCTGGGCCAGGTTGGCAGGGCCCAGGCCCTCTCCCTTGGGGGCAGGTGGCTCTGGTGGCAAGAGCAGGTCCAGGTCCCGTCAGGGCTAGCTGGAGCCCTGCAGAGATTCTCCTGACATTTTGCTATTTCAAAGTGTCTGTGGGAACCTCTTCTGGGGACACATTCTCTGTGACCATTATAGGCAGTGTTTTCTCATGGAGGGACCAGAATGCGTACCTGCTGCCTGGAGGGCCAGGCCTCTCCCTCCTCCCCTGCCCGCTTTCTGGCCTCAGCCTCATGTGTGTTATTTACTATCCATTGTCCTGGGCCTGGGAAGCCTTCTCTACACACGTCAGCCTACTGGTCAGAGGTGCTCGGGTGGGCAGGGATGCCTCATGCTTTGGCCGGGCACACAGAAAGGACACAGGCCCAGGCCTGAGCTGGTCCCTAGACAGGGGAGGACAAACCACAGAAGGACTCGGGTCCTCTGGGCAGCTGTGGTTCCAAGGCTGAACAGAAGGGAGCTGCAGGGGCAGCTCCCTGCTCTTTCTAGAGAGTTCTGGAGGAAAGGGGAGGCAGCTGTTTGCTGGGTGCCACCAGACATGTCCACTAAGGCACCGACATGGACCTGGCCTCATCCACACTGTCACGAAGGCACAGGAAAGGCCAACACCGTGGTGTGACAAATAAAAGGCACCCGTCGCTTGGAGAATCAGTTGAGGCAGGTGGCTTTGCACTGCCGAGGACACTGCACAAAGCTTTGGTTGGTGCAAAGTGTGGTAAGCATTTGTCTTGGACAACAGACAGGGATGACCTGCCCAGGGACATCGCTCAGCCACAGAGAGGAAGAGGGCCTGATGACACAGTGACCCTGGGAACACTGTACTGATTGACAGAAGGGCCAAGGACCACATATTTATGACTGTGTATAGAAAATGTCCCAACTAGGCAAACCCCCAGGGTCGGGGAGGAATTAGTGGTTGCCAGGGGCTGTGGGGGAGGGTTAGGGGGGACTGCTGATGGTTCAATTTTCTTTTCGGGGAGAAAAAAATGTTCTAAGATTAGACAGAGGTAATGGTTGTTCTACTCTGCAAACACACTACAACCCACCCCCCGTACAGAGCAGATGTCCTGGTGTGCCCTACCCCTCAGTAAGGCCGGTGCACATGTGTCACGTTTTACAGATGAACTTCACCACTTACAGGTTTTTTACCTACTTGCTGGTGATCACCCCTGGAAGCGCCCCTGTGGTCCTCCTGGGTTTGCGGGGGTGGTGGGTGGGTGGTCGCAGGTGCAGGTTGCGCTGTCTGGTCCCAGTTGGGCCTCTCTGCCTGCTTGATCTGCCCCTCCCACCCCAGGCAGGTGCTCTTTTGCAGAGTCCATTGGGTGCTGCGTTTTTCACATTTTGGGTTTTTGTCATTTTCTTTTCTTGTGTGTGATTTTGCTTTTCAGAATGGCCCAAACACAGTACTGAGTGGCTGTCTAGGGTTTGACGCAAGAGAAGGCTGTGACATGCCTTGCAGAAAATCTGTGTGTCAGACAAGCTTCTTCCAAGGAGGGGTTCCAGAGCCGACAGCTGTGTGTTCGCGGTCACGGGCGCCGGCACACCCCGTGCCTCTTGCTGTCCTGTACTTGGCTGACGCTACAACTTCTGCAGACTGCAGGTCTGTGGCGACCCCATGTTGAACAAGTTGGTTGGCGCCGTTTTTCCAGCAGCATGTGCTCACTTTGTGTCTGTGTGTTTCTAGCAATAAAGACTTTTTAAGGTATTTTCTAGACATCACCTAACAGACCATGACATCCACCTTGTCCTGAGCGGTAGGGACTGTATCCATTCGTTAATACACTCATTCACTTTGAAAAAGCCTTTTTCCAACTACCAAGTCCTGGCCACTACGGTGAAAACATGACTTTCCCATGTACTGGGAGACCACAACGCCCGTGTGACCAGCTTTATTTCAATATCTGCTTTGCTACAGTGGTCTAGAACTGAGCCCGCATAATCTCCGGGGTGTGCCTGTGTTAGGCTAGGTGTCTGTAAACAGAAGCACATGGGGCAGGTTTGCTTACTGGCCAGTTGGAAAGAACATTGCCACCAGAGGCTCACAGGAACATAACCCTGTATTTTCCCTAGGAGCAATGGTTCATTTCTGCTAACTCAGTGCTTCTGGCAACTTTGTAGAATAAGACTGCAGCTGGGAATAGTAAGAATAGACAGTAGATACCCAAATAGGAAAACCTGTGTCTTCATTGAGCCAAAGGGCTCTCCAAATCACCCCGCAGGTAGGACCTCAGCGGCGAGGGGGTCAGGGGCTTCTCTGCAGGACCCTGCAGTCTGCAGCTCCTTTGGAGGCCCTGAACACGTCAGGAAACAGGTATGAACTGGTTCTCCAGGCACCTGGGGATGCTCTGGACATCACAACCAGGTTGGGGCAGTGGCTTTGCTCTGGGTTTCTGGTTGGGGCTCCTTATCTGTCATTTTGGTTAGCAAACACACCCTGTCCTGACAACCTTACTGTTCTCAAGCCCTGCATGTGGTCCACAGTTGAGCTGCCAGAGATGTCGGGTTCAGCATGAGGTCACCGGGACATCGTCCTTTGAAAATACAAAGACAACCAACCCTGGATGATAAACGGACCACTTAAAATGACCAAATCCAAGCTTCCTTTGTTGCTACAGCCTGTCTCCCCAACCACAGATGCATTTATTCATTTTTCATTTAATCATGCGTCCAGCAAATATTTCTCGAGCCGCATTCTGTGTCGGGTTTGGGGTCCACAAACTGTCACCTTGCTCTCGCTGAGCTTGCTTGGTGGAAGGGGGCTGACAAGAAAGTGGAGATTGCAATTCTGGGTGATTTGTGTGAAGGCAAGCAGATAACGCCAGCACCTGGGGCTTCTGAGCGCAGGGTACAAAGTCCTCATCTATGGAGCTGAAATAACAGGAGAGTCTGGGGCTGAGGTTTGGGCTGTGAAGGGAGACTGCTGCTCACTTTTCCCTCAGTGAATACGGAAGTTATTTCACATGGGCACAGGGAGGGGGTGCAAGCTAGAAAAAAATGACGAGAAGAGAAGCTTAGAGGAAACGTTGATCACCATGGCAGATCTTGGTAGAATCAGATACGGGCAATGAGGCCTCACGCAATAATCCACTTTCCCGGGTGCAGACTGTATCCCAATTACACGAGGATCCCACAGACACCAGCAAGTGAGTTATCCCTGCGAGTGGAAATGTGTTCCTAACAGTAGAAATGATGACTGGGGTCTGATACTTTGAACTGGGGGAGGAGGAAGGTGGCCTGTGTGCTTTGGTGCTGGTGGTCTGAGCAGAGTCTGAGAAGCCAGTGACAGTCCTGCAGGTCGGGCCCCTCAAGTCCAGACAGGCCCCGCTTGAGTGGACACGACCCAGACTGTAGCGCACACGGCCTCGTCCCCTAGCAGGCTCTGCTGGGGCCAGATGCGGCAAAGTGACAAGAAGATGCCCAGCAAAGCAAAAGTCAAAAGAAGAAAAGCCCAAATGAGTCAGAGAAGCACGAAAGTGCCCCCATCTGTGGCTCTGACATTCCAGGACTGGTACTTCTTTCAGATTGCTTAGCCCACTCCTATCACAGGTAGGAGTCCCCAGGCCTCTGTGAGCAGGAGACTCTTGAGCTGAAACTGGAAGGAGCAGGTTTCTTATGACCAGGAGCCACATGACCATGCCACGGTCACCTGTTGAGGGACAAGGACATGTGACAGGAAAACAAAGACCCACAGTCCAGGACTGGCCTGTCCAGTAGGGTTGCTGTTTAAATGTAACTTAATTACATCAGACGCCATGTCAGTACCTCCTCAGCTGTGCTGGTCACATCCCCAGTCTCGGCGGGCACATTTGCTCCTGGCTGCCGTGGTGGACAGGGCAGTTCTAGACGGCTTCCATCGCCCCAGGGAGTTCTTTCGCTTGGAGCCTCTGCTCTAGAGGTCACGACTTCATGGAGACAGGTCACTGGCACTGGCTGGGCACTCAGACGGCACAGGCAGGATGGGGAGCCTCGTGAATTTGCAGATGGAGGTGTCTCGTGCCTGCTCAGGGTCTGATCAGCAGCTGGTTTGCACCCAGTGATTTAAGAAGTGGAAGATGCTTGATCCTGTCACCATGATCCTGGGCTCCAGATGTCTGGCACCACTAATGGGTGGTCCACACCGTGACTGCCAGCTCCCCACCCTCCTAGAGCCGGTGTCCCCAAGGCCGGCCTGGTGTGCATGTCCCCTGGCTCCCTCGGGGCTGCTCCTCTTTGCCCTCCTACAAGGCTGGACTCTGAGTTTTTTCTTCTCTTCTTCCCCAGCTGCCCTCGGGGTCCTGTCCCACCTCTGGGTAGCTGTCCCCGGACTGCCACCTATGCCCCTCACTTCACTGCTGTTCCAGGCTGGTGCTGGCTTCAATTTGGTGCTAGGCCTTCGTCCCCTTTTCTGGTGCTCTCTGCCGCCACCTGCTCCCCCACCTCCCTGCTGTCACTGCCCGCTCCATCCTCTCATCAGAGGTTGATGGGGCCTCCCCAGGCCCCAGACAGTGTGCCAGGAGCTGGAAAGGAGATGCAAAGAAGAGTCGGCCAGGTTTCCTGACCTGAGCACCCACCAGAAACGGACAGAAACACCACACAATGTGAGGATGGGGACAGCAGGCCCCCACAAAGGCATTTTATGCTAAAACAGGCTTTTGCCCAGCTGCAGGCTGGGGTGAGCGAGCACGCTGAAGGTGGCAAGGCTGAGCGGTGGTGTCCAGCAGGTTGTGTGTGTTAAAGCATTTTTGACTTATGATGTTTTGAACCTACAATGGGTTTACCAGGATGCAACCCCACTGTAAATCCAGGAGCATCTGGGAAGAAAAATGGCACAGATGGAAAACAAGAGGCGTCCTTCTCACCCTGCACCATTCACATTCTGCCCTTCTCTGAATCCAGACCGTCCATTCGTCACCCTTGATGCCGGGGTTGGCCCTGCCGGATGATGCTGAGCTCCTCCATCCCCCGTCCCCACAGATGGCTGAGAACATCTGCCCCATGCAGGCTGCACTGTGGCCCACACAGACACAGACTGCATGGAAGAGGCCACCTTGGGGATGGACTTGAGGTTGGCTTGCAAAGAGCTCCCTTTGTCCCTGCAGGGAGATCCTGTATCTGGGACTCAGAGGGGCTGGCAGAGCCCTTCCTCCTGCCCTTAGAACCGGTGCTGCTCGGGTCAGGGAGGGTGGACCTGCCTCAGCGGCCTTCCTGCAGGGCCTGGGCCATGCCTGTTTCCCCAGTCTTCATGGTGCAGAGCCAGGGCCCATACTGCTACTGCCCTCAGAGAGACAAAACCTTCTCCACGTGGGAGGGTTAGTTTACCCCCCTTAGGCTGCACGCATGGTATATTCAGCCTACAGAATTCTGGAAGAATGCAGAGGAAAAAAGAGCCCATTGCCCAGAAACCCTGTCAACGGAGCTGCCCCCAGACTAAACAAAGCCTACAGTGGGGGCCTGTGGGCGCGGGCGGGCCTGCGAGGACGATGCTGAGCTCCTCCGTCCCCCGACCCCAGGAGGTGGTGGTGAAGGGCCCTTTGTTTATCCCCACACACGCAGTCCTGCCTTAGCGAGGATGGTGACTGCACAGCTGCACCAAGGATGCCTCTTCCCACCCCCACGGTAATCACAGCAGGGCCCAGGGTGTCAGAGGGAGCTGGAGATGAGCGTCTCACCTTAGGAGTTGGTCGGGAGAGTCCAGAGAAGCCCAAGGGGACCCTTCAGTCCCTCCAGCACTCAGACACCTTCCTACCTCTCCTCAGATGAGCCCACACCCATTAAAAGAGGGGAAACTAAGGCCAGGAGGGCTCAGCACACAGCCGGCTCTCTTGCTTGACGCCCTCCTGGTACCATTTAGGAACTGGGTGACCCGCCTGTAACCGGCTTCTTGCTACCCTGCATTATTGGTTCTGTAAACGAGTGGATGTGCCCAGCCAGAAGCTGGGGTCCTTTGGGAGGCAGAGGTGGCTCTTCAAAGGCCAGTCTGGGCCCCCTGGGCAGGAGAGCCCCTGATTAAAGGCAGCAAGGCCCTGGGGTGAAGGGGTGAATGTCCCCAGAATCTGCCTAGCCGGCAGGAAGTGACCAGGGGTGGGTAACATGTGGGCCCCAGGGCCCAACACAGACTGACAGTTATGTGAGCTCTGCCTCAGGCCTCTCGTGTCCTAAAGCCCGAGGATTGGCTCTGGCTTGTGGGTGTGATCAGAAGAAAGAAACAAGAACCAAAGCATTGGTAGAGCCCACGCGATCAGGACCCTAGCTCGGTTTGTCTGATTCACCTCAAGCTGTGGTTCTGATTCTCTTGTGGGCATTACTCTTGTGGGCAGTTCCAGCTAACAGCTGGAACTTGGAGGTCACTCTTTGTTAATTCTTAACTAAATACAGTCCAGCAAAGTGCGGCCCTGGGGACAGGGGCAGCCACTCTGGCTAAGGAGGGGACCTGTTGGATGTGGGGGTGCTGCTCCCCTGGGGGAAGAGCTGTGGGGGAGGGGGCTATAGGACTGACGTCCAAGCAGAGGGGCCAGACACTGACCCCAGGGGCTTGACTGGCTACTTGGAGATAACTCAGAGGCCTTCTGGCTCCCCCCTTATCCTGAGCCTATAGCCCAAGTGGGAGGAAAAGCCCTGAGTGGGGGTTGGGATCTCTGGAATTTCTTCTAAAACCACACCTGATCAGAAGACAGAGAAAAGGGGCTGATCTGTCACCTGCTTTCCCCCTATGAGGGGACCTTGCAGAAGGCTGGGGACACACACCCCTCCACCCTGGGATACCCCCACACTGTGGACTCTGCCCCCAAAAGGAGGCTCTTTCCACCTGACCACGCTTCTCCTGTTTGCCTGCTAAGCGGGTGTCAGGTCAGGTGGGCACGCTGGGGCGATGCCTGGTCCAGTGGGGGACATCCTGCTGATCCTTGCAGAGAAGCCAGAAACCCAGAGGCCATCCCATACACATTCTGAGCACCCACGGGTGGGTGCCAGCTCGCTGACACCTGCTGGGGCTGAGGGGTGCCTGCCAGCTCCCCGACACCTGCCAAGGATGGGCCGCGCCATCAAATTCCCAATGGGTAACATTAACCAGGAGAAGGAACAAACCCCACTGGAGATGGAGTGACATTGCTGCAGAGCCCCGACCTCCCGGTGACCATGAACACCAAGCAGGATTCTCCCATAAATTCCGTTCAACAAGCTCTTGACAATGAAATGCCCTGCTGTTAGCTGCGACAGCCACTTACTCAAAACAAATACTATTTGCGAGTTTAGCTAAAACGCATTCTCTGTGCTCATCAGTTCCCGCCCGGCACTTCCATCTCTCTATTTACGAAACAATAATGGGATCCCATTTAACTGCACAGCCTCTGATAAGTCTGCATTCCAACTTCGCCCCTGGCGATCTGCTCCTTCCCATTACTGCCACGTCCCGGTTCATAGACGGATGAATCACTGCCTAGATAGCGACACAACCTTTACCCGCATATTATTATCAGAGCCAGCGTCCATGGCAGTTTTCAAAGGTTTCATTCCAACACAGCAGAGGGGCTTGGGATGCAGATGCAAATGTCGGTCCCAATTACGTAATTCTGTACCCAGAAACCCGATGGGGTCTCGCTCCTCCCTAGGTGGAGAGGGACCCCTGGGCCTCCTGGCTTTCCTGCAGGCTTTGCCGAGCCCCCTCACCCCCCGACACAGACCCCGTGTGGTGGCACTGCTCCCCAATGCCCCTGCCCAAGTGTGCAGTTTTGCCCTCCACAAACGTCTTTGGGCGTCAGCCACATGCCAGGCCCTCGGGTGGAACACAGGGTCAACAAGACCCTGTCCCCATCCTTGGGGGCGAATGTCCTCATGAAAGACAGCCTCGACATGTTCCCTTGTCCTGGTAATTAACTGCAGAAAGACAGCTGGATTGAGACTGTGCCAAAGTCCAAGTTCATGCCCAGATGAATGCCTCTGTGTGGGATGATTCCAGCAAGATGAGCAGGACGTCAGCACTTTCTGCAGAGCTGATGGCCCCTCTCAGCTACCAGAATCCCCTGAGGCCACTCAGAAGATACAGTCTCCATCCCTCAGCTATGGGTTGGTGTCCCCCAACCAATGTGGAGGGGGCACAGTCAGGGTGCCCCATCTTTTCTTCTGGACCAATTCCACGAAGCCTGACTCCTGGGGTTACCCTGCCCCCTAACCTCTGTCCTGTAGGAAGCCCACAGGGTTCCTTGGTCATCACATTGTCCCCACCCCTCCCTCTGGACACCCCCAACTTTTGTCTTCCCCCAGAAAGTGCAGTCAAGGGTGAAGGTTACAGGTGCCACTTGCCAAGAGAACTGTTTTCAGCACTCGGAGGACACTGCCGGCCCCAGACAGAGGCACAGCCAGGCGCAGGGAGCCTGGCTCAAGTGTGGTTTATCTCTGCCTGCTCTTTGCTCCTCTCCAGCCTGAGACACTGGGGCAGAGGATCAAAGGCTGGTGGACAGAGCTGGACACTGCTTTGATTCCCAGGGGCTAAAAATGAACAGGTTTGGAAAAGCTGAGTGCCCGCCCACCATGTCGTCACCCCCACTCATTCCTCTGGCTGGCGGCACAATAACGTGGGTGTTGAGTAACAGGACGCGGGGCTGGGCCGTGGTAGACTGCTTCTGGCAGCAACATCGGACAGAACAACTCAACATGCTTCCCCCTCAATAAATCCATCGGGCGCTGAAGGTCGTGAGCACGACCTTGAAAGGCAAGCATCCTGCCAAGGCTTCTTCGGCCCAAAGACTTTGGCCTCCAATCCAACCTTGCAGAAGTGATCGGGCACCTGCACATGGCTCCCGCTCTGTGTCCAGCTCAGAGGGAGACACAGACACATCTTGGAGGGTCCAAGTGCTAAGCCAGGCCCCAAAGGAGCCCCAGGGGAATAGGATTCACCCCACTACTGGGATGCACAGTCTGCGAGGCCCTGCTGAGAACCACTGTGACCTGGCAAGGCTCCCTCAGCATTTAGACCTTATTTGAAATTGTTGACCCTGTGTTCCACCTGAGGACCTGAAATGGGCCCTGATGTGGTACTAACAGGCAGCTGCGGCCTGCTGAGGCCCCTTCGTGAGGAGTGCGGTGGGGGCTGGGGAGGTATGGGGGGCTCTGAGGTCTGGAAGCCAGTGGTCCCCGGGGCTGGCCCTCTGGTGTTACAGCTGCAGGGGCAGAGAGAAATGTGGGTGACATTTCTCCAACCTCTTCCCAAGGTCAGATGACTTCCCCACACCCCTTTCCACCTGAAAATGAGCCCCTGGTACAGACGAAGAAACTGAATCTCAGGAAGGTGGGGTCACCCAGGCCCAGATGGGATGATGCCCAGACTTTTGCAGGGCTCCTGGCACTGTGGGGTGGCCTGATCGGGTGGGCCCTGGTCTGGCTTTCCTCCCGGGGCTGAGCAGGCTGTGTCCTGCTGCCTCCTGTTCACACCCTGCCTTCTGCCTTCTCCATCGTGGGATAAAATCACCACTTGTACACCCAGGGACCCTGAAAGCTGCCTCGGACGGCGCTGCTTGGACGTCCTCTGCAGCTGTCCTCGACGCTGAGGACAGAGACGGCCTCTCCCAGACCCCTGAATCCAGGAGCCCCGGTCGCTCCGTTACAGCGTAAGGCAGTTAATAAGGCCCTGACGAATGACAAGCTGGATTTCTGCACCGCTAATTTCCGTAACTATCGCTCTCTGAAAGATAGCCGGGGTCCTTGGGGCCCTCGGCCCATCCCAGACAGAGCTGCATTATGTGGCCAGGCTCAGGCCGGCGTATCCCGTTTCAGGGATCCAGCAGGGTCCTGCCTCGGGAAATTTTGCAATATTTTTCGATCCACGGCCCCCATCTTGAGTTACTCCTCTCCCTGAGTGTCGTCCGGAGCCCGGCTCTCTCCTGGGAGGCAGGGATAGTGTTCCCTGCGGCCAGTGCTAAGCAGACCTTAGCCTCCCACCACATGCGTTGGGGGTGCCACAGCCACAGTAACAGTCTTCTCTAGCGATGGTCTAGTGACTGTCACCCCAGAGCTGTTCTGAGTGTCTGCCTCTGTCCCTAGCAGAAGGGAACCCGCCAGACTCAGGCTGGTTTGGGCTCGGAGGTGGGGGCCCCAGAGCGAATCTCTCTTGGGAACCCTGGGTTCCAGCCACCTGTGTTCCGCCCCAGCTCTGTGGGAAACTCGCACATCTCTGCCTTTCTGTGCCTCAATTTCCTCATCTGTAAAATGGTAATCTTGACAGGCGCTTCCTCCCCGGGCCACCATGAGGATGGTTGGGATCACAGAGCCCTGGGAGGAGGCACAACCTACCGCACTCACGTACTCTCTTTTGTTTTCTGTTTCCAAATGCCAGGAGACCTGTCAAGGGAAACCCCTGCACTGGGGCTGTGGGGTGCTGCCCAGGGGCCCCGCGCCCAGGTCATAGGCAGTGCAGCGGACAAGCCACCTTGTGTTTTTCCTCTCAGGAAAAAAGGTCTCCACCAGCAAGCAGCCTGTTGGGAGGGCATAGCAGCAGGTGCAGGGCCCCACAGCACCACCCCTCACCCCGAGCCACACCTCCTAATGCCAGGAATAGGGTCCCTAGCCATCCTTCTGATCTCTACCCTGGAACCAGGTTGACATGACAAACACAGCAGCCATGTAGGCCCATAGCCTGACCCACATCTCCCAGACACATCTGCACCATCTTGCCCTAGGGCCATCGGCCATGGGGTCCCCTCCCCTGGAAAGCCTATCTTCATGTCTGTCAACACCTCTGGGGCTCCTGGGGGGACAGCTCAGTGCAGACTGATGTGTCTGCCTGCTCTGGCTGGGCTGTGGGCACCAAGACCAGGTCTCACACAGCCCCCTGTTCCCAGCACAGCGTGGGCATCAGCGTGAGGCCAGAGGGTTGGGTCCACCGAACAAAGATGGTGTCGGGGTCAGGCAGGGGTCAGGGGCCATGGGTTCAGGCTGCAGGTGGGAACTTACCGCAGGCATGCACCTGTGACTTTATCAAGGACATCGATCGGCACTTGCAGAGGCCACGCTCAGACTCTGGCCAGACGTCAGGACACTGGGGAGCTTGCAATCCTGCAGACCCCCTGGATGACACTTCCAACACAGCACCCACCAGGAAGCAGAGTGTTGGATGCCTGAGTGGGGTATAGGCCTCACTCTCAGTCCTGCCCTTCCTTTCTCGTGACCTTGTTCAGGGGCCTTCCTCAGACCACCCAGGTGTACCTCCTTCTACCTTGGGGCTTTTCCCGCCTGAGCCCTGCAGTGAGGGCCAGATAACCAGTGAAGGAGGAAAAGGCAAGGCTACCCGGGGCCCTGACGACGCTCCAGCCTCCTCTGCAGGGGATGAGGTCTGCAGCTAGGGGCTGACAGATGGCCTTCCCTCTGAAGCCTCCGAAATCCAGATGCCCTGGGCACTGGCCAAATGCAGGTCAGCAGGGCCCTGTGTGGTACCAGCTGAGAAGGGACTCTCGACCCCCGCCCTTTCCCAGGGACTCTCGACCCCCGCCCTTTCCCTCCCCGCCTATTTCCTAGCAGGGAGGTGGAGAGGCCTGGCCACAGCTCTGACCTTTGTCCCTTTGAACCCTGAGGGAGAGGTTACCAGCCAGCCGGCATCAGCCTTGGGGTATCTCTCATCAATACCTTGGAGGTTCCAATCATTAAAATCCCTGCACCCTCAATGGTGGCAGGGAAGGGGCTAAGCATGGGGTGTCAGCACCCACCTAGGGCTGGAGCCAAGCATGTCCTTGACACCACACCCAATCCCAAGCTCAGATCCCCACTGTGTGAGCTTCCCTTACCAGCTGGGGTCACAGAGCCCAGAGAACTCCTGGCCCTGAGGCCAGCATGGATGTCTAGGGCCCTGCTCATTGCTGACCCCCAGGTCTCAGCTGCTCTGCCCCAGTGCTGGGCCTCCAGGTGTGAGGGTCAGAGGCCAGGCCAGCCACCATGGCCCCAAATCCGCAATGCTGGGGAATGTTGTTGTGTTTTCCTTGAGGTGAAAGCTGGCGGGTTCCTTGGGAGACTCCACTTGTCATGAGCTACGTGGACAGGGCTGGGGCAGCCTCGGTATCCTTCTCTGTGAGATGCTCTTGGACACGCAGAAAGGTGCACAGCCCCAGCTGAGTTTCAGCTCTTTCTGCTCACTGTAGGTCGAGCTGGGCGGCCCTCACCTTTCTCTGCCTGTTTCCCTCTCTGCAGAGTGGTCATCGCAGCCTCCAGGAGTCACGGGCCCAGAGCACAAAGGGCCGATGTCGTGGAAGCATCATGAGAGCTGGCTTGGGAGGAACTGGGCTTCGGGAGGGGTGAGCTGGTCCTGGAGACCCCCAGGTCCTCACTGTGGATGCCCTGGAAGGCCAGGGTCCTAGAGTGCCCTCTGTCCTGGGGTGGATTCATTCCCTCTGCCCTCTGACTTCTCGGCCACCTCTGAGCGGGTCGCATTCAGGAGCACAAAGGCTTGGATGGGCCTAGATCTGTGCGACCAAGAAGAGGAGAAAAGTGAACATTTTGCTGTTTCTGAAGTGAGCCCACCAGGGGCTGATGGGAAAGTCCAGCCGGAACATTCTGCAAGGCTCTGTGTCACCTACCCTGGGCCCTTGCACTGGGCCTGCAGGAAGGGGCGAGGTTGTACTCTCTGACAGGTCAACCGCAGTTGCCACCCCCTCCTGCCCCCGACCCATATCAACAGGCACCTTCTATTTCCCACACACTCACCATGTCTTTGGTGTCTGTTTCAACTTAATTTAGCCACTGGGATGGTTGTGAGGAGATATTCCCTCCCAGGGACGCTGACGCTCCAGTGCCTGCCAGCAGAGGAGAGGCGGGAGGCTAGCAGAGAATGCTGACTTCATTCCCTGCAAAACTCCCATAATTGACTTTTTAAAAATGGCATTAGCATTTAAATGGCCCCGTAGTTATGGGGGTGAAGGTTCAGCACAATATGATCAATTTATTGAGCTCTTCAAATGTTCTTTTGATATTTATTTTTCGTGGTGTCACGCCCCAGGGCTTGCTGGGTTTTCTAGTCAGCAGAGCAGGATCTTTGATGAAGCTCCTTGGTCGGCACCTGCCTCAGGGTCTGAGAACCTCCTCTCAATGGAAGTTTGCAGCTTGTGTGTGCAGCAGGCTGGTACCCCTTCCCCAGGTTGGGGGGCGGGGGGCACTCCTCCTTCCCGGTCCATCAGCAGCCAAACCAGAATCTGTGCGAACAGACCTTTCTCAGATGGTCACTGCCAGGGGCAGTGCAGCAGGGGGCGGGTGCGCTCTGGGCTCAGGCTGGCAGTGACTGAAGATGACAGAGATGTTCGGGGACAGGTGGAGGAGAGGATAGGAGCAGTGTGTCCTGTTATGGTGGTCTGCGGCCAGCTGGGAAGGTGGGGGAGTTTCTGCCCCAAGCTCTGTGAGTGGGGGTGCGACACCAGCTGTGCCAGGGTTGCTTTGTGGCCCAGGAGTGTTTTGCAGAATTACAGGGATCAGGTGAAAACGAAAAATGACCTAAAAGAGAAGCCAGGAACAATGGGGGGAAGGCGGGGGCAGGGCTGCTCTCCCAGTGCACCTGGGAAGTAATGAGAGCGTCCAGGTGGCCAACTGGGGGCAGAGGCGCTGCCCTGGGTGGGACTGGGGCCTGAGCAACAGGGAGCCTCAAGCCATTCCCCCCACCCCCTAGCTTCCTCAGTTTGCCCAGTGGGCTCTGAAAATCTCCCCAAGGACATTGTGAATCTCAGAAGACAACATTCTGGGCTGGCCCAGAACTTGGAGGGCCTGAGCATGCCAGCCTGCCTCCCTCCCACCGCGTCCACAGCCCCTCGCACACCCCAGGCCACGAGCCCCATGCTCCAGGACTGCACTAGCCGAAGGGACCTGTCAGCACCCCTGCTAAGGCCCAGGCCAACCCCGAGCAGGTCAGCCTGGGGCTTATGCCCAATAGATGTACCAAGCCTGGAAGCTTCCCTGGTGGCTACAGACCGGACTCTGAACCCGTCTCTGCTCTGTCCCCGGCCTAAGCAGGACACTCCTGTGTCCCCAGGCTCAAGTACGCTCTGAAGCTCATGAGACCAAAGGCCCTTTCACAGAGCAAAACCCACCTGCCCAGAGGACGAGCCACCCAAGTTCCTGTCATAAGGGCACAGATTCTCCCTGAAGACAGTGTTCCTTCTTTCTCAGGGTGAGGTCTCTCTGCAGAACCTACACTGCGAACAGATCGTGAGAGGCTGCCCCAGAAGTGCGACCCTCATGGGGACAGTGGCTGTGGGCAGGTGCCAACCAGTACTGGTGTGAAGACACCCCCCTACCAGCGGCCTCTCTGGGGGTGGGAGACAGCCCCTCCACCCCCAGAGAGCGGTGCACAGCCCTGCAAGCCTGGGCTCAGTGCCCATGGCACTGCAGTGACTTCCATCCTCTGTAAACTAATCCCCAAGTGTGAGACCCATAAAATTGTAGCCAACAGCATTGACCAGGCACCCCTGGAAATGTTCCCAGTGCCGTTATCGGTCCTACTGTTTGGGTTACAGTGACACTATCTTGTCAGCTGAGGCCTCACTAGGTTGTGGCCCACCAGTCTCAAGGGTCCACATAGCTTTAAAACACGGTTCTGGCCACTAGAGGTGACCACAGGTGTGAAGTGCGTATAACAATGTCCTCCTCAGCCGCTAGACAGCTTCCTGCAATTCGCTCCTCAGAGCCCAGTCTGTACTTCTGGGAAGGCCCCTGGCTACCAGGAGGGCCAGGTGGTTCTGGATGCCCAGCTCCCCTCCTCCAGGGCCCCTGCATGCACCTTGCTGGTGGACATCCCTGCATGCCCACACCACGGGAGCAGCCAGCCGCGCAGCTCCTGCCTGGCCTGCATGACTGGGGCACGGTGTATCCCCCACGATCCCCACATAAACTCAGATGCAGCCCCTGCCTGTCAGGAAACCAGACTGATGCTCCAGGGCATAACTGTCCCAAGGTGAGTCACTAAAATAGAAATGAATGGCTGAGAAGGAAAAATATCCTGCGTTTGACCCTAGGTGGAAGGTTGATATTTTAGGGAAAAAAAAAAAAGAAAATACCAAAAGAACTAACTCCAAACAAACTCCAGAAGGCATTTAAAGACGTCTATTAAATATGATGTTTCAACACACAAAGATAGATTTGAGCCTGGAGAGAAGTTTTGTCGACCCTCAAACGCAAACCTTGGGATGGAGCCCCAGTTGCTAGTCCTGTCTGTTTCCCACCCTCCAGCCCAAAGCTCTTCTCTCAGACTCTCATCAGGACTCTGCTGTCCTGATGCTTATGGATGCAGGAGTTGAGTCCAGGTAATGCAGTGAGGGTCCTAGTCCTGAGCACAAGGCACTGAATTGACCACTCGGGTTCCACCACTGTTGCCTGACAGAGCTGAGGCCAGAGGGCTCAGGCTCCTCCCTGCCAAGAGCACAGAGAAGCCCATGTCTGGGGCCAGGGGGCCTTGAGGAGGGTCCATGTCCCATGCTTGTTGCATCTCCAAAGCTCCTGGCCCCCTAGGTGGCCCACGGCCGCCCCCTTCCCTGCCACGCTGAACAGCCGGCCCCAGATACACTTCCCTCTTCTCTGGCTGTTTTGTTCTTGACAGAATTGCAGCCCACTGGGAAACAAACTCATCATTTTGGCCACATGTTTGATTGCTTTTCTAAAAAAAAAAAAAAATCCACGTAAAAGGAGAATGCCCACCTGCCCCTCCTCTGTTCCCCTGTAGGCCCTGCTACTTAAACATGTGAAAAGCACTCAGGCTTCGAGGAGCACGCGGTTCACATTAAAAGCCAGTTGGGAGCTGCAAACCTTGACTCCTTATTTCAAAGGTTCCCCAAAGGCAGATAACGTCTGGGGAAACTGGGACGTTTAATGTGGGTTTGCAAAGGCTCAGGGCCACCTGGGTGAGCTGTGTGGAGACGGCCCCAAGCAGGCGACAGAGGGCGCCTTTGCCTCAGTTTCCGGGGCGGCAGCCCCTGCCCCTGCCCCAGGCCCCCCGCCCTGTCTTCTACAGGCTGCTGGCTTCAACAGCCTAGCCAGTGACTGCAGACCAGGAGCCTTGCAATATTCCTGTGTCCACCAGGCACAGAGCCATTGCAGCCCCAGCACTGCCCCAATCTGAGTGGTTCCTGCAGACACTGTAACCTCTCACTTTGCCAGCTCGGATGCTGCCTGGGGGCCAGTGTGGCCCCATCACAAACGGCCAGCTTTGCCAGTCCCCATGCCCCTCTGCTCCCTGCCCCCTCCTCTCCGCGTGTCCACCTCTGCTCTTGGGCTCAGGCCACTGGCGACACCATGCAGGCTGAGGCCATTCTCTGCTGTGGGAAGTGGGCAAGGGCCTGCCTGTGGAGGCTGTCCCATGCCACGTGGGGCTCTGTAAACCCACTTCCAAGGCCTGGTGAAGGAGGGAGCAGGTGACAGAGGAGATTAGGGAGTAAATACATGCCCTCCAGAGGCCCAAGACCATTCACAGCTGCTGCAGGCCCTGGGCCAGCCCCAGGAGGGATGTTCACCTGCAGGGGAACCCCACCTCTAGTAGGTGGGGTGCTGTAGTGGGCCCTGGAGCCATAGCAGGGGAGATGGTGACAAGGGGCTGGGGGCAGGGTCCCTCACACATGCCTGGCCATGGGGCCAGACCCCCTCCAAAGTAGCGTCAGGAGGGACAGAGTAAAAACACCCACACACGCTGAGGAAGCAGTTTCCACTTGGCCTCACCGCTGTGCTTGGCTCACAGGAGCCTCCTGAGTTCTCAGCTGCAGTACAGACACTGAGAGATGACACAGTATCAACAAAAACTCAGAGGAAAAGAAGGGGAACGTGCCCCTAACGGTGCCACCCTGATATGACCAAGATTCTCACTTGTGTCTTCAGGGGAAACGCTGGCTCCTTCTAGGGGAGACCCCAGGAGCCAAGCTCAGCCCATGCCCAGCACCTTCACCGCACCCAGCCTGCAGCCTCTTTCGGGTACAAATCCAGGCTGGCCATGGTGCACTGAGCAGGGGAAATGATGACCCACGCTGTGACCAAGCCGGTTTCTGGATTCCTGGAGCCGCACACAGGCAGACCGGCTTTTTCTGTAGGTTTTTTCCAAATGCAAGCTCAGGGTCCAGGGAGACCTCAGTGACCTTGGCACTGAGAGTCTTTCCCATTCTCACTGAGAAGGGGACCTTCCTCTTCTGGGTTGAATATTGGCAAGAAGCATGTGGAGTGGGGCACCACTGATAGCCTCAGCCTTACAACTAGCTGAGGGGGGCCAGGAAGGGGCTTCCCAAGCCAGAGACCCCTGCAGAGCCTGCCCCTGCTGGGGTGACTCTGGCAGGTCCTACACCCAGAGCTGGACATGGTCTCTGAGCTGAGAACTATGAGGGCTGGGTGAGGAGCCCGGAGCCCCTGCCCCACATGCAGACGGCCATGAGCCGACCTGGCCACAGGCCCAGGGGGAGTGCTGGTGCCCAGCCACATACTGACCTCTCCATGGAAATATCTACATGCCTCAGCAAGGCCACTCGAGCCCCAAGCACATTCTTCTTCTAGAACATTCTGAGAATGCACGGTCTAGGCCTGTTTATAGGTAGGACAGTGGAGCCAATTTGGATGCCAGTTTCAGAGGCTTTCATTTGCAAGGCCAAGGGGCTTCCGTGGTAGAGGAGAGGGTCGGGGGCTCCCACTCAGAGGCTGGATGGGGCTTGGGCACAACGCAAGACAGATGAAAAGCACACACGGCATCCGCTAGAAAATAGACCCTCTGGTAAGCAGCCCCAGGTGGCCTCTGAGGGATACTGGATACACAGAGGTCCATCAACCCTGTGGGGTCTTGGGACCTCTGGGAAAGTTCTGCTACAGACCATGTTCCTGCATCTGCACCTCTGGGCTCCTGCCCCTGCCAGACCAGGCCGGGGGGCTGGGAGTCAGGCATGAGAGACAGTGTCAGCCTTCACGGAGCCCAGGCCAGAGTGACCAGGGGCTCAGGGATCTCAAGGTCCCATGTTCACATCTGACTTGGCCACAGCTCAAGCACTCTCCTGTGTCAGCGCTCCTTCTGGGATGCCCCCAGGCCTGAGAGTCCCTGGTGGGGAAAGGGGGTCATCCTGCTCCTTGTGCCTGGCCTCTGTTCCTGAAGATACAGCTCATCAATCTGAATGAATTGATCAATCCAATCACAGATCATCAATCCAATCATCACTGATCAATCTGATCATACCAAGTTATAAATGACTGATAAGTTTCAAGGCTGCTTCTCTCAAGGAGATCAGTGTTTGCCTGGGAGGCTCACAGAACTCTGCTTCACCCGTGGAGGCCAATGCCTGTCTTGCTGTGTGTTTAGACGCTGACAGAACCCCACTTCCTCTGGGTGCAAAACAGAGAACCCTGCACCCTCCCGGGTCCACATGCTCCCGGGGAGATGGGAAGGCCTGGCACGCAATACCATATTCACCAAGATAGCCAGCCATCTGGCACTCACAGACACACATGCACAGGTGCATCCATATGCACACACATGCACACACACATATGCACAGGTGCACACATACAGGTACACACACATGCACTCACAGGCCCATATGCACAGGTGCACACATACAGGTACACACACATGCACACACAGGCACACATGTATACATACATGCACATGCACACACACACGCACAGGTGCACACATACAGGTACACACACATGCACTCACAGGCACACATGTGTACACACATGCACGTGCACACACACATGCACAGGTGCACACATATAGGTACACACACATGCACTCACAGGCCCATATGCACAGGTGCACACATACAGGTACACACATAGGCACACATGTATACACACATGCACATGCACACACATACATGCACAGGTGCACACATACAGGTACACACATATGCACTCACAGGCCCATATGCACAGGTGCACACATACAGGTACACACACATGCACTCACAGGCACACATGTATACACACATGCACATGCACACACACACGCACAGGTGCACACATATAGGTACACACACATGCACTCACATGCACATAGGCACACATATATGCACACATGTATACACATGCACAGGCACACATACATACACATCTCAGGAACACACATGCACTCATGCACGCAGGCACAGACAAACATGCACACATGCACAGGCACACAGGCACATACAGTGCATATACACAGTGCATGGGCACATACACACATATGTGCACAGGCACACACACACATAGGCATACATGTGTACACATGCACGTACATACACACACACGTGCACAGGCACACATGCACTCACACATGTACACACACAGGCACAGACACCTAACAGGAGTGCACACACAGGGTCAGCTATGAGAAGCCTCAGACTTTGCCTGCAGATGCTGAGCACAGTGACGAGTGCAGGGTGACCACTCCCAGCCCTTGTGTCTGTGGGGAAAGTCTCTCTGTCTCTACCATCACTGACCTGCACATGTCAGCAGAGGAAACATGGGTCACTTTTATTTTCTTATTTAAATGTTCTTTTTTCCCCTCCGCTTGTTTCACAAAGAATGCATATCATTATCATGACTGGAAAATACTCCAATATTTCTTTTAAAAGTCTGGATTTCCATGACGTTTTGTCTTAATGGGCTGACTCTGCCATGCTGATGTCATGGGAACAGTATCAGCCCCTGCCATGGGGACGCCTGGCAGGGCCAGGGGAGGGACCACTGCGCACTGGCTGCTCTTCTGGGTGGCACTGTTCTGGGCACATGCCAGGTGTAGGCTGCTTCCCTCTCACTCCCCTATGGCCACTGTGTCAACCTGAGTGTACCCTTGGCTTCTAGGTGGGGTCCCCTCTGTGGGGACTGTTCCTTAGGTGCCGGGGTGGGGGCAGGAGGTGGTGGATCCCCTTTTGTCCTACATCCCTCCCTCTACCAGCCCCCCACCTGCACCCCTGAGTCTTCTTACCAGGACCTGCCTGGTCCTCCCATAGGACTGACCCTCCCTGATGGCTGCCCTGACTGGAACTCATGTGTGGTCACTCAGAGAGGGGCTGGTGCCTTCCTCAGAGCCTCAGGGCTTTCCTCGCTGTTCAGAGAGGGCCTGAATACACAGGCTCCCCCCTGGGAAGCTCAGGAGTAGGCCTGCAGGCTGAGGCCTCTGGGTAGGGATGGCCCTGCAGGCCCTGAGCTGCCTGGGTGCCCTGCCTCCTACTGTGTTCCAGCTCTGAGCTGAGCACATTGGCCTGCAGCCTAGCGGTGCCTCGGACCTGGCCCCCCAGCCATGTAGGCTCCATGGCTGTACCTCCTCTGGGTTCTTGGGCTTCTATTTGGCCAAGGGCCTGGTGCTGGGCAGGAGGGGTCGGCGGGCTGGGCAAAGCTTCAAGGCTCCTGGTGACCATCTGCCCTTTGGTAAGGGGGAAGCTTCTCACTGTGCCCCAGACTCAGTGCCCAGAGCTGCTCCAGAGACAGCATCCACATCTACTTTCTCCACAAAGGTGACACAGAGACAAACTGGAGCCAGCCCAGGATCCCCCACACTCCACCCCAAGGCAGACGGCAGCATTTGGTGACAGACAGAAAGCATATTGCGCACCCTGCCTCTCTTCAGTACGGCCCGGACAGAAAGCACACTGCGTGCTCTGCCTCTCTCCAATAGGGCCCGGACAGAAAGCACACTGCGTGCTCTGCCTCTCTCCAATAGGGCCCGGACAGAAAGCACACTGCGTGCTCTGCCTCTCTCCAGTACAGCCTGGGCCAGAACTCAGGGGTGGGAGGGGGAGGCCTGGGAAGGCCTGGAACCATCACTGGCCCCAGTGCCACAGAAGAGCTCACCAGACTGAGCAGACTCCCGGGTGGCTTGTTCCACCCTGACGTCCTCTGTTGTTAGACTGTTGGAGGTCTTCTGCATTTGGTGCGTCTTCTAGAAAGGCGCCATCGGTCAGCTTGTCCATGCAACTGGGAGAGTTCTTGGTGGTTAGCTTCCTGAGGGCCACTGCTGATGTGGCCCATCCTCCAGCCTCAAATCACTGGCCGCTGTGAACCCTGACCACCAGCTCCTGAGAGGACAACCTGGTGGCCGCCAGGAATCCCAGCTGGCCCTTGTAGGGCCTGTGTTTCACACTGAGCACAGGGACACCCTCTGCCGACGAGAAGGTATAGATGCTCAGCAAGGGGGTTTGGTGCCAATGTTGACAAAGTACTGCTGCTGGAAGTATCCCATCTCCATATGAGCTCTGCACAGGCCAGAGCTGAGGCTGCTGTCACAGTGGTCTGTTTAATCTACATCCGTCCCCCAAACAGCATTGGGCTTAGAGTCCAAGGAGATGGAGCCCAGTACCCTGGCAAAGACGGCCCCTTTAACCACATGCTGTGGGAGGTGGCTCATGGGAGGGGGGTTTGGAGTGTCAAGGAAGACCCAGCACAGCCAGGGGGTTGGAGAATGTGAGGCTGGGCTACAGTGGTGTTTTGGAGACGCAGGACACAGTCACGAGGATGAGGAGGAACCTTCAAATCCCAGCTTGAACTTCAATTAGGAAGTCCCTGGACTCATGGCTCTTGCTGTCACCTGACTGTCCCCAGACCCGTGCTCTGCCCACCTGCCTTTCCAAATAGGAGGGCCCCACAACCTGCCTGCAATGATTGCCCCTTCCCCAGCTCCCAGACACGTGGGATCTGTGATCTCAGCAAGGGGTGTGTGCACATGCGTGCATGTCCCCGCCAGGCCCCTCCTGGAGCCTTCACCCGGCCTGGCTCTTGTCTGTCTGCTGGTCATTGTGCACAGTGACCACAGTGGCCACAGGCAGCAGGTGACGAATGGCCCATGTCAAGTCCTGTCATGCCAACGGGGTCCCAGGGGAAATGCAGGAGGTTCTCAAAACAGCTTTATTACCAACCTGTGGCCACAGAGATGATCAATCAAACTGATCGTAGCTGGCAAACATGGCAAGAGACGAGAGGCAGACGCCGCCTCGGGCTGTGTGGTGATGACGGGGGAGGGGAGGGGACAGCAGAGGACACGCGAACTTGACCCCGGCCCGCCCCTTCCGGGTAGCTCTCTTTCCATCAGCACTGGCTGGGGAGGTCTCCCGATGGGAAATACCAAATCAGCTCCCAGGGACTGTTTAGGGGGCCTAGTGCTGCCCTCCAGGGAGAAGGAGAAACCGCCAGAAGCCCAGCTTGGTGCGCTGTACCTTGGAATTGCCCTGGCCTGAGCTCTGACGCTTCCCTGGGATGCGAGCCCTGAGTTCCCTTGATAGCACAGGGGGGCAGGCAGTGCTGAAGTCAGGGTTGGGGGCCTCCCTGCCAGGCCAGGCAGGGGACCCACTGGCCTTGGAGGTGGCTCAGCATGGGACTGAGTGGAGCTCGCCCTTCCCTCCTGAGTTCCTGAGGTCTGCCTTCCTTCTGGGACAGAACCCAGGGCCCCGCACTGAGGCCTGGTCACTGACAGAGGTTGCTGCCCTGGGCCCAGGTACCCCACCATGGGCCAAACAGCAGAGAGCTCCTGGCAGGGACCCCGGGGCGGGAGGTGCTGTCCAGGGCAGGGTGAATCAGACCTTTCTTGGGGAAGTGACTCCTGCACAAGGATGTTTTAGTCAAACATAATTGCAAGGAAAAATAAACCTGCCTTAACAGAAAACAGCTTTCTAGTTGTTTTTTTTCCTCTCCTTGAAGCCTTTTCAGTTCCAGGTTCTGGCAAGTTCTGGCTGTGGGTAATTGTCAACATGAGGCAGTGTCCACAGGCCAAAGGCAGCAGAGCGAAAATGGTACCCGCAGCGTGAGAGGAACGCGGGGCGGCCATGGACAGGCACACGTGTGGGCACACGCCCAGCAAGGTGCTGCCTGACTGCAGGGGAAGGACCCTTAATCTTACCCACGGTGCAGAGGGCTGGGAGGCACCTGGAGGCGCCGGTCTTGACCTCAGCCTTATGGGCATGGCTGGCTGTGACTGCAGGTGCACAGAGCTCTCTTCAGTTTGGGGCAGGCCTCTGCCACACAGTTCTCAAGTCACCTCCCAGCAAAACAGGGGAACAGATGGAGGTGGTAGGGAACCACTGTGCAGGGAAGGGTGGCTCTGGCATCTGGTCTGTCCCTGCCTCATAAGAGGAGCCACAGCAGTGTGTGTGTTGGGGGTGACCAGCCCCTGTCCTCAGAGCACACCCGTGTGCTGGGTGACAGTCTGCCCAGGACTCTGCCAGCCACTGTGGACAGGCCCAGCCAGGTCCTTCCTTTGGAGGTCCCACATGTGGGGCCCAGGGATGAGCAAAGGGGTTGGGGAGGAGGGGGGGGTCTATGTGCCTGGGGGATGGGCGCCCACCCCCTTCCAATTCCTGACGTCCTTTGTTCCTTTCCAGGGACTTGTTACAGGGTTTGTCAGGCCCATGGCTGACAGGCCGATGTTACTCACTTGTCTGGATTCTGGAAGACTCAGGCTCATTTGCTAGGCAAAATTAATGAGAAAAGAAAGCCTTAAACGAGATAGTAATTTCTGACATCCACGGGGCCAGTCTCCTCGCCCCCCAAGCACAGTGGCACATCACACCTGAAGTCACACTCTGCCCAAAGGCAGGGTCCAACCCGCTCTGCCAAATGTGCCCTGGGCCCACCAGGTCTGCGCCCCTGCCTGGCCGGGGAATGGGGGCTGTGCAGGGTTCAGCCTTGCTGTCTACACATGAAGAGATCCTGGGCCATCAAGTATTCAGAACCCACATTTCCAAATCCCAAGCTGAAGCAGCAAATTGACAGCCTATCTGTGGGTCCAGCCTGCCTGGACTGAGAGCGGCTGGACAGACATCCAGGACCTGGCAGCTGACCCACCTGGACGTGCCTCATCTCTCCTCTAGCCCCTCACTGCCACCAACCCCCAAAAACACAAAGGGAAAGAATGTGATGGAAAAGCCAGCTATGCAGCAGCAAAATAAACCTTCCCTAATGGCCACCAAACTTGCTGAATGTCAGTTATAGTTACTCTGTGCCGAGGGAGTCTGTAATAATCACGCAGCTCCGAGACAAGGCCTCTCTCCGGCAGGAGCCGCCGTGACAGGGCCTGGAAGGCAGGTGCTACTGTAATTAGCTATTGTTTGACTATCAAAAGTCAGGGCTGATTAAAGCCACTAAGCGCAAGTGCACTATTTCATTTCAAAGAATATTATGAACTGCACGCTGGGGCCCTTTCAGAACGGACCTTCCTTCCGCAGCCGGCTAAGAGCCCATGCCAGCAGTAATCAGACGCAAAATCTGCATAAACCTTCAGGGTTTAATTCAAGCAGAGACCTTTCATTAGAAATATGTTACTTTATGAAATCTGGTCGCCAGCAAGGGGAGAGAAATGTGACTTCTTAAGAAAAGTGAATGGCACCTCTTTAGTGATTAACCCGAGATTAATGGAGGCCCCCACTGCTTGGCCTAAGTCCATTTTATTGCTAATTCATTTAGGTACCATTTCAGAGATGCCTGATGAAAGTTACCTGCCAGGGCGTCAGGTTTTGGCAAGCGTGGATAGCCATTACGGTCAAATCCCAAACACACTTTTCATTAAGGAAGCTTTGAAAAGTGTCTGGTGTTAGTCTCTTTGCCCCCTTCTTTCTTAGGGACTTTCCATTTAATGTGCTCAATTAGTTAAAAATTTGGGTCCCAATGCATTTATCAAGATCAGTGTGGCTACTTCCCTCTCAGAGTCCACATTTAACTTCTCCACCCTGAGTCTGTGGTGAGGGAGTGGCAGCCGGACACACAAGCTCACACGTGCCCCCATGCACATATTCCCCCCCCCACAGACTACATGTGTACCTACGCCCCCCACAGCCACATAGTCCCTACACACACATACGTGTCCACAGAGCACATATGCCCCCCCACATACATGCATCCCCGCACATGCACACACCTTCCCCCACACACATGTGCAGATCAGAGGATGCTGCGTGTCCTGCGCAGGACCACATCAGGTGCAGCAGTGAGTCACTCGCCACGAAGTGCTTCAGATGCCAGAACCGCCTTTGTTCTCCTGGCAGTGGGGGTAGTGGATAACCCACGGTCCTGGGAGGGCATCCCCCAAAGAAGCCAGGGTAGGGGCTGGGTAAGTACCACACCGTGCCCGACCCTGCACCCCGGCCCAGGCCTCCTCTCTGCCTCTGGTGGGGTTTCGGCACCATCTTTCCGTTCCAAACGCTCACCCCTCTCGTGCAGACCCTGGCTGGCCTCTTGGTGACAGCTGCCCCAGGGTCTGTGCCCAGCTCAGGGGCTGGGGGAGACTCAGAGTCTAGGGGCTCCTTCCCTGCCTCTAATCTCTTTCCAAATTTGATGGTATCTCCTTGATTTGTTTTGAGGGATTTAAAAAATACAGAAAATATGACATCGTGAGAAATTATCATTGACATATTATCCCGTTTGCTTCAAGTCTTTACTTTCCACAGAAGCACATGAGCTCCCCTCAGAGGGGAGTCCTCCTTCTGCTAGGACTTGAAGACCCCAAGGGTTTGCCTGGCTCAGGGCTCTGTCACCTGTGGCTGGGCACACCAAGGGAGTGGCCCTGGGTGCTGGAGCACAGGTGCTCTCCAGGCCCCTGGCCCGCAGGGAGGATGAGGCTGGCGCTCATTAGAAATCACAACACCTGGACTGCCCAGGTGACATTGGTGGTTCCTGGCCACTCTCTCACTGCAAGTCCCGTGGCCCCAAACCCCAGCCCCACCCCTGCACTTGTGATCAGCCTTACCCACACCGTCCATGCTGCTGGTCCCTTGCACATTCTGTTCTCTCTATGGAATGCCCTTCCTTGTAATGTAACTGACGGCTCTGGGGTCCTGCCTCAGGCCTCCCTACTGGGAAATTCCCCGCAGTGTCACCCTCTACCTCTCTGCTGCCTCTCTGCCCCCTAGGACCTGCAAGCTCCTACTGCAAGAGAGTAGGGCCCTACATGGCCACACAGCTGTATGTCCCACTCAGTCCTCTGTGCAACCCCACGAGGATGGTCCATGATGCAGGTTCCCACAGGGGAGAAGCCAAGGCTCAGAGTAGCCCAGGTCCTGGGGCCCAGGCCAAGGAGGGCAGAGGTCAGCTCTCATCCTGGAGACAAGTGCAGTTCCAGGGATGGCCTGGAACACTGGTCCAGAGGTCAGGCAGGACCCCCTGGCAGGACCCAGGCCTCACAGGCCCCATCAGAGGAGTTTTCAAACCTTCCTCAACTGAGGAGAAACTAAGGGAGCAAAGCCAGTACATGAGTGTGTCTAAACCTACACCTGTGAGCCAGGGGGAGGTCGGGACACATCTAAGCTTCTGCTGCGATGTCCCTCCAAAAACAGAGCTGGAAGGCGGGCGTTTCCCAGGCACCTAGTGTGACACGGCCAAGGCCTCTATGCAGAGGACAGGGCCGGCACTGGCCTGTGGGCTGGGGTATTGGTCTATCTTGTCCTGAGAGCTGCAGGTGACTGCGGGGCCCTGCAGAGCCCCTGCCTCGCCAGACGGGCTTCAGAGCAGCTTAACAAAGTCCCCACTGGGTGCCTGGCCCTGGGCAGAATGCCACACACAGACACACACACACACACACACACACACACACACACACACAAGATGAACAATGGGACCCTGGTTGGGCAGAACCATGGTCCTTACGCACTCCCCTGAATGCAACTGTGCACTGGATTCCCCCTGGGGTTTGAGCACTTCCTGGTCATCTTCAGAAGCTTCCGGAAACTGCCAGAAGCTACTGTCCTCCTGCCACCTACACCTACAAGGACAATGTGTCCCAGTCTGGCCAGCCCCTGGTCAGACAGCTGACAGGTACCTTTGGGGACGGGTGAAGTTGTCTCATTCTGTGGGAACTTTGTCCCAGGCCCAGGGGTGATTGGTCCAGCTCACCCCTCCTGCAGGACAGGTGGTGAGGATAGAGGTGTGTAGTGGGGGCTCCTGGGACAGCAAGGACAGTGAGAGAGGAGGGGAGACCTTGCCACCCGGTCTTGGCCCTGTCCTGAACCACAGCCGGAAGATACAACCTCTTGGTTTTCTGCCCGGCACCCTGGACTGCCCAGATGGTCCCCTGGCTGGCTGAGGGCTCCAGCGCACCTACAGGTTCTAGACTGATTTACTCCAAGGGCAGTTCTGAGGTCAGCCTTTCCACACCTCTTGCAGAGAGACTTTGTGCTCAGGTGGTGACCTCTCTGGGCAGAGTCTCCTGGGTGGTGGACAGAGACTGGGAAGAGACTGGCTCAAGACTGAATTCTTTACCCCAAACTTCTAGTAGCCCCGTGATAGATCCCAGGGGGCCTTGCTAGGAACAGAAGGGTCTTCCATGAATAAACTCATCTATTTACTCTGAGCCACCCCTCGGGCAAGTCCCAGGCTCTCTGACTCCTCCCAGGGCATGGGCTCTGTTCAGCAGCCAGAGGCAGCTGCGTCAATTTGGGGAAATGCCTAGTTCCCTCCTTAAGGGTTAGCTGCCATCAAAGATGGAGGCTTTTGATTCTGACCTTGAAACTTCCAGAACCCCAAATGGGCCGAATGTTCTGTCTCTGCCCTTAAAAGTCAAAAGACTTCCGCCAGCCCTGCCTCCTGGCACTCATACCGTGGGGTGGGCGAGGCCGCCAGGGCTGGATAGCAGAATGGCAGACACCCAGGCAACCTTGGGGAGGACACGCCATCCTGCATGGTGGCCACTAGGTGCTCCACGGGCCTCAGTCGGCCTCAGACCTCGAGAATCCCGAGGCTATCACCAGCTGCTCCTGCCTGGAGCCTCCGTCTAAAGCAGTGGTTCTCAACCTTCCTAATGCTGCGATGTATTTTCATTGTTACAAAGGGGTCATGACCCACAGGTTGAGAACTGCTTTAGACTCCGCAGGGTCCTGACATCCACACCTGCCCTATCTTCTGCTGCCCTTGAGAACAACACAAGCCTCAGGTGCCCCATCCCCCAGGGCCCAGTCTCTGGAGGTCTGTGCAAGCCCTGGGTGCCTGGAAAGGCTCCCCAGTGTCTAGAAACCCTTGGAAGGGATGTGGTCATGGGTCCAAAGAATCACTCACAAAGCAGGTCTCAGCCCTGGGACCCGCCCCGGACCCCAGAAATGAGATGAAAAGACAGCATTTCATTGGCTTGGCTTAGCAGGTGAAGCCACCTGTCTCCCCTTCTCTGGAGACACTTAGCAGGGGAGGCTTGGGGGCCCTGAACTGGGTAGTGGCACAGAGCCCTCCAATGTTCTAAGAATGGTAGAATATTTTTGTGTACTTTCAGGCTGGCAGTAGGAGAAGCCCAACCTTGGGGAGCCCTCTGCTGTCCCCAGGCCATGGTCCTCTCCTGAGGCAGACAGCTGGCGGGGGGCAGGGGACAGGCACTGTGGAGGAGGTGTCTTCCTGCTGAGTGCACTGGTCTTTAAAGAGCTGACTCTGGAAGGAACAGGCTGGCCTTCTCTGACTGCCCCAGTGGCTGGGGTCAGTGGCCTGCTGCTCCAGCAAGGCTGTCGCTCGAGGCTGCATCTCTCCCAGCAGCTGGTGCTGGAAGCTGCCCTGCTCCAGCCCGGCCGTCCTGTCCTCATATCCCGGACTGACAGCTCTCCATGAAGCACACGTGTTAATTATCTTGCCACTGCTGTAATTTCTCCCCACAGTCCATTAATTAAGGGGTCACAATCTCAAAGCATGTTTACCCAATAAGCTTTCTTTTTTAATTAACCTAATTGCTTGGAGACTGACAAAGACCCTGCCCTTCTCCTTCCCCTGGTAGGTTAGCAGATGACAAACACACTTCCATGCACAGCTCATCCCACATGCGCTGGGTGGCGGGGAGCGCACAGCAGACCCCGGCACCGTGCTCACACATGCACAAACAAGCTTGATTTGGGGTCACTGGCTGTGGCTCCTCAGGTCAGAGCCCCAGGTGGGCTGGTTTGCATCCATGTTTCTGTGAACCACCAGCAGATTCGGCCCCAACTGAAGCAGGACCTAAAACCACAGTGTAGGCTCCATGCTGGGATCCCCCTGCTGAGCCGACCTAAGGTGCACTTCTCCGGCCTTCATCCTGGGAGGGGTGAGCTGCCCGGGGGGCCCTCTACTTCCACTGTCACCAACGGCTGATCCATGCTGGTGGTGGGGGCAGGAGGGCTGCCCCATTTACAGGAGCCAGGAGCAGGTGCCAAGAGCAGGCCTCCTTCTGAGCTGGTCTGAGTAGAAAGAACATGGGCCCCAGGGATGGAGCTTGGCGGAGCCCTGTGGGGCTAGTGTGGAAAGGCCTTGTGTCTATCCCCCTCTCAGACATCGACCCAAGAAGACTGAAAACAGGGGCTCAGACCGACACCGCATGAACATATTCATGTCAGCACCACTCACAAGGGCCACACGTGGGTGAGTGGCTCGGCAAGTGTGGTCTGCCCACGCAGTGGAGTAGTATTCAGCCTGAAAAACGAGTGAAGCCCTGACACCTGCCACTATACAAATACACGTCAAGAACACGCTAAGGGAGACATTTAGATATAAAAGGTCACAGGTCATACAATTCCATTCATGAAACGCCCAGCACAGGCAGATTCACAGAGACAGACAAGTGTGTGGTCGGCAGGGCCTGGGGGAGGGGCGGGGTGGAAAGTGGCTGCTCAGGGGCCCAGGGTCCACTCTGGGATGAACTCAAATGTTTTGGGCCTGTGCGGAGCTGGCTGCTGTTTGCTTTAAAACCATTAGCTGTGCTTTGTGAATTCCACCTCAATTAAAAGAAGAAAGCCTCAAAACACACATCCTGCTGCTGTCCCTCAGGTAAGCTGGACGGCGCAGAACCCTGCCTCCTTTCTGCGAGGGAGCTGTGCTGGGACCCAGGGAGTCAGCTCTGCCTCGGGGTCCTGCTTCCATCAGAAGCAAGAACCACAGCATGCAGGGAGCACATTTATTAACTTCTTTGCAAGTGCGAACTCTCCCAGGGGGAGATAATTAATTCACGTCTGCTTAGGCAAGCACCGGGAACGCCCAGGGAGAGAAGGTTCCAGTGTACATTGTTCTCGGGTGGATTAGGAGTGTTCAGCCGTCCTCGGCCCACCTCTGCCTGGCTCTCCTGGCATCCGGCTGTGCTGGGCAGGCCTGCCAGTTCCGTGGAAGTTTACGTCTCTTTAATAAAGATTAAGATGTCAGAGGGCCAGCGTTGCACAAAATCCCACTTTTATTAACTTCTCATTACCAGCTGAAGAGCGAAGCCCATTTCTGAACTTCTGAAGCGGTGCGTTCCCCAAGAACGGTTATTAAATATGCATTTATGATGACTGGAGCTCACCACGGCTCCTGCTGACTAAGCAAACGGGCTGCTCACTGCCCTGGCTGGACTTGAGACAATGGGGGCTTAGAGAGAGGTGACCGTGCACCTCACCTGGCCTAGAGGGTGCCCCTCAAAGGGGAGAGGGTGGGCTCAGATGTGACCTCCTGGCCTTTGCAAGGCCCAGGGAGCCTGGTGATAGTCAGGGCATCGCAGAGAACAAGGGTCCCAGCCATGCCCCGAAGCAGGTCCAGGGGCCTCCTTGGGCACTGATGCCAAGTGGGCTGATGGCTCTGTGCAGCTGGGGCTCACTGTGATCTCCCCTACCCATTGCCCCTGACTCGCATTCCCAGGACACACCGAGGTGGCCCCTGGAACCACCAAGCCCTGACCTTGAGCTGTGTCCTGCAGCAGCCCATAGCCCTTGGCTTTCACTATCTTTATCTCCTGCCCAGACACCCAGGCCAACTGGCTTCCTCTGTCAGACCCCGGGGCTTCTGCCCCAGCCCCAGGGAGATGCTCTTGCTGAGGCCACAATGGCAAAGAGCCCAACCAAAGCCTCACTGGCTCATCCTTCTCGGTCATCCTCCATCCCACTCTAAGGGACCACTCCCCCTTGGCCTTGGCAGCTCTGCAAGGTGGGGCTTCTCCTGCTCCCTGCCAGCCTCAGCTCCCTCCTGTGCCCCGGCAGGTTTTCTGTTCCCTGGGGTGGGAGGAGGGGGTCAGTTGCCCAGCCCAGGGCTTCCCCATGCTCATAAAACTGCATCCGGCTTCCCATCTTCATATGTCCCCACTCTACCATCCATGGCAGAGTGGCAGCTGTCTGGACCCACAGGCTATCTCTCTTCCCTGAACATACCCAAATACGCCGATGTCGATCACCCCCCATTTCTGCCCCTCCAACCGCCTGCAGCCCATGCTCCTACCCAGTCCTGGGATATGACTGTCCCCCTGCCTGGAATGCCAGACTCTGCCCTCCATACCGTGTTCCCTCTCTATCTCGGCGGCTCCTTCAACACCCCTGGCCTGGCCCTGGTCACACAGCCCCCCGTTTGTGGCCTGGAGAGCTGCTTGTTACTGGCAGCTGCACGCAGATTTACTGCTTTGGATCTGAGTTTTACATGCCTGTTCCAGGTTTTGGAGCTGCTGGGCCCCTGCAGCCCTGACCATTCACCACTGGGGGCTCAGGGCCTGCTCAGAAAACTGCAGGGGAATGGCTGGGGTAGGTGGAGTTAGGCGGGTCACCAGTTTGGCCACTCAGGAGAAGAGGGCCGCGCTGGGGCAGGATGGAGCCCACCCTCCAACCAGGCACACCCAAGTGAATGAGCAACTGGAAAAGCTACTGGGGGCCCCCTCCGTCATCTGACCAGCAGTTGCTTTCCAAAAGACATCAGAATTCTGCCCACATGTCTGATTTAAACTGGGATAAGGTCCTTAGATATCCATCTGTCCTCCAGGCAGTGAAGAGCTGGGGTCTTGTGGATGGGAGCTAGGTCCGCCCACTCTCAGCCCTGCTGTGAGAACAGGATTCCTACCACCGACAGGTGGTCCTGTCTGGAGGGGCCCAGTGACAGGCCCAGCAGGAGCACAGCGTTCCCCACATACTTAGGATGGCCCCAGAATTCCCGTCTAGAGGCGATTTGTCTGCACCTGGGCAAGGCCAGCAGGAAAGCTCCATGGGGAGCAGAGAGAGCCAGCCTCCAACAGTCAGGGTGCTGGGCCGCCTGGGTTCTCAGGGTGTGTTCTCAGGGCGGCCTCCCTATCCCCGGGCATGCAGTGCAACTGGAAAACAAGTGGAAGAAACTTCTGGTGTCTGAAGCTTCAGACACTCTCAGGGCCAGATGGAAGGACACAGGGTACAGGGTTCCAAGAGACCCTGGGCTGTGCACTGGCCCAATGCCTGGCCAGAAGCCACACACCAGAAGAGCTGGTACCCCACAGACCTCCCAGCCTGCTCAGCATTTCCTTCTAAAACAGGACCTCCCCTGGGGCCCTGCCCTGTGCGCACCCAGAGGAGCAGTAGCCCATCCCCACCCCACACCCCAGCAGAGCGGGTGTCATCCTGGGGTCACATGCCCACTGCACACTGGAGTCACTTTCCACTGTTATCATCACTGTCACTGCTGTGCGATCACTGAATTGCCTCCCACCACAGGGCTCTTCTCTGTGGGTTCTCTTCAAGCTGCGTCCTTCTCCCAACTCTGTTATCCGGTTTTGAGGGCAGGGTGGCCAGGAATAGCTCAAGCTCAAGAGTGGAGGGAGATGGGGCCCAGGGGAGGCTCTGGCCAACTGCACCTCCTGCTGGGGATGACCCATGCCCATCCCTTGAGGGTCTGAGGTGAGGCCACCACTCTGTCTGGCGGAGCTCATTTTCTTGGTTGGCTGACTTTGCCTTCAGATGGACTCTCACCAACTCAAGTGGGGTGCTGCCCCTCGGTTCCCATACATTCTCCTGGGAGAGGGCATCCCTAGTATTTCAGAGTCTGGGGACTCCAGGGACAGCAAACACACACTCATTGAGTGAACAGAGCCTCATGTCTCACACTTAAGAGTGTGGAACTGGAGGACCCAGGTCCAAAGCCTCTGGCGTCTGTGTGACCCCGGGCACACTACTTAACCGCTCTGTGCCTGATTTCCTCACCCATGGAGTGGACACCGATCTGGGCCAGCCCTTATACTGAGTGCGAGTGCCTGAGGAGACATCAGCGGTACACAAGCAGACGCAGTCTTTTCCCTGAAAACACCCTACACTAGAGGCTTTGATTTTGGTCTGAGGGCAGCGGGGCAGGTGGCTCGTGGGGTGTGTACAGTATTGTCTTTTTCCCACCTGCTGTCTCGTGACCCCTGAGACCAGGAGCCAGACCAGCTATAGCTAAGATCCCCCTCATCATCTGAGCACACCTGCCCCACAGGGGATGCTTCTGAGTGTCAACTCGGGCAAAGGGGGAGTCGGGATGAATGCCAACTCTCCTGGGCTGGGCTATCACTCCAAGGAGTGAGGAGCCACCCGGAGTCTTGCTCAAGAGATGTCGGCAGGTCCTCCTGAGGACCCGATTGGCACAGAAGGCAGACACAGCAGGTGGCCAGGTATGTACCACCATGTGGCCTGGTCACCGTGCTGCCCCTACCCCAGGCCCTGCTCTCCCCGGGTGGGCAGGGCCTCTCACGGTTGTGCAAACAGACTTCCCAGAGGCCTCTGCTTGCCCTCCTGTCTCCAGCTCTCCAAACTCACATTATGAATTAGTGGGTTTACTGGGAGGGCTGCCTGGCAGTTGAAAGATGTTTCCATGCATTGTGAGGCTATGTGGAAACCAAGGCATGTCAGCACTGAGGACAAAGGAACTCAAGTGTTTGAAATGCAAAAATATTTTGACCTGACTGCATCATTTTTCAAAGGAAAAAAGTAATTCACGGGTCACAATCCACTTACTATCTTGCAGGAAGTCCTGTATTTCTTATTAACTCCCCAAGGCCTGCTTCTCTGTGTGAGAGGTCACCCAAGAGGGCCGCAGTGTGAGGGACCTTTATGAGTTTTCTTTCCGCCTTTTCCTGTTGTTTTTTCTTTTTAATACGTCATGTTTGTGAGGTACTCTCTGTGGCACTACTCTGTGCCCTGTCTCCTGGGGTCCTCTCCGGCCCAGGAACCGGAGCAGGGTGCAGAGTGTCTGCCCTGGATGGTCAAGTAAGAGACCCAGGCCCTGAGCACTGAAATGGCTGGTCCAGGTCACCCTGGCTGACGGTGAGGCCAGCACTGGTCTGATTCTCTATGATGTTCTCTCTTGTTCTCTTTGATTTTCCCACATAATAACTGTGTCTAGATGGGACCACAAGGGTTCATCACCATCACCACCATCATCATCATCATCACCACCATCCATCATCACCCTCATCACCACCACCATCATCATCCTCATCACCGCCATCACTGATGTCATCATATCACCAACATCATCACCATCACCATTATCATCACCATCATCACCATCACCATCATCATCCACACCACCACCACGACCACCATCATCACCACCAAGGTCATCATAATCACCACAACCATCATCATCCCCAACACCACCACAACCATCATCATCCCCACCATCACCACAACCACCATCATCACCACCATTGTCATCATCATCACCACAACCATCACCATCACCACCACCATCATCATCACAACTATCATCACCATCACCACTATCACCATCATCACCGCTATCATCACCACCATCATCCCCATCATTGCCACCATCATCATCACCACAACCATCATCATCCCAACATCACCCAACCATCACCATCACCACAATCATCATCATCACCACCACCACTATCATCACCATCACCACTAACATCACCACCACCATCATCATCACCATCATCACCACAACCATCATCATTACCACCATCACCACCCTCGTCATCACCATCACCACTATCAACACCATCATCATCATTACCATCACCACTATCATCATCACCACCATCATCCCCATCATCATCTTCATCACCACAACCATCATCATCCTCACCATCATCACCATCACCACTATCAACACCACCATCATCATCTTCACCATCATCACCATCACCACTATCACCACCACCATCATCATCATCACCACAACCACCATCATCTCCACCATCACCACTATCATCATCATCATCACTACCATCACCCTCATCATCACCATCATTACCATCACCACTATCATCATCATCACCACTATCATCACCACCATCATCCCCACCATCATCATCATCACCACCACCATTGTCATCATCATCACCATAACCATCACCATCACCACCACCATCATCACCATTACCACTATCAACACCATCATCATCACCACCACCATCCCCACCATTATCACTCTCATCATCCTCATCACCATCATTACTATAGCCATTATCATCATTGCCTTAATCATCAACATCTTCATAAGTGTCACCATCATCTTCATCATCATTATCCTCAATCTGAACCCCAAGCATGTTCCAGGTGCTATTTGAAGTATGCTACATACATTGTAATTTGCATAATCACCACCACAACTTTAAGGGAGGACCCCATTTTACACACGAGGAAATCAGGTGCTGAGAGGTTAAAGACATTCTCTGACGGAACTTTGGCCTCCCAAGAATATCTTTTCACCACCCAGTCTTGCAAGCCCACAGAGTGTGCTTGTGGATAGGCCTTGGTGGGGGTTCTGGAGCCGCTCAGATGAGATGCCTGTGGGGACAGAGCTGAGCAGAGCTGGGCCTGCCCCCCAAGAACCACAGGAATTATGGCAACTCGGGAAGGCCACCCCTCCCCCCAGGTACCAGAGCAGGCGCACCTTGGCTTCGCACAGCCAAAGCTGCCATGTCCTGTTTAAAGAGCAAAGAGATTCCCCATGAAAGTGAGAACATGTAGGGGGCACAGGGAGGTGCATGCTGCAGGGGGCATGCAGGGCTTCCCTAGAATTGTGTGGCAGGAGCACCAGGGAGGCGTGAAGGGTGTAAGATTTTGGAAAAACAGGGGCCCAGAAGTGAGAGGCCTTTGAGTGTCATAGGGACACTTTGGAACCAAAGATTACTATTAGAAAAAATTCCTGGGTGAGGGTCTGGTGAGCAGCCTCGCTGCCCAGAGGGAGAGGAGGCTGGGACACAGGGTGGCAGTCCAGAGCAGGGGGGCAGGCAGGCAGCTCCAGCAGGGCCCTTACTTAGGGTTGGCTCTAGGACACAGACTTCCCCTCTAGACACCTCAGAAACCTGGATAGCCTGGAGGGTGAGGGGCTGAGGCACCGCCTGATTGAGGGGGGACGTTTGCCACTCGTGGCCTGCGTGGCCTTACATGAGTGAGCTCACCTCTCGGAACTGCAGTTTTCTCCTGGATGCAGAGGAGAAGGGCAGCCACTACTTCAGAGGCTGCCCGGGCACCCAGCAGATGTGGCCTGAGCCCATCACCTCAGTGAGCATGCAGGTGTGACTCTGTCACGCATAACTGCACCTGAGGGGCCTTACGTTACAGACGGGAAGACACGGCCATTGTGCGGGGCCCTCCACCTGCCCTCCTGCTTCCGCACCTGCCTTAACCCTCCTCTCTGAGAGCTGGGAGGGACTCAGATGGCCTCAGGCTGTCCCGCCTGCTGAAGAGCAGCCCGTGGGCAGACACGGGCAAAGACAGCCTCCTTCCCCAGCCGGCCAACCCAGACTTTCCTGAGGCCTCATGTGGTGTTTTTCTCTACCTTGCCGGCTCCTTTTCCTCCTGCCTCTGCACTTCTTGTCCAAAACAGAAATACAAAGGGAGGAAATCTATTCAAAATTCCTCCTCCTCATTTTATTTTTGCAGCCCTCTGGGGTGCCCACGCTTCAGATTCTCTTCCGATAATTATCTGCCCTTTCAGAGCTGTGGTAACCAGAGCCCTGGGCTTGGGAGGCAAGAAGAAAGCCCATCCCGGCTGGGGCTTGAAGGACACTCTCCAGGAAACACAGAATGCACGCGTCCCTTCCCCTGCTCCCCATGTGAGTCTGGTAAAGTGGAGTTTTTTGTTTTGTTTTTTTTTTTGTCTTTGAATCTCTCTCTTTACTCTCAGCTGATCCATGATGAACAATGTACCGGACTCTTTATGTGATAATTTTCCATCCCAGGCAACAAAACATTTCTGTGGCTAATACTCGGAGTCTTGGCCATTGCTCAGAAATAACAGAGGCAAGGTTCCAACATAAAATAATAAGTCTTGCTTTTTATTACTTAATTTATCAACACTATACTGGAGAAACATCTTGTTAACTGGGTAAGAAGAAGCCGTTCACTAAGACAGCCCTGGCTGATGGAAGTGGGTGTCAGGTGGGATAATGGATCCTGTTAGCATACAAAGAGGTCGCTGCTGAAAGAGGGCATTATTCAAAGAAGGGAAATGTTATTAAATAAGAAAATGGTACACTCACACTGAATCTGTTGAATTAAGAATCCCACTCTTTCTGGCCAAAATCAATTTGTTATCCTCCTGATTGCCCCCGTATATATAACAGATGAAAAGGAAGAATTGCCCAGAAAAAGTGAGTACTTGGGATTTCCAAAGTGCAGAGGCACAGGCAAGCCACGCGGCAGGATGGGAGCATTTCTGCTGAAAACAAAAGACACAAACAGCACAGCAGGCGGTCAGAAGCTCACCCCCACGAGAAGTGTCTGATTCAGAATGGTGCGGCTGGAGGCACCCAGGGACCTGGGGACACAGAGCAGAAGCTGTAGAGGCCCCTCTGTGCAGATGACCGAGGTCTCAGAAGAATTCAAACTCCAGGAAGGCAGAGACTGGAATCCACCCAGCGTCTCCAGCACCCGGGACAGCTCCTGCTACACGGTGGGTGCTTAGTGCCACCCTTGGATGGGGGGATACCCCAGAATGTTCAGATGCTCAGATGTGGGGTAGGTCGGCCATCGTACCCACAGGCTGTAATCTGCAGCTGGTTGAACCCCAGGTGACGCTATCAAGTGGAGAAGACAGTTTTCAAACGCCAAACTGTAAAGCTCCAAGCAGTGTGCTTGCTGAGCAGATGAAACATGAATGAAAGGCGTCCGGAGGACACAGAATTGGATGGTGTGCCAGGAATTCCTTGCACAAATCAGTCAGGGTGAGCAAGTTTATGCCAACATAACGAACAGCCCCCCAGACTCAGTGGCTTAGCTAAATAACAGTCTTATTTTTCCTACAAGACCAGCGTGACTCAGTGGGGTTGCTCTGCTTATGGTAAGGACTGGGTGTGGGGGGCGGGGCGGGGGTCTCTCTAGAACTTTCTAGTTGCCGTGCTGAAGGGCAGAGAACTCTGGAGGGAATCAATCACACTGGCAACCGGCTGCTCAGCCTGGACGTGGGGCAGTGACCACCCTCGCAGCCTCTGGCTGGATGGTGGCCTCCAGCTGGGGTGGGGGCAGAAAGCCCCCTCCTCTTGCTCCTGGTGGGCAGAGAGCCATATTTTAGGGCCAGCTGTACCCATGGTTCCTGTCCACATGAAGGTGAGCCCCAACACCCTGGGCTACAAGAACTTTAGAATCTAAGCGGTTAGAAGGGCCTTGTGGCGTTAGCACCCTTTGCTTGTCACGGGGTGTCAGCCAGCACTGGACCAAGCTCCTCACACAAGTCCTCATGATGACAAGTGAAACCGTCCCCATGGACATCATGTCCCCAAGAGGCACCAGCATTTCTCCTAATTTCTCCCAGGTTTTCATGTACGTCTTTCCATGTGTGCTCATATTTTAAGATGTGTGTGAGACGTGCCACTTTTTGAAAAATTTATTTTTGAAGTGAATATACTTATTTTTGAAGAATTTTAGACTTACAGAAAAAAGAGTGGAAAGTAGGGAGTCCCCTGGCCCTCTTCTGCCACTCCCCACATGCCGCCCTGTCACAGTGGACTGGTCAGTATCGGTATCGGCACGCTCCTACCACCGCAGCCCACGGCCACGCCAGAGTTCACGCCGAGGCACACGCTCCACGGGTCTGGAAAGATGTGCAGTGACACGTATCCATCACTGTAGCACCTTGCAGAGAAGTTTCACACCCCTAAGAATCCTGCATGCTCCCTCCCGAGCCCCTGGCTGCCACCATAACTTCACTCTTCACACAGTTCTTCCTGTTCCAGAAGGTCACGTGGCTGGACCAGAGTCACCGCCTCTGCAGACTGGCCCACTGCACTGGGCAGCCTGCGTGTGTGCATCCTCCATATTCTCTGGGGTGGGACGTCAAGGCTCTCTTTACAAGACTGACGATCTGAGTTCCTCTCGGTAGGCTCCTGGGATACCGCGACTGACCTGGCTCCTCTGGGGATGGGCTGCTGGGACCAAAGATCAGGGCCTTTCTCTCAGGGGAAGAGGTGGGCGCACCAAGGGTCCCTGGGCTGGTGAGGTGGGTTGGGGGGCTGTGTGCCTACTTGAGGGGGCACTTTTCTGCCGTCATGGTTTCTGTGCCAGGGCCATGGGCCTTATTCTCCAGCAACACACTGCAAGCCATCGCCTGCACTTCAGCTTGAGATCTGGGAGCTAGCCAGGGGTCAGCTCACTGCCACCTCCTCAGGGAGCCTGCCACAGCAGACGGCACCATCGTCCCTAATAGCCACTGTCCCCACATCCACACCTGCTGCCCCAGAACTCATTTCCACTCCTGTACTGGTGGCTGTGGCTGTGGCTGTGAGATGAGACAAAGTGCCCATTCTGTGTGAGGCCCAGTGGGAATTAGGTGTGTGTGCTGCCCTCTTCTGCTGCCACCAGAAGGACAGCATGGCCCTTGATGGCCACAGGTCTGAGGAGGGTGGTAGACCTTCAGGGCAACTGGACCCAGCTATCAGCACAGAGCAGGCCCCACCACCCAGCCCACGTCATGACGTGTATGTGAGTTAGTGAGAAGCAGCGAATGTTGTTTCAAGCCCCTAGTTCTGGAATGGTGTGTTACCCAGCACTGTTGTGACAACAGCTGGCTGATACACCTGTTCCCAGGACTCCAGCTTGCTCCCCTCTTGTTTTTCCCTGAACTAAGTTCTTGCAATTCCCGACAGCCTGGCTCACATCTGGGGGCACTCCTGGGGCAGAGTGGTGGACACAGCACTAAGAACACTGGCTTGGAGGCATTCGAAAGCTGTCTTCCTCATTTAATACGCCACCCGAGGCAAGGGACTCAAGCTCTGTGCCTTATTTTCCCACTTGGTAAAGCAGAGACAGTTACACCTAGATGGGGTGAAAATGAGCTGCAACACACACCGTGGCACATGGCGAGCATTCTATAAAAATGGTCATGAGGACAGCAGCAGCAGCGCCTGGCACATCGGTGACGTTTGGCAGAAGACCACTGAATTGGGGCAGGGCGGGTGGACATTGCATCTGCACACCCGCACCTGCCCCTCTTCTCCCTCACACCCCTTCCCATCTCAGCAAGAGGCTGAGCAATAGTCCAACAACGGTGCGTGCCTGGAAGGCACTGTGGGGAGTACACCAGGCAGAGGCTTGGCGCCAGCTGCACCCCACCTGGGATCCCCCCATGTACACACACTCTGGTGTCAGCATCTGACACATGGAATCTGGGATGCTGGTGGGTCTACAGCCCTCTCCTGGGACCTGGATGCCACATCCCAGTGCAGGTGCCCTTGCCAAGAGCAGGTGGCTTCTTACATCAGGTGTGGAGCCTTCCATGAGGAGCCCTGCCTCCTCCACACGGTTTCCCCCAGATGGGCCTCAGGGAGTGTCCCAGTGCAGCCCCTCCTAGCATGGTGAGTTCCCATGAAGTTTTCCTCAGGGCTAGAGCAGACCTAGACCTTGAGGAGCTACATACAGCCCCTATCCACCCTAAGGACCAAGGCCCACCCAGGGCCTCATCTGGAAACTGCTGGCTCACCAAGGAGGATTCAAGTACACAGCCCCGGCCCCCAACTGCCCTCATGGGGAAAATACCCTCTGGGGACAATAGGCCTTTGGAGCCCAAGTGCTCAACCTGCCCCAAGAGAGTGTGCCAAACTCCCTTCTTTTTTCTTTTTTTGCAGTTTTTGGCCGGGGCTGGGTTTGAAACCGCTACCTGTGGCATATGGGGCTGACGCCCTACTCCTTTGAGCCACAGGCACCGTCCCCAAACTCCCTTCTGTATTGGCTTGGAGAAGCACCTTCAGGCACAGAATGACACCGCTGAGAGCAAGGGACCAGGTCACAGGGAGGGGACCCCAGCGCCCATGTGAGTTGGGACCTGGCTGGAGAGGGACCCAGCACACTGACTGCTTGTTTGTATAAACCCAGAATCTGACCTTATATCCAAAATGACAGTGATCTTGGTCGTGCGAGCACAGCAGGTGTTTCAGGAGCGGGAGCCACACTGCTTCCCCTCTGGGAGTGGCAGTCGTGGGAGGAGAGAACTCCCGGCCCAACCTGTCACCGCGGGACTCTTCGAGGTGTGTGTTTATGCGTTTAAAGCAGAAGAGGCTGGACAGGCCTCAGAGCCCATCTATTTTCCTCTCCTAATAGCACGGCACAATTTAATTAACTCAATATTGCACCCACCTGAAGATTACGGACAGAGTTTATTGACCCACCATCTGGCTCCCATAAAATGCGTAATGTAGCCAATAAATCCTGCCTCAGAAGTGGGTGCTGGTGAGAACCTGGGGCGTGCCAGGGCCTTCCCTAGCACCCTCCTGCAGGGGCCTCTTCGGGATGTCAGTTGGGGTGTGAGGAAAGGCAGCGGGCCCTGGGCAGACCCCGGGGAGCTCTGACCGCTGCAGGTGCCATGACCACACAGAGGCTAAGAGGACCAGCATATGGCAGCCTCAGCCCTCAACGTGGGACCTGCAGAGCTAGGCGACAGCTGCCTTCTTACCAGCTTAGTCCCCATAGCATACAGGGCAGTAGAGACTCTGCTTGTCCCCTGTCTGCAGAGCTGCAGACTCCCCTGTCTGCAGAGCTGCGGACTTCAAGGCAGAGGACAGAACCAGGTCTAAAAGGGGGCAGCCTGGGAAGGGGTGGCCTGGCCCAGCCTCCTAGGGTCTCTGGGGTGGGGAGGGAAGGCCCCTTTGTTTATATTCTGGGTTAAGGCATGTTTGCAAGTTCTGAGTCCGTCCTGAAATGTGTAATGTTTTATCTGCTGCTGAGATTCACGTTTCAGCAGGAAGTGTTAACAGGGTGGAGCTAGTTTCTGTTGCCAGAGAAGGGTCACTAGAACCCCCTGCTCTATGCCTGGCCAGGGGCCCCCAAGGCCCTGTGGCTCCTTCCTTGTCCCTTCCACCTCCCTTCTCCAGGGCCTCAGGTATTTCTCAGTGATGCTCCCAGTGAGAAGTAGGCGGCCCCTGCCGGGCCTGCCCAGAGTCCCCGCACTCTCAGGTGAGGGAAGGTGAAACAGAGAAGAGGCCTCCTCAGACACAGCCCTGGGGACGACACCACCAGGCAGGTAATAAATTACTGCACAGGAAATTAATTAGCTGCACCTCTCTCAGCCTAATCTGCTGGTTTAAGCTGATTTAAGGATCCTTAGGTTGAGGCGGGGGTGGGGTAAGTGGAATCAACTCCATTTAGAAAGGAGAGGTAAAGGGTGACATTTATAAAGTTGTCACCCAGCCTGAGGCTGCCAGTAACTCCCCTCAGGCCATGCTAACGGGCCATTAATCACCCTTATCGAGGCTGTGAAGGGGCCACCGCAGGACTGCCTCACCCCAGGGGGCAAGTTCAGGTGCTGGGAGGTGGCAGAGGTCAGAGTCCATCCAGGGCCCTGGCTGTGCCTTGAGGCTGAAGCTTGGGGCTAGGCCCCTCCCTCGGCCTGGTTTCTGCCCTGGGAACTGGAGCCTCAGAAGCAGCCTCCCCAGATGAGCCTCCACCTGTGTGAACATGGGGTCTTCCGGGGAGGGGAAGGGAAGAGGCAAAAAACTGGACACCCAGGGGTCCCGGGGGCCACTGGCCGCTGTCTCGGACAGGGGCCCAGCAGAGGGGGCTTCCTTCCCGCTGCCGCATTACACCTCTCCACTTGGCAGCCTTTGATTCAGCAGAATCAAGGATGCAAACTTCTTAGGAGTACTTAGTTTCCATGGCAACCGGAGCTGACCTCAACATTCTTGTTCTCAAGAGGGGACTGACTTTACTATATGTTCATTCACTGAATTAATGGACTCCCGGTTCTTTTATCAGCAGCCCAGGAACAATGGAAAGAGAGACGTGTCGTCAAAGGGCTTTCAGCCACGGTCCAGTCTTTTGTCAGCGGCTTACTGCGCCGAGCGAGTCTATTCAGGCTGAGATTATCAAAATCAACTCGGGGCTGTCTCGGGGGCAGCTAAACACACTTTGATTTCATAAAGACATAACCGATCCCGCATGCAAATTAATAATTTTGATTGCAGGGTTCTTAGGGTTGGGGGCTCTGGTGAGCTTCCCCGTGCTGAAGCGCAGTTGTGGGCAGCCACGTCTCGGGCAGTGCTCTGCCGAGTTATCACGCTGGCTGGAGAGGCAACAGGAAAGCATTTCTGAAACTCACCTTGCTGACGGGACCTCAGTGTAGCTGAGGGTAATAAGCAAATGGAGGGTGGCCACAGGGAAGCTTCCAGCCCCAGCAGGGAGGCGTGGAACTGCACGTCAGCACCTGCTCTGGAGCTGGGTCTCCCCTCCCACCCCAGCCCTCCAGCCACTTGGAAAATACCTCTGCGTCCCCCAAGGAGAGGACACGAACGCAGAACCACCCGCTCAGAATGAACACAAACTCGGCAGTTCTGCACAGCGCTAAAGTCGTCTGTGTAGCCAGGAATTCTGTGAATTAGTCCTCTGAAACAGCCTCAAGTCACAGCCTCGTGGCAGCCAGCCTGTTTGGACCTCAAGGTGTGTGGCCCCCCCCAGAGTAGTCACTGCACAAAAGACACTCAGTGGTTGTAGTTCAGTCTCCGCTTGCTTCTGGGAGCCGCCTGGCTCTCATTCTGGGCCCCGGGTCCCCACTGGAGGGACCCAAGAGACCTCTGGATGTCCTGTTACCAGCGGGCTTATGGCCCGCGCCAGGCTATAGAAAACATCCCCTCAGCAGCCCAGCGGGACAGGACGTGGTTCTAACATCCAAATAATCATTTCACAAATTATCATAATTATCAATCAATCACCCTGTTTGGACAATGCGAGGCTGGGCTATCAGATGACTTTTATGACCTGTAGCATTTTGTACGTAATAATAATAACAGGGAGAGATTTATGGACCCATCACCATCCCCTCTTCCTGCGGTAAGAGTTTATTAGCTCTCTGCCCTCCCTGCCCCTCGCCCTGGGGGCTGGCTGGGGCTTGGGGCACATTTTTCAGAAGCTTCTGAAGAGGCACCATTTGTGGGTCCCTCCTCCTAGCCCCACGGATGCAAATTCCAGATATATTTATTTGGGGGCAGGGGAGAAGGGTAGAGAAAAGGAGAAGAGAAAATAAAAAAGAAAAAGGCCACTTCCTTTTGTTTGTATTTTCTCCCCAGTTCTGTATTAACACGTCCTTCCTTTTCAAGCCGGTGAAGGAAACAAGATACTGTGGACAAAGGGAACGGCTGTCGTGGCCTGTGCTCCCCTTTTCATATCACCAAAGAGATTGAATCAAAATTCTTTCAGCCGATACCATCTCCCGGGTGGACTACACTCTTGTTAACGGATAAATTCAAGCCCTCCAGAAAGTCAAAGAATAAATTTAAGCCTTTTGCCAAATGTGTATCCTATTGGATTTTGATAAGACGGCCATTGAGCCTTAATAACGTCTTCCATCCATTCCAGCAGCCCTTAACACGGCTCTTTATTTGTCCCCAAAGCCTCTTCCCCCGGCCTTTTTATTACCAGCTCCTGCAGGCTCTCCAGGGAGCCGCGCGCCCCAGTGATGGATGGACAACTGGCTAGATTATCTCCTGCAGATGTTTGCTCTCCGAGCCTCAGGCTTTCCCTCTAAGTAAACAGAGACTAAAGAGAGAGTCGCGGGGCAGTCCCAGAGGTCCAGGCACTGTGGCTAGAAAAGGCGGAGGCAGCCGACTGGCAGCCAAAGTGACTTTTAGGGGACAGCTGGTGACGAAGCCCAGGGCGCAACCAGGGCGGGAAGGCCCTGGGACGGGGTGGGCATGTGTAAGCATCAAAGCTTGAGGCTTCAGCCAGCAGGGCAGGCAGTGCAGGGAGGGATGGGGGCCAGAACCAGAGGGTGCGGGAGGAATGAGGAGGCGGGTCCTCTGTGCCTGGCAGTGGCCCTATCCCCAAACTCACAAGCTACGGCTGCTGCTGTCACTCTGGCAGGACCCCTGCCCCGGGCTGCTGGCCCCTCTGCTGTCCTGGGTTTGAATTTAGTATCTCCAGACTCCTCAGGCCCTGCTCTCTCGCCTATAAATTCTGAGTGAAGCTCTGCAGCCTTCAGAACCTGGCTTCCCGGCTGGGCTCGGTGGCTCACACCTGTACTCCCAGCACTCTGGGAGGCTGAGGAGGACAAACAGCTTGAGCTCAGGAATTGGAGACCAGCCTGAGCAAGAGTGAGACCCCATCTCTAAAAAATAGCCAGGTGTTTGTGGCAGGTGCCTCTAGCTACTTGGGAGGCTGAGGCAAGAGGATCACTTGAGTCCAAGAGTCTGAGGTTGCTGTGAGTTGTGACGACACAGCACTCTACCCAGGGCAAGAGTGAGACTCTGTCTCAAAAACAAACAAATAAGAACATGGCTCCCCAACACTTATAACTCACTGCGGTAATGTCACCATAAAATAGCAACTTTTATGTACCTCACATGTCCAGCCATCGATTGAATTAACTTTGCTACATTTCACTGAAGTCGATAAAGAGCAGGAAGTCGAATCCTCCTGCAGATGCACAAACAGAAGCTCAGAGATGTGGTCTACCCAGTCTAGGTCACACAGCACCCTCGATGCTCCCAGGGTGCCTTCAGATGACCCTACCTACAAAAGTGACAAGCCAGAGTCCTCGTCCTGTCCCCGAGGGTCACACTGAATTCACCCTGAAGCCAGCACATCTGTGCCTGCAAAGTGACATTAGTTCTAAACAAATCACACACATGTACACCATGCCAAGCACACATCTGCTTCTGAGGCAGGACCTGCTGTCTGGACGGGAGCCTGGGTGAGGCTATCTGTACTGGTCGTCGGCTCCTGTGTTCAAAACCTTCACCTTTAAATTCCAGCATCTCTCCTGGAGCCTCTGGCAACATAACTGGAGGGCCTAGATTTAAGCCCCGGGGTTAGGTTTTTTATCACCCCACGAAGTTGACCTTGGACAACACTTGAGTCCCCCAAATGCTGAAATGGCCACACTCAGTGGGAGGCTGAAAAAAATGTTAGGGTTCAATTCGGGGGGCCTTGAAGTGCTGCATGGCAGCTTCTCTGTCTGGTAAGAGGTGAGCTGAGGACGGTGGGGACACCCCTATGCAGCTCCCACCCACCCAGGCTGTCCTGCAGGGGAGCAGGGAGGCCTGTTCAGAGGGCACACCCTTCTGCTCCGTGCTGTGAGGTCAGGTCTCTCCATTCTGCTTCCACTTCCTGCCTTGGCCTGACCCGGCTTTCCCAACAGGTCTTACTGGGGCCTGGGTAGGAAGGGACGCCCCCCACACACACAGAGCAGAGCTGGCGCCTGGGCAGACTTGGGGAGCACCTTGACAGACAAGGCTTGGTGGACTCGTTTACTGAACAACACAGCAGGGCACAGACGGCCACCGGCGAGGGCTGGGTGCAGCGCCCACTCCCGTCCTCATCCTGCCTCCTGTTCCCGTTCAAAAGCGTCCAGACACGGCCTCTTCATGGCCCTTTAAAGTTAGACTTGACCTTTTGACCCTCTGCCTTGACCCTTGTACCCAGCCAGGACAGGCCATCTCTGGACAGATTTATCACCTCCTAACCTCCCATCAGGCCACCTCCACAGCACGTTCAGGAGCAGCGAGTCTCCCCATGCCAGTGACGCGTTCATGGTGGGAGGACCACAAATGCCATGATCACTCAGCAAGATTAGAACTTGCTGAGGGTCAGTTTCTGGGAGGTGAAAATGCTGCAATTCCTTCAAATACAGCCAATCTGCTTAATGCCTTAATACCCGTCTCCTTTAAGAAAATATAAAATTGTTTAAAGTGGCAGGAAAGGAGAAAGAAAAAGTGGAGAACAACCTTGTGGGAAATTGCACCCAGTGCAGCCAGGGTGCCCTGGAAAGGACTCGGGCCTCCCGTGGGCAGGGGGTACTGAGAACGGACGCCTTTTACCAGAAGAGAGGGTCCCTCCGCGGCTGGCTGCAGACATGGGAGAACTGGGGATGACAAGGTACTCCGCCCACTCACTGCCAGCATCCTTACTGCAGGGGCAAAGAATCTCCCATTACAGCATTTTGTCCAAAATTAGTGTCTCAGGGGTTGAACCTGAGGTCCCCCCTCCCCGTGGACAAAGCTCAGGTGGCAGGTATGTCCTGTCTGGGTAGCACCGCCCAACGCCTTGGCTCGGACCATGGAGGCTTGGGGCTGTCTTTTCACTTTGGGCACAGAGGACAGGCCCACATGATGCGAACGCTCAGCTCATGGAGCATCAGCTCCCTAACTAACCACAAGTCTCATAGTGGCCCTGCGCGCACGTCTGAGTCACAGAATCCAGGGGTAGTTTTGATATAGTGACACTGATAGACCTGCTGACTCGCTATCCCAGCCCTGGCGCCATCTGTGACCTCAATGAGCCGGACCCTCTCTGCTGAGTCACGCTTGGAAGCAAAGATGCCAAGAAAGAGGATGCCACTTCATCTTACAGGAAAAACCCCGACACGGGATCAGCCACCTTGCGGACGCACGTCTGTGCGCGGGTGTGCGTGCGCGTGCGCAGCAGGTGACGCACGCGCACGCTGGTGACTGGGCTCCTCCTCCTGCTGTCTCGACTGCAGCCTGCAAGCCCAGGGGTGTGCCTGGCTCTGAGCGTCTGCTGCCCCCAGTGCACATATGCACAAGTTTCCACACCTCTCTCTGGACCTTTCAGGGCTGCTGTCTGTCCACCAGCCCTTAGGCCGTCAGTCAGCAGAGAGGGAGCTGGTGCCACGTGGACACTTTTACTTGGCCCTAACAGTTTGCATATTTAGAGTGATACTGGGGGCTTCTTTGGAAGCTGTCAGTACAGCAAAATTGCCCTCTCCCCCCCTCCCACTGTGCCCACCACACCCTGTTTGTGTGAGTTTACAGTGAGGATAGCTAAATAGCTAAACAAGCACCAGCTGCATCTGGATTGTTCGCTCTCCCTGTGCCCACACAGCCTCGCAGGGTCCCCACGGCACAGGACTCTCCTCCAGTCTCAAGACTCAGGATGGGTCAGCAAAGTCCTCCACCAGCCCGTACAGTGAACATAAGCATCGTCCTGGTCACATGGAAGCCGCCATTCTGTGCACACAGGGCCGTCAGGTAACTCACTGCCCCGGGACCTCCAGTGACACATACCCTGACACTCACAACTCAGGGACAGCTGAAATCAGACTTGGCCAACCAGGATGCCAAGGGGCAGGAGGGCAGCGGACGCAGCAGGGGCCTCCTACCTTTTTGATGCAGCCCTCCTGGGACGACCCTTCTGCATCAGTCAGTATGTGCTGCAAAACAAGTGGGAGAGGAGCTGTTAGTCTCTGACAAGACGCCGATTACAAGCTGCTGTGGGTTTTCAATCAATCATGAGAATGACCAAGGATGTTCCCAACATCGCAGGGGTAAAACCTAGTGGCTTCTCGGTAATGTGAATACAGAGCTGTGCTGATAACCGGGACTCTTTACCCCGACAGAGGTTGCCTATTTGCTGAGGACTCTGGGCCTCCCCTCAGGACCATCATCTCTCTGGAGAGGCGCAGCTGGGGACACATGGACACCATGAGTGCATCACAACTTCTCTGAGTCCCACCAGCAATCGGACTCGCTGTGTTTAGAGATAACTTTGCCCTGTGGGTGGGGGTGCAGGAGGGGAGACACCGCCCTGGCCGGCCAGAACAGAGTGGCTGGGAGAGTGGACAGAGGACACAGACACCCTGGGGAAGGCTGGCCCGGGGCTGTGGCAGGAGACCCAGCAGATGCCATTTCTCTGCTTCCTCTTCTCTGGCAAACCAGAGCCGGCAGCATATTAACATGCTCTTTATGGAGGGGATCTCCCTTCATGGTTTTTGGAGGAACTTCCGGAAGGAGATCAGTCTAAGGCAGGTGTGGTGCCCAGGGCCATCCAAGTGCCGTGGGAGGCCACTGAGGGCCCAGATGTGGGCAGCACCTGAGCCCGACTCCCTGTTCGTGGACAGAGGCTGGCCACAGAGAGGAGAGAGGCCACCAGCCGTGTGATCTTCCTTCTGCCCCAACGGCTCTTTCCTGGGCCCTGTTCTGGAGCATTCCGCCAGGTGTCTCCTCTTAAAAACCAACGAGCTTGGCTCCAGAGGGGTGGTGTTTCAGCGACAGGTCCCAGAGTTCTTTCTAAGCTAAGCAAACTGACAAATTAGCTGCAGAAATTGGATTTTTCCCTTGCGGACCGACGTGGCCGTGCACGGACGTTGTGTATGTAAATTGCAGTGTCGTTCCCATAAGAACAGAAACCAAGACTGAAACTAATACTTGAAAAATAAGATGAGAAACGACGTGGAAGCCAAGGATTTCCCTCCCTAGACCCTTAAAATCACACTGTAGCTCCTAGAAATGACAAGGACCTGTGTGCAGTGCCCGTCGGTGCCCGCCCGGCGCAGGTGGGAGGACCGGGTGCCGCGTTCCAAGGGGCGGGTTGACTCGCCTGAGCTCAGCTGTAATAACAATAAGTCATATTTTTAAATGTTGAGAATTCTAACCAATTGGGGATTTTATGTTTCTTTTAATAGATTCTGAAACTGTGGTTTGGAGAGTGGTTATAAGTTCAAACAAAGAGAGAGTGAGAGTAAGAAAAGGTGAACACTGCAGAGGAGACTCCAAGCAAGGGTCCAGAGGACAGCCCGCAAGAGGCAAGGTCACTGGCTCTCTGCCCGGGCCTGGGCCAGGAGCCTGGGGTTGGCCTTAGCTGCAGGACTGAGGCTGGCCTGTGCACAGGCCTGCATTTCTGCTGTCTTTCTCTCTGCTTTCTTCCTGAATCCAAGACCAGGAAGGCTGGCTGGACTTTCAGTGAGTGCTGAGACCAGAGGGATCACTAAGGCCGACCACTTGGACCTCAGAAAGGCCCCCGGCTTCCAGGAAAGGCCTGTACCAACAACGCTCAAGGTTAGAAACCACCTCTGCGCATCCCCTAGGAGAGAGATGGACCTCTGTACACCACAGTATGGCCTGGCCTGTACCCTGCACACCCTCACCCAGCAGGGGCAGAGACCGCAGTCAGTGTCATGTAGGTTGGAGGCTTGGTCTCCTGACCTGGGTCAAGTTCTGTGGTTCATCAAGCCTGCTAGCTTTCTGAATGGGTGGCTTGAACCAGGAGAAAAACTGAGCTTTAATTTTTGTAAGGAGAACAGCATTTTACACACCCCATCAGGGGCCTTGTCCTTGCTCAAGCCAGGAGGCGGCAGGGACGGGCCAGCAGACAGACACTTCACAAAGCCCCTGAGCGTGTGCTGAGCAAGTGGGGCCTCTCTGGAGAGCAGTTTATACCAGGCAGTGCCCAGCAGCACCGAGGCTCAGCTTGCTCATGGTCCAGCATCCCTGTGCGCTAGGGTGAGTGGCAGGGCCAGTGCTGGCTTCTGCATCTAGGTAAACCAACTCTGGAAGACAGAACCAGTGAGGAGGGCACCACCTGTCTGCTGTGCCAGGGCCCCTGCTGGAGGCTGTGCAAAAGGCCTCCAGGAGCACGGAATACCTGGTCTGGAGGGGCTGGGGTTAGGGGTTTCTGGCTGTCTACAGAAACCACCTGGGCCCAGGACAGCCTCAGTGAGTGGCCTCTGGGGAGGGCCACTGGCTGTCTGTGCCCCACAACAGGATGGAGGCCCTGCTTTCACTTTGACACTGGTGGCCTGACCTTCCTCTGTCCCCATCCACAGCCCCAGTTTGAGAGGCCGCTGTGTGAAAACACCAATATGCCCTGTACCTTGCAGGATACACGTGGTACCTTGAAAGCATGGGGGAGTTTTCTAGACAAATTCTACCTGTGGTCATCTGACAGATGGGGTCAGAGGTCCCCCTGGGCTCCTGGACAGCTGACCAGAAGGTGTGGAGGTAGGACTTGTCCTTTCCTGGAGGGCTGGAGGCTGCATCCTGAGACCATGTCTCCCCGCTCCCCCACCCCTGTCTATGTGGACAGGGGCTGGACCGAAGCCAAGCCAGGCTGGCAAGAATTGGGGTGTCCAGGCCCACCCACAAGAGAAAATGCACCCAGGGCCTGCCCACTTTGGAGTCCACCAGATGCTGGAGGGCTTGCAGGCCACAGGCAGAGCCCTTCATGCTCCTCCAGGCTCCTCCAGGCTCCAGGACTGAGTTTGAGATGCCCACACCCACCCTGACTCGCCCAGGAGCCCTGGTCAAACCTGCCTGTGGTATGATCTCAGGTGTTCCCCCTATGTGGCCGTAGATGTGGACAGAGGAAGGTCAAGACAGAGAGCCTACCCGCGCACTCAGCAGGGGACCTGGCATGCCCAGAGCAACACGTGGCCTCCTCCCAGCACTTTGCGGCCCCTTAGCTCAGCTCAACACTGTCCAGGCCCAACTGCATCCCACAGCTCTTGGCTGAAGGTGGCCAGAGCCACCATCCTCTGTCAGAGGCTCAGAAGTGGCCACCTGGGATGGTGTATCTTGGGGTACCCATGTCATGACACCCAGGGGCCTTTCCCTCTGTTCCCAGAGGAGTAGGTGGGTCTGTGCATGGGTTCAAAGTGCTTCTTCCTACTCACTAGGGCTTGTCGTCAGGTGGGGGTACAGAGCTGGACATTTCACGGACACTAGAAGTCCAGGATGCTGCCTACAGTGTACAGAGTGAGGGGCTGGCGGGAACCTCGTCCAGGCGCTTCACCTCTGGGCTCCTCAGTTCTCTCTATGGGTCCTTAGAGCATAGAACACGGCTCCCTGTGGTCACTGGGGCAGAGAATGTGGTCACAGATGATGTTGGGGGCCACGTGAATACATTGACCCCACCACCACCACCCACGCCTCCCACCCTGGAAGGAAGCAGGCACCCAAGGACGAAGGGAAGAAGCTCCCTTTTGCAAGCGGAGGACCAGAGCCAGGTTCCAGAACTGCCTGCTGGACACGTGGCCGTCCTGGCAAGTACAAATGTCCTTAAACTCTGCCCGCTCACCCACCGCTGACCCTGGACGAGAAGCCGGAGGACACCCCCCTGGAACCCCAGTCCTGCTTCCTGCCCAGCCAACGCCGCCTTGCTGAAAACGCTCTTTCTTTGCCGGCTTAGGCCTCGGCACACGTGCCGCTGGCTAGTCGGTTGCTGGCAGCCGCTGTGGGCCCTCGGCTGCTCTGCGCCCCAGCAGAAGTATTAGGTGTGTTTTGATTGAGCATTTTAGCCAAAAGAGCGAGGTTTGACCTCTGGCATTTAGCTTCTCTCACGGGTATCAGCGCCAGGATTTAGCTAAGTGGGGTTGGTAAAAACATCTTTTTTGACTCTTAAAATAAATACCCTCTGTTCTCCAGAAAGTCGGCAAAGAGTCGGCAAACACACACACAGACATTGCGCTGGCTCTCAGCTCTGGGGTTCTGGCACATCCCAGGGGGCTGAGCTTTCTACTTGGTGTCACAAATGGATCCCAGAAGGTTTTTCTCCCTCCAAAATTATTGTTATTAAGGCGTCTGAAAACGTGCCTGTTGGTGGAAACCCAGACCAAGCCCCGGCCACTCCCAAGCCAGAGGGGTGGAGGCCACGGCCCTGGGCCCAAGCACTGTGTCACCCACCTACTGCTTTGGGCCGTTGAGAACAAAGCTTCTCTCTCAAACCTACATTTCTTCCTTGTTCATACCTGAAGTGGGTTCCTCATCTCCAAAGATGCAGGTCTGTGTCTAGGACCGGCTTGTGGCTGACCTGGGGCCCTCCCATGGGTGAGGATGGACAGGGTTTCAGGGCTGTCTGTGCAGGGCACTCAGGGCTGTCCCAAGAGGGGGACTGGTGGGCCCCCTGACCCTGGCACCCCATTCTGCCTCTAAGCCTGGCTCTGCTCACCTCAGGGAGGCTGTGGGACTGCAGGGGCTCCAGCTTCTGGTGGAGACACAGTCTGGGAAGAAGGGTCAAAACAGCACTGTTGGCCTCTATGTAGCCTGGGTTTTATACCCAACTAAATAGTGTCCTTGGAACAGGCCTGATGAGCTGAGACCAGGCCTCCCTGTGCGCCCTCCCTTTCTGGGGAGACGCACCTTTAAGGAACAATGCCCATTCTTCATTTTCTTACAATCTCTGCTGATCTCTCTGGGGTAGATGCTGCATAAAAGTGATAGCATTGGTGACCCGATGGAGATGATGGCAGCAGGCCATCTCCTGGCGGATCAACACAAGGGGACCCTGTCCCAAGCAAGGTGAAGGCGGGTCCTCCCTTCTCCTCCTCACCTGGAAGAGGCCAGAGTGAGTGCTGCCCACTTTGTAGACAGCACCAAAGGATGCAGAGCAGTCTGGGTTCAGATTCAGGCCTGCTACCTTCCACCTTGGGCTGGGGAAGGACTGAGGGCCTGGGTGGACATATCCGGCGGGGAGAAGTCACACGCCAGAGTTCCGACCGGGACTCGCACCTGAACCCTGGCCAGGTCTCTCCCCACGTCCAAGCTCCCTCTGGCCATGTTCGCTTGAGCTGAGCTGGGTGGTGCCCCGCTGGCAGCCCCGGCAGAAATCGTGAAAGGCAGTTAGTCACCAGCCGACCCAGCTCTGGCTCCCAGAGCAAAGACTCTGGTGGTGTTGACACAAACTCTTGAGCTCTCAACTGGGAGTGGGATAATATTTATTTATTTTTTGCATTTAAATAAGTCAGCTTGGCTGTGTTTGAGCTGCAGAAATGATTTTTTTTTTAAAAGCTCCTTGGACACCGTTTTTAGCTTTTATGCCTAAACAGACACTTCTCAGTTCTTTCAAGTGAGATCTGTCCAATGAATGGAGGCGCTCTCTGCTCCTAAGGAAAATATTTACACAGTCAAGTGTGGCCCAGAAAGGACCCCAGGCTCCAGAGGGCCCATCCCCGGAATGCACACAGGTCTACGCACCGCTGTTTACATTCCCAGCCGCCATCTCCTCACCTCTCCCTTCCGCCCTCTGCATCCTCTTCCCAAAGGCATTCTTAAGCCTTCTGCTTTGGACCCTGAAATTGGGTATTTGCCTTGGACTCCATGCAGGGAACTCCACATGGGCATGGGGCAGCCCTGCGTGAGAGACCGCAAAGTCCTGCCTTCCAAATCCTTTTTCTTTGGCCGTCAAGAGAGCCCAGGTTGCTGTGCTCCTGGGGCTCCATGCAAGGGCAGTCCCCACGACTCCCAGCATGCTGTGCCCAGATACCCTCCCCAGGCGGACTGAGCTCCAGGCAGGCGGCCTGCTCTGACCTGTCTGGGTGTGGCAGGGCCTTCTGCTGTGTTCTGGCCACAGGAGTTGCAGAGGGGCCAGCAAATCTTAGCTGCATACCCAGTGACTTTCTTTGACTGAAGCTGCCCCTGCCACACCCTGCTCTGCATCACCCTGCCTGGCGGCATGGCCCTGCAGACCCGGGAGCTGGACCTGGCCTGCTGCTTCCTGACGATCCAAGAACACTCTGTTCACTGGCAGCTCTCCGGTTGCGAGCGCCCTGCCCCCTGGCCTGGACGCCTTGCCCAGGCCAGGCTGGTCTCGTGCCCACACCTTCCTCTCTGCAGAAGGAGTGACTGAAGGGAAGGCCTCCGCCCCAGCTTGCGTGTCTGTGTCTTTCCTGGTTCCTCCCCCAGTTCCCTGAGGACAAGGTTTGGGTGTCCCTTCACATCCCCATTTCACTGGCAGTCACTGCTCCGTCTGTACTGCCCTGTGCACAGTGCCTTGAAGACATATTTAAAATACCTAGAGAGCACTTACTCTGGGGCAGAGACAGTGGATAACCCGCCCTCCCACTCCCACAGCAATATGAATGTGAAGAAAGTGTGAGGCCTCTGGGCTGCTGCGGAGACCCACGGAGGCACCAGGGAGAGGGAAGTGGCGGGTGGAAGGGCAGGGTGGGGCAGGGGGACCAGTGTACACAGGGGTAAAAGGAAGCAAATGGTGGGCCCCAGAGTGGGAGGGCTGCCCCAGTGTGGAAGCCCTGGCAGGCCGGGCAGGGGGTCTGACCCAGGTGAGGGTGAACACAGACTGACAGATGCTGAATGTGGCCAAGACAGATGGTGGGGGACATGGAACAGGGGGGAGGGAGGGCCTGCGGAGAAGGGCTGCCTACTCTGAGTGCCCTAAGTGGTTTCTGTCCACATGTCTACTCCCAGAGCATGTGGGGGTCTTCCCTGCCCAGCCCGTGTGCTGGCTGGCCATGGTGGGCTCTGGCCTCTAGGCCTCTGCCCCCTCAGTACCTCCATCAGCTGGGATCTGTTCAGTTCTCCCTGTGCAGAGCTGGAGGCTGCCCAGGGACCAGAGGCCACTGCACAGCAGGCTGCAGGAGAAGCAAGGGTGGGCACCTGGTGGGTGCTTCACTCACTCAGTGCCCTAGCCCCTTCAAAAGAGGAGAGAGGGAGGTCACCCCAACTCAGGGATGCCCAGGCTTCTTGGCATCCCTGCCAGGGCTTTGAATTCTCCGCCAACCCAAAGACGCAGTTATTTAAACCAACACTGAGTTCTGCCAGTGGCAAGGCCAGGCGGCCGTCCCCCCTCACATCTGTAGGGCACGTCCTCCCAGGGCTGCGGTGGCCTCCTCCAGCCTGCTTCTGCATGCTCCCACTGTCCCTTCTGCACACTGATGACATACAAATCTCTGTCCCCACCCCAGGAGGCAGGCAGGTGCCAGCGCCCTCCGCCTGTGGATCCCCAAGGCGACTCTACCCCTCAGCACCTCCCAGGGGGCTGAGGTTTCCTCGTGGGGAAAGCAAATCTCCTGATCAATTATTGGTTCTATACAAACATTTATCTTTTATTCTCAATCATTTTTAGTTATGGAAATGACCTGAAATTGACAAAAGCTATTAATGGACTCAACATGCCCCTGCTGACTGATGGCATGATCTGTGAGCAGGGAGGGTCACAGATCCGGGTAACAACCCCTCAGCCACATACGTGTTTCAAGGTCCTGAGACCCAGCACCATGGTGGGTGGGGATGGAGGTTCGAACTTCAGGATTTGGACCCTCCTCAGGCTGTGACCTACAACTCCATTTGTTGTAGGACAAGGACAGGACAGGGTGAACCTTTAATTATTTGAAGGTGGTAGGGCCTGAGATTATCACCCCACATTTCAAAGCAGTATCAAATTTTAATTCCCTTAAAAATGGCAGACTGGGCTTCCTGGGGACTGAAGAATGATGCAATTGAAGACACCGGGACGCCTTTCCCTGCGGACCCTTCCTCATCAAATTCAGTCTCGTCCAATTCCCCTCACTCATTCTCTGTGGACACCGTGGGCCTTGCCTGTGGGCTCCACATCTTGCAAACTGACGGAGCCAGAAGTATGCTCACTGCCATTGCCAATTGTCACAAGGCAACCACAATAACAGCAACTCATGTGCTGGCTCTGCTCACTGTCGTGGGCGCTTCCTGGCTGAGGTATCCCCTGAGAATGCTGAGGCTCAGAGAGGTCAAGTACCCTGCCCAGAGTCACAGAGCCAGGATGTGGCAGGGCTGGGATTCCAGTCCAGGCTGAGGGACTCCACCAGGCACTGTCTCAGCCCCTGGTTTATGTGGACTCTACAGAACAGGTTTAGTTTGGAGGAAAGGGGGAGAGAGAAAGTGGATGAAAAGGGGCTTTGCTTTCTCTCCCAAGGAGAATGTTTCCAATCTGTGGGCAGGGGATGGTGCACAGTCTCCAGTGCTGGGTTAGGCCGCAGCTGCTGTGCTAACTCAGGACCACCATGCATGGGGGCAGTGGGAGGCAGAGAGCCGCCAAACAAGACCGCACACTCCCCTAATGGGACCCAATTACAGGAACAGCTGTGCTGAGGAATTCCGACTGATCCTCTGTGACAAACAGGCAGCCTTGGGAATCTCACAGCGTCTAGGCAACTGTGGCTGCAGCCAGGACTCCCTAGGGCCCAGACCAGCTCCTTGGGGTGTGGGTGGGAGGAGCAGATGGAGCCAGCAGGGCTTGGTCAGGTAAGGCTGCCCACTCCACCTCTGATTCCCAGGTCAGCCCTGCAGGGTTTCTAGGTGATGAGTCCAGCTCAAACCCCCCGAGGATGCTGTGGAGAGATTTCTGCAGGACTTCTCTGCCTCCAGGAGGCTCGTGCAAACACAGGGCTGAGGTGCCTGCCTACGAGAGGCTTTCAGGGACTTGCTGGCTAATGTAGGAGCCGTCCGGCCCTCTCCCTCCTTCCAGCATGTGGCAGAGGTGGGTAGGGCTGGCTGCAACAACTGGGCACATTCCCGGGCTCAGAGTTAGCTCTTTGGGTTCTGAGTTCCACAGGCCCCTGGTTAGCAAATGGTGTAGACCCTTATCTGGGAAGTGGGGTGCAAATGCACGGAAAGACGGCCTTGATGAGCTGATGGCATGAGAAGGATGCAAACCACAGCAGGGCCCGGCCGGTGATCCCTCACATTACAGCAAGAACACACAGTGATGATACCACTCAAGGTGGAACTGTCGACTTTTGAGGCTGCCAAGACCCACAGCCTGAAACTTCCAGTGGAGATTTTTAGCCTACAATACAGGGGACCCCAGGTGGGCTGGGCTGTGACAAGTAGCAATAGCCTGTCTGCACATACCTCCAAGTTGAGGGCAGCTCGGTCAGTTTCTAAGGGTTGTAAGCACAAACAAATGAAAAAATATGGGACAGAGATCATGTGAGCACTACTAGCTTCTATTAGGCATGATGTGGCCTTTTGTATTAGAAACATATTAGCCCCCTGACCTTGGCAGACACAGCAGTCTAGGAGGCCGGAGGTTGGAAGGCACTCGTGTCCTGGGGCAGCAGGCTACGGCTTCCCTGATGCCTCTGTGGTTCAGCAGTCCCCGGTGCCTGTGCACACGCTCGCTGCCAACACCAACAGCAAAACTACACAGGGAAATTACGTGAGGACCTGGCTCCAGATGCTCCGTGGGGTCTGAGGACACAGCAAGGTCTTCACCGGGCAAGCCGGGGGGCAGAGCTGCAGGGAGCTCCCAACCCTGAGGACAGCTGTTGGCTGTGCCCTGCCGGGGATGCTGCTGGAGAGACATTCTCAGCCGTAGCTTCCCACGAGGGGGAGATGGTGTGAAGGTGGCAGCAGCTGAGACCACTCTGCTCCTTCTTCTTTGCTGTTTTCCAACAAGGAGAAGCACACAGATCGTCACAAAGGAAATCCAAAAAAGTGTGTTGGAATTTCTACCCCAACTCTCAAAACTATCGGGGATATTTTTCCTCCTCTGAGATAGGGAGGGGTCTGTTTCCCAGAGTAGGTCCGGTGGCTGAGCGGCCAGCGCTATGTGTGCCTCTGGCCCGGGTGGCTTTGGAACGTATCTGGTCTACCTCCACGCCAGCTTGAGGGGGCGAGTCCTGGGAGGCCAGGGGTCTCGTCCCCTCGAGCACAGGTCTCAGTGAGACTGGTGACGCTGGGCGTATAGGAAGCTCTTCTCACTGCTCCCCCTCCCACTGCCTTTGCAGAGCCACGTGGCACATCGGGAATGCATCGGCAAGTTGCCAGAGGAGGCCCGGGTGTCTCTCTGCAGACCCTCAGCCAGAGAGCTAGACGAGGGTCAGAAAGTGTCCTCTGCTGGTTTTGTTTCACGACAATCCTGTGGGGGTCCTGGGACTGCAGACGGACACAGGGAGGCATGCAGCCCCCGGCATCAGAAGCACGCAGAGGTGCCACAAACCAGACACCTACACAGAGGTGTCGCTCCCAACATCAACTGCCATGCAGGGACAGCATTATTCCACAACCTGCTTCCCTGCTGTCCCACGCATCACGGAAATGAGGGCCATGACCCCGCCACTCCCCCTCTCGCCTGCATTTGAGGACCAGGTGTCCCCAGGGCTCCTTGGGGCCTGCTCCATGCCGCTGCCTAGGCCTCAGGGACATGCAGGCACCCGCTCACTTCCTTTCTCCCGCCATCCTGATGGAGGGAAGAAGGCCTTTTTAGTCCTTCTCTGCCTTTACTCCAACGGCCGGAAGTCAGAGTAGACAGTTGCATGAAAAACCCAGTCCACAGATGGTGTGGGGCTGGGGAGGGAAATGTTCCCGCTAACAGTCCAATCTGCAGTGCCCGGCAAGTGGCCTGGAAGCCCTGAGAGGGAAAGGTGGGGGTGGCACATTGATGCTCAGCCACATGGGGCAGCTGTCAGTAAACGTGACAAGGTCACTGTCTGTCTGCAGGATGGACTGAGAGAAGTGCCCCCAATAGTGCAGGAAAAGAACTGGGGTGCAGGGAGGTCCTGAGGCACCTACAGGTGTGTGCCACCCTGTCCGACCTCCAGGTCCTCCCAGCTGCTTCTGAGCCGATCCGTGGGCAATCTGCACTCCCAGGGAACCTGGCCCCACAGCTCACATGAGGGTGACGGTGGCCCTAGGCCACCCCCACCAACCGCCCTGTACGGACATGGGAGCTTTGAGTTCACAGTGCCCTTGGAGGGAGGTTTGCTTATATGGCTTCAGACATGGGTATGCTCACACACGGATAGGCATTGGGACCACAGGGCTCATCTTAAAGAGCTGAAGAAATATTCCTGGCCATGGCTGGGTTTTCTAGGTTATGCTTAGAGTTGGCAGCAGGTGTATGATGGCACAATTTATTTCTCTTCCTGAAGATTGAAGAGGGAGCTGAGGTCTGTGTGGCTGTGACCCAGGCAGGGTGTGGGAAAGTGCCACCTCAGGGTGAAGGCCCAGTGTGTCCTGGGGGAGCCCCACAGAGTGGGTATGCAGTGAGGCGGGAGGGGCAGGGCTAGAGAGACCATGAGGGTCTCACGGGCAGACGTGGGCGGGATGTGTCGCCAGAGGTTCAGGGGGACCTGACGTCCTTTCCTTGGCTTGTGGTCCTGAGTGGGCCGGCTGCAACTTTGAAGCCCTGGAGGTGGAGAGGGCACAACCCAGCCCTCACTGGTTCACCCTCTGCCCAGCGTGGCCCCTGTCTCAGGAGGCACAGAGCCTCCTACCTCCAGCTTTACTCAGAGAGGTGGGGAATCCTGCTTTCCCTGTGTGATCTCCATTTTCTGTATCGCGTCACCCAGGCAGAGAATCTTTGCACTCAGACATTTTGCCCTTGTAAGCAAAAGCACGTGCAAGGTTTGCTTCTCCTTCTTAGAAAACGCTGTGTTCTCGGGGCTTCCACTCATGAGTTTGTGCGGGGGGCTGTGCACATCCCCCCACCCTGGGACTCTTCCTTGGGAGAGGGAGATCCCTGTCCACTCAGTGTGGCCACTGCAGGGACAGCCGACCACCGGGGATTCTGCTTTGTCTTAATGATCTCACTATCCCCCACTAGACAGGACAGAAGCACCTGGGACACAGCAAGGAGCCCGCATCTCAAAACAGAGACTCAGCGAGAGTTGTGGTTCTGGTGCTCGTCCCGATGGGACAGAAGGAGGACACCGGCTGCAAAGTCCACTGCTGACCGGTGCCTGCCTCCCACCGGCTCTTCTGCACAGGGATCAAGGCCTAGGGGACACGCCTAGGGGACATGCCCCCAGCATCCCCCATGTGGGAGCCCTTTGCCTCCTTCTAGGCTCTCAAGGCAGTCGGAAGAGCTGAGGCTGGCAGAGTGCAGGAATGGGAGCCAGCAGCTGGGACGTGTGGGCTTTGCCCTGAGTCGCAGGTCTCGGGGTCCTACTGCAAGCCCACAGGTCCTGATTTCCACCTGGCCCTTTGAATCATGGGCAGACCTCCGGGCCACCATCGCATCCCTGTACCCCGACCGCCACGGTGCTGCCACCTGTGAGCACCTCCCCTCGGCAGCTCCAGGCCTGATCGACACCACAATCTTTTTACCCAATTTTCCAGCTGAGCTGACTGAGGCTGGTGAAGGTCATGGGGCCTGCCCGAGGTCACAGACTATCACAGCTAAGCCTCTGGCCTCAGGACGAGGACGCAGGACTCTGGGTCCTGTCCCTAATCGCTTAGCCCACAGCTCTTTCATAAATTATAGAAATAACAGTCCTTCATTTTTCTTTAGAGGATAAACTCCCCGAACAGCCACCAGGGCTGTGGGCTGCGTGTGCTCCAGACCCTCGTGGGCTGGAAGGCAAGAAGGGACCCGGCGGCCGGGTACAGGGAGCTCAGCGCACAAGCTGGCTCCCGTGAAAGCTTTAATTTGTAACAGACGTCCACAGAGCTGGAAAGAGCGCACGATGCTCGGTGCACGCGACGGCGGCTGATTATTCATTGCTGACAGTTATTAGCCTATTATTAAACGTATGAATTGCCTCTTTCATACCACATTGCCTATCCTTAAAGTGCTTTATTAACTAACATTAACCAATCCAATTAGCAAAAGACACTGTATTTGTGTAATTAGTAATTTGAGGCCTTGTTCTGTCTTAAAGAGAAAGGCCTTGGGTGTTGATTAGCGCGTAACACCGTACAATTAGGAGAAGTGGTGGGAGATCAGCCGGGCGCGTTCTCGCTCCCTGGGGTCCCCGTGAAGGGACCTGGTCTTGCGAGGATGCCCAGGGGTTTGTTTTGTGGCATCAATGTAGATCCAACTGCTTCCTCTCACATCCCAGCTCTTCTCTGCTGTTGGCACAGCTTTCCACATCAGGGAGGGGACATATTTATTTTTATTATGAATTTAGAGGCCGAACAGTAAGGAACCTTGTTGTTAAATGCTCCAAGCCTAATTCTGCAGAAAATCTCAAAATCCAACTTTGAGTATTGATTGCAAGTTTTTTTTTTTTTTTTCTAATCGGATGCCAAAAGGAACATTGTGGGGAAGATGTTTTGGGCAGGTCTTGCCAAGCAGCATTTCTGTTTATGGTTCGGAGTGAGCAGAGGATGCTGGGACGGGCCAGATGCTGCAGATAAGGGTGAAGCACGGCGGCCCATCTCCCTGGCCCAACTAAGAGTGGCTAGAGGGTCCTGTCTGTGTGTCTGGGCTGCAGGGCACTTCACGGGGAAAACGCCCTTTAGAGATGGCATTTTGGTGTCCCCATGTGCCCTTCCGTGTTCCTTGGATGCCTCAAATTTTATTCGTTTGTAAAACTGCAAAGCAAGCTCTGTGTTTCTGAGGACTCCCCTGGTACTGCCTGGCAGATTTCACTTCTGAATGGGAAGGAAGTTAGTCGGTTTTCAGAGTAGCTGCTCCAAGTTTACCACTGGCCCCGGGAGGCAGCACCGCCCACCTGCTGGGCGCAGGGTCTGGCCTTCTCTGCCTATATTCCCCAGATGAAGCCCTGTTTCAAATCAGCCGCCCAGTGATCAGGGTTCAGAAAGGCTGCCATTGGCAGCGCCTGCGGCTCAGTGGGTAGGGCGCCAACCCCGTATACCGAGGATGGCGGGTTCGAACCCGGCCCCAGCCAGCTAAAACTGCAGTGGCAAGTGCAAGAAAAAATAGCCAGGCATTGTGGTGGGCGCCTGTAGTCCCAGCCACTTGGGAGTTTCAGGCTAGAGAATCGCGTAAGCCCAAGAAGTGGAGGTTGCTGTGAGCTGTGACTCCATGGCACTATACCCAGGGCGACAGAGTAAGACTCTGTCTCAAAAAAAAAAAAAAAAAAAAGAGAAAGAAAGAAAGAAAAAAAGAAAGGCTGCCACAGCAGGGATACGGATGGGGACCCAACCAGATTCCTTCCTCCACAGGCATGGAAGGTCTCCTTGTAGCGCCCAATGCCACCAGCATTGTCCCAGCCGTGCCCACAGCTGGCGGCTCCAGGAGCTGAGTCCTGTGAGCCGGCACTTCTGGGGGAGGAGCCCGACTCCCCACTCAAAGCCCAGATGTTTGGACTGAGAGCAGACACCACTGACTTTGTTCCAAAGCTCATTTCAGACGGAGCCTTATTTCAACTCCAAGCAGGATTCTTGTGTGTTTTTTTCCACTCCACGCCAAAATAAAGTTAGAATTCTTGAAGTTGCAAAGCCTCATCCCTTATCTGATCTTCCTTCGTGCACCGACACCCACCCACACACATACACACACACACACACACACGCACACGCACACGCACACATACACACACACACACACGCATACAAGAGCCAATGGATCATCAAGTTAGTCTGTGGCAATCCAAGCAAAGGAGGCAGAAAGCGGGGTGCCCACTCCCCTCGCCACTTGGACCTGCCCCCAGGGGAGGGAAGGGGACTGGTCGGCACAGGCACTCGGGGAGGCACAGTGGACAGAAGACCTGGGTGCAAACACTTCAGAAACCTCTTCAAAATATTTGGGTTTGTCAAAATCCCAAACCACCGTTTGCCAGGCACTTTTCCCGCTAGTATTTGAGCCCACGGGTATTTTAAAGGAAATGAAACCCGTGTGTTTCTGATTTATTTATACTTAACTCATCAAAACGCTGTTTTAAAGAGCTATTTTGTGTCCAAAATGCCCTCTGTACTTTTTTTTCCCCTTCCAAACGAAAAGCTGTATTTTGCCAAGCATAGATGACCTTAAACTCTAACATTTTCAAGGTTCTTTTGAAAATCAAGTTCATGAAGTCCAAACAGGCCTGAACCAGACCCAAAGATGCCCTGCCCCCACCCCAGGAGAAATCACTACCCAGGAAGGCGATGTTCTTGGCCACACCAGCTTTCTGCTCTTTGCCTCCAGCCCAAGCAGGACGCCTATCCCCCACCACCCATAAGAGACTGTGTCCAAAGGAAGGTGCAACTTCTCTGGAGATTAGAGGCTCCTGAGCTGGGGTTTTACATTCTCTCCATAAACTCTTATCTAGAGTAGGACCAGAAAAGCCCCCCAGTTTCATGGTGGGGGTTCTCTCTTTGGTCCTGTGGAGCCCCCAGCATCTTTTCTTCCAGCCATGGGCCTTATTCCTCTGCCTCACCCCATGCTCCCCATGTAGGGACCCAATGAGCACACGCAAGCCAGCCCACAGACCAGAAAACTGTCTTCCCCAAGAAAAGAGGCAGCTACAAATGTGTCTGAGCGAGAGGGGCAGGCTGAGACCTCTGGGGGAGGAACACACGGGGTATCCCAACACTGTCGTCTGACCCCTAACTCCGGGTGTGATATTTATTTCTGGGCGATTTCATGCAACAGAGTTCAATTATGAACTCGATTGCTTTTTTTGTGCATGATATAACATTCCTTATCCTCCCAGAGTTTAATTGCGTTCCCTGGCAGATCTGGTATCCATCACGGCCCTGCTGTCCCCAGCCCCAAAGATAAAGCATCCAAGGGGCAATAAATGTCCCCTCTGATTATTGATGCTTTCAGGGAAATTGATTATCTATTTGAGGGCAGAGCAGCTGATGCTCGGCCGTCTCTTCACCTGACACAATGGCTTCCCTGAAAGAGAAACTCCTTAATTAACGCCATGGATTTTCTATTAGATGTAAAATTTTCAGAAGTGATACTCGTTTATGTTAATGTTTGAAAAAGAGGAGAAGCCTTAGACGGAGTTCCGGATGGTGGTTTCTGTCCATTCACGGCATTTAAAGCTGAAAACACCCAAGCGTGGAGACGCGGTAGCCGGTTCCCGCCAGGCTATTCCTTATCCCAGCTGTGCCTTTGGCCACCCATCCCGGAGTCTGGTCCCCAGCCCTGGTATCCCTATGATGTCCTGCCCCTGCCCTGTGGTTTACTGAGAAGTTTGCTCCTAAGGCTGTGACATTAGGATGTGGTCCAAATGCTCAGATTTATAGCATGTTCCCTGCAATCTATGAGGGGAAGGAAGGACATGGATGACGTTCATTTGAGCTAAAGAAAATAATCCAAGAAACGTTATTCTATTCGATGGCCCCAAAGCCTTTCACTCTTTTGTCACAATTAAAAGAAAAATGTCCCTGCTCGGGAGGCTGAGGCAAGAGAATCGCTTAAGCCCAGGAGTTGGAGGTTGCTGTGAGCTGTGTGATGCCACGGCACTCTACCGAGGGCCATAAAGTGAGACTCTGTCTCTACAAAAAATAAATAAATAAATAAATAAATAAAAGAAAAGAAAAATGTCTGCATGCAGGATGAGAGCAGAGGGCAGTGCACCTGGGTGGGGCATGTGCTCGCAGCTCTCCTGAGCAGGAGAAGTGACTTCGGCTCAGCATTCTTCTCTCTGTCAGTCAGAGGACAACAGGCACTCTCAGCTCCAGAAACATCTGCTCCTCCTGAAAACCAATAGGTGTCCTGCAACCAGCACTGTGATTAGCTGTGCTCCAGATGAAATTGGCCCAGTTGTGCCCCTCCTAATAACTTCCTAATAGGAGAAAGATGCCTTTATTTTGGTGGCAGCAGACGCATCTGTGAGCAGGTGCTTCCTCCAGTGAACCAGGGGTCTCTGGCGCTGGGGACTCCAAGGCCTATCCAAGTGCCTCTCAAGCTGGTCTTGATCTCTCCAAGCAGCCAGCCCCAGGCCGTGAGGGCGAGGCAGACACATACTTTCTCCAGTCTCCTTTCAGGGTTTGGAAACCATGAACTGGGGAATCCCAGGTGGGGGCAGGAAAGGCACAGATCTGAGCCAGGTGTTTGTCACAGCACAGTGTAGTAGCAAAAGCAGGGCGCTCTGCAGGGCCCCGATGCTCGGCTCACCTAGGGTCTCACAGCAGATTTGGGATGGGGGGTATACTGGGAATTCTGGACCTCAGCAAGGATGAGGCTGGCCCTCCCCTACCTGGCAAAGCTCTGAGACAGGACAGCACTGTCCCTCCTAAAGCCCATCAGAGGCCAAAGTCCAGGCTTTCTCCAGGGTAGAACCATGGGACAACTAGGGGTGGATGGCGAGACCCCACCCCTCATGGTGCAGGGATGAGAGAGGATTCCTGGGGAGCACCAGCAACCCCAACACTCGGGCCTGTCCCAACCTCAGCTGGTTCTGCAGGGGGTAGCTCACAGCCTGTGGGTTGTGACTTCTGGGGTCATTAGTTCTTCCACCTGGGGAGGTCAGTGTTGGGGGTAGGGGTGACCCACCTCATCCTCAACCCTCTGCCTGGTGGCTTCTTGCCCTGTTGGGGGATGAGTGGATGGGACCCAAGCTCATGGTCATGGTACCTGTAGCCCCCAGCAGTGAGCCCCCCCACGGCACCTCATGTTGACGTCACCCACAGGCGTGTCAGGGAGCAGTGGGTGCCCCCAAGTCACAAGATGGCTTTATAAAGTTTCCTTTACCACCTTCTAAACTTTACAGATCTTTTTGATCAAATGTCTCCACACCCTGCAAACCCTGATAGTGGCTCTGAGGTTATGGGCCTGGGGCTGAAAGTCAGTTCTCCGTAGGGACTTGCACCCAGATGCATGCACACGTGCGTTCTGATCTTGTGAACATGTGTACAAGTATACGCACACAAGGGCATGTGTGTTCCTGTTTGTGTGCACATGTAAGAGCCTGCATATGTGCACACTTGTGTGCCTGTGCATCTGCATGTGTGGGCACACATGGTCTGCACCCCTGCATGCGTGTGTACACGTGTGCCTGTACACCTGCAACATGTGTAAGCATGCTTGTGCCTATGCACACCTGTGGCATGTGTGAGCACACGTGTGCCTGTGCCCCTGCATGTGTGAGCACATGTGTGTGTCTGTGCACCTGCGGCAGGTGTGAGCACACATGTGCCTGTGCACCTGCATATGTGAGCATACGTGTGCCTGTGCCCCTGCATGTGAGAGCATGTGTGGGCCTGTGCACGAGCACTATAGGATCAGGCTTTCTGGACAGCTGTGGACCAGCAGGAAGGAGCCAGGGAGAAGCAGACAATTGCAGAGTGCCATGGCCTCTGCTCCTGGGGACAGTGCTGTGCGCACTGGGCATCTGAGCCCAGTCCTTCCATGATCGATGGCCAGCAACAGCGCTTTATTCCCACTGAAGGAAACATAGTACATGCAGATGGGGTCCACGAGGACAAAGGGCCCCCCAACAATGTGGGATGCAGCCACTCTGTCCTTTTTCGTGCAAAGACATCCAAGTAGCGCTTCGCATCTGGTGGGAAAAAGCCCCACATACATTGTTGGGTTTGATAGTTATGCTGTGAGCCTGAGCCTTAGAGAGGCTGGTGCCTTGTCTAAGGCCACACAGCCATCAACAGTGCCCTGGCACCTGGAGGGCCCCATCTGTCTCCCTGAAGATCAGAGTAAGGTAGGAGTACGGGGGGATGCTGGCTGGAGTCTCTGCCCGGAACTGATGACCCCCAAGGGCCTCATTCTGTGCCCAAGCTGCACATGGCCAGCATGTCTGAGCCAGGGTCAGCAGTGGCCAACTGGCATTCCAGGTTCTAGCCCTCGCTGACCCATCCCCACTCTCCCCCTCCTGGACCCTCCTGGGCTGCTCCCCAGGCAGGGTCTGACTGACTTGCGTGTGAGCCCAGAGCAGCCTGGCATGGGACCGGAGCCTGAGCACTGTGCTAAGGCAGGAGTGGGGGGTGGGGGGAGTAGAGGCCGGCTCCATACTGCACTGTGGCTTCTTTCTTCCAGGGCTGGGCTGGGCCTTTTCTCCCTGGGCAGCTTGTCACTATGAGACCAAGGCCAGGGCTCCCTGCTCAGGCTGGAACACCCGCACCCAGGCCTCCTCTCTGGCCTTGCTGCTGGACCAATGTGCAATTCCATTGTCACCAGCACCAGGAAGCTTCTCCTGCTGGATACCTAGGCTGCCAGGGAGTGGGCACAGGGGTCAAGTGGTCAAGGCAGGGGAACCACAAGCAGCCCAGGTGGTCACAGGACCCAAGATGGGTGAGCCAGGGCACTCTGGGGCCTGAGGCCCCTGCACCTGCACCTGCACACAGGTCTTGGCATGCTCAGCTCCAGCTGGCCCCTGAGCATCTCCCTGCTCTGTCCTGACCCCATGTAACCTGGGCCAAGGCCCATCGAGCTGCTGGAGGAGACAGACACAGGGGAGGGCTGCAGTATCTCCTGGATCTCAGTTTGATCTGGGGGCTACCCTGGCCAATGTTGACGTTGTTAGCAGTCTGGCTCCATGGTGGCAGGGAGGCTTCTTGGGAACGGGCCTTGTGTGGGCCGCTGAGACACAGAAGAAAGTGCAGTGATGGAGAGATGGCGTAGGCCGAGCAAGGACTGGGTGCTTCCGCCCGGCCCCGATGGGTGCGTAATGAGCATCTGTTCCAAATGGGGCTGTGTCTGTCGTTGTCAGCAAACCTGCTTAGATCCTCCGAGGGCCCAGCCCCAGGCTTTCACTGTCTGAGAGCACGTGGTCAATGGTTTTCTGGAGAGGTTCATTATTACTTCAGTGCCAAACATCTGTGGCCAGCACTGTGGCTGCCGCACTGCTTCCCCAGGGAGACCCTACCAGCTCTGGTCCTCATTCTATTCTAGCCCTGAGGATCCCAGGACCTTGTAATTAGAGGAAAGTCTCCTTGTGTCTCCCCGAGGTGGGGAGATGGTCCCCAGGTGCTGAGGGCGCGGGGTGGCCATCCCGAAGTCAGCTACACAGGGAAGGAGGTCCTGGTGCCTTGACATGCAGCGTCAGAGGTAGCCACTCCTGCCTGGCGGGTCCCTAACCACGCAGGGCGTTATCTGCTCAGTATCTCCCGGGTGTAGAGTGGCAGCCGGGCTCCAGGAGAATTTTATCGTCCTGTTCCCAACACTGCAGACAGACCCGGGTAATCATTAACCCACTTCTGACTCTCTCTGTTCCCGAAGATGATACTGGCTGCAAAGGCCTGCCAGCACCCTGCCCGCCCCGCCCACGCAGCCCCTTCCCTGCCCCCGCTCTGCGGGGAGAGAATGAGAAGGCAGGTCCTCAGAGCTGGCACAGCAGACAATGTGTGTCTTGTGTGAGTAATTGAGCGCTGTGGCCAGTCAATCTGGTTTCTGGGCCCGCCGCCCTGACCCTCTTTAGAGCTGCGTGCTCTCTGCACACAGTGTGAAACGTTTCCTTTCACTGCACTGACACTCCGCAGATTGAGACGTCAGCCTGGTCCAACTGCAGCAAATTAGCAATTTTTCTTTTGCTAATTGGAAATAAAAATGTTTGCCGAGGGAGTCGTTTGTAGGCATGTGGTTTTCGGTTTCTGTTCACCAGGAAGCCACGTTGAAAACATGTCCGAGGTGTGTTCACCCTGGGACGTCCCCTTCACAGATCCCGAGGGTGTCCCATGCCGCAGTGGGGAGCACGCCCCTCCCCTGCAGCTCCCAGCTGAACTCAGCCCCGGGCACAGAGTAGCCCTCCTCAGGGAGACGTGGGCCCCGCCGGCTGTGCTGTGCAGAAAACCATTAGGATCGGGCAGGTGGCGAAACAGTCTGGGGTGAGCTGGTGAGAAAGCTCTTTGCTGAAGAGGGAGGCAGCATCGGGAGGGAACGGCCAAGGGCAGCCCCCACCTTCCCGCAGCACTGAGCCTGCGTCTGGAAAAGCCTACAGGTTTGTGGGATTTCTGAACGGGGCATTGGGATCGCCCACTCTTGTCTTGCCCATCGTGAACCTCTGGGAGGAACAGCCCACGGCCTAGCCTCCAGGGAACATCTGGTTTTAGTCATCCCTGATTCCACACATAGAAAAGCCCCAGGCCCCAGCCCAAGGGAGCAGAGATACCTACCAAGGAAGGGAGAAGGGATGAGGCAGCTTTTGCTAATCAGAACAAAGAGAACAGGAAGGGAAAGAGACCCCTCCCCCCCACCCCCAGCCAGCACGGGGCCTTCACACAGAGCCACGGTCTGGAATCCCTCACAGGAAGGTGCCATCCATGCCCACCTGGGTGTGTCACGTGTGCACGTGTCTGAGTGAGCGGGTGTGCAGGGCTGTGTCGTGACCTGTTCCTATGCCCCACGGTGGCCCTGCTCCCCCTTGGTGTGCCCGGGGTCTCTCAGGAGGCTGGAGCAGCCAGGCCAGCCCCTGAAGGGTTACTGTGCCCCCTTCTGATAAAGCATTTGACAGCCATGCCTAATAATTCTTTCTGCCGGGTCTTTTTCTTGATGTCTTTATGTGAATATGAAGCTGAATGAAAGGCTTTGGGGGGACCCCATGAGAGAGGGAGAAAGAGTGCACTGCGGCCCCCATGGAGAGCCAGGCACCCCCCAGCAGTCCACACCATGGCTTCAGAGGCCCTTTGTAAGTGGAATCGGGTCTTCTTCACTCGGCCACGACAATAGCGTTTTGTCGGAGAAAGATGCAGTGGGGGGGCGGGGGGCAGCGGCCAGGGCTCGCCCCTGGGGCCTGCGAATGTTGGACCAGGGATGATTTATTGCTCCTGTGTCCTCCTGGCACTTGTCACCTTCCCAGACCCCAACATTGATGACGAGGGAGGGAGAGCTGGCTGTGGGGGAGGCACCCGACACCCTGTGTGTGGGACCACAGTGGGAGCAAGGCAGGGTGCAGGCAGCATTCCCAGTACTCACGCGCTGAAGAGGTAGCACCTTGCCCATCCGAAATGACACCAACAGAGATCTTAAGGGGACTGGGCTGAGTGTCTTAGGAAGTCTCCCATGTAAAGGAAAAAACAAACTAACACCAAATCTTCCAAGAGGAGCTATAGGGGGACCTGGACAGAGAAGCAGGACTCCCATGGAAACTGCTGGCCTTTGGAAGTCCCCTGCTCAGCCACATTGCTTGGCGCAGCCCCCACATCGCCCCCAACCTGTGCCACACAGTCTGCACTGTGGCCGCACTCCTGCCTTTGTCTGGAGCAAGGAGCAGAAGGGAGCGGCTTTCCTCTGGGGTCCTCTTGCCCCAAACCAGGGGAGCCATATGTCCAAAACACAGGGCTGTTCCCGTGGGACCCCGGCTCCAGTCCAAGTACATCTGGAGGAGCCGGGAGTTGGCCCCGCAGCCTCTGCACCTGGAGGACATCGCATCACTGCACCCGCTGAGTCCCAAACACAGGCCCACAGTAAGTGGCTCCTGGGGACTGAACGTGGACTTCCACCTAAACAGGAGCATGGGAGAGGCCCACATCAGTCTCTTTTACCTCATTTTGGACTGAGCAGTGACACATCCCCTCTGCCCTGCAACATTCCCACAGAGCTTCTGCTACCCCCGCGGGTGGCTTCAGGCCTTCAGAGCCAACAACAGCCCGGGGAAGGAACCAAGGGGCTAGAGTGGGTGGAGGTGCGACAATGGGTGTCAGATCTCTCCTGGAAGACTGACCACTACACGTCTGTCCATTCCAGTTCTCAGTCCATGGCCACTGGCCCCAGTGCCACCCTCTGCAGTGTCAAGACTTGTTCCAGCCACCTTGGCCTCAAGTTTGGGCCTGAATGTCCATTTCATGAGGCCAAATATGGACCAAGAACAGTGGGACTCATGACTCGGGCTTGGGACGCCCCCCAGATGACCAGCTTCAGCCCACGGGGACAGCCACCTACACGCTCTAGGACAGGACCCAGGGTGTGACAATCAATCTGAAACCCTTGAGCCCACTGGTCCTGGGACAGAGCGCCTCTCAGCGCCCCACCGGGCAGGCCGTTGTAGAGAGAGCTCGTGGGTTCTCCTTCCCTGAGGGTGTGGGTGCGCCTGCTCCCTGGGCTCCTGCCTGAGGCCATCCTCCTGACTCCCAGCACCGTGGCACGAACTTCACTGGAGTGACAATGATGTGAGAACCACTCTGTGCTTCTTGTGGGTGGGACAGGATTTGGAGGTGGCCCGCCTGGCATCTCTCACGCCCAGCAGCTGCCACGTCAGCAGAAATTTCTCCCCAACTTCTCACTGGGATGTGTCGACACATTTTTCCCATGGAAGAGAGTGTGGCCTTTGTGAGGGGCCACGGCCGGCCCGAGTTACAGTAAAGATTAATCCCAAACAAGAGACAGAGACGGAGACAAAGGGCATCATACACTTCACTTTTCAATGGATGTTTTCATAAATGTATGAATAATTTAAATTATCATTGCCGAGTAGTTATTCGAGTGTTTCGGGGGAAAATGCCTCCTTTTTTTTCTCCCTCGATTCTTTTCATTTCTGTCTCATCTCTTTTATGTGCTGCATAGGCTGTTTTCTTGCCATCTGAATCGGCCCAGGAACAATGGGATGTATGAGGCTGCGGGCCGAGGAAGAATGCGGCCCTTGTTGTCGACGCTGTGCCCTGACATTGATTAATGAGGGTGCGGACACGGGCAGAATTTGTGAGAGCCAAGGGGAAATCAGAGGACGTGGGGCACCCGAGGAGGAGGGCAGGGCTGGCAGGAGAAGGCCACGGCCGTCCCTCATGCCCGGGGGAAAGGGTGGGAGGGAGGCCTCAATGCCACCAGCGCAGAGGAAGGGCTGACCCAACAGGTCCCTGCAGGACAAGGCCTCAGACGGGGTTCCAGGGCTGCCTGATCAGTGGTGGGAGGCTGGGGCACCGGGCAGAGCAGCCTCCTTGCCCAGCCAGTCACTGCCTGCTACTCAGGCTCTTCCCTGGCGGTGGGGCGCCGTGCCCAGGACAGTCCTGGGGACTCCACTCTCCTGAACCCAGTGGACCCTGCCCACCCTGGGGCCTGGCTGGATGCCCCTGACGTGCACGTGACTTCCTGATGTTGTTCGAGTGTCACTGGCCCGTCCACACAGGGTCTGGTGTGGCTCTGTTCCAGCGCGCTCTATCCCAGTTGTTTACTCGCTTGTGGGTAACAGGAAGGATGTTCTTTTGGTTCTGACGGAACCCTCAACCCAGGCAGTCCTAGAGCTGAAGAATGACCATCAGGGTGGTGGCACTGGTAGGTTCATGGCAGGAGTTGTCTTTGATGATGCTGAGATGACCAAGCACTGGGCAGAGAGGGTCTACACACACGGGTGCCAACGTCAGCCTGTGCTGTGGGCTCCCCTGGTAAGGAGGTCTAGAGGACATATTTGTCCCTATCACATTTCCCCCCACTTTTTGTAGTAGACTTTTTACCAGGAAACACATTCTTGCTAAGCCTCTCCGGTCAGCCGTGCACACTCCGCACAAGGGTGGGGTTGTGATGGAATAAGGACCGCAGAGTCCAGATCCATCTGACCACGTGAGACAGGACATGTGTCTGTGTGCAGCTCACTGGCCACACCCCCTCGCCCTGCGTGCTTCCGAGTTAATGTACCGGGCAGAGTGGCCTTGATAGGGATCTGGGATTGCAGAATTAATGGGGGGTGGCCAGGCCTCCGGGTGCACACTGGCCTGGCCTTGAGAGTGCCCGTCTACAGCCCTGGCTGTGACCTTGTTTGTGGGTAATGGGGGTGAACACAGTGTCCCGGAAACTCCACTTCCGCGCCTGGAGAGCACGATGCTCCCTGGTGGTTCCGAATGTCCTGCCATCCTGGCCAAACATCTGGTCAGAGCGAGAGGTGCTTAGAGCAGCTCCCACAAACAGCCACCATCCCCGTTCAGATGCTGAAGACACTCAGGTGTTTGTGGCCCAAGGCAAGTGATGACAGCCTCTCCAGGGAAACGAAGCGGGCACAGCCACACCCCACGGCTGAGCAGGGCATACACCGCTCGGCGTGCGTAGCTTCCCAGCCAGTGACAGGCTGAGTGGCAAATTACAGCCATTGCAATTTTATAATTACGACGGCTGAGCAGAGACAACTGGGACCCATCAACCCACCCTCAACACCCGTCTCCCCAACAAAGTGGTCGGGGTTATTTGTGTCAGCAAATTAAGCAGAAATAGTTGTATCTATGACCTGATGGATTTGCCATGTTTAATTCATAGGGATTTGGGAAGGTGGCTTGCTTTTGGATTTCGCTCCTGTTGCTGAACGGGAGGTACCTATCAGCTGATTTGGGGACCTATATATCCGTGTTTGCTGTTGCCATTGGCCATGTCTCCCTTTTGGCGGCAGAGGCAGAGGGTGGGAACAGCAGAGGGTGGGAGTCTCGTCCACTCCCTCGAGAGTGGCCATGTAAGGGCTGTGTAAGGGAGCACGTGGCCAGTGAGCGACGGGACGGAGCTTTCCTTTCTGAGGTGACATCTGTCCTGCTGCAGGATGGTCCTGCCCTGTCTGCATGTGGGTTTGTTGGTGGGAAACTTGCAAAATAGTGCTGAGGGGGCCCCAAAGGGCCCTAAAGGAAAGGCGGAGGCTCTGTCAGGGCAGGACCTGAGGGAGCCTGAGGAAGGACATGACAGAGGGGGCAAGGAAGCAGCAGAGAAGCGCAGCTCACGTCACCCCCTGGCCACGGTGGTGAAGAAGACAGTGGCCGATGCCAGGCTCCAGCCAGGGCCTCTGAGAGGTGCCCTGAGGACTGAGGCTGGGGGAGGATGTGTACAAGGTGGTGAGGAGGGAGGGGCTGTGGCCACCGCCAGGTCCCCGTTGCAGGCGCACACCTGCCTGGGTCCAGGCCTGGGCTCCTAGGATTCCCGAGGTGTCCTGCCCTGCCCCCACCTCCTGCTCAAGCCAGGGCAGGAGGGGCGTCAAGATCACCTGAAAAGGCAGCCCCCGAGGGTGACCCGCGCCCTGAGCCCCCGGCGAGGACAAATGAGGAGCTTAACTAGCACAAGGCCGCATGAAAGACCGGGGGAGAAAGGAGGAACAAAGCCCGCCAATTTGCTCTTTTGGGCTTTGTGCGCACTGGCCCCTTTCCCAGTGTATCGCTCCCCATTGAATGGGGTCAAGCGCGGCGCGGTCCTTCCGCAGCCCTGATGGGCTTCAGGAGACGGTGAATGGAGTGCAAATTAGCGGAGTCCTCAGAAGCCTTGTTACTGTCACTCCCAACTGACGCTGCAAAGGCCACGTGAGGCTTAATCAATCCAAAGGGCTCGCCCATTATCAGAGCGAGGTCGGAAACTATTTATCCTCCGCTCTTTCATGTCTGTCCGTTTTGCCCACTGCGGCGAGGCTTCCCCAGCAGAACGGAGCAGTGGATACCACCCTCTCCCACCCACACGCTGCTGCCAGGCCCTGCCACCAGGTGTGGATGCACAAGCGTGCGTGCACACACTAAGTGTGCACACACCACACATGCACGCACAACTCACCTGCACACACCACATATGCACACACAACACACGTCAGATGTGCACACACACCACTCATGCACACACCACACGTGCACATACACACACCACACATGCATACACACCACACGTGCACATACTATGTGTACACACACCACAGTGCATACACACCACACGTGCACACACCATGTGTACACACACCACAGTGCATATACATCACATGTGCACACACCATGTGTACACACACCACACGTGCACACACACCACGTGTACACACACCACACATGCACACACAACACAGATGCACATACACACATACCACATGTGCACACACATCATGTGTATACACACCACTTGTGCACACACATACACACCTACAACTGTAAGGTCCCATTGCTCTTCTGTGCAGATGTTTTGTCCTCCAAGGGCCAATACCGGCTTGTCTGGGAAGTGCCAAAGCCAGAGGCTGCGTGGGTGGGGAGGGAAATTGGACCACCAAGGACAAGGCAGGGCCCCGGGGGACAAAGGCCCAGCAACGCAGCACAGCTCACAGAGCTGACTGGCTTTCGAGATGAGAATCTGCTGAGCCCCCAACTGCACCAGTGAGACCCCCGTCTCACGCCCTTCCTTCCGAGCCCACCTGTGGCTCTCCCTCAGGCTAGATCAAGTCCACGGCTTTTCCACTGGGCAGGCTGTCTCGAGACAGACAGTCAGCCAACACTGTGCTTGTCTCAGATGACAGGCGGACACTGTTTTCAGGAAGTGACATACTTATTTTTGATTGTTCTATGTAGAGTAAGAAAATTGGCAAGGACAACGATTTGACCCAGACAACTTGCGGACAGCCAGCAGGGCCGCTTGCACACAGCAGGCTCTAGACAGACCTGCGTGCCACGAGTGGACATGCAAATGTCTGATGAGCAAAATGGACAGATGTCTAATGAAGGGAGAAACAGGCATCTAACAAACGGGTGAAAAATAAGTGCCTGATAAATACATGCCTAGTGAGCAAACAGGTTAGCAAGGTGCGTGTGTGACGAGTTCATAAATAAATAAATACACGTCGGATCAATGAACAGGTAAGTGTCTAATGACAGAATAGACAAACAACGGTTTAGATGCCAGGGAAGGGCCCTTTCCGGCCCTGTGAGCCCAGACAGAGTCCTGCTGGGTCCTGACCCCTTCACAGAGAACGTGCTATCTGCTCTTCAGAGAATGTCTTAGAAATATCTGTTCAGTCTTTATCTGTGGCTTACGACACTGTGGTAGATTGAGTAAAACACGCGTGTGCACACACACCTCTGTGATGTCCACACCTCACTGTCTGCTACTGTGGCTCCCAGTTGGGGAGCTGGACCCTGAGCCGGCCTCAGCCCCTTCCTGGCTCTCTAGGACACACTACCTCCCAGGGCCTTGTTTTCCTCATCTGTCTAGGGAAGACCTTCCTCATCCCAACAGCTCAGAGCTAGAAGGACCAGCACGCAGGGGCTGCAGAAGGAAGAGCTCCTGCAAACTGCCAGGGTGGGTCTGATGGTCAGTGAGGTGTGACCTCCTGCAGGCCAGCAGCATTCAACTGCAGGGACACCTTCGGAACACGGAGTGCAATTATTCCATATTTAGTGACCATATTCCTGCTCCAGACATCCATACCTGGGTTACCTTTAAAACAAGATTATACTAGTAGTCACTGATTTCCAGTGCTAGAAAAAGAAAATTGGCTTCCAGTGCCAAATGTCTTCATACAAATGTCTTTAGAAAATGCTGTGATATTTTCCATGTTAAATAAGAATTCTGCCAGTGGACTGACATGAGAGCGGATGAGAGAACACCTTTCGGAATTCTGCATTTAACCTTGGAGGCCTGGAGGGCAAATGATTGTCGCTACTTTTCTGGAACACCACCAGCCTTATTCTGCCAGTTTGACAGCTCTGGAGACGGCCCCTGGCTGCAGTGCCCTAGAAGCCACAGATGTGTCCTTGGCCTAAAACTCAGGGCTGGGGTCGGCCTATGGCTCCTGGTGGCAGCTTTTGACTCAGTCCCCCTGCCCTAAAGTGGGAAGTGGCATTTGCAGCAAAGGCCCCCAGGGTCCAGGACACCCTGCTGGGGTGCTGGGTTTCCATGTGTACCTGCAGGGAGCTTCCCTTGGAAGCTGTGCAGGGAGAACCAGGCTGCTCAGGGAAGGCCCACCCCATGCTCAGTCCGGATGGAGCTTTCATAAACCTCCCCAGGAAAAAAGGAGCACAGGTTGGCTCAGTCTGTCCAAACCAAACGTGGGCAGGTGCAGCAGCGGGCAAGACAGGCCACAATGGGGCTGCGTTCCCTGAGATCAAACGCAAAGCATGTTCTGGACCCTCGTTGTTTGTGAAAGTGGATGTGTGAGCCCCAGTCTGAGGTTTATTTCAAATCCTGTCTTCCTGTTCCTTTCCAGCTGAGGCACGAGCCTTTACTAGATAAACTATTAATTTTTCTTGTCCCTGAAACAAAAACTGTCCCCTGTGTATGACAGACATTCAGAGACCACCTGGTGTCGTCCCCAGCCCAGAAAAGCAGAGTACAGCGTTCACTTCTGGGTCTGCTCAGAATTCCCGCTGCCTCTCCCCAAGATACCTTTGCCAGCCTGAACCCTCGGCCCCCTGCCAGATGCAGACAGTAGCCCCAGGACGGGCAGAGGACATCATCACGCTGTCAGTGGGAATGGTGACCCTTGTGTTTAACTAGGAGATGGAGGCTGGCTGCTCAGTTCACAGAGACATTGCACCGGCTCATGAAGGTGCCAAGGCCCCTGGTCACGGCAGAGAGTAAGACACCGCGGGCCAGAGAGGAGCCGGTCTAGGAAGGGGAAATGGTTCTGAAGGATGAAGCCACAGGGTGGTCAGTGCCCACTCAAGACCAGCAGGTCTCAGTCAGGGTTCCTCTGTTGCCTAGGTGACACCTCAAGACACTATAATCATCACAACTCAGGCTAGCGCCTGCCACACTAAATGCAGTGCCTCATCCACCTGCCAACGAGCCAGTGGGAGAAGCCTCCATCAGAGTTCTGAGAAGCAGAGAAGCATGGTGGGGGCTCCACTTGGCCTCCCGGACACCCCTACATGAGGAGTTGGCTGGGATGCCCATGGGCTGCAGACCGACTGGCCCTCCCATGCAGAAGGCACTATGGCGGGCATTCCCGAGCCATGTCTGTGATTCTCAGAATGCCTGAGGAGGCCAGACACTCTGCAGACCTGCAAGCTGAGGCCCCAGGGGCATAGCAACCATGGCAGAACCCCCAGACCTGTAAGCTGAGGCCTGGGGGACACAGCTACCATGGCAGAACCCCCAGACCTGCAAGCTGAGGCCTAGGGGACACAGCTACCATGGCAGAACCCCCAGACCTGTAAGCTGAGGCCCAGGGGACACGGCTACCATGACAGGACCCCCAGACCTGTAAGCTGAGGCCCAGGGGACACGGCTACCATGGCAGGACCCCACAGACCTGCAAGCTGAGGCAGAGGGGCATGGCAACCATGACGAGTGGCAGAGCCAGGGGTCAGAGCCAGGCTTGCAACATGGGTCTCCCAACCACCCTGCAATCCGCTTCTGCATAAAGACCTGGGATGTCAGGTTTATTCTGGAGGGGGCCTTCTTGCCTCCTCTGGCTCCTAGGAATCCCAGAGGTCTCAGTGGGAGACAGCAGTGCTATTCCACCCTCCAAACCCTGCACGGCCTCAGCAGCAGATTAATGCAATTATCTGTGTAATTCTGACTCTTAAGAGGGGCATGAAAGAGGCAAATCCTGCCTAATTCTGGGGAGTGGGGCTCCCTTAGTCAGTGCCTGGAATGATCACAGGTCTGCAGCGCACCGGACCAGGCTATGCCACCCTGATTGCAGGTGGATGACGGAAAGTGAAAGGCATGGGATGGGCAAAGGGACCTCAGCGGCTGCTGCCCACAGGCAGACTGCAAATGAGCCCACTATGACTGTCCACCCAGGGCCCCTCGGCACCGTCCATGACTCCATCACAAGTACACTTTGCTTCCCCTTTACAATTGTCAATGGGAACACACCAGCCACAGGAACAAAACTCCACTTCTTGGCTGCAAACACCACCCAGAACTGCTGACATCACAAAACATGCCCTTAGAAAGGAGCCTGGTTGGGCCAAACATCCAGCGAACATGCAGTGGGGATGATCCAAGTGGTGGGATCATCCTGTGACCTGTGCTGTGCCGTGGCCAGTCTCCTGCCAAGCCACACACGGGACACTCAGCACTGTGCCAGGGCCCCTTCGCCTTTCCCAGCTTCCTGGAGCCTTGGCCACGTAGGGCCATGCAGGTGACAGGGTGTCCTCCAGTGTGGACTGCACTGAAGCCTGTCACCTGTGTCCCTATGGTCTTCATCTGCCAGCCTTGCTTCCTGGGCAGACCACCCATGCCCTCTGCATCCTCAGTGCAACTTTTCTGCCTGTGCCAGTTCCTATGGGCCTGAGCCCCTCATGACCAGGGCACATTAGCATCCACAGACAAATGGGAGCCTTGTCCAGGGGGCTTTCTGCTGCTCACCAGCCTTCCCAGTGTCTGGGCAGCCTGCTCTGGATGTCGTTCCCAAAGTGCTCAGACCCAGCTCCCCCAGGCCTTGGCCGAGCAGGCTGAGCATGGATATGCATGCAGGATGGGTGAAGTGTGCTCACAGCAAGCCTCAGGGCCACTGAGGGAAGTAGCATCTGCCCGGGCACCAGGCCCTCCTCCCTGCCCCAGCAGCAATTTTCTTACTACTGCTCAAGGAAACAGATTTATAGCCCGTAGAATGTACACCTGCCACTTCACAACACACTAGGGCCCCTGGACTGCTCTGAGACGGGCTCTGCTCTGCCCTCGAGCTCACAGCTCTGTGCCAGAGATGCCCCAGGCCCTGTGCACGCTCCTGCCCAAGGGGGTCCCTGCCCACTGAGCAGGCCGGGAAAAGGTCCACTGGGCCCTGCGAGGCTGCTCACAGGAGGCTGGTGAGGGACTGGCCAGCTCAGGTCAGCATGAGTCGGCCCAGGCTGGGGAGCTGGTTCTCCCAGAGGGGTTCTCACCAGCTCTGTGGCCTGGCACAAAGACACCTGAGAAAACTGGGGAAAAGTACTTATTGGGGTATCTCCAGGGAATGGAGAACATGGTGAGGGGATGCTAACCCCGGCCCCAACTTGGTCACTGCCGGGTGGAGTTAAGGATCACTAACAGCTGTAGGGTGGCACTGGGCCTGGCTGCTGCTTTCTGTGACCTGGAGTCAGGGCCAGAGGCCCAGGCCCTTGGGGGTCCAGACCCCAAAACAGGGTTACTTGCATGGGGCCTGGAGACTGTGCGGTTAAATCCAGAGCAGGCTGCCCCAGTGCCTGTGGGTAGGAGGTGGGCAGAGGGGCAGCCGGCACCCTGCCTGGGGTGGGACTCAACGCAAACCAGCTGCCTCTGCGGGCGGCTGCACGGCCAGCCAGGAAGCCAGTCCAGCCGTGCCCTGGGAGCGCCCGGCCCGCACCCACACACCCTACAGCTTTTTATCCCCACCAGGCCGGCTCGGCATTTGGATTCCACTTCCCACTTAATCCTCGTTTTCTTTAAAAAGTGGATTAGGAAAATCCCATCTGGAAAATTAATTAATGTATGAATTCAACAAATATTTACTGAGCACAGCACTATGTTCAGTACTTATTTTTTATGTGACCTCTTGTGTCTCCCACACCCAGGGTTTTTGATTTTGTTTTTCTTGCCTTTCAGGTTTCCGGCTGGCCCGTTTCTGTAGTTTATGGGTTTTACAGCTACTTCCAGTAACACTCTCTTCTAATTCAAGGGTTAGGGTGCATTTCTTCCTTCTGCAGCTTGTCACATAGGCACATATTAAATCCCAAGTGTGCTGTAGTCCCCAGAAGCCTCTGGCCAGGGGCTCTGTGCTCGTGGGGGGAGCAGACCCTCTGAGCCTGCCACCTTCTCCGAGACTGAGTGGGGCCCCGGCTAGCCACGGGATACCCACCTTCCACCCTGCTTTCCTTCTCCCCTCATCGGGGGCTCTGGCTCAGGCTAATTGGATTCCCCACTTCCTGCTCAGGGCCCTGCATGGGCCTCACCCTGGGATCCCACTGTCCAGTCAGCTGCTCCATCCTGCTGGTCATGTGTGCTCTGAAAGCTGCACTGTCCTCTGAGAAGAGTCTAAAATGGCAAATCAAGGAGCAGCTGAAACTTTGGTGTCCCCAAACCTCACCACGTGCTGGTTCAGAAATGGACAACCGGGGCCACCCTGGGCACAGGTGTGGACTCCGAGGAGCTCAGAGATGCTCCCAGGGACGACCCTCTGACGGGAGGGGTCTGTCCGTTGAGTGGTACGATTTCTTCTCTAACGGCTGGCCCCAGACTGGGGGGATCAGTCTGGGTTTCCTTGGCTCGCTTTTGCCCTGAAGTGTGTTCCCACCCAAACCAATTGTTCCTGTCCAAAGGAGTTGTAAAAGTCACACTCAGGGGTGTCCCGCCCCCACCCTACATTCGCCTTTGCCTTTGGGGGCTTAGCACCCACATGTGCCACAGGGAGGTGGGTGGACCCTGTGTATATGAATGACCAAGCCAATGTTCACGTTTCTTTCAGTAATTTCTCTAAATTGGAAATCCTGAAATTGGTTACAAATGTTAACCCTGTAAAAGCATCGTACTGTGAAGACTTGGGTGGCACCACTGTTCACATGCTTCCTGCCATAAATTTACGACTCCCAGGTCCCTGCTCTTCACTCCCTAATTCAGGTGCAGGATGGGGAGACACCCAAGGGGCTGGTTAAGGCTCAGTTGTGCCCTTAAATGTAGGGAGGTGCCCAGCCTCACTTGGAAACAGGGCCTTTGCAGATACAATTAGCTGAGTTAGGGACGTGGAGGGTGGGTTCTGAGCCCGTGTGACTGGTACCTGTACAGAGATGGGACATGTGGACACAGGGAGAAGGCCATGAGGTGGGTGTCTCAGGGGTACACCTAGGGGACAAAGATGGGCATCTCAGGGGTACACCTAGAGGACAAAGGTGGGCATCTCAGGGGTACACCTAGGGGACAAAGATGGGCATCTCAGGGGTACACCTAGGGGACAAAGGTGGGCATCTCAGGGGTACACCTAGGGGACAAAGGTGGGCATCTCAGGGGTACACCTAGGGGACAAAGGTGGGCATCTCAGGGGTACACCTAGGGGACAAAGGTGGGCATCTCAGGGGTACACCTAGGGGACAAAGGTGGGCATCTCAGGGGTACACCTAGGGGACAAAGGTGGGCATCTCAGGGGTACACCTAGGGGACAAAGGTGGGCATCTCAGGGGTACACCTAGGGGACAAAGGTGGGCATCTCAGGGGTATGCCTAGCGGACAAAGGGGGACATCTCAGGGGTACACCTAGGGGACAAAGGGGGATATCTTGGGGGTATGTCTTGGGGGCAAAGGTGAACATCTCGGAGGTATGCTGCCACACAGTCAGGGGTTTCCTGCCTTTTCCAGACATTGGGAGGGCACAGGAGCAAGTGGAGTGCCAGGCCCCAGTGCCCGCAGGGGCCCTTGGTGGCAGCACCCTGGCACCCTGATGCAGGGGCAGCACTGTCCCCAGCTGTGTCCGGGGAGTTTCCTTTGATCATTTGGCTGATGCCCCCTCCCCCCCATCTCCTCTAAACAAACTGTGGGACGAGAAACTCCACAGGTAAACCAGGGACGTGGGCTCCAAGGTATGGCCTTTTTGCCTCAGTGGGAAGAGCTGACACACTGGCTCCTGGAGACCCCAAAGGACAGCTGCCTGCTCAGGGACCGGAGGGACCCTGCAGGGAGGGCACAGCCTCCGGGCTGGGGGACGGACCCTCAGTGGAACATTATCCACCTTTTTCCAGATCCCTAAGAAGAGTCTCCCCAAGTCCTCATCTCTGCACCTCCCACCCATCAGAGCTTCACGTGCCAGGCTGGAGTCGGGAGGGCCTGCAAGACCCACTGTGTCAGCTCCCCCATCAAACCAGTGGGGAAACTGAGGCCTAGAGATGGTGGTGGCTTATCTGGGGTCTGAGCAGCAGTCAGTGAATCCCAGTCTGAACCAGCTCCCTCTCTGCACAGCACTGGGGTCCGCTTGCCTCTGTGCCACAGATATCTTAACAATCTGGGCTTTGCTTTTTAAAAAGGGGCCAGGGGGTTAAAGGGAACCAAAAATAAGAGCTCAGAATGTGCAAACCGTCCCTACCTGGGACCATTAACAGGGTCTACGTAACACGGTCCAAATAATGAAAATACAGAAGACTCGACATGGGGTTTACTGGATCCTTGTTCCCCTGGGAATCTAAAGGTGCTTAGACCAAGGCGAGGACCTGAGCCCTGACCTGCCCTTGGAGCAGCTGCAGAAGCCTCACTTTTCCCAGCCTCTCCTAGCTCTTCCCACCTAAGCCGGGGAGGAGGGACGCGCCTGTTGGCTGAAAATAGACGAAGTGAATAGACTCAGGTTGTGCAGGTAAAGTCTGACATCTTAGTTACAGCGGCTCCGTCCACAGCTCTCAAGATTTGGTGTCCTCCAATGCAATGTGGATGTGATGTGGGTGAAGGGACAGCTCCAAGGGGCTCTGTACATGAGGAACGCATTGGCAGGCGGAGACAGCCACACCCAGAGACCACAGATGCGTGGCCTCAGCCCCACCACCTCGCTCAGAAACCTAGGAACGCAAGGAACAGCTCCAAGCTGGGCCAAGCAGCTGGACAGCCCCCTTCTGACCCCAGTCCCAGAGGGTGATGAGGGCCCCTCCACTGTGGGAGTGTCCCCTGCCCTGGGAATGGGGGACCTGCCATGATGACCAGGCACCACAGGAGCTGGACTCGCCTCTGTCCTCAGCTGAGACAGGGCCGGAGGCGACTCACTTAAGGGTGGACGAAGAAGACGGTGAGGTTGCCCACCCGGGAGCAGAAACACACGGGGGCATGGAGGAGGCAGATGCCACCCCAGCCGGCCTCTGCTGAGGGTTCACCCCCACTGTCCAGGGAGTCCACCCTGTGTGTGCTGGGAGTGGCTGGGATCCCAGACATCTAGGCGGACTCTTCACAGCCTGCAGATCCCACCTCGCAGCTGCCGGTTTTGTCCACCCCCTGCCAGCGTTCAAGTCCACGCAATTAAAGTGCCCCATGACGCCGTGAATTTTACAGATGAGGGAAATGTACTTCCTCCAACCCAGCCACTGCTGCGATAGTAACAATTTGAAGGCTTTTATCAAAATGTGAAACAAACCTTTTTCCACCCAGCCGCTGCCTCTTCATCCTTTCCTCCCCTTCCCCCACCCCAGCTGTCATTCTTTTATTCCCACCCTTGGGTCAAGGCCACAGGCAGCGTGTCTTGGGATGATGCTGAGGTCAAGCAAATGGACACAACAACGGTGATGGCTACAAGTTTGCTCCTTTGGGATTTTTCATTTTCTTTCTTTCTTTTTTTTTTTCCAGTTTTTGGCCAGGGCTAGGTTTGAACCCACCACCTCTGGCATATGGGGCTGGCGCCCTACTCCTTTGAGCCACAGCTGGCTGAGGGCTGGACATCCCCCAACTTATACATTCCTAGGAGGCCCAGGCACAGCCAGGACACCCAAACTGTGCTTCAGATCCCACAGAGAACTCAAGCCTGAAGGGAAGGTCCCAGCCAAGGGCCTCGGTGGAGCCCATGGTTCTCTGCAGGTGCCAGCTCTGGCCAAAGTCCTTCCCTGTCCCTAACTCACAGCATCACATCCCGTGGCCCCAGGCAGTCAGCAGGGGGACATGGACAGAGGTCCCTTCTGTAAAGACAAAGGAGAGCCCTCAGCCTCTGCCATGAGATGAGGTCCAGAGTCTACCCATGTGCTCCAAGGGGACTCACTATCCCCTTTCCCAGATGGGCCCTAGGATGCTGGGCACTTCTGAATTTCCTGAGTGGGGGAAAGAGAGAGAGAGGAGGCATGTGCTCTCCAGCCCCAGATCATGGCTTTGCTGTGCTTCAGAGGCGAGGGCCACAGCACACCAACTCCAGCTCAGACCTGAGGAAGGGTCCACCATGGTCCCTCTGAGAAGACAGCACAGGGTAGGTGCTAGGGACCAGCAGAGTGGCCTCTTGCTGGGAGTGCCTCAGTCCAGCTGACACATCTGCCCAGGGTCTCACACTCCAGCCCCGGGGAGTCTTCACACGTGTGAAGAACATCAAAGTCTACCCACGGATCCCACGGGTACTCAGCAGCTCCCCTGGGAACCAAGCTCCAGCAGGTTACCTTCTAGAAGCAAGCCCTCAGCTGGCCAAGCAAGCCTGGTCCCTAGAGTGGACAGGGAGGGAGCACAAGCCTGGCCAGAGGCCTCTGCACACACCAAGCACAGGGGCTGGCATGGGCCACTCAGCAGAGATGTGATAGCAGGGGACGAGGCCTGCAGGCTGTTCTGTTAAGAGTCACTGTCACTCATTTCCAGCCCTACGACCCTTTACACAGAACAGGGCTGGGGAGGGCTGGGGAGGGGCTGGGCCACCTCTCCTAGACTCTCAGGCCCAAAGGCCCACCCTGTTCCGTTAATGCCCAGCTGGGTGTCCCAGCCCTGGTGGACTCCCAGAGTCCCCCAGCTATTTGCAGCTCACATCTCAGGGGACCTGGAGGTACCTTTGGGAATGAGGAGTCGCCAGGCATCCTGATCCCCCCTCGCCCCAGCCCGCACCGTGCTCTCTGAGCCTCCGCTGAGTGCTGGGGCTGCAACGACGGCTGATAAATTAGTCTGGAGGGAAGCAAGGCTGCATCTCCTTGTAAAAGGTCACCTCGACTTTGTTCTGGGTGAGGGTTTATCTCAGCTGCCGCCGCCACAGACAATGCCTGGGGCCTAAATGGCAGAAATCTTAGCCTTGCTCGTGAAATTACGGTGCTGATAAGCCAGAATGGACTTTAGAAAGATCTAAATGGGAAAGGAGTGGATGTCGGTATTTTGGAACATGATTGAACAGACACGACACAATGGGACGCACAATTAAACTGGGCATTAGCCCAGGAGGACGGGACTCCCAAAGGCCAGTCGAGCGCTTCCCAGGCCCTGCTGGAGGCTGCTGATCCTGCCCTGCCCCAGCCAGCTGCACCAGGCGCCCCCTGGGGATGGCAGCCCAGGCCCAAACAGGGGCACAGCAGGTGGCTGCGCTGCAGGCCGGCACCCCTCCTCACATGGCAGGAGACAGCAGGGACAGCAGCCCCAAGCCATTCCCCAGAATTCACAGGGGAGCTGACCAACCGCACAAGCTGGGACCTGACATCCTGAGTGCTCCAGGGAACTTAGAGCCAGTGAGGCCCCTGAAGCAAGACAAGGGCGGACCCCTCTGCAACACCACACACACTGAGGTGCACCCTGACGGCCTGATGGCGGAAAATCAACACATTAGGCCATTTTATTCATGTGTGTTTTAAACAATAAGAAAGGCCTGGCCAGGGAAGGCCATTTGGAACAACTCCTCCATGACATGAAGGACGCTGGCTCCCAGCCACTCCCTAGGGGCCTCTGCCCAGAGCTCAGACTAACCTCTCACCCCAGGGCTGACCAGGTCACTGCACATGGCTGCCCTCAGTCAGATCACACCCATCCCAGGAGATGCCAGGTGCCCATGCTAGCCCTGAGCAGCTTCTGCCTGCAGGCGGGTGCTCCATAAAGAAAGACAGGATGCAGGGACTATCTGAGCCTATGAGTATCTTTGACCGAGGCCAAGGAGGCCAGTGACACCTTTCCACCCCAGGGGATGGCCTGGCCCCCAGGAATGCCCATCATGGGAGACATTCTGATAAGCAGGCCTGGCCAGGCTCTGCAGGACCTGCTGCCTACTGCTGGTCTCGGCAGCAGCTACTATGTTCACGCCCTTGTCCCATGACCCAGGGAGACTTTTTATGGCCTGGAACGCCTGGGACTCTCGCCTGACCTGGTGGGGAGGGAGGGCCATGTAGAAGCTGGTGGGCAGGTCTTGTGGGGCTCCCCAGGGATCCGTAGGGCCAGCACTGCCCCCTCGACAGGGCTGCCCTCCCACCCCTCTGCTCCCTGCTGGGAAGTTGCTCTAAATTGAGAAACGTCCAATACCAATTACCCGTCCTGAGGATCTTCTAGTCTTAGCAGCCTGGCTGCATCCTACCTCCCCAGGGAAAGCTAGGGAAGCCAGAGGGCCAGAGGGCCTGCCTACTCTCGGGGCAGCAAGAACCTGAGCCTGAGCCCCAGCCCCAACCCACAGTGACCACCCTGGGTGCAGTGTCAGGGGTCTCAGGTCTCTGCCGCACCTGCTGGGCTCCATGCGGACCCCAGGCTGCAGGATCAACCGAGGGATGGGAGGGCTGAGTGCCCATGGGGGTCTGGGGGCCGCTCGACGCCGGGAACATAGGAGCAGTGGGACCCATCCTGCTCTCAGCCTGTGCTGGTGACAGGAACTGCACACAGTGACCCGGAGCAGAGGGACGCTGCTTGGGTCAGGACGCTGCTTGCTGCCCCAGCCAGCCCACCCTATGGGACTTTCCCCCAGGGAGGCTCACAAAAGGGGGAGGAGACGCTGACACCCCAAGTGGTGGGGCCCCCAGGCTACTCCTAGGGCCTTAGTACCCCTTTCCTGCCCTTCCTCTGCATCCCCCTGCTGCTCCCACCAGCTCCCACTAGGCCTTGATCAGAGAGGGCTCTGCCCCTACCTGTGGTGGCTGCACCTCCAGGAACGGCCCTCGGGTTCCTATGGGGGGATTGAAGCCAAGGACCTTTCACACTACAAGGGGGCCCCCTCCTGCTACTCAGCACTGCTTACTAGAATGCAGGTTCCTGGGCCCCACTCCACCAATTCTAACCCAGTAGATAGAGGGCAGGGCCCAGAATCTGCATTTTGGAAGTGCCCTGGGGATTCTGAGTACAATCCTTTGAGGACCACAGCTCCTTGGGACTCCACAACCAGGTAGAATTAGGGGGTCTCAGCTCTAGGCCCCACAGGCTGCTGGAGTCGAGGACACTGCAGTTCCTGCCTGAGCAAAGCTCTGTTCTCTGGAGGCCCCTTCCCACGCTGACTTAGCTGTGGCTGGTGGCCCTTTCTGGGGTCTGGAGAGTTCTGCTACCATAGGCAGCTGCTTGCAGTGAACATAGCTCCCTGCCAACCCCCACCCAGATGCTCTCAGCCCACTGTGGCCCACGGGGCTGGGCTCAGAATCTGCTTTATAGACAGGAAGTCACAGTTCTAGGCAAGAGGGAGGTCAAGGTCACATTGATGACACAGTGACTAAGCAGGGCCCCAACCAGTGTCCCTGCATCAACCAACTGGGTTTCTTCTGTATCCTCAGCCTCAGTTTCCTCCAGGCAAAATGAGGGTGGCCAGTCCTAATCATTGCCAGGAGAGTGTCTGAGGCCTTGCCTGTCGCCCAGTGTGTGGCCGCAGGGCCTCGCCACCGAGCGTGCACAGAGACACCAGGTGCCTTGCTGCACTCCCTTACTTTAAAGTACTCGCTTCCTTAAAGAAAAGAAGGAAGGAAGGAGGAAGGGAGGGGGATAGGAAGGGACTGTGGGGCACCTTGTTCTCACAGGCAGCCTTCGGGAGGGGCCGAGCTGGCTCCCCAAGGAGGAGTCACCTCCCTCCTCTTCTAATGCCCGGGCACTGGGTGTCCCCTCTGGTTCACAAGCAAACCGTCTCAAGTGAGTGAGGGTGGGCTCTGGGTGTCACTGGGGGTGGGGTGTGAGATGCGATGGCAAAATACCATTTAAGAAGTTGGTATTCATGGATGTCTCTCGAATATGAAAAGAAAATATTTATTTCCTTTTTCGCTTGTGAATCAGAACGCTCTATTTAAAGAAAGTACCCTCTGCTGGGCTGCGGCTGAGTTATTACCCCTTAAGGAAATAAAGGAGAGCCATCAGAGGTATTCTTAGTCATCTCTCTCCTTTTTTCTAAAATTCCTTATATACCCGTGTCTCGGAGCTGGGCCTAAGATAGTGCAGGATTTCATGGCATTCTTGGGCTAAAAATGTCTGGACTTGATGTCATGGTGCCGCGAGAAATGGGAAGGCTGTGGGGCTTGACTCCTGCACCACCATCAGCTGCAGGGACGGAGATGCCCTGTGGGCTTCTGAGCACCTCCTACCTCAGGGGCGCCTCCAACTCACTCTGCCCTGCCAGGGCCCCACCTCTCTTCAAACCCCAGGGAGGGTCCCTAACCCCGGGGAGGGTTCCTAACCCTGCAGAGGGTCCCTACGTGCATTGCTGTGTTCTCTGGGGCACATTCACCTTGGCGCGCATGATGATTTGGGTGGCTCTTTATATATAATGTTCCGCCTCCACAAAACATTCAAAGAATTATTGGGGGGGGGTTCCCTGGAATGTTTCTTGGCCTTGCTAAAACTCCCTGGCAACGAGACTGAGAGTGGGGCAGCCCAGTGTCTGAGTGGGTGAGCAGCCCAGGGAGAGGGATCCCAGCTCCAGCTTGCCAGGCTGGGGCCTGAGCACTAGGCATCTTGAGGCTGTGGAGAGTACCCCCTGTGCCATGGGGAGAAGGAACAGCAGAGGAGCAAGTTCTGCCTTATTGATGGTGAGGTTCAGACGCTGCAGAATGGAGCCCTCCTATTTGCACACCTGCTCTGGCCACCCTCCCCAGGCTGCAGGCCACGGCAGACACTCTGGCAGCCCTGCCTGTTCCCCACTGTTGGAATTAAAAGGATAAAACATGTTAGCGTGGTCTCAGAGTTAAACCCACCATAGCCAGCATGCTGGCAAGGGTGCACATGGTGCTGTGCTCAGCTCCAGAAAGGAAGACACAGAAGGGGCCAGGAGGGTCCTCCTAGCAAAGGGCTTCTGCTGCACCCTGAGACACACAGCTGAGTACCAACTGCCCTCAGCAATCTTTTTAAGTACAGCCTGTCCTTCCAGCTGCCAGGCAGGACTGAATGTGCTGGAGGGCAGGGGTGCTCTTGTGGCAAAGCTCGGCCCTCGGCCCCCCATGCCCCTTGTTCCTGCTCTAGGTCCTGGCTCTGGACCCCAACTGTAGATTTAAACCTTCTAGGAGCTTCAGGAGCCCTGTGCTCAGGCAGGGTTGCTGGGACCTTCAGTCCTAAACCAAGACACTTCTGGGCCAGGGGGCAGTTGTCCCCCGCCTGGCCACAGTCCTGCCTCCCTGTATGCTCCCAGGTGACCCCACGTGCAGTCAAGTGAGACCACAACCCCCTTCCTGCCTCCGGGTCCCAGATGCCTGGGAGAGACTAGGACAGGGTCCTGACCCTCCAGTACAAACAGATGTTCATGGGGCAGGACTACTCTCACATTTTCTTTGCAAACTTAGCAGACATCACTGGGCACAAGGCCTGTCCCTCTTCCACCACTGGGAGGACGCACTTTCCAGAATCACCTGAGCACCGATGGGAGCCCTCCAGGCTGGCTTTCCTGGAACACCACCCCAGAGCCATGGGTCACCTGGAGCGAGGTGGGGCCAAAAGTGTTCCCTGGCTGCTGACAGCTCTAAGGGCTCAGAACAACGAGCCCAGCCTGCTGACCAGGTGACCCTGGATACTAGAGCTCTGCTTGCAGAGACTGGTGGCTAAATGAAACACTTTGAGGTTCAAACCAGCCATTGGCCACCAATGGGTATTTCTCCTTCCTCAGTCCGAGAGCCAGAGACAGCCTGGTGGTCTCCAGGAGAGGCTACGCCTGGCTCTTCTGGGTGCCGCTGCCCCTCCCCTGGGGGCTGGGCAGGAGCAGAGAGGCTGCTCTTCTTCTTGGCCGCCAGGGAACGCTGGTGATGCTTATGCTTTCAACACAGTCCGAGGCCACCCCTGGATGTGCTATCTTCCTAGTGGTCTCGGCTGGTCCACCCTTCCTATGCTTACAGTGCATGTGAATCACCGGGGCTCCTGTTCAGTGCCCTGCGGACTTTCAGAGGCCCGATGGGGCCTGACTCTTCGTTTCCACAAGCCCTGGGGTGCTGAAAGCACTGGCATCTCCGGCTCAAGGGCCACATTCTGGCATCCAGAGTTTCATGGCAACATGTTTGCACAGTAGCAGGCCCTGATGCTGGACTGAGACCCCGTATGTCCAGGCAGAGGGTCTCAGTCCAGCATCAGGGCCTGCTACTGTGCAAACTGGAAAAGGGAGCCTCAAATGTGAACCCCTGCCTGTGGCCCTGTACCCCAGTCCCCCTGAGCAGAGCCCACCCACCCCCACCCCCCATGTAAGTCCTGAGCAGGCCAGGGCGTGAGCCCAAAGTGAGAGGTGCTAACTGCAGAACGAGCTCCGGTCTACAGGGCCGGTGAGCCCCTCAGGGTCTCCTCCAAGGCCCTGGACCTAGGAATTAACCTGGAGACTAGAAATGTCTCTTCAGGCTCCTACAGCTCAGAAATCTATCTGGAACTCCCAGAAAAAACATCCCCTACAGTCACAAAACATGTGTGACCTGAAACACAGGTACCCTGAGCCACTCCTCAAAGCAGCCAGACCCAGGTGGGGAGCTACCTGGATGCCCTTTGAGGCCGGAGCCACTCCCTACCCTGTGACCTAGCGTATGCATGTGCCTTACAGCCATGCCAGGCTGTGGTCACCACTCAGAGGAAGGGCCCCTGTGACTCCCCCGCCCCACACCGCAGGCCTGGCCTCACCTGCCCTCTGTCCCTCCTGCCATCAGACTGAACTGGTCTCAGCCCTCGGGACCCTGGAGTGTTTCCTCAGCATTTGGAGAAGCTGGTTCTGGATGATGCCTCATGGTGCCTCTAAAGTCCACAGAGGACCTTAATGCCATGAGGTCAGGGTCTAGAGTCCCCGCACTATGCCCCTCTGCCCCAGAGCCAGAGCCCAATGGGGCTGTGCCCAGCCTTCCTTCCTGTCCCGCCACTTGAGGCTGGCTCCTCATGTTCCCTGGCTGGGGGCAGAGGAGAACTGATTTTCTAAAATACACAGGGCAGACAAGTGCACCTGCACAGGAGGGGTCCTTCCCCGCAGGCCCACGCCTTCCTTCAAGGTCAGATGCTTCTGATAATTCACTCTAAAATTTTCCCTGGCTGTTGGAGAAGCTCAGGTCCACGGGGGTAACCAGCTGGGCCTGGAGCCTGCTGAGACCCTCGAGGGCCTCCAGCGGCCCTGTAGGGGCCAGTTTGGGTGCCACACGGTCTCGAGCTGGAGAATTGGGCAGCCTGAGGCCTCTGGGACGTTTCCCCTTTAGCTCCAGAGCTTCCCATAGGCCCTGAGCCAGACATGGCCTGTTTATTGACTGAACAAACGAACACGTATGTTAATATTCAGCGACTAACGCCAGGGGATGAGATAGTCCACTTGAGTAAATTCTTCAGATAATTGAAACCCCATCAATTCACATTAACATTTCTCTCCAGCGTCCTAAACAGAGGCAGCCACGTTTATTCAGCAGAGAATGTTTGAGTGCCGACCACAGGCTGAGCACCATCATGGCCGGGAGCCTTTCTGGAGAGACACACTTCCTGGGCAACAAGCAGTCCCAGTCCAGCTGGTGGCCCATTCAGCAAGAAACTGTCCCCAGCACTCCCAGGGACCTGGTGGACTCACTTCCACACAGGCCCCTGGGCAGGTGGCTTCCCCAGCCCCTCCCAGAGCCTGCCTCCCTCTGGGCTGTCCCTGGCGGTCACCTCTTAATTAGCAAAATAAACAGCATGATGATAAATGTTATGATTTACTCAACAAATGATCAAAATCATTGTTTTTGCAGACTTTAGGGCAATCAAACGCAATCACAGGATGATTTATTCTGGGCAGGGTGGGCCTTGGTGTCAGCAAGCAGAGTGCGATGTTTCCGGAGAAAATCAGCTGGGTCCAGATGGAGGAGGCTCATCCCGGATCCCTTCCCTGCTCCCGCTCAGGGGACATTTCCACGCACAGATGTGGCCAGAGCCAAGCCAGAGGCATCTGACTCCTAACACAGAGGCGGGGGCACCTGGAGGAGGCGGAGGGAGGTGGGCACAAAACAAGTGATGGGGAGGAGGAACCACAGCTGCCGAGCTACTTGAGGTCCTGCTTGGCCAACAGAACATTCCCATAGAAACCAAGATGCCCAGGACCCAGGTGCTGAAGCCGTAGCCACCTTGAAGGCAGCACAACTGACCCCTCGACCCCTCAGTCCCCCAAGTAGTGGGTCATTCAAGCCACATGTTGCTTGGCACCGTGTCTCTCCTCATGAAAAGACAAAAGGAAATAGGACCTTCTTAATTCATTTCAGCTGTATGGTCCGAGATAGGAACACTGCTGCCAGAGCAGAAAGAACTCTTTTCATGGTGGGCCAAAATGGCAGTGAGAACCACCAGTGTGACTTTGATTTCAAATTGGCCCTCAGAGGGGCCTGCAGGGGATAGGACTGCTCTAATCCCCTGTGGATGTCACTCCCAACTCCCTAGCCATCCCCAAGGGCAGCCTCCCTTAGGAGCTTGGGGCGGTCCCCAAACCGTCCTCCCGGCTGTCAGCAGGCCGGGTCCTTCTCAGGTTTCATCCATCATCTTCACTTGTTCTTTTCAGTAACTGAATATTGTATAAACTGTAGTAAAGTCAAACACCCTGATTCATAAAACTCAACTGCCAGTGTGAGAGTGAACAATGGCACGCATAAAGCCCAGACGTGTGTGTGTCACCCGGGCTCCTGCTCTGGCAGTCCCAGGCTCCCCAGGCCCCCACGGCGTGGCACTGCACACTAGGGCTGGTCACACCACCTCTGGCCACTCCGGACTGAGTAACACAAGTGCCTGGGTGTCTGCAGCCACCCCCCACAATGTCCCCTCCAGAGCCATGCAGAGGCCCCAGCCCTGGGGGCTGGGTGACCCTCTATGGCAGGTCCCTGTCCATGCAATCAGAGGACCTACGGCCAGGGCAGAAGCCAGGACAAGTCCCCCCAGAGGGTGGCACCTGCTTCTCCTGCCCCATCCGCAGTTCACGCCCCAGGAAGACAAAGCACAAAGTGAAAACAATAGCTGACCAAGTCAGGGGACGGGTGGAAACCCGGGTCAGGCTGCTTAAGGGCAAGCCTGTCACTTTTTCTGCCCCCAAAGCCCCAGATGAGGTCTCAGCAGCTGGAGAGAAGCTGCTTTGACCGTCATCACTTATTTCAGGCACAAGTGGCTTTGCCCTGAGTGTCAGCCTTCCTGCTCCTCCTCCTGAGGGGGGTGGGGGCTGCCTGCTGGAGTCTGCTTTGGCTTTCTCATGCCCCTGACATGCACAAATGCCTCAGCCCCTGGCGGAAAGCAGGAAAGCCCAAAGACAGGTCACAAAGCCAGGCAAGTGGTGTCTGAGCTTGCAAAGAAAACAAGGTCAGACGGGATAATGCCAGGTACAGGCAGGTGCGCAGGACACAGATACCCACTGAGCACGGGGTGACAGGCGGCCCCAGGTCACCGCTGCAGAACCAAGCTCTGTGCAGAGATGGGCGGCGCACCCTGGAGGGAGAGCGTTCCCTCACGTATGCAGAGAATAAATAATGAATGCCGACGGGTGACGGCACGGCCCAACCGGACCTGGCACCAGCTGGGCCACTGTGATATGGGCAACTCCTTTAAATAAATGAATAAATAAAAGCAAACAGAAACCTGTATCAGAGCAGACAGGAACAAAGTCACCTCAAGGTCATCCAAAGCGCTCCCTGAAGGCCTGGTTCGCCCTCTGACCATCTAGAAGCCACCTACTAATCAAATAGTCAGACCTTCCTGAGTGCGTCAAACACCCTGAAATTCCTGTCCTGTGCAGCCGAGCGGGACAGGCTGCCACTGCCAGGCCAGTCCCATTTTCACAGCCACGTGTCCTGAGAAATGCTCTCTGGGCTCTAGAAGGGACGACACTACAGGCTACAGAACATGTCACAGGCCCATTGAGGGTTGTGATTGCAGCTCTCTCTCCCTCTGGCCTCTCCTGAAGGTGACGCAGGGTGAGCCCCCCCGCACAGGAACTCACATCCTCTAGATGGCAGGGGACGCTATGACTCCACCATCTGGGAGGATCATGGACTCCACTGTGGCCGTCCTCGGATGCATCTGGAGCCTCACAGCTCTCTGTTGTGCCTGGGGCCTCAAGGTGACAGTCAGGTAAAGGCTTCTACGTCCCCATGTCCATGACACAGAGCCATACAAAACCCCATGAGCTACCAGGAGCCTCAAATCATCTGCCTGTAGGCTTTGAGGAAAGTGGGCAGCTTGGGCCCCACTCCAGGCATTAACCCACCCAGGCTTCCTTGGCATCCATAGCATCAGTTGTAAGGGGATCTGGGGGGTACAAGAGCCCCCCAAGGTTCCAAAGAGGGCATCTGTGCACCTGCATCTCTAGGGGGCAATTTCTGTGTGAAGTTCAATGTCAAGGGAAGGTGAGCTCAGACTTGAATCCCTGGCTCACTCTGCACAGGAAACAGAGGCACAGACAGTCTGGGAGCTTTTCCAGAGCCACAGAGTGGCTAGAAGAGTTGGCAGGACAAGACGTGACCCCTGCCCCACTGCCGCCAGCCCCTGCCATTAGGGGAACCAACTGCTTGGCCACTTGGTCCTATTCTGTCCTGGGACTGTGCCCTTCCTAGAACTGACCCCAATCTAAGTACTTTGGGAGGTTGAGAAACACCAGAAGGAATCTGGGTTTGCAATCCCATTTTCTACCCAGGCAGGGATTCTGCCAAAAATATCACTGAAAATTGGCTTGCTGGGCCTGGCAGAAAGGCTGGGGCCAGTGAGGATGAGTGCCCCTGTGGGCCTCTTAGCCCCCACAAAACCACAGTCAGAGCCTCCGAAACTAGGGCCCATTGTGCCTCGTGGCCCGAGCAGGACCCATGTGGACACCCCAGCCCATCTGCCTGACCCCTCTGCTGTCCCCAAAGCAGGTCCAGCACGCACGGCTCCAGAACCCTCAGGCTGGCCAAGGAAACGTAAACAGCAAAACATCCCTTCCTGGCAGGGCGGCGCTTGTGCCCCCTTGACCTGGGAAGTCGGAGCACCCCTCAAGCAGCTTGCTGACCAGGGCAGGAGGGCAAAAGCCTGGGTGTCAGTGTGCACATGACATCGGGGGCAGCACGTGGCATCGGGCTGCAGGGAAGCCCTGAGTGAAGCTGCCTACTCGCAGATGTTCCGTTATCACCCCTGCCCCGCCACACCGGGAGCCCTAGCACCTCCACCCCAGCGGGCAGCACATGATATTTTAAGACACGTACTCCTGAAAGACACATTTTGGGGAGGAGAGAAACAGGCTCCAGGCTGACAAGCCACCACAAGGCCCCTGGTGCTTTCTGGGCCGTACACGTGAGCTCTGGGGCAAAATAAGCACAGGCAAGGACAGGCGGGGGCACTCGGACGCTGCGTAACAGAGTTCCCCACCTGACAGCGGCTGCGAAAACACACCGAACACAGACGAAGTGCTCGGACCAGCCACACTCAGACGCAGGTGCTTACCTCCCATCCGAAGTCGGTATCCTTCAGCGTGGCCCTGGGCGCCGCCAGGAAGGGGCCGAACCTCTCCCCGACTTCCAGCTTCCTCCTGGCCCAGATGCCCAGGCCGGCCCCTGGGATGGAGGACTCTCGTAGCTCGAAGTCTGGCGGGACAGGAATGTCTTCAGGAATGTACACCGGGGCCTCATAGGGTGAGCCCTCCTTGGGGGTGAAGTCCTCACTTGTGGGGACGGGTGACATGACACTGTCCTCAGTCTCGTCCTCGGCACTGTGGCCAGCCAGCTGATCCAGGTCAGGCTCATACATGTTATTTACAAGGTCACCGTCACCTGCAGGAGACAACCCAACATCAGCCTCTGCAGCACCCCCACCCAGGTGTGAGGCTTGGGGACCACCTGGTCATCAGGCCCTAAGGGGAATGGAGGTTGCAGAGGCCCCAAAGGCGTCTGGCTGCCATGCCCAGCTCTGCTCCCTATTGAGCCAAGGTTCCTGAGGATAAGATGCTAGCAGGGAGTTTGATGGACCAACGTTTGTGATAAGTAGCATGGCTTAGTCCTCTCTGCATCTGCCCTCGGGCCCTGCAGCCACATGGGGACACTTGGACGGTTTCTGCTTTAGAAGAACAAGAGCAGGAGCTGCCTGCGCCTCACGGGCCAACCCAGGGCTCATGGGGAACCACTCAGTCCTCACCTGTGGTCTTGGAATCAGGGAATAGATAGGTGCCTAAGTTCGTAGGAGCACTGGGAACTTGGGCCACTGTGAAATTTTCCCAGAGCGACTGCCCCCATAGGTGGGCCACTCTAGACACCCTGCTGGGGCTGCCCTGGTCTCAGGTTACTGGAAGGTTACTAGAGGTTCCTTATGACCTTGTAGTGGGCTCACATCAGGCCTGCTGAGGCCATGGGAGTCACAAGGTTACAGGTCAGCAGACTGAGCAAAGAAAACAGTCCCCAGTTCACTTATTTGAGATGGGTCTTCCTTTTGGGTCAGTCCTAAGAGAAGTTCGGTGCCGTGATAGTGCAGCCTAGAACCCCACCAGAGGGCAGCTTGAGGCACAGTGGAGGGGAGGGAGGTCATGGAGGGGGTCAGACTCCAAGGAAAGCTACTCCACTCCTGGGCCTCCATCCCAGAGCACTGGCCAGAGATGCCAACAGGTCAATGTTCAAAATCACCAAAAGAGAGAGCCCAACGTCCATCAGCAAATCAGTGAAGAAACAAATGGAGCCGGGTCCATACAAAGCTCTGACACTTGGGACGGCACAGATAGACCCTGAAAATGTGATGCCAGTGAAAGAACCCACAACTGTTTAATTCCATTTCTATAAAGTGTCCCTGGAGATGGGGCACAGAGTAGAGGTGGCCAGGGCCTGGCAGAGGAGCAGGCAGTGACCACTAATGCCACGGGGTCTCCGTGTGCTGTGACAGTATGTCTTGCCACTGGACAGAAGTGGTGATTACAGGACAGGGTGGTTATATAAAACCTCACTGAATCGCTCATTTTAAAATGCTTACTTTTTATACAAATGAGTTTCACCTCAATAACATTAAAAAGGGCAGGAAAGAGTGAGGAGGGTCAGGCAAAGGGTAGGTGGTGGCAGCACCAGGGCTGAGCCCCACTGGGCACCCTAAGTCCCTGGGCACCTCCTACTCCCCTCTGAAGCTTTCCGCCAAAGCCCCCCTCTGTTGCTGGTTTGAAAACTGGTGGAAGTGACCAGTCCTGTGGTCCTGTTGGCCCTTGTCTCTCGGGGCTCCTGAACGTTGCGGGTGAAATAGAAGCATCCAGGGAGACAGGAACTTTTTTTTTTTTTTTTTGTAAAGACAGAGTCTCACTTTGCCGCCCGTAGAGTGCCATGACATCACATGGCTCACAGCAACCTCCAGCTTTTGGGCTTACGTGATTCTCTTGCCTCAGCCTCCCGAGCAGCTGGGACTACAGGCGCCCGCCACAACGCCCGGCTATTTTTTGGTTGCAGTTTGGCCGAGGCTGGGTTTGAACCCACCACCCTCGGTATATGGGGCCGGCGCCCTACTCACTGAGCCACAGGCGCCACCCGAGACAGGAACTTTTAAATACAAGAAAAAAGATTTCAGATTCCTCACACTAGTTGCAAACAGATCAGTGCAAGAAGTAACAAAATGTTTTCTTTTGAAAGAAACCAAAGTCTTGGGGGAAAGAAGTCACGGGGATAACACTTATTTAATTTAGCGGCGGCGTTCGCAGAAGTAATGATTACGTTTTAAGTGGCCAACGGTTCCTTTTTAATTGACTGTAGGTTCCTTTCAGAAACACAACACAACTGCAGCTGTTATTCCCTTCACCCCAAAGATCTGAAGTTGTTTAGGTTTGAAAGGAGCCCCTCTGCCCCCCACCCCGCCCACCCCCGGACACCTCCCCACTGACTCGGAGTGAAGGTGAATTAGAAGGGGTAATTAACACGCAGCCTTACTGCTTGAGACCCTGGCTGTGGAGCTCCCAGCAACGCCGCCCCTGCCACCACCATCAGGGTGTGGGTGTCTCTGCCTTGCATGGCAAAGGCAGGGCCCGGTTGTTTCCTGTCCTGCTCCAGCCCAAGCGCACGTTCACCCAGGGGCTCCTTTACACAAACACTTTATTTTTGTGTTTGAATTCTACTTCTCCCAACCCTTCACCCACTAAAGGAGAATTGGCCTTTGAGGCGTATTTAATTTATGGGCGAAGCAAATAGTCTGGGAGAGAAAAGTGTTGTTCCTGCTGATTAAGGCAGGTCCCTGCATCGCCAACCTCCTTCCCAGCGGTCACAGGGGTTAAGCGATTGCCCACAGCCTCCAGGAAAGACTCAGGTCTCCCCACTGCTGAGAGGAGAGAGCTCTTCTTTCAAGAGTGGGTGGGAGGAGGGCTCATTAGGGTGTGGAAAACATTTTGAAAAAGTGAGGTGCACAGACCAGCCTCAAGTGCCCTGGGGAAAGCAGGGAGCCTGCCGGGAGTCACCGGACTCTTCAAGGTCCCTGGGGGGCTCTAGCCAGGACACCCTCTGGCCTCCAGGCCTGCCACCCAGCTGTGTTTCTGGCAGGCGCCCCTTGGAAGGTCAGAATGCAGTGTGCCCAGACGGTGACTTTGGAAACACAGGTGGGCAACAGATGCTGCTGCACAGGGAGACCTGAGTTCTTTATCTCAGTCCTGAAGTGATCTCACTCTAAAGGTGCAGGACCCAGGCTGTCACTCCTAAATTTTCTTTTGGGGGCCTACTAATATGACACAAGCTGAGAGGGGGCCCCCAGTGCCAGTGGCATCAGGAGGAGAAAGTCTCCGGGCGCAGCCAGCAGGTGCGCTGAGCATGCTGGGTCCCGGTCAAAGCTGCCACGAGGGCCCAGGAAGCACCTGCTGGAGGCGCCGGGTCCAGCCAGGTCCGTGTTCCAGGTGGAGTGTCATGCCGAGACCCCTCTTGGAGACTCGTTGCACACGGTCCACTTGCATATTCTCATCCTTTGGTCTTGTAATACAAGCCAGAGAAGTGGAGGCACCAGCTGCTCCCAGGCTGGGTCGGTCCTCAGCCCCTCCCCCAACCCCTCCCCCAGCCCCGGCCCGTCCACCCCCTTGTTAGGGCTGCGTTTCCTCCAGCCTAACAGGGGAGTCTTCTGCCCCCTCTCACCCAGGCAGCAGGAAATCACCCCCAAAGAGCAGCCACCCCCACGTCTCCCCAGACAGCCACAAAGCAAACCCATGGGCAGGACTTAAGGGTCTGGGGAGAGAAAGAGGCCACACGGCCGGCAGAGTGTCCCTGTCCACCACCAGCCACTGGCTCTGCCAGACGAGCAGTGCCCTCGAGGGCCATTGTTAGAGGTATGAAGCCCGAGGGCACCTTTCCCAAGCCCAAGCCTGTAGTTAGCGGGACAGGCAGGTTTAAGCCTTGATCCGTGGCCAGCAGAAGTATGCAGGGATATTTCTTAATAATACATGGTTTGTCACTGTTCCCTTTTATTGTGTGGTGAGTTCGAGAGAGATGTGAGATCTGCAGGCCCCACTGTGCAGGGATGGCAGGGTGGGCTGGGCTGTGCAGGGTGAGTCTGGTGCCCAAGCAGAGTTCAGCTGCCCCACCCTGAGGCCAGCCCATCCACAGCCCTATCCCTGGGGCCACTGTGGGCCAGAGCTGGACCTCCATCTGAGAGCTCAGACCCAGTCTCCTTGGCTCCAGTGTCCTCCTAGGACAGCAGCACTCGCTACAGGATGGTTCTGTCCCACAGGAGTGCACAGTCATGTCAACCTGTTGGACACCAGCCCCCAAGCTCCTGGCCCATCCATCTACCACACTACGGCCTGGCAGGTGTCATCAGGCATCTGCAAGGCCACCCTTGGAGCACGAAGTCAAGCTCAGTGGAGAGGGACAGGCCTAGTGGCCACCCTCAGGGAGAGAAAGATGGCTCTTTGTAGGGGAGCAGCTGCCAGGCATGGGGGGTTACATGAGGACAACTCGGCTGGTCAGTGGGGTTGGGACTGGCCCCAGTGATGTGTGGACCCCCAGAACACTGAATGAAAGGCAGACCTGGGGGCAACAATCACCCCAGGCCTCTTTCCTGCACCAGCTGGGCACAAGGTGCCCCAGAGCTTTGCAAAACCGTGGGGGGAACTGTGCTGTGAGCACTCGGGGTCTTTCTGCATCTGCAGTAATCCCAGTGACAACATCATTGAGGAGAATACCCACTTCAAAAAACAACAGCTCTTTATTCTACTGTGTGCCTGCAGAGGGCTGGTAAGTGGCTCTGATCATTTGCAGAGCACTTAAATGACTCCTGTCTAGCTCAGAAGGGCTGGTCCTGGCCTAGGGCAGGGAAGAGCTGTAGTGAGAAGGGCTTTTACCAAAAATCCCCAGACAACAGGCCCAGGGAGGCGCAGAGAGTAAGTAGAGCTTTCACACTGCTGGCGGGACTGCACACGCCACAACCTCTGTGCAAAGTCGCATGGAGATTCCGCAAAGAACTCAAAGCAGACCCACCACATAATATGATCCAGAAATCCCACTGCTGGGTATTTACCCAAAGGAAATAAAGTCACTTTATCAAAAAGACACCTGCACTCACAATCGCAAAAAATGTGGAAACAACCCCAGTGCCCATCAATACACAAGAGGCCCACAGTGGCTGAAGCGCAGAGAGCTACTCGGCTATAAAAATCAGGGTGACTAGTATCTTTTGTAACAACCTGGATGCAGCTGGACACCATCGTAAGAATGGAAAAACAAACACCAACACTCAACACCAAACTGGACCTACAGGTCAGCATCTGTGCACACATGGAGGAGGAACTCAGTGGAAGCCAAGTGTGTGTGTGTGTGTGTGGGGGGGGCATAAAGTAACACCTCACTGGTGCAACGCGCACATTCTGGGTGAAGGACTCACTTAATATTTTTGACTTAAATCATACCAAAACAAATTACCTAACCAGAATGTGTGTGCGCCCCCGTAATATTCTGAAATACAGCTGGGAAAAGTAGAACAACAGATGCAGAGGTGAGGGCGGCCAGGTTGCCCCATAAGCCTCAGGAGCATCGGGGAGCCTGTCCTACATGGGTCCTTGAAATTCAGGATTATAGAAAACCTAAGGCCAAAGGATCCAATGGCAGAGACAGAAAATTCCAGGGGGTAATAATTGCAGGCTGTAAACCCCCAAATACATCATCAGTTAATTCCTTGTCATGCTGGGGCAAACAAAGTTGGCAGCAGCCAGGGAGGGGCTGAGGGGCTGAGCACCCCCCAGAGAAACAGGTGTGGACCTGGCAGCAGCTTGTCCTTTAACTCTCTGGGCTCTGGGAAGAGGTTGTATCAGATCACTGTGGACCCAGGTCAGCTCATAACCTTCCACAAGGAAGTGTCAGCCCAGGGAGGAAGGACTGAGTTTGAGGAAGCATCCCCAACCAATTAAGGAACATTATCCTGATGTGCCCACAGAACCCAGCCCTGAATACTCCATGGTGTCACCCTAGTGCTTGCTGGAAGTAGACAGGCCCCCAGAGCCACACTGTGTTTGTCTCAGAGGGAAGTCACCTGGCAGCCCACCAGACAGTAACCCTAGGAGGTGGCCCAGGAGTTGATGTCCCCCCAGTGTAAGGTCTAGATTGGCGTCTGCCCTGGGAAGGGGGCAAAGCTTACTGGGATGGCCCTATGATGGGCAGACCTGGGCCTGGACCTCAGAGCTCCAAGCCACCCAGACCTCCCTCCAAGGACACATTTGGGATAATGGTCATTACAGAGGTCCTCTCCTCCCTCCCTGCTGTCCACCAGCCACACCCTGCTCAGGAGCTCAGTCCAGTTCTTCATAAATGGCTGCTTCCCAACACCCAAGAGCAGCAGACAGCCCTCCACCAGGTACCATTCTGCGCCCAATCACCTGCCCACCCTCTGTACCCAGAACCTATATGGGTCCACAAGTCTGTGTTGGTCATTTGTTGGAGACATGCTGGACACAGCCTCAGCCCCAGGCCAGATGGTGCCCAGCACAGGATGCTGGGCTGGAACTGAGTGGATACTTAGAGTCAGATAGGGTCAGACCACATCGCGCAGAGCTGGACTGGACACTAACGTGAGGCCTGGCGCCCTTGTCTGAAGAAAACCAGGGAGTTCTCAGGGGAAAGTGCAGACCTAAAATGTACTGGAGCTGCCTGTACTGCGTGGCACCAGCTGTATCAGGCCATGGTGCCCGGGGAGCTCCACTTCAGGGGCCAAGCTGCCTGCAGCAGCGGAGAAGCAGCATTGCTGGCCACTTCAACTCTCTCGGCTCACTGACATGTTGCCTGCGGATGAACACAGGAGTGGCTTTGCACACAACCCTTGCAGGTTCTGGGACGAGCAGGTGGCAGGAGGAAATGGGGAAGGTCTCTGTGGCCTTCCCTCCTAGAGAGTGCAGGCCCCCAGCAGGACTGCTGGGGACGCATCATGGACGCATGGATGGGTGGATGAGTGGGTGGATGGATGGATGGATGGATAGGTGGATGGATGGATGGATGGACAGATAGACAGATGGAAGGAAAAATGGATGGATGATGGGTGGATGGATGGATGGGTGGATGGATAGGTGGATGCATGGGTGGATGGATGGATAGGTGGATGGATGGGTGGATGGAAAGATGAATGTGTGGTGAGTGGATGAATAAATGGGTGGATGAGAGAATAAGTGAATTGATGGACTGAAAGACTGCTTCATAGAAAGACTGAAGGATAGGTGGATAGACATGTGGATGGATAAACGGACAGGGGTGAGGGCAAACCTGAGGACAATCCCTAACGGGAAAGGTAGAACGCAGGACTCTCACTCCCCGTCCTCTTTTTCCTTCCCTAACAACAGAAAACCATCAACAGGACTCCAGAGCTCCTCCTTGCCCTTTACTCAATGGCTCAATCTGAGAGGAATACCTGAGCTTGCGTAGCTTAGAACCCACCCCTGGGAGAGGGGCCAGATTCTCTGCTGCTCTTTCAGGGCTAATTGTTGGCCGCCTTCCCTGCACCCATGCAGGGCAGCCTGCCTGGCCCGGCACTCCAGGGCCGGGGTGATCCCCCATCTTCCGGCTCTTCATTTCCTTCTCAGAAGCAAGCAGGGGCTCGGTGCCTGTAGCTCAAGCAGCTAGGGCACCAGCCACATATACAGGAGCTGGCGGGTTTGAATCCAGCCAGGGCCTGCCAAACAACAATGACAACTACAACCAAAAAATAGCCAGGCGTCGTGGCAGACACCTGTAGTCCCAGCTACTTGGGAGGCTGAGGCAAGAGAATCACTTAAGCCCAAGAATTGGAGGTTGCTGTGAGCTGTGATGTCATTGAACTCAACTCAAGGCAACAGCTTGAGACTCTGTCTCCAAAAAAAAAGAAGCAAGCGGGGAGGAGTGCTGTGTGTGAGATCAGGGACACCATACGGTCGCCCCTGCCCAACACCTGTGAATCCACATAACTTGTCATGGACCATGTGCTCACTGCATGGCAAAGGGGGAGAAAGTGGCCCAGGCCAGCCTGGAAGCCAGCTGACCAGGGGCAGACACCAGGAGACTTCTTAAGAAAAATAAGATGTTCTTATTTCTTTTTTCAGACAGAATCTTGCTCTGTTGCCCAGGCTGGAGTACTATGGCGTCTTAGCTCAGGGCAACCTCACACTCTTGGGCTACTGCCTCAGCCTCCCGAGTAGCTGGGACTACAGATGCCCCCGACAACACCCATCTAGTTTTTCTATTTTTAGTAGAGATGGGGTTTCACTCTTGCTCAGGCTGGCCTCAAACTCTTGAGCTCAAACAATCCACCTGCCTCCCAGAGTGCTGGGATCACAGGTGTGCACCACTGTGGCTGGCCGATGTTCTCATTTCTAATGGAGGATTTCTGTGCCACTGGGCTTCCATGGAGTGTAACTGGGTGAGGAGAAGCCACCTCTTCAGTGGGAGGGTCCCTGGGGCTACAGAGAGGCACCCTGAGGAACCCTGTCCTGAAAATGGCATGTTAGAAATGTAGCAAGGTCTGCCTTGCTCTCTGCTCTTAACACACTATGTGCAACGTGAGAAATTCTCCCCCAGCCCTGGATCTTGGCTTCGACATAAGAACAAAGCAGTTAACTCCAGAAAATGGCCCCATGAGGACACGCTGCCCGTCCACCTCCTGCTCAGGCTGCCCAAGGCCTCCAGCCGCCCCTCGGCTCCTGCACACTCTCCACCTCATAGGCACTCCCACCCGAGGTCTGAGCCCGGGCTGGATAATGGCTGCTGTTAGCAAAGCAGATTAATAGCACCGAGAAAAGACATGTCTGCGAACATGCTAGATATTAATAACCACGTCTCTCTGTGCCTTGCCTGCAGGGCTGAGGGTGAAGGGATGAGTCCCAGCTGGGGGGCTGATGACACTGAATTGTCATTAGGGCCTGGGGGAGCCTAGGAAGGGGCATGGGGGGTGCTGGCCCCAGACACTGGTTCCACTTCCCCGACCAAGAGGTAGAGCCTCCTCCCCGAGCCCAGCCCCTGTACACGCACTAGGCTGTCTCCTCCTGGCGACAAGGGAGGTGGTGGGACCAGCTCAGCACCTTGTCCGGGGTCACACAGCTGGTGGGGGCAGATCCTGGCCTTCTGACTCTGAGTGCAGTCTCCACCAGGCGCGCTGTCACCCAGGATGGTGGCAGGGTGGGGCCGGCTAAAGAGTGTAACCAGGTGAATGGTGGCGCCAAACAAGACATGTTCCAGTCCTGGCGCCAGGTCCTCAGAATGAGACCTTATTTGGAAATAAGTCCTTCACAGAGGTGCTCAACTTAAGACAAGGACGTTAGGGTCGGCCCTGATCCGATAGGACTGGGGTCCTTAAAGAGATCAGGACAGAGAAGGAGCCTCAGGGTGAGGGAGGCTGACAGGAGCCCACACACCTGGGGGCACCAGAACTGGGAGAGGCAGGTGGGATCCTTGAGGTCCAGCGTGGGAGTTCAGCCCTGCCCACACTTTAATTTTGAACTTCACCACCAGCCCATTTCACAGATGATGATTAGGGGTGCTGACACCCTTTGCCGTGAGCAGGGCTGAGCAACAGTGGAACCAGAGCCTGGAACACCATACACCGGCCATTCACCTCCCCAAAGGTGGGCCTGTGGCTTGCAGGGAACCGCATCAATCCAGTCGGCCTGGGAAACCAGCCCCTGTGCCAACATGCTCCTCCCTGCAGGCAGGCAGGGGTCTGGGTATGCTGCCGGCCACAGTGAAGTCCCTCCGGTCCAGAGCTCACTGCCAGCCAACACCCCTGTTGGCCTACTGGGCTAGGTCTGGCCCTGACACAGGTTCACAGGGCCCTCTGATGGGCAGCCCAGGCCACCTGGCCCCTCTCAAAGCCCATGCATTATTCTAAGACGATTACTTATCCTCGAAATGCTCTGGGGACGGCAGTGCTCCTATTTCAGACCCTCGTGTCTGCATCGCCCCAGGCAGGCTCTGAATGACTCGCGATGCCACTGTAATTTTTATCAAGGCTTGTTCCTGGTAAAAAGCCTCTTTGTTTCAGAGAGATGTGATTTGGCCTTTTTTCTTCCTCTCCTTTATTCCTTGGTTAATATACCACTTCCCTGAGCCCCAGGGCAGCAAGGTAGCCCACGGATTGCTCACATCTCGGTTTTCCTTCAGAGTCCCAGCCAGGCTCCCTGGCCCCTGTGCTGCTGAGCACATTTAAGGGGGCCTGAGCGGGGTGCCCCTCCTTGACAATCCACTACTCGTTATCAAACCCCTCAAATATCGAGGGAGCAGACACCAGCTCCAAGACCCAAGATCCGGTAACACAACAGTGAGCTTTAAAGGAAAACATGAAAAGTGCACACAACACGGAAAGCACACACAACATGAAAAGTGCACACAACACGGAAAGCACACACATGGAAAGTGCACACAACACAGAAAGTCCACACAACATGGAAAGCACACACAACACAACTTTCACTTAGTCACTCTGAGTCCATAGTCAGTGTGACTGTCAGCACCATTGTTCCTAGAACTTGTTCACCTTCCCAAACTGAAAAAGCTCCGTCCCCGAGAAACACTAACCCCAGCCCCTACCCATCATCCTAGTTCTGTCTCTAGGAGCATCTGTGCCCTAGGGTCCTGGGGGTGGCATCAGGCAGTGTGTGCCCTCATGACGGGCTGCTGTCACTTAGCACCCTGTCCTCAAGCTTCATCACTCTGTAGCATGTTTCACGAGTCCCTTCCTTTTTAAGACTGGATAATATTCTGTCCGTCTGTCTGTCGATGGACACGTGGATGCTTCTGAGTCAGCTCTGAATGCCGCTGCCATGAGGCAGGTGTGCAAACAGTACCTCAAACGTGCAGCTTTAGATTAACAGGACCCAAGGAAAGGGCTGTGGCAGGCCGCACCACCAAGCCTAAACCAGACTCTCGTCAACAGCCCTGTCCAGACCTTGGGGTCTCTGGGAGAGGCGAGGGCAGCTTCCCCACCACCTGGTTGGTTCTCATTCCCTGCAGGTAAGAGCAGGCTCTCTTTCCGGTGGGTCCCCATCCTGGCATGGGGCCTGGGGACCGCTCACGTGTCTGAACCCCAGTCTCCTCCTCTATAAGGCAGAAATAAATCCAGCCTGAAGCCTCCAGGGAGTTCAAAGCCATAACTGCCCGGCATGCAGGCTATGCTGCCTTCTGTGCTCTTTCCATGATGGTCAGGTGGCCCATGTGGCCCTGATAGCCTCCCGCTGTGCCCAGCTGTGCTCCTTGAATGACGCGCGCCCTGTTCAGCTGATGGCAGAACCCCCGTCAGAGCGGGAGGGTGGCGGGTCTGCAGGAAGCCAGGCTGTGCTCTGGGGTGGGGGCTGCCATAGGATTCTGTGGTGAGGAGCCCCTGAGCCAAGCCAGGCTTCCCAGGATTCTGGCTGGGGTCAGGACCCGGGTGGCCACCGAGGCTGGGTCACCTCCTTCCTCAGGCTCCTGCTGCCCCTCAGCCAGGTTTGATTGGGCATTTCAGAGCCCCCAAACCCTTCCAGAGGGAGAAAGGGAGGACTCTGTAGAGCAGCAAAAGGCAGAGCTGGGCTGCCCAGGCGAGGAGGGCAGGACAGCAGCCAGCATTTGGGAAGTGGCCTTCCTTTCAACACACATGACTGTGTTTCCACAAACTTGGAAGCCTTAAGTGGGGTGTTAAGGACATGGGCCACAGTAGGTAAGACCACCTGCCCCAGGAAGGCTGTGTCTGCCTGCTGCCAGCCACTTGGGGTGCCAAGGGCGTGGGGAGACACAACGCAGCCGGGGTCCCTACAGGCCAGGCCTCCCGCAGATGGGATGTGCTCAGCTGGGCACGTTCAGAAAGGAAAATTCATTTTGTGATTTCTGTCCTCTGCTCCTGGTTTCCTCCCTCTGCCTGGGCACAGGGATGAGGAGCAGGGTTAAATGCTGAGCAAGCGCCGTGACAGCCACCACCATGCTATTTATAGACTATTTATCTCCCGAGTGCCTGCCAACCGGGCCTGTGGCTGCCATTCACGGCCAGAGCGAGTCACACTGCTAGTCAGCAAGCATCACTCCCAAATGACAGGAGGCACAGGGGGAAGCCATGGGGTCCCATGGGGGCCAGGCTGCCCCTGACCCAGCTTCTCCTGGGGGCTGCAGTGGCCTGGATGCAGGTGCCGCCCTCAGCTGGAGCTTTGGGAGGCAAAACTGGGCTCCCGACATCACAGAACAGGGCGGGGAGGGGTCAGCCTTGGAGATGGCAGCAACTCTGCTGCCCATGGCAGGCTCAGCCTCACCACCCAGGCCATGCCTCCCTGGGGTCCAGGTGAGCAGGCTCCCTGTCCTGCCCAGCCACCCACCCAAGTGGGGCTAGGGAGCTACAGAGATCCAGCCCCCTGCAGCTCGACAGGGCCACCCTGCCAGTCCATGGGAAATGGTGCCACCTTGTGCCCCAGCTCATGGGGCAGGAAGACCTCCCCGGGCAGGGGTTCACCTGGCACCAGCACCCAACTGGCCCTGCTTTTCTCTGATGCTCACAAGGGGCATGCCAGGTGAGGGTTCCAGGCATGTGAGACCCATCCAGGACTATCCTCGTCCTCCTCTGGGCCTGAGAGCCGGAGCAGCTGCAGCCTCTCTCAGGGAGCCTGGCACCGTCAGGCCTGGGGGGCACCTTCTGCGCCCATCCTAGGAGGGGCTCCAGCTTGGCCACATCCCTGTGTGATTCTATCTCACAGGGCTGCAGGGCCACCGCTGCTCTGGCCCCTGGCCGTGTCTGCCCCTAATAAAGATGTTGATAGTTTCAACCGTCAAATCAAGTGCTTCACTGGGCTAGGCTCATCCCCGCCAGCCCTCTGCAGCTTCATTTAGCAGGCCAGTGGCGAGAAAAAAAAGAAAGGAAGAAAGAAAAAAATTCATTAATTTTTATTAACAGAGAGAGCCATTTGTTCCCTGTGACAATATTTGACTTGTCGAAATGATTTTCACCTCTGCCACGAGGTGTGCGCTCCCCCCATACATCACCCGATTACTCGGAGCGCGCCGGCCGCAGTCATTAGGCAGTGAATTAACGACAGTCCCCAGCACTATTAATCACCCTGACAAAGGCGTTAGCTCGCCACTGACCCGAGTGTGGCCCGCGGACACGGCAGCCCAGGGAGAGGGCCTGTGGCGCAGGAGGACGGGGCTGGAGGCACGGGCCCTGCCCTGCCACCTGAGAGGGGACCCCGGCTACAGGCCGGCTCCTGCTTCCTGCTGGGGCTCCTGTCTGCTCCTGCTGACTTCCAGGAGGCGATGGCACCATGCGCCCCACAGCAGGGCCTGTTAATGATTCTATCTCACAGACCGGGAAACTGAGGCTGAGACCCCTCTGAGGAGCCCCATCTGTGTCTCCTCACCTGTGTCTTGGCCTCTGCTGGGACAGGGAGGTGCTCTCGCCATCCCATGAGCTCAGTGAAGATGTGTTCTGTTCCTGCATGTTCAGAATGGCAAGGACTCAGTGATAGGAGCTGAGAAATGGAATTCTTATCACATTTGGTTCCTCCAGAGGTCCCAGACCAGGGTTCTGGGGAGCAGGAGCAGTAGAAAATTCCCTCACAGAGTACAGAGACTATCCTGAGAGGACAGTGTGGGCCTGGCGTTGGGCTGGCCCCTGCCCTCTCGGGGGGGTCCCGGGCAGGGTGAGGCAGCACGTGGCAGACGGTGTGTTGGGATTTCTGCCCTAGATGAAGGGTTCTCTCAGATGGGGGTCGCAGCACTGTGTCCCTGCATCCCAGGTGGGGTTGGGGGTTCAACGCAGACAGGAGGGGCGTGGGCAGCAACCCCCATCTCTGAGAGGAGCTGAGGCTTCTCATCTGGGGTCGGGATCCAGCCTGGCCACCTGCAGGGGCCTTCTGGGCCCTCGGGAGACCACGTCGCAGGCTGCTTCCCCAGCAGGGCAGGTGGCAGGTGGCCCAGGAAACATGGCCACTCCCCTTTCATTCCCTGACATACTTCAACCATTTTTTGCACATTAATCCAATTAATCGTCTCCACGTTTTAAACCAATTTCTTCACATTAACCCGCTCGTCAGATCTCTGTATTTCAGGCTGCTCTAAACCAGGGTTTGAAAGGACAGGGGTAGGGGGACCATTTGTCTTCTTTCTCTGGACTTCTCTCATTTTTTATGCCTCAGCACCTTCCCTAATTTTCCTCATTAGCAACTAATTTACAAGTCTCAACAATCTTCCCACCTGTTCCTTTCACCGGGGATGTTGCAAGATTGGAAATAGCCACTTGCTCACTTGTGTGATGCATGTACCGTGTTCCCCAGAAAATGAGGGGTGGGGGATGGGGATGCCAGGCCTCATGGCGGGACCAGGGGTGACACGGCAACAGCCGGGAGGCAGTGCTCTGCCTGGGGTCGTCTTCAAGATGGGGGCACTGTTCACCCTGAAAGCACCAAGCATGAATGAGCCCCCGTGGCGACAAGAGCTCTGACCTCCTCCCCCGGCCCCCGCGGCTAGCCCCTTCCTGTCCCCAAACCCGCTGGCCCGTGGCCTGAATCCCCAGAGAGTAGGGAGTGGCTGCAGGTTTTGCCAGTGACGAATCTCAGCGGCTGTGCACGATGTTGTTTTCAGAAATTCTTCTCACGCAGAGGGCAGTTTCTGGGCTTTGTGTTTAGCTGGAGGCCCCCAGGCGACAGAGGCCTCCCCCGGGCCTCTTCCTCCTTCATCTTTCTCTGGACAATGTGCTTGGAAGGGTCACTATCTCCAGCTCACAGGTGGTAGCAGTGGTGGTGGAGACCAGCTGAGCCCTTAGGGTGCAGGCTCCGTCTAGGTCTTCCCTTCAGTCCTCAGGGAATCTCCCAGGAGCTGTGTGTCCTCGGGCAAGTGCATTGGGTTCTCTGGGCCCTGGGGCAGGGTCTTCTGTAAGAGTAATACAGTGCCTACTTCACAGGGCGCCAGTGAGCATCGAGTGAGTGTTAGGGAGTGGACTGGGCTCTAACCACACTGAGTGCACAGTCAGTGCCTGGTTCCGGCCAGCCTGGTGACAGCACCACTCCCCAGAGTGGCTGGTGCTGGCCCTGTCCTTCTGACCATCGGCACATGTAGGCTGACATTCATGGTGCAGGGAGGCTGGACCTGTGCCCAGGCAGGGGAGGGCCAAGGCTGCCCGTGATGCTCAGGCCATGTCCACCTCATGGGGACTGGGTCTTTTGAAGCCACTGGTGAAAAGCCCAATAATGAGGAGGCCCCATTTACTGGGAGCGCAACCAGGCAGGCTGAGTGGCTAGTCCGTCACCCAGCAGCAAATATGACCTGGTTGGGTGTAGACCTTGGAGGCTCACTCTCCTTTCTAGAATTGTCCACAGCCAGAAGCCTGGCCCAGGGCACCTGGTGGGCACCATGTGGGCATCTGAGAAGTGACCTCTCATAAGGCTTGCTACTGGAGCTCTGCTTCCCAGCGAGTGCGGGGAGCTGTTTCTCATTACTCACTTGCATCAATTTGATTTTCTGGGCTGAGCAGAGGGCTACAGGAGAGGCTGGGGTTGGAAATCCATGATTTCCTGGCAGTTAATGAATTTCAGCCAAGCGGAAAGCAAGGTGAGGTTCCTGTGTGCACTCAGACCCAGGCACAGGAAGGACCAGGGCTAAGAGGGGCTCGTCCGGCCACCTGCTCCTCACACGCGCACGGAAGCACCTTTCCAAGGCCCTGGTTTGACTTGGGTTTTGCTGTGTGTCAGATGACAAGGGAGGTGTGGGCATTGGTGGGAAGGAGGGTGGGCCACCCCCAAGGCCAGGTGAATCACATCCCTGAGCCCAGGCAAGACTTCATCCCAGAACCAGATGTGTCCCCATCCCTGAACCCATGTGACACCCTGTCCCTGAGCCCAGGTGGGTGTTCCTGCCAGGAGTGTGCCGGGTGATGAATCCCCTGCGGGGAGATAACAGGGGCTAGTGCTTCTGTCATGAACCCAAACTGGCCATGCCTAAGCGTTTCCTGAAGCACAGGTCACCTGGCACAGAAAGCGTCCAACTGCCACCCAAAGATGACTAAACACCAGGCTGACCAAAGCCTGGGCAGGGCGGAGAACAGGCCTTGCTGCTCGCTCTGGGGAGGTGCAGCCCCAACCTGGTCCCTAGGCCTCTCGTCTCCGCTCCCCACCAGCTCTGCCCTGAGAGCCCGAGAGTGAAGATCTGGCCTGGGCCCCCCCAGGCTCCCCACGCAGCCCACCAGGGGCTGCCAATATGCCTTACCCCGTGACCACGAGAGGCCACGGCCTCATTTCTCTCACGGGTCACCTTGCTCGACCACACCTCTTACAGCCCCTCGCCTGCCGCCAGCATTTAGCCGGCAATCCCTCAGGCTCCTGCACCCTTGTTCAGAAATGCTCAGCCAGGCTGTAGGGCGGGAAGCTTTCTGCGCGCTCAGCAGGGCCTGAGATTGCTTGTGGGACGAGGGCGCGGGAGGGAGACCCAGGGCCGGTTTCCAATTTCTTGCTGGGCACAATAGCCACTGCTCCAAAGCCCTGACAGGCCAGAGCCCCAGCCTGGGCCCAGCATGGCGGGAAGTGGTTCCTGGAAGCTGTCGGCCCAACCTCACCAGTGGACATTGATCGTGTTTCTAAAAATTAGAAGCAAAGAGGAAAAAATCCTTCAGCTTAAAAAACTGTTTTCTCAGATTGCCCACTGCTCTCTTCGCCAGCCCCAAGACAGCCTGAAATTATTGTAAATCGTTTTTCAAACCTTAGAAAACCACAGAAACAGAATGACCTCCTCTGTTCATCACACGTTATACTTAAGCTATTGGCTGAACGTCTGGATGGCGTTTAATTCTCAAAGTGGTGACCTCTGGAAGTCCATGGGAGACACAGGTTTCAGGGCACAGCAGGTAGAGCACGGCCACAGAATAATCTGCCTTATAGCGAAAGGGGGGCTGGCTGCATAAGGGTGGGGGGACGCGTGTACATGCCCAGCCTCCACTTGCTCCAGCATCTCCTGGAGCTGAGGCCTGGGGTGGGCACAGCCTGTCCCTAACTCCTTTAGGAAGATGATGAGGTGCGAGATAAACCTGGGCATCCTCGTGGCTGAACCATCTCCCCCAAATTCATATGCTGATATCCTGATACCCAGGACCTCATTTGGAAACAGGGTCATTGCAGCTGTGAGGAGTTAAGATGTGGTCATGTCCCTGTACGCTGGGTGCCTAACCCGCTAAGACCGTATCCTTACAAGGGGAATTGGGATACAAAGAGGCTGTGATTGGGATATGCCGCCACTCATGGAGGACCCCAAAGAGCACAGCAAACCACTAGAGGCCGAGGACAGGCCTTAGGCAGACCCTCCCTGCAGCCTCGGGAGCAGCCAACCCTGTGCACTCCCTGACCTGGGACCTCTGGCCTCCAGGGCTGCGAGCAGATTTGTTTCTGTTGTCTTGGCCACTTGGCCGGGGCCATTCTGTTACGCAGCCTGTGCCCTATGAGTTCAATCCACTGATTTTGCTAAACTGTGTTACCCTGTTTTCCCCAAAATAAGGTGTGCTCCCAAGGATGCGCTAGGTCTTATTTTCAGGGGACGTCTTATCTTTCCTGTAAGTACATCTTATTTTCGGAGGATGTCTTATCTTCAGGGAAACAGGAAAGATACACTGGACAGCTGCTAAACACCAGACAGGCCAAGACCAGGACCACTTGGGTCCTGGGTTGTGGCAGCCTTGCATCTTCTAGCTGAACACTCAGTTTGGTGGCCAAGCATGGTGCTGAGCCACTTACAAGGGAGCCCACACCAGGGGTGTCCCCCTTGCCTGAGGTGTTTTAGGTGCCTGGGCCTAGGACCACCCCTGAAACAGGGCTGCTTGACCCTTGGCCTCTGGCCGCCTCTGCATCTCCAACTGTAAATGAGGGATATTGAAATCCCCACCACATGCGATGACCCTAAGGGATAAACGAGATGGGTAGACCATGCACTGGGGCCCGGCCCCATGCTCTCCGTCTCCCTGAGCATTGTCTGCACTCACGGGCAAAGCTTGCAGCTAGGGTCAGGCTCACAGTCCACCCAAAAGTGTTCACTTCCGGGAAGCAGGGTCATTTTCTGAGCCAGGCCCCTCACAAAACCGGGGTAAAAGGGTCTTTACCACATCCACGGCCAGGACGCCTGAGCCCAGGAAGAGCACCGCCCTGAGCAGGCTCTGGCTGCTGGGGATCTTGCAGGAGTTCAAATCATTTTTCCTTTTGCTTCCCTGAGATAAGCTTTTTCTTCTTAAAAACATAAGTCAGCAAATCCACAAAGACAGAGAATGGAGCAGAGGTTGCCAGGGCCAGGGGAGCGGTTACTGTTACTGGTTTTGTTAGGGCTGATGAGAGTGGCTTAAGGATAGAGAGCAGTGACGGTCACGCCACACCTCCCAGGAATTTCACGCTACCCAGCGGCACCTTAGGGAGGGTTAGAATGACAGTTGCCATGACAGGCACATTTTACCACAATTAAAAACAAAACAAGCTGGGTCTGGGGGAGAGGGCTGCCTGCAGTTAGCCCTGTGGGCATGGGGCTCTCGGGTCTGAGGGCTGAAGGGAGGCCATGCGTGGGGAGCCGGGAGCAGGGCCCGTGCCGGAGGAACAAAGGGCACCGCCAAGGAAGTGATTTCAAACCTAATTGTCCCCATGGCTTTTGTTAAGCGTCTTCAGGGCGCCGGTAGCTCTGCTCCCGCAGACACAGAGACAACCGACCATCAGGCCCCGTGAACGGGAGCCAGGGCACCTGCTTATAACTTTTTAGACGCCATGTCCACAGGTGTCCGATGTTTTAAGAAGGATGTGGCCGGGACTGCCGGGGCCGGAGCCATCTTGCTGACCGGCTCCTCCCGCCCGGGCGGGCAGGGGACACTTAATTGTGGAGCTGCTTGCTGGCAGGAAGCCTGCCTCGGCCTGCGGCAGCCAGCATGGTAATGAGACAGTTTCTATGGAAATGAGCTTATAACTATTCATTTTCTCTCCATTCCCGACCCATCCACAAAGAGGTTTTCCAAAATGACCCCCATTTTCCTACCCCCAGCATCTCCTCACGCCATTGCCCGGCCGCTAATCAGCGCGGGGAGAATGGAGAGAGGAAATGCCGTCCTTTGACAAGATGTGGGAAACCACCTCGGTCTGTGCTCTGTGCGGCTGTGACCAGCAAACAAAGAGCCCTCACCAGCTCCGGGGGCCAAGTTTCAAATAAACTTTTCCCTGAGCACTTTCGAGCGCGTTTTGTGTGTTTTCTGGTACGATCTGAAGCGCTCCTTTGCCACCCTTTGAGAAACTTTGAAAACGGTTCTGTTCTGCCGGAACATTCCGCATTGGCTGCCTTCCTGCTCGCCTCCCCTCACCTGTCAGCTGCCCACGCTGAGCCCCTGTCAGAAAGAGTGGGGAGGGTTTTGGGTAACAAGGAGTCCACTCCCGGCCCCACCTCCCGGCTTGAGGGTGATGGTGAAAGAACATTTGAGGGCCCGCAGGACTCCCCACTTTCTCCAGATTTTCTCTCCCTTTGGGGGCCTCGGAATGGATGGCCAGCACAGTCAAGGGGGCGGGGAGAATCAAGCAATGTAAGCCGCAGACTGACAGGTCTCGCCTGAAAACCAGCGGGGCTCAAACCCTCCTGCAGGCTGAGTGTCCTTGGGCAAAGACCTTGGCCTCTCTGAGCTTCTGCTGTCCAGGCTGTATCAGAGGCCTGCCCTGCACCTGGTGCATAGGAACAGGGGACCCTCTGTGTTCTCCAGGCCCAATGGGGCTCTGTCCTCCACTCTTAGGTGGTTCTCACCCCAGACAAGGGTCATTGATCCTCCTTGCTCTCCACAATGGTTATGCACACAGTGGGCACCCATCATGCCTATCAAGTTCACAGATGAGGAAGGGGGGGTAGGGCATCTTTGCCGGGACCCCACCAGTCAGGGATTCTTAGACTTTCTCCGTACCCAGAACAAGAGCACCTGGGTGTGGGGTCTGAGGTGGCTACACTGGTGGGGCAAAGGCCCCAGTGCCTCCAGCACATCCTGCCCTCCTGGCTTATCCCTGAGGGCTGGTGCCTGTAGAGCCCATCCAGCTCCGTGAGCCAAGAAGGAGACCTCAGGCTATAGGAGCTCAGAAACACCTTCCTGCCTGGGGTGTCCTCTGTGAACTGGTACCCAACAGGGGGTACGTGGGGTCTCCAGGCAAGTGCAGCATGAGGAAAGAAAAATGCAGAACGTCAGGTTAGTTTTAAATTTCAGATAAACAGTGGATAAGTTTTTAGTATAAGTATATCCCATGCAATATTGGGGACATACTTATACTAAAAAAGTATTCATGGTGTATCTGAAACTTAAATTTAGGTGGGTGTTCTATGTGTTACCCGAGTCAGATGTGGCCTCACCCTGCCCCACTCCAACGGCCGGTTCCTCTCACCACCCTGGGCAGTGCCAGGACCCCCAGCACCCCCTGGGCAAGCCTTGACTTTCCTGGACAGGGCCTGAGGCAGGAGGGTGTCCACATCCAGCCTGCCTGAACTCCTCCCACACACTCCACCCACTGCCTGGTATGAGGGGTTGTGTCTCTTCCAAATTCTTACCTATAAATCCCAACCCCCAAGATATCAAAACATGACTGTATTTGGAGATGGGCCTTTAAGGAGGCAATTAAATTAGATCGGGGTCATACAGGTGGGCCATAATGCAATAGTGCTACTGAGCCTATCAGAAGGGGAGATTGGGATGGATGTAAGGGGTGGCCACTGAGGACTCAGGGAGAAGGCAGCATCTAGAAGTCCAGGAGAGGCCCCGGAGGAACCCCCCAACACCCGGACCTGTCGTCACACACACGGTTTGCAGAACTTTGCACGGCAGCCGGGTGGGCAGATATAGCCCTGTTCCCGAAAGCGACCTGGCACAGCCACAGGGCAGGGATAATGGGCACTCGGCACGGCAGAGGCTTGGTTCTCAGCACCTTGTAGCCGCCTCTGGCCTCCCAGTATGCCCGGGTCCTCCAGCCCGAGATCTCTGCCCCGTACCTGGGTGCCGCAGATTAGTGGGCTAGCTTTCTGGACTTAGTAAAGAAAAATATCTAACAAACCCTCCAGCTCAGTCTCCTCCTTTTCTCCCATAGAAGCTGGTTGAGCCCGTTACGATCAGATTGTAAAATCCCAGCACCTTTTCAGCGTGTAGAGAAAAGCAGGTTTTAAAATTCCAATGACTCAGCAAAAATGCCAGTGATCGGTACAGGTGGAAAAGGGATGTTTTACAAATAATTTAAAATTTTATTTTATTTTAAATATAGTTTACATTTAGCTACTTTTCAGTTTCAAATTATACTTTAAAGCACTCTACTTTAAATATTCATAATATATTTTCAACAAAAGACACACAGGTCCGGTTCCCTGTTTGAGAAAATAACTCCCTTAAGGATAAAACCAGAGCATGATGCTGTTAGGTTTTTTTCATCTCTGCTGCCGTATGGTATCTCTTGCAGAGCCTGGAAGTTTGTTTATGGAGAAAAATGAGTCTATAAACTGGTGGGAGGTCACCACCACCCAGCTGCGGTGATACTGGTAGGTGGCTGTGTCTCCGGACTAGACAGTTGGGATGTGAATCATAACCTCACCTCATGAGTTTCACAGCACAATAATTTGCGTGTGTGTCTGTGTGTACATAGAAGGCACACTCAGGACTGAACAATATTATCTCTAGATGATGGGATGTGAGGTGTTGGTGTTCAAAATACCTTTCTGTATTTTCTACAATGGGCACTCATTATTTTTATACTTTATGATTTTTACAATGTTTATAATATGTAAGTTATAATGTCTGCCAAAAGAAAAGTTTAAGGGAAAATAAAATGGGTTCTAGATGATACAGCTGATGTGACCCCTGGGAGGGGTTGCAGGAGGCCAGGACCCCAGGACCCTGGCACGTCCCCTGGCCTCAGCCTCCCCAGAGACCCTGCCCACCTCAGAGTTGTCTCCAGAGCCGGCATGGTAGGCAAACAAATCTCAGAGGAGCAAACAGCTCCCTGCGTATTTGCTGATGCCTTCACCTCTCCAGCGGGGCTGAGCCTGGGAGCCTCCCCACCCGCCTGCCCTGACACGCCCACTTGCTTCTCGGGTCCACGACCCCTGAGCTCTCTCTCATCCACAGTCTCTTTTCTGCCCACGAGTGCTATAACCAAGAACTGTACTAGCCCATGTCTGTTTTCAAGGACAAAGAAGAGTGCCCCCTTCCCAAAAGGTTTGTGTGTTTTTTCTTTTGGGGAGTTTTTTTTTATTTTCAAATGGGATCAACAAAGGGCTGGCGGGGTAGGGCTCCAGATCAAATGACATAAATTCAATCAATAAATAAAATACAAGAAAATGCAGGCCATTTAGGACATGCACACAAACAGTGTGCTGTTTATCTGAAACTCAGATTCAACTGGATATTCTAGATTTATAGCTGCTACATCTGGCCATCCTCCCTTAAGACCTGCCCCAGCTCAGCCATTGCCGGGTGACCCTCCTCTTCCAGGTCCTGCTCTGTCCTGGGACCACAATCTGGGGACTGGGCAGCCATGGCCAGCCCCAGTGGTCATGTCCCTCTTGGTCCTCTGCCTCTGCCCGGGACCTCACTGGCACCATGGGCCACATACAAACACCACAATTCCCCCCCACCCCAGGGCAGCTGGAGGCTGCCCCCAGAGCCAACAGCCACACCTGGGCTGGAAGCCACAGGGTCCATGCAGAGGCTCAGACAGAGCTGACCCCTCCCTGCACGTCCTACCCACTCTGGGACCACACCTGGTCCCTGAGCAGGCTCTGCTCCCACGTGGGGGTGGGCCCTGGGGGCACACTCGGGGGCTGATCTGGGCAAATTCCCAGAGCAGATTAGCTCCCCTTCCCATACCTCAGTCACAATCCACCATGGGGGGAGGAGTGATGAGCATCCGTCCAAATGCATGGCCTCCACCTTCTGGGGAGGGGGCTGCTGGCAAAAGAATCCCTCCCAACTAGAAAACATTGTATCTTTGGGTGGGTATTGACTGGGGTTTGGGTTAATTCTTTTTCATGCCGGCTACTGACTTCAAACCAGCCTAAGAACAGAGGCAGAGAGAGGGTCTGCTGTAGAAACAGCCTTTGATCATTGCCCCCAAAGCCTCCTGAACTCAAACCCGCCCCAAATAAAAACCCAAAGCGGCTGGAGTCAAACGCACAGCAATTGTCCACGTGCCTGGGCCCCCCCAACTGTTGCTCAGGGCAGCCCGGGACCCCTCATTCTATCACGGCTCAAAGTAGGTTATCTGAATAAATGGGAGAGGACATCAAGGAGATATATTAGCGTGGCCGGGTATTTGTCATCCCCTCTGTCTTTCCTTCCCCAGGAATATCGGTGATGAATTTGCAAATGGTCCTGGATTATGACAGAGCTGTTTTCTCTCTTCATTATTTATCCCTCCTCTGAGCACCTCGATTAGAGGCCACAGTGACAAATGCATGAATAAAAGGCAAAGACAATATTTTAGCGATGTGTTGTAAATCTCCTTCTACGCATTATTAATTTAAAGAAATCCATTACACCAAACAGCTCTGAAGAGGAAGACAAGGGTAACATAGGCATGGCTTCCACACCTGAGGGTCAGGAAAAGGAAAAACAAAACCAGCTTGCCCCTGAGCTGAGGTTAGGCCGGTCTCTCGCCAAACCCCCGAAGCCTTTCAACTGCCTAGATTTTATTTAAATAAAAGAGGCAATGTCTGCTCCCCCAAACGCAAGCACATTTTGCAAAGTGGAAAACAGCGCAGTTTGCAATGATCTCATTTTTCAGAAACTGGGAAGGCAAGGCCCACGGGGGCTGGGAGTCGGTCCCTCCTGTAATCCCTGGGTGAGGAGGAAGAAGCGAGTGCACCAAGGACAATGGAGGCCCCTCTCTTGTCCTCAGAGGATCCCTGTGAAGATGGCAGGCATCATGCCGCCAACCTAAGCCACGGTCCTTACAGAGACGCGGTCACCCGGAGCAGCTCCGCCAGCCCTGCCACCTGCATCTTCTTTCCCTTATTTCATTTACTTTCAAGACCCTCCAAGAAAGGAACTCAGGCCCCGGGTCCCACCACCTGCCTTGGCCAGAGATCAAGCCAGCTCTGGGTGCCTCTGGAGAGATGTGTCCCCCGGGGCCTCCCTTGGGAGGTGAGCAGGGACGGCAGTGCCCCAGAGGTTGAGGTAGATGCCAGGCTGACACCCAGAGCCCGGAGCCAGCATGGAGCCCCCAAGTTTGATACGAGACCCCAGGCCCATGGCACAGGGAGGAACAGAGTTTATTTCTGTGAAGGATGAGGGATCAGCTCACACAAAACCTCCATTCACCCCCGTGAACGGGAGACTCGCTTCTGGCATTCTGCTTTGTTGTTTAATACAGGATTTGAGTCTTTTGCTTTTGCTTAGGCTGATTTTTTTCCCCTCTGTATGAAGCAAAGTGGTTTTCCTAGCAGTTTCCGTAAGTGCTACCCCCTGCCCTGCCCAGCTTCCGCCCCTGTCCTCCGGGGCTCCGGTCATGAAGGGTGATGTGGCCTGTGGCCTGGGGGGGACCACAGGTCTCAGCCGGCCTGTTTTCCTCCACCCCTGCAAGCACCAAGCTGGGGCCTCGAGTTGGGGAGTACGGAGGTTGGTCCTGGAGCCTTGGTCCTGGGTGGCAGGCCATGGGCAGCCCTGGCCCCATTTACAGATACGGTGGTGGACCGCCTTAGCGCTCCTAAGGACTCATCACAGTCCCGCTCCAGCAGGTCCCGGTGACAGCGCAACAGTGCACGCAGGAAAACAGAGCAGGGCCCAGTGGGATGCTAAAATCAGAAACACGCAGACAAAGGGGCTGGGGATCCGGAGGGTGGACTGGAAGGAGAGACGTCCCAGGCTGGTTTTACTTTATTTTCCACCATCAGCCTAATTACTCCAGAAGCTGCGGCTTTCTGCAGCGCGTGCTCACAGGGACAGCTGCAGAAGCAGACGCGGCCGCGGGTGGATCTCCACGTGGATCTGCACGTATCAATTTGAATTTGTGAGACAAGTGCTGCCTGTTATTAATATAATTACCAGTTATAGAAACTATGCATTTACTGCGTTTTCTCTATTCCTCTCAGTCCATGCTTCTCAATGGTATGAGTTTAATATTCAGCTGGTGTTTACTTAGCATATGACTGTTAATCAGTGTAAATTAAATGTGTACTTGAAACCCCCACTTAAAGCCCAGCTAATTATTTTTTGATCCAAACAGGACTGCCTTTTCCGGAAGGGTGAACCAGGGCTCTCTGGGACCAAATGTTAGCGAAATAAACTGTTGCCAGTGAGGGGCTCAGTCTCCAAAAAGACACTCGGCAATTTTCCTTGCCCGGTTGCTCCTGCGGTAAGTGCTAGGTGGCTTCCCCGTGGGCCTGCCCTGGTCCAGCTGGGCCACCCCCACGCGAGTAACCCATCAAGGGCCTGTGTAGCTTTTCCTCCTGGAAAGCCAACTGCCCACGGGGTGGCGACGGGTGTTTATCCCGTTCAGCTGTAGCCAGGCCACGTTCCCAGCACGGGAAGCTGGATGGAACACAGCACAGAGTACACAGCCCCAACACAAGCACACGCACGCACGTGTGTACACTTAGACATATGTATGCACACATGCACACACACAACCAGCCCAGGCTCGGAGGGGCCTCCTGTGGACCCCCGTCCTAGCTGTGGCCCACCCCCAGCATCTTTTGCACCATTGCCTACAAGCACAGAGCCACAGGGGCTGCAGACCCTGAGAGGAGGCAGAGTAGGTGGGCACTGAACACCAAATATGTAGGCCCAGGGTGGAGAGTGGCCCCTCCTCATACTCAGCGGAGCAGAAACAAGCATGGGTGGAGCTGCTGGATGGATGCATGGATGAACGGGTGGGTGGCCATGTGCCTTAGGCCTATCGGTCATCTCCTCTGGGCTGGCAGTTCATGGACACCTCCCTGACGAGGGGTCTCTCCCTGGGAGCAATACCGGCTGCCTGTCTTCTAGCATTAGACTTGGCAGGGGAAGGGGCACAGCAGGGAAGAGGGTATGGGGTGATAGGCCTTTACCCCTGGGCACAGCCCCTCCGGCCTGAGGATGGGAATGTCCCAGGGCCCAACATGTGGCCTCAGAACCTCTGTGCTATGCACGGTCTCTGCATGCACCACAGGGGCCTGACCCAGCCGTGTGTCCAGAGGCAGATGGACAGCAGGACAGCACTGTCCTAGAAAGCCACCAGCCCTGTTTCTTAGAGGGAAAGAGATGCTCAGTGCTGCTGATCTGCTGTGCTACCAAGAAAAGAGGTCCTAACTCCTCCGAGCCTCTGTGTTTTTATTGGTATGTGGGGACCTAATTCATGGTGCCTGCTCAGGGAAATCAACAAGCCAGAGCACAGAGTGTGCCTGGCAGGTTAAGGCACTCAGTAAATCCCTGCAGATAGAAGATGGATGGATGGATGGATGGACGGACGGGTGGGTGGATGGATGGATGGGTTGAAGGATGGATGGGTAGATGGATGGATGGGTTGAAGGATGGATGGATGGATGGATGGGGGAGATGACTGTGGATGATAGATGGATGGATAAACACTATAACAAATCTCAAGGATCTTGTTTGCTAGGTTCTGAAGAGGTCCTAAAGTGGCGTCACTCCAGATTCTAGATCTGGGCTGCTCAGAGACCCCCCAAACCCCCCCTCACCATCACAGCAGCACCTAATCCTAGGTACTCTCAGATCTGGGGAGGGAACTCCACACAAAGTCTGTCCTCAGCTTGCCTCTGATCCCGCTTTGATTTCCTACACGAGTCTCCGTGAGGATGAGGCTGCCCTCGTAGTCATATGCCACAGGGGTGGGAGGTGGCCCAGCTGAGCCTCAGAAAGGCACACAGAGGACCAGAGAGGAGATTCCCAACCACCCAGACTCTTTCTCTACAAGAGTAGAACGTCCAGACCCAAAGGTATGTTCACTTTTCTGACGTCTCAAAGCCACAGTGGGCCATGTGGAAGTTTCTCAAGAACAAGAAAGAGGGCCCTCAGCCTGACTGATGCCTGTAACATCGCTCCACAATTCCAGGATGAAAGCTCATCCAGGCCTGTGGCTCGGATGAGCCCCCTTGGCCCACACAGCCAAGTTGATTTCTCCAGGAATGAAGAATGCAGGTGACTTTGGAAACAGGGCTCTTGTCTAACGCGCTCACAGTTGCTCAGACACGCCGGCAGGAGTGCCCAAGAGAGGCTGCGGAGTCAGGCACCAGCGTCTACACTGCCTCTGTCCCAGCTCCCACCTGGGCTCAGGTCACTCATGCTGCTTTGGAAACAGATAAACCTCACCGTCTGCGTCACCTGTGCACGGGTAGGTAGACCGGCAATCAGAAACTATCCTCAGGAGCTCTTCTCGCGAAAGAAGGCAAAGCGTCACCATGAAACTGCCCCGAGGAGGCCTATTGGCCTCAGGAGCAGCTGGGCATCATGGCCACCTGGGACAGCCTTCCTCTGTCCCTCACTTCCCAGAAGGAATTTGGTGCAGGGTCCTCCTTCATCACTTAACCCTTGAAAGAACCTCCCAGTAAGGGCTCTGCTATGCATCCCCCCCCCCATCTGCCTGGGCTCTGAGGCATTTTGGACCCCCGATCAAGGCTTCTCCAGACTGGAGGTGGGTGCAGATGCCTCAGGGTGCCATCCCTATGCCCTGTGGGAGACATGCAATGATTCCCTTTGCTTTGTCCAGAGACAAAGGCAGCCAACAGAGGGGCATGTCACCTGAGGGCCTGGGGCAGCTGGCTAAAGACCAGGTCCCCTCCCCACAGTACCCACTTCCCCAGGCCCCGGAGGCCAGAGCCAGAAGGAAGCTCAAATGTCTGCAATGGTGAATGGGCTTCCCAAAATGTCTACATCCTCCCATCTGCTTGGAGTTGCCTAGAGGCGGACGCTCACATTCTTTAGGGGTGGGACAAATGTACACCCACCCGCTCCTACGCAGCTGGGGGCTGGCATGTGTGTGTTCTGGGATACACAGTTAAAGTCTCGCTTTTCAGACAGCAAGGGGCTAGTGTCAAATCCACAGCCTTCATTTGACAGACAGGGAACGAGTTCTGGAATGCTCACGGCTCTCTCAGAGCCATTCCCAGACTTAACGGACATGTGACCTGAGCCTTATAGGGCTTGTGCATTCTGGCAGATTCCATCTGGGAGGGATGTCTGTGCCCTGCTCCTGGCATCCAGTGCGAGTTGTCCCTCTCCTTAGGGGCGGAAGCCACACAGGGTATCACCAGCCCTGAGTGTTGAGACCAGACACACCCTGGCCACAGTGTCTAACTGCCTTGCCCTCTCTGTCCATTGATGGTGGCCACAGAGCCAGAAGACCCATGGCCCTGGCTTCCTAGAGCTTTGTGTGTTCTGTAGTGGGAAGGGTGTCTGTCCAAGCCCAGCAGGGGTGAAGCAGCTTCAGGAGCGGCAGCAGGGGTGAGCACGTCCCAGACAGCCAGTGCCCCAGCCTGGTGCCCCTCTGCTGAGGGCATGTCACAGCATCCTAAGCCCAGAGGCCCCCTCCCTCATAAGCGATTAAGATATACAGAAACAGGAATGAATACGTGAACTTGTTAGGCACCATCTTTCTGGCAAAGTAAAATCCAGCAACATCTTAGCAGAGGAGGGCGTTCCCTGCCAGTGGGTCAGTGGGGGCCTCTCAGACGTGGCCCACCAGAGTGTAGACTCCAGGCCCCTGCTGGCTCCCTGCAGAGGGCACGGGGCAGGGCCTGGATGCCAACACGCATACACTCATGTACACCTAGGCCACTTCCTCAGCTGGGCAGTGGGATAGGCTGTGGGCATCCACAGCATCCAACTGGGCTCAGCCTTGAGGGCCTCCCGAAATGTCTGCCCCACCTCCGGTGTTCCCTGTTCCCGGCCTTGCTGCCTGGGGGCCCAGATGGCTTTGTCCTCTCCACAAGAAAGGAGTCCGGGGTTGGGGGCTTTCCTTCTCACCCAGGGTCCCCATCTCCCCAGCCCCACCGCTGCTGCTCCTGACACACGGACCATACGGCAAGGCTGATGATGTCTGCGCCTTAGCCAGCTCCACTCTCAGAGGCCTTGGCCTGGCCCCACCAGCTTCCCGCCGTCCCTGCAACAAGGAAGCCACAGAAGCTGGTGACTAAGACAAGTCGTGTCTGAGCAGGCAGAGGGACCCTGCAGACGGCCAGGGCCGAAAACGATGGACACTGCTTGGAGGGCTTGCGACTCCCAGACTCCTGCAGCGAGATTCAAGTCCCCACCTCCCCTGCCGCCATGCTTAGGATCACGACCCACCCTTCACACTGATTAAAGTAAACATGTCAACTCAATCCCTTGTTTTCTTGGACTTTGAACACATGTTAAGTAAGGAGAAATGGATTGGGGGGAATTTAAAGAAACGTGGTCCCCGGTGTCTAGAGAGAGCAGGGCAGTGGGCCTGAGCAGAGTCCAGACTCAGCACTGCCCACTCCACACTGGCTGCCCCAATGCAAACTGGACTTCCAGAAGGTCTAGGTCAGGCAGAATACGTCACAGCCAGCCTGAGACTCAAGGACCTGGGGTCTGGGGGTGACTTGGAGGCCCCAGGAAGGAGCTGGCATCTCCTGGGTAGAAAAACCCAGATGTTTCTCCCTAGGGTTAGCATCATCTGCCTCAAGGGAGTCTGACCCCTCAGGAGGGGACAGGGGAGGGAAGGGGAGCAGGGGCTCCACCTCCTCTGGGGGAGGGTAAGCTGGGAGCTTCAGATGCAGGAGGGGACAGCTCCTCTCACCTTGCAGGGTCGGCTCCCTCACAGTCTCTGCTTCCCGGGACTGCAGGACCACCTGGTGACAGGCACCCCAGAAGAGGGGCCCCTAGGGAGGCTGTTGCTGGCTGTTCTGTTCCATGGCTGGCCTATTCCCCTGAGGGCCCCGTGTTGCACCTGCTCCTTCAGTCCCCTGCCAGCTCCTTCCTAGGCCTCAGTCTGGTCCCTCCCATGAAGCTGTCCTGTCACTCAGAGCCCCCACCTGCCACTGCAGAGGGATGGGGGCCCTCAAGATCTCGGTACTACCAGTCACAGATACTCTAAAGCCAAGTAGCAAGGACAGGTCACAGCTCTTAGGACAGGGCCTGAGCAGAATTGGAGGCTCTCAGTGCTCCAAGGAGCTTCGACGCAGACCCCTACTCGAAGGCATTAAACACTCCCCCTGATCTGGCTGGCGCAGGTTGGCCGGTATGGGCCTCTCAGACTCTCCACCGCCGGGGAAGCCTTGGATACCCATCTGCAGAACCTCCAGCTGCTTCTGCTCCTGGCTCAAGCCCCAAGATTACACATGGGAACCAAGGAGCCCAGAGAGGGGAGGTGGCTTAACTGGGACCCCATGGAGCATTCATGGCCTCCTGGATAGGAATCAGCTCCTGGATGCCCCAGAGCCTTGCATGGGACCTGACACTGTGTGTGACTTGGAACCGACATGTTCCTGGACATCCCCAAAGAGCCAGGGTCAGCACCTGGGGTCTCATTCTTCACAAAGACACTTCAGGGCAATGTTGACAGTTCCCAGGCACTAAAGACTCCATTCCTCAACAAGAAGAGGGCAGAACTACTCAAGAAGCCCACGGGCAATCCACGGCCTTAAAGCCCTGGATGTGGCCTTGCCTCGGCACAAATGCGTGGTCCAGTGGTGCCTGGTGGGGGCCCAGGTCTCCATGTGCATTCCTCAGCTTGGCCTGCAGATGCCCTGCTGGGGACAGGGATGGCGGGGACATGGATGGGAGCAGGTGTGCCCACCCCCACACATGGGTGAACTTATGGTGTTTCCTCAAGTCACAATGTAGAAGGACCCAAGTCCATGTAGGCACATGTGTGACGCCTGGACAGCAGACGGCATGGGACACACTGGGTCCACAGCAGACCCCTTTACGCATCACTTCTAGCTGGACTTTGGAGTGATTTATACCCCAACAGTTTCATCTTCTGCAGACAGAGCAAGAGCAACAGCTGCAGGACCCCCCAGCCTCAGTACACACTGCTGGTTGACAGGTGCCCCGAGGTTCCAGCCACAGACGGGGGCTCGTGGGCGGGTGGGGAGACACTGACTGGGGCAGAGAGTCCAGGGGATGCAGGACAGGACAGCATGCAGCTGCCATGTGATGATGTCTCAGTATTTTCCTGCACAGCCAAACCCTTCACAGCATGGGGAGCTGCATCCCTGGCACATTCCTCATGGGGCTCAGAAGCCCCATCCCAGTGGGACAGAGTGGGAGCCCCTGGGGTGGTGCTCACACCTTGCTGATTTGTGTGACCCAGGGGGCTCTTAGGCCCAAAAGGAAATGGCAGCTTGACCCCCAGGTGACTGGGCTGCCCACCTGCTGGGGCGACAGGGAGCCCAGGCTCACTCAGACAAATTAGATAATTAAATGGAAACCGGCTAGATAAATTGCACTTTCTTAATGAGGTTATCGGGAGCCTTGGTGGGCAGAAATGACCTCACTGTCTGTGTAGCCGAGGAAGGAAGGAAGGATCACACAAGTGGGTCTGGGGACGTGGGCCCTTCTATTCAGGGTACTGAGCGGGTGGATGCTGCCTGGCAACCCCAACAGGCTGCACAGCTGGGGAAAATCAGAGGCCGGGACACCCGGCTCTGCAGAGGACGCTGCTCTGACTCCTGGAGAAAGCTGCAGTGTAGCAATGCCTTCTTCCCAACGCACTTCCCCTCTTATTTTCATCACCTGATCTAGAAGAGCAGATCAGGTGATGGCCCCGTCTGGAGGGGCCTTCTCTCGGCATCTCCCTGGACAGCTCCAGTCAGCAGCTCCTGCTCTGAGCTAAGAAGATGGGAATGGGCTCAGTGCTCCTGGAAAGTTCTGGATTTGTCTCACCTTCTCTGTCTCACCTTCTTCATCATGAAATAGATGGAGCTTGGGCCCCAGTGGGCAGCTGTGCGTGTGTGTCTACAGCCCTGCGTGATCTAAGGAGAGACAGGTGGAACCCTGTGCCCAAGGAAATGTTTCAGACCCTGAAGGGAAGGCTGCTGCCTAGAGACCAGTGTCCACCCGGGGCTGCTGCGGGTGGGGGGTAGGGGTGGGCAGCCGACATGGCCGGCCGGTCCCATGCCCCAGTGCGCCCTCCCACAGTGTGAGACTTCAGGGCCCGGCCCAGGCTGTCAGAACAACTTTCTCCCCCAGAACCTTCAGCCTTTTCCGACGCTGCTGCTCGGCTGGTAGGGACGTCTATGGCCTTCTGGGCTTGCCTGTTGACAGGGACTCCCAGACTCACACTGTCTGCACCCACCAGCCACACACCTGGGCAAACCCACGGTGGGTGCAGACATCTGTGTGGACGCCCCGGCCCTCCTCGGCACCTGCGAGCCACTCGATTTTGGCGGTGGCCTCTGGAAATCTGTTCTCTCGTTTGCATGCATTCTGCAAGATGGAGCCTGCCCCCGAGACTGAGGAGCAATTTTGAAAAGTGGATAAAGGCTTCTTCCCTGGGGCGTCATGAGGATCATGCTGTGGGGACATAGAGCAGGAGGGTCCCAGGCCGTGGCTGTAGGAGCTGGGGATGGTCCCCCACTCTGCAGCCAGGGACAGCTCCCACACTGGCTGCTCACGGTTAGTGCGGCCAGATGTTTCCACTCGATTTTGAAAATCTGCTCCAGCTCTCCTACTTAGCTGTTTGTTCTAGAAATCAAAAGGTCTTGCCTGGCTGTGAAAGCAGCTTGACAACCACCCCTTCCAGGTGACCGGACCCCGTCAATGCCCACCTCTAATGGGAGAAGCTGGGTGGCAGTGGGGACGGCTTTTGGTCATTTTAGAGCTTGGCCTTCAAATGTGCCCACGGCTCCTGTGGACGGGGGATAGGGGGAGGGGCTGGCCCGTCTGGAGTGTGCGCCCCACCCCCGGCAAGAGTGCCCCGTGGCTCTGAGCCTTAAGGAACGTGGTGTGTGTGTGTAAGCAAGCATCACCCTCGGCAGGCCTCAGGTTCCCTCCACGGGTGATGCTCACTTCTGCCGCAGGGCGGTTCCCGTCTGGAGGGGCCTTCTCTCGGCATCTCCCTGGACAGCTCCAGTCAGCAGCTCCTGCTCTGAGCTAAGAAGATGGGAATGGGCTCAGTGCTCCTGGAAAGTTCTGGATTTGTCTCACCTTCTCTGTCTTGCTGGTTTTCATTTTTTCTCTGTTCCCTTCTCTCTCTTAAAAAAAATCAAGACTAGCAAAGCACAACAGAATAAGGCCATTCATTTCCACAGAATTTATCATCTCCTTAAGGGGCCACTGCAGCCAGGCATAATTTACGCCACGTTGGGACGGACGCTTCACTTTCCGACTCCCATTCTTGGCGGCTGGGGTGGTGAGGAGGGTCCCGGCAGAGGCCAGGCCTGGCTTTGATATCTCACTGATAACATATTGTACAATTAGATCAATTTGACAATTTCCATTATGGCTGATAAAATATTTATCGAGCCTTGGAGATGATGTCTGATCTCCGCACCATTTGTTCTGCTAATGGGAGGGGGGGTACTGCGGGCCGCAGACAGCCGCAGCGGCTCCTCGGTCCCTCCTCCTCCCTATTAGGTTTGCAAATTGCCGGCACCAGTCATAAATTACCACCCAGCCCAGCGAGATTGATGCGGAGCTGACAGGGCAGGTAGGTGACTTGTGATGACATTGTTTCATAGAAGCATTAATCACGGCAGAAAGAGAAAATACCCTTAAATTGGCCCATAAGTCTAAATATTCTGGGATGAGAAGCGGGTGGCTAGGGGACAGTTTCAACTAGAGCTGGAAATTGGGGAATGAAAAACATTTTCTATTATTTAACAAATCATCTTAATAATTTCCAGTGTTTTTCGTCAGCATTCCGGGGAGCTGAGGTGGTAAGGACCAACGCTACCCGTGCCCTCCTGCCAGTGGTGGTGTTTAATAAAACATGTCGGAATTGGCCTCTGCAGCTGCCTTCCTCATAGGGTTTCTAAGTTGGGGGAAAAGGGATCAATGCTAGACAGGTTGCGTGCTGGTGCCCACACGGTCTACGTGGCCGGGTGCAGCCACACCAGCACCAGTCTTTCTCCCACGGGAATCGATACACGCGTTCTGGTGAGGGAGGCCAGCGGACACTGGGACAGGCTGACTGGCGGGGGGCCTGGGGTGCAGGAGGGTCCCAGCTGTGGTCTACCCACACACCTGGGACTCATGCAGTGAATGTACCCCCACGTGCTGCTGCGCTGCACAGCCCCGAGCTGGGCTCTGTGGGTAAAATATCGCCGCAAAAGATAAATGGCCCTTAATGAATTGCCCCTGAGTCAGAAAGCCGACGTGGTTTTAATGGCAAATGAAAAATAAACACATCAATAAGTGAATGGGAGCCGTGGTCCCGGCTGGCTCTCGGCAGAGGCAATTGGGGAGTGGGGGACAGAGAGGTTGGGGCTTCACGTCGGGACACCCCTGGCCCTTCCCTGAGAGCACACACCTCTCCTGGGCCCTGTCCAGGCCCGGGGCTCATCCTGGATTGGGGGGCCTATGTGAGACCCCAGTAGCAACATCTCGGCTCAGAAGGCTGCAGTGCAGAGTAATTAAATTAAATTGATGCTGTCCCTGTTTTGAGGCCACCCTTGATTTAAGGCCAGAAAAGGAAGCAATTAAATTTAATAAAAACCAGGTTCCTAAACAAAGATATATGGCAACTGCGGCCATCCGGAGACTGCATCCGCCAGGAGAGAAAAGACCACTTTGGGCGCTGCTGACGCTGGATTTAAAATAAAAGAAACAATCACTTCCCAAAGCCTCTTTTCTAAGATGCTGCTTTAAAATGCTGGTCTCACTAACAACGCTGTCAAAACCCTGAACTCAACAGCCCATCCTCAGAGGGAGGTACTCATCCGACAGGAGCTTCACAGGCTTGTGGTCGGGCCTGGCGGACGTGATTAAAAGTGGTCTGCAGGGCTCCAGGTCAGGGTGCAGGGGTCCCTGCTGAGGCAGGGAGGAGAAGGAGGAGGGAAGGCAGCCAGACGTCTTGGGACCGCCCTCTACCTATGCTAGCCACTAAACCATACTCAGGCCAGGACCTGTGGACCCTTTGGTGGCAGCAGCCCCTTTCCTGTGCACAGAGGCAGCTGGGGGCTCTCGTGGGCACGGCTGGAGCGCTGAAGAAGTTGTGTGCACAGAGATGAAGGAATCCTCACAGCCCAGGCATGGAGAATGTGAGTCGCAGCAAAACCACAGATAACAGTATCCACTATTATTCAGGGTGGCATTAATGATGACAGTGAGCTGGCAGCACCCTGGTGCCCGCGCTGGACCGCGCCCCGCCCACTGCTCTGTCCAATTTGCTTTCCCGGCTGAGTACTCAACATTCACAAAGCATGTCACCTGCTCTCAATCCGCCACCCACACTGGGCAGAGGGGCATATGGCTCACTACCAGCCTCTGCCCCCCAGGGTCACAGAGCAGGACCCCAGCCCTTTTTTCCCAGGAGAAAGGCCAGCCTCCAGGAGGAAGAGGATCAAACACAGCCTCATCAAGCACTGCCTCAGCAAGGGAGAAAGAATTCCTGCGGCAGCACCTCCAATGCGTGGCACAGGGGTGGGAGAGGGCTGCCCCCAGGGAGCAGGGGTGGGATCTGGTGGGACGCGGCGTGGGGCAGCCAGTGCCCCCTCTGAAACGAGGAAACCAGAGAACTGCAGACGTATCTGCATTTGGATCTGTGGACAAGGACACGGCTCAGAGACACACTGGATCTCAGAAGACCAGGCTCCCAAGAACAGAAGCCCCATTCTCTTCTCCCAAAGGTCAAAGTTGAACGCCCACAGAACACAGGAAAATCCGGCCAAGGGGGAGGCAAGAGAGCCACGCAGGGAAGCAAGGACAGTCCTCGTTTCTCCTGAAAACAGCAATAAAACCAGAGAAATCACAGGTTTGCCAACCAACCCCCAAGGCAGGGAAGGCAGCTTCGTACCCGCAGGCCCGTGTACCTGACACGTGCTGATCTCCGATGCTCCCCAAAATGAATGACTGGTGTACCCAAAAGGCCATGTGAGCCAGGACATGGCTGCAAGGCCGCAGCCTTGGCATACACTGGGCCAGGGCAGGAAAGCCTTCTAGAACTTTCCTGAACTTTCCAGACCATGCCTCTCTCATCTCTTAGGTCCTGAAAGTAAGGGGTCTGTCTGGAAGGCAGACTCCCTGGGCAGCCCCCCTCCAGCACACCCCAAAGTGCCCTGATATGGAGAGACTGAGATGGCGGTGAGCTCCCACCTGCAAGTCATATGGCACACTTGGGGTTGGACACAACTACAACAGGGACCTCCCCTAACAAATGCAAACATTGTAAACTAAGTGTTTGTACCCTCATATTAATACAAAATTTAAAAAATAAAAATTAGGCTCTGCACCTGTAGCTCTGTGGTTAGGGCGCTGGCCACATGCACTGGGGGCTGGTGAGTTCGAACAACAATGACAACAATAACAAAAAAATAGGTGGGCATTGTGGCTGGCGCCTGTAGTCCTAGCTACTGGGAGGCTGAGGCAAGAGAATCACTTACGCCCAAGAGTTTGAGGTTGCTGTGAGCTGTCACGCCACGGCACTCTACTGAGGGTGACAAGGTGAGACTCTGTCTCAAAAAATAAATAAAAATTGAAAATATATAAAACAAGAAATGGTGATGGACACAAAAAATTATTTGAAAAGAGGGAGGGGTCCCCTCTTTCCCCAGTCCCAAGAACAAGGAGATGCTGTGAACAATATAAAGAGGCCGCGTGCCAGGCACAGGCCGTCACCAGTTGGGGGCCACTCTTAGGTGGGACCCCATATCCCAGCATGTTCCCCACGGCCCGGCCAGCTGTGTACACAGACCCTTCCTGGCCTTCTTGGCCACAGTGACAGGTCCTGAGAAATATCAGCACGAATGGGGCCCAAGTCTGGGTCTAATGGACAAGGGGTGAGGGTGGCCCAGCAAGGTCAGCCCTCCTAGATGGAGCTCATTTGAAGGAAGATTAGACAGGAGGAACTGAGGAGGCAGAAATCATCCTCCAGCATCAGGGATATTCCCCTTACCACACCTGGTAGGAAGCCCGACCCCCAGCTGCATGGGGATGAGTAGGCCACCCAGCGTTTGCCCACACAGAGAGGAAGCCTCTGTGGCTGTATCATGGGCAGCCCCCTCACTCCTCCCAAGGATGCCTTCTCCAGGGAGCCTTCCCAGACAGCCTTTCCACACCCAGCCACGCCCAGTCTGACTCGTAGCAGGCACCGGCAGCAGGCCCTGGATGTGTAGGCTGGGGCGCCGCTGGCAGGACATCCTGAGACCTGCAAGAAATACACTACGGACATGACCCAGAAGGACTGCACCCGTCCTCTCCCCCGGTGGCCACCACTGTCCCCAGAATCTCTCATACACACATGACGAGGCTTTGCGGGACGGAGCCAGAGCCGATGCATTCCTAGCTTCTCGAGGCCGGATTGTGTCTAAATCTGCTCCGCGTGACCCCTCACGTGCCTGTGCTTGGGCCAGGCAACGTCCAGTTGGTCAGAGTGGGGAGGAGTACCCAGGCTGCCTTAGGCTGCTACTGCTGCAGAGATGGGCCTGCCTGTGGTCCCCAGACACCTGGGCAGGGGAGGGATCATGATCCCAGGGTAGGACTGGGCTTCTGCCTTCCACACAGCCCCTCTCTGACTCAGTTCCCTCATCTGTAAAAGGGGATGAACCCCCTTCCACTGGTCCTCACTGTCCACCCCACCTGTCTAGTGACCCAACCCTGGAGATGGGTCCCCCAGGGCCGAGACCTCCCTCTGCACCAGCCCCTTCCCAGTCCAGAACCAGGGGCAATAGGAGAAGCATCCACTATTTACAATTCAGAGCTCCAGGAGGTGGCTGGTCTGTCAGGACATAAACCAGGTCAGCTCCCAGCATCCCGGAGCACCGGGCTGCCCAATCACCCAGCGTGGGACAGAGATGCTGATTGCGGGCTCTGGAGGAGGGGTGTGTGGGACTGGGGTGGCAGCCATCTAGAGAGCAAAGTGTGTGTTTACAGGGAAGGCATGGGGGGTGGGGGGGCGCGGCGGAGCCCAGGGAAATGCCTGACAAGCCTGTTCCTCCGTCTATGTCCAACAGCTGGAGCCAAGGCCCAGAGAAACGTCCTGCCCTTTGCAGCCCTGAAAGCAAGAAAAGCTTCATGCCCTGGGGTTCCTCAGAGCTGGCCCCACCAGGGCCTGTGGATGCCAGGACTGGGGGAGGTCATCACGCCCTCAAGCCAGGAACTGGCTGCTCCCTAGACTCAGGAGGGCATGGAGGTATCTAGGCCTGGGTCAAACCCAGCTGTACCCTGAGACCATGTGTCTGCACAGGCTCCACTTCCCCACCTGGAAAATGGACCACACCAGCGCCCCCAGCCAGCACAAGAGGACTCGGTGTCCCCATGGCCAGGCGAGAGCCCCACTGTTGTCTTGGCCTCGTGGGAAGGGGTGGAGGGCAGTTCCATCCTCAGCTACATCACAGGCCCCCTAAGCCATGGGAGGGTTAGTACTCCCCCTGCAGTGGGCGAGGCATGAAGGCCTGAAGGCCCGAAGGCCACAGTCCCACGCTGGCCAGCCGCAGTCCCATGTTGGCAGCCCACTCCTCTCTTTCTTCCTGGGGTGCCTCTGGGCCCCATGGCTGAGCTCTGTGCCCTAGCCCCACCCCACCTGGTGTCCTGTGGCTCCCAGACAATGGGAGCAAAACAATCTCCTCACACCTGGACTTTTCATTTCCACTGCTGGAGAAATGGTAGCAGATGCTCATGTGCCCCCACCCCAGAAGGTGGCCCTGCCCCACTCCCCCAGCCCAGCCCAGGCTCTCTGGGCCAGATAGCAGGTGAGAGGCTCTGGGGAAGGGTCTCGGGGTGGGGACTGGGGGACCCAGCCCAGAGAGCGCTAGGTCAGGGAAGGGGTGGCTGGATCCAGCTTGGTGGAGGTTTGTACTGAACAATGCCAATACCTGTTTCTCGGGGTAACCTGACCCTGTAATTATGCCTAAGCCCTGGGAGGCTGTGCTGGACCCACAATACCAGTGCCCAGAAGCCGGTGAGGAGACCCTTTAATTGTCATTGCCACGCCAGGGCATGTCCAGCCAGCTGGCTCGGGTTACCCAGACTCACAGCTGGTGTGTCACCTGCCGGCCACGGGGGCTGGTGGGGGGTGGGGGGCTCTGCTGGGCCCTGGGGCACACAGAACCAAGGGCCAGGCAGGGAGACGCACCGGCCTGCAGAGCCCCGCTGGCCTTGGCAGTGGCTGCTAAGAGCTCTTGGCGCTTTGAGTTTGCTGAGAAACCCCTTCCCGGGGCTGCCGGGATCTCATTGTTTGCCCTCAGATAAGAAATGTGGGCTCATGTGTTTTCTTTTCTTGAGAAAATGTCGGGCCGTGGACGGTGTCTGCAAGACAGGAAGAGCTGGGCGCAGGGGAAGGGCCGAGCTGGGCCCGCCCTTCCCACCAGAGACTTGCAGGAGGCCCCCAGCCTGCTCCCTGGGCCACCATCAACCGTCTGCCTGTGACCAAGGGCCCCAGCAGAACTGAGGGGCCCCCAGAGCCCTCTCCCTCCTTCCCAGGAGGGGACCTGGTTGTACCTCTTGGGGTCTCCTTGCTGGTACCCTGGGGTGTTCCATAGCCCCTAAAGAAATGAGTATCCTGACTCTGTATGAAAATGCCCTTCCTCCCCGATACCCCTGACCTAGGGGTGGCCGGCGTGTGGACACAGCCTGTGGGTGGCCAGCAGCGTCTCTGCCACGCCAGCAGCTCGACCATCTAATCCCCAGCTAATACCCAGCCCCATCTCTTCCGCGGGCTCTTGGGAGGTGGGTTCCTGGGTGTCCCACGCAGGCTCGGGTGGTCAGGCCCCTCCGTCAGACAAAAGGCAGCCTGTTCACTGCCTCTGCCTCATCGCGGCTTAAGGACATTTTTGTCATTTTTGACCAGCTAATGTCTTGAAAAAGAAAAATAAGTTGTCTAATCGCTTTAAGTTTAATCTTCACTTTTTTTGAACACTCTAGGTGCCGATGTTGACTTTCCTGGACCAATTAGGTCAAGGTCCTTCAAGCGCCATGGTAACTCCTGTTGTTTTTCACAGTTCTTTTTCCTATTTCTCCCTTCAAGGGGAGGTGGGCTCCACAGGCCCCCTGCACCCTTGGCCCTTGGCCTTGGTCTTAGCAGCATACTTGGCCTTCCCAGGGCAAAGGGCTGGACCTACGCCAGAGGCTATGCTGGGGAGGTGGTGGGGGTGCAGCTGTGCCCCTCTCCGTCCGGCCGTGCCCCTGGCCTGGCAGGCCTCCTCTGTAAGAATCAAGAGAGGTACCATGTTCTGGACTCCCCCCTACCCCCTGCCCGGACACCTCCTCCCTGGCCTCTTCCACATAATTTCCACAATGTGGGAACCTTCTGGTCAGCTCCAAGGAGCCAAGGCCCTTAGGATAAGCCCAGGGATTGTCCTGAGCCCAGGGTCCTGGTTCTCAGAGAAACTGGAATGCTCCCCACACTTTTCCCTGGTGCTCTATGCCTTGGTGAGAGAAGAGGAGATAGGAAAACGCTCTTCCCCACAAGTGTGCATTTGGGACAGCTCTCCAACAGGCCTGCTTGTGGTCCAGATGAAGCCAGGTGAGGCCCAGCTTCCTGGAGGCCAAAAATTTCTCCCTGGGGAAGGGAGGAGCTGCCTTATATTGAGTAATTGTGCACAAATTCACCCAAGTAAGACAAGGAGAAGACCTGCCTCCCATAGCCGGTGCTGCCAGCGGTCAGCATGGACCCTCCTCTGGGAGTTCTTCACTGCACACAGGGGTGAGGGGAGCCCATGGATCTGGGTCTGGACCAGCTTTGCCATCAACAGCTGAGCCATCTTAGGGGGTGTCATTCACTTCTGTAAAATAGCCGTGGTCTCTGTAGAATCAGACCAGATCTGATGCATCTGCCAGGTGGGTCTTGCTAAGGGCAAGGAAGATCCTCAGGAAGAACGTCCATAGTTGGTGAACACCAGGGCAGGCAGTTCAGAGGACCCTGCCACCCACATACCACTATAAGAGTCAGATAAGGGTCCGGGCTTCAAAGCCAAGAGATTCCAGGACAGTGGCTTCAAGAGGCCAAGCCTAGCTGTTCCTCTCCTGAGACAACCCACTGCAGGACCCCTCCGGAAACCCCTTTGGGGAGAGCCTCCCAGGCATAGCCCCAAGATGTCCCCAGCCCCCAGGTGAGTCTGGCCGCGCTGGCAGTGGGGAAGCAGCACCTCTTCCCCGTGGGAGATGCCTTGGCAAACACACCAGGGCCTGAGTTACAGGGGCTACTGTGAGAGTCTCCTTCGAAGGCCACCAGAGTGTTCGCCCTCCAGCGCCAGTCATGACCATTCTTCTGGTTGTGTCGGGGGTTGGGGGAAGGCAATGTGGCCGCCACGGTGGGGCTTCTGAGGTCAAGCTCCAGGCACAGCTGCAGTCTGGGAGTGGACAGCCTGCACCGCCGGGCACTGGAAACCCCGGCCCCTTCACTGCTCAAGCCCAGCAGTGACCCCCCGCCCGGCCAGACACAGGCAGCCTCAGCTTGGTGTGGGCGGTGTGCCTGCTGCAGGTCACTATTGAAACTGCTCAGAATGTTTTTGGTAACGTTTACTGACCCATGGCCACTAGGCAGCCTGGTGTCAGCTACAGGTCCATGCTTGGGGCAGAAGAATGTCATTTGTTCAAGAAGTGGGGGTCCCAGGTATGTGGACCCTGCGGGGCAGCCTTGCCCAGGCTACACAGCTCCTTCTGCCCCCAGAAATCCCTAACCAGATGTTCTCAAAAAGCACTGGACGGAGTAAGGGTACTTTGCTTCAAAAATAAGTCCTATTTTGAGTCACCTCCTGTCTCTCTCAAGAAGCAGTGGGGTTGACTAGTCCAGGCACTAGTAAGGGCAGGATAGCTTCAGCTGTTCTCAACCTGTGGGACATGACCCCTTTTTAACAATGAAAGTACATTGTGGCATTAGGAAGGTTGAGAACCACTGCTCTAGAACATTCTGGACCAAACTTGGACTCTAGATCTGTCTGACAGCGCTGTCAGCGGGAGAATGGAAGGGGGATTTGGTAGAAGAGCCCTCCTCCCATGTTTCTAAGACGGCAAACTGCCCAGACTCATGCCCCTCTGAAAGGTTCTGGAAAGTTCCAGAAGGCTGTGTGGGCAGGCCTCTCAGGGTCCAGGGACTCTCTGGATCAGGCAGGCCCCTGTCTCTACTCCTGTCTCCTCTACCCTGCAGCCTCCTCTCTTCTGCCCACCCCAGAGCAAATCTGGGTGGTGACCAGGGACCACGTCCAGGTCCTGACACAGTTAACCCTGTCCACAGAGCAGTGACCAGAGCTCCCCTTGCATTGAGCAGCCACGCTCCCAAAATCACCCTCACAGATCTGCCATCCTCTGACCCTTCTGTCCACTGCTCACTGCAGGGACTAGAATGGCAGCTCCCAACCCCAAACTCAGATAAATAAGTTTAAACCTTTAAAAAGTGCCCTTAATGCCCCATTGTGCCCAGAACGCTCATTTCCCAGCTATGTAATTAGCACATAAAGAGCTCCCTCTCCGAATTAAATGGCAGTAATTGGGTTTTTAAAAAAACTCATTTAAATCCTAAACCCTTTGAAAAAAATTGTCATTGTTTACATATTAAACGGACTAGCATTTTAAGTATTACGGGGCTAATTTAACAGGCTTATCTAGGACATAGGCCGGGAGGGGCAGAGCTCTTGAGAAAGGGAGGGCTCTAAAAGGGGCCTGGATGCCCCCTGGGCGCTGTAGGAGAAAGCTGGGGGAGCCCAGGCGTAGCTGCACCTCCAGGCCTGCGGCCCCACCCCACAGCCTCAAATGAGTGTGTCACCTTAGCACCCTGGAGCAGGCAGGGACCCAGACTCTGCCAATGCCATGGAAACCTTAGCTTATTGTCCCCAGAATTGTCTCATTTAAAAAATTTTATTTTGCGTTGGAGGTGTTCTAAGCAGGGAAGTATAAATGTTTTAATTATTTCCACTTAAACATTTTTTTCCTGTTACTTTCGTGCTTTCTTGAAGTAAAACTCATCGAGAAATATGTTGAGACTCTGTATACAGCTCTAAAAATTTAAGTGAAAATCATTTTGTAAAAAAAAAAAAAAAATTGAATAAATGAAAAGACGTATCATGTTCCCCCAAGAGGGGAGAATGAGCAATTATAAAGCATTCACTCTCCTTAACTTTAACCTAGAAATGCACTAGCATTACAAAATAAAACATTTTAATGGGAAAAAAACGAGTCCAAAGTTTTTTGAGAAGGGGTAATAGTAAAACCGGACAATGATGAGAAATGTTTAAAACAGAAGGGAGACCTTATTTTTCCACAAATTTAAAGATTCGATACGGGTTGTGAAGGAAAAGAAAACGAAACAGAATCGACGGACTCTGTGGGTGACCCTGGTTGCTGAGGGAGCCCAAGCGCAAGCGGGAGGGAAGGTCAAGGCTTGGGCGCTCCCCCAGGACACTGTTCCAGCTTCTCCCTTAGGACACGCTTCAGAATAAATAGCCCGCGGGGTCAAGTGCTCAATCTACCCCACAAATCCAGAAACAGCTAGAAAGAACCTAATGTGAACACTGACCCAATCTTGAGCGCAGACCTGAGTGTGAGGACGAGGCTGACAATGTCACCAGCACAGCCACCACTGAAATAAAGAATTCACACCACCTGCCAAAACGGCAAATGGCCACGGGGGAAAAGTTGCATTATTTGGTAAAAGGAAGGTGAAATCTGTGTGTCACGGGCTCTTGCAAATTTAGAAACTGAGGACTTTGAAAAGTAAGGCCGCAAGTTCCTAGGGGAGCAGAGGTATGCAGGGCACAGAAGGTAAGGTTGAGAACGACAGGTTCTGATGATAAACTGCCAGCAGGGCTGACCTGGGGGCCAGGGAACCTTCAAATACCCTCTCATGGAGGGGGCAGCCCAGAGCTGGCAAGGCAACTCAGGCTCCCATCATTTTAAAAGCCCTGGGAAGTTCCCGGCCCTCATCCTGGAGTCCCCAGGGCTGCTTCCCCCTGGGTTTTTTTTTGTTTGTAATTTGCTGGACACTATAGGGATTTACATGAACCCTCTGTGGCCTCTGGGGAGAGCCCCAACTGCTGCAGCCTCAGAGCCCCTAGCACTCCCGGGGCACTGGCCGCCAGGCCCCCCACGTCTTGAGACCCTGTGGCTTATATGCCGTGTCCCCAGCAACTGGAGTGTGAGTATGGGAAACCCTCTGGTACCCGACCTCTAGGACTGGCAGGGCTGAGGCAGAAAAGGGACAGGTGTTGGCGGGGGTGTGCTAGCTTCTCACGGAGCTCTGAGGCGGCTGCCCCCCATCCCTGGGTCCCTCTGAGACCCCGGGTGCTGTGAGCACACAGCCCAGGACCCATGGAGACCACTAGCAATGGCATGTCACACGGGTCTCAGCACCTGAAATCTTTCTTCAAATGATTGTCTAAATACCTCAAGGCCAAAGCAGGTGCTTGCCTGGTGTCCGGGAGCCCAGAGCCCTGAGAGGGCCACATCCTTGCTGGATGCAAATGGGTCAGATGCTCCAAGGCCTGGGGTAAGAGGAAGCGGGAAGGACAGAGAGACAGAGCCACAGGTGGGGTCCCAGCGGGGCAGGAAAAGCCTTTCCTTTAGGCAAAAGGACTCCTAAGCTCAAACAAATCCTTTCCTCTCTTCAGAGATTTCTGTTCTCTAAAGGGTCTGGGACCAAGTGGCACAGAGGCACCTTGGATGTTCCCTCCCGGCTCCCATGGGGTCCTGGGCTCCCACGGTCCTGGCTGGTGAAGAGCTTTAGGAAGGAGGACCTGCACCCGGCTCCATCTCCAGGGTTCCCTAAACAGCCCTGGACAAGGCCTCCCATGTTTCTGTGTCTGATGAGTATATGTGGATGGATGGGACTGCTCTGGCTCCCCCCGAATCCCCGCAAGGACACCCACAAGGTCTACGTGCTCCCGCCCACCAGTGATGGGGAAAAGGAAGTGGGCAATGTGGGACACTCCCAGCCTCCCTGGGGCTTTCTCACGTCATACCAAGGCTGCTCCCACTTTGCAGATGAGGAGCCCAAGGCTGCCAGCCATCGAAGGTGTGCGTAGCTGTCCATGTGACCAGGCTGGTCCCAGGGAACCCAGCAAGGGAAGTAGGGCCCCCAGGTGCCACCACCACCCAGTGGTATTGACCCCAACAGCAACGTGAGAAGGACATCACAGTGCACAGGGGCCTGGGTGTAGTTGTAAGGGACTGTCTGCTCCATGTGGTCCATCCTCAGTCAGCCCAGAAGGTCAGGGTGACCTGACATCACGTCACGACCACCGTCCACATAGAGTCTGCCGGGGGAGGGACCACCCGGACCCTTTGAGACTGGGATGTTGGGGGAGAGAGACCCTCTATTAGGCAGGGCCTGGGGGACAGAATCCCACCCAAACCTGCAAGGGGCACACAGAGTGAACGGGGCACCGGCTGTCAGAAACAGCTTCTGCTTGTACCCACTCAGCTCCCTGTGAGGACAAGCACATGTGCACACCCATGTGCACACACACACACGGGCACCTGTGATGCCAGCTCCCCAAGTTTAACCTGTGATTTAAGAACACGCTCATTAACACCTCCTTGCTCTCCCCAGACAGAGGGTTCCTGAGCCAGATTCCCTCTGCCTTGTGCTGCAAGCCTGCAGGTCACCAATGTGGGAGGAAACATCACCAAGGTGGAGCCATCGATTCCTGGGGCACAGGGCACGTGGTAGGCTTCTTTTTCAATGCTCCAATACTGTGGCTTGGCATCCCAAACCCATGTATGAGGCATCGTGATCAGAAAAAAGTAGTGGGTGATGTATCCCAAATATTTCCCGTGCCATTTTAATTGGGACAACACAGGAAATCAAAGGTGACGTGATGTCCCAACTGTCCGGGACAAGGCACTTTCCTTCCCCATCCAACTTTATGTCTTTGTTTCCCTTTCAGAAAAGATCATTGGTCCACGCAGGACATGCCTGGAACACACTGAGAACGGCTGTCGTGGATGAAGCGTGGAGTTTGTGCCTCAGCAGCAGTGCTGACCTGGGGGCCAGGGCACCTTCAAGTGCCCTCGGAAGTGGGTGGACACAAATTGGCCCTTTTCTCAGAAATTAGCCATTAAGGAGGAAGCTGGGAAGTGTTCCCAGACGCCAGGAGCCTCTGATAAGGACCGAGGCTGGAGCCCTTCCCTCGTGGCCACACCGCCCATGCCTCTACCCAGGGTGGCCAGTCTGTGGTACTACATCACGGGACACTGCCCTCGTGGGGACACAATTCAGACCTTCAAGCGCCAATGGACAAACTGGCCTCATGCTCAAAGACATGGGCCCCGATCTCCATGCAGCGTCACCCTCGCTCCACTGCGCGGACACGGGGGCCGCGGTGGCCCTGAGCCTGAGCATCTGTGTTGTTTTACAGGCGGGATGGATCCGCTTAGCAGCCAGTCTTGCAAAATGAAACCAGAAACCAGGTCTAATCATTTGAACTCGATAAAGGTTCCCCAAGTGCCCGGGGAAGCCAGGCCCTGCCGCCCCAGTAACAGCTTCCTTTCTCCCCAGACACACAGATCATGCAGGCAGCAAAATGAAACACACCGGCTGCACCCACAGTTAAGGGTGGGGGGATCTATCTCATGAGGGCATCGTCTGGGTAAGATGATATCAGATGTAGCAGACAAGAAAAGCAAAGTTGAAGAAACCAACATATATCAACTTTTGGCAAACACTGCGGACCGCTGTTGTGCATTTCAAATAACTTGATGCCAAATCGTAACAGGCCCTCCTTGCCAGAAACCAGGAGGGGTCAAGCAGGGATCGCAGAGGAGTGCAAAGATTTGTCTTCTGAAAGCACAGTGCTGAAATCTATTTTGAGCTTTGCAAAACAAGAGACCGTCTGGGCCTCTCTCTCTCTTCATTTTAAAGCCAGCGTCAAAACCTCTTCCCCATTGCAGGCCTCCAGCTCCAGGCTTGGGCTGAGGTGTGGGGACAGGACTCCAGTAAGTGTGTCCAGGACCAATGGTAGTCCTGGCTCGAGGGGCCTCAGGGGGCCAGGCCTGGGCCTCCTAGCTAAGTCAGAAGAAGTTCTCAGCCCTCCAAAGTCTGCCAGAACATAGGGCAAGCTCCACGCCCCCATGCCCACCTGCACCTCCCACACTGGTCACATGGAATTGGAAGACTTTCTGGAACGTTCCGTCTCTGTGGCTCTGCGTGGTGCTATGCATGGCTGATCACCCATCTCTTCATCTCTACCTGTGAGCATCACAGCCCCAGCCTCAGAACCGGCTCCTGCCCATCTCCTACCCCCTGTCCCAGAAGCATCATCCTCACCAGAGCCCAGGGCTGGAGGCCACTGATCCAGTCCCAGCCCTCCATCTCCCAAAGACCACTTGTGCTGTGAGAAGACATCTCTGGCCTCAGGCATAGGGTAGTGGGTCTCCAAAGCCCACCATTTGCTTCAGGAGCCAGAGCAGGAGCTGGGCAGATTTGTTTCTGAAGGAGGCATGAATACATGATCTGACCACCTGGCCCGGAGGACCACCAGGAGCCAGACGCAGATCGCCTGGCCAGTCACTCCCCTGCAGCAGCGGCCAGCCCCTCAGGCCTCCCGTGCTACCTGCACTGTGGACTGAGCTGGCGGGGCCTGGGAGACGGGGATGCCACAGGCACCTGTGGCTGGGCCAGCTGAGGGCAGGCCAGCCGACATCCTTCCCAGGCACAGCTGTGGGGACAGAGGAGCTGGGCCGGGAAGGGAGGCCAGCAGCGCCTGAGCCCACAATGGCCCTTTTCTCCCCTCATTTGCTGAGACAGTTCAGTTTGGAATATTTAAACAGTTGTATATTCACAGAATGAGGAGGGAGAGGATTACCTAAGGACGAGGCTAGTCCGATCAATGCATAATCAGATAACTGCCCCCTCTCTACAAGGTTTTACTGGAAGATCAGCCACTCAAACGCTAATTCCTCTTGCTAATTAAGCAGCTTGTTAATTGCTCTCGGGCCTCTAATGCCCCTGTCATTATGCCTGTAACAGCCCGGTGACAGCAATGGGCCTGGAGCTGGGGCCCACAAAGGAGCTGAGCCCTTAATGAATCAGTCGAACGCGGGCACCAGCACCATCACCCCGCGCCGCTCCGAGGGGCTGGGTGTAGCGGGGGTCAGCACCCCTTGCAAGGACCAAGTGCGCTGCGAACACCCGACCTGCCATAGACGGCAGCAGGCACAGCAGAGCTCCAAGGCAAAGCTGCTGGGGAACGCTTTTCTTTCTTTCCTTAAAAATAAAAACGGAGCCTGATTCGGGGGCCTGAACAATCGCCTCCCAGACTCACAGCTCCTCAGGAACCTTGTCAGCGGACCATGGCCAAAGGCCCCCAGGGACCTGCATTTGCACAGCACATCCTGCTAAGCCATGGGGCAGCAGCTGGGTGTCTGGAGGCAGTGGCCTTGCCTCTAGGGCCTCAGTTTCCCCCAGGGGCTGGCAATGTCCCTTGGGGATCAGAGGTGACACGGGCTGGACAGAGGCCCACGTACCCTATCTCATCCACGGCAAGAGGCCCCCTTGGGGCTTCCAGGCTCAGTGTACTGACTTTTTTCTTTATTTTAGAGATTGAATCCTGCTCTATCACCCAGGCTGGAGAGCAGTGGTGTGGTCACAGCTCACTGCAGCCTCCAACTCCTGGTCTCAAGCATCCTCCTGCCTTAGCCTCCAAAACCCATGGAACTGCCGTGCCCAGCCTGGGCCATGTGATCTGAGACTGTGGGAGAAGGACAGGACCTCCTCAGTGAGTGGCGTCCAGGATGCTCTCACCATGGACATGTTGCCCTTGGCAGTTGACTGTGCCTCAGGGAGGCAGAAATGTCAGCATGTCAGGCAAAGAGCAAGTCGGCAGAACTATGTTTGGTTTGGGTCGGCCAAGCGGGTTTTTCCAGAGACACGGAAGGAGCCCTGGGGGCCCAGGGAAAGGTGGAGCTGCAGAAGTCTGAGCCTGGCACAAGGGGCTGCCACAGAGGCCAGGCCACCACTGCCACACAGACACCCCAAAAGCCCAGCTCTCCCCCAGTCCCCTGCCCTACAGCACAACCTGGATAGAGGAGGGAAGGGACGGCGTCTGAGACGTTCCCGGGCCCTGGGGCTGGTGTGACCCCTCACACCAGCCAACAAGGTCAGGGAGATGCCCCCTCGAGCTGCTGTCTCTTCTGGGATGAAGTGTTTTATGGAGCTGCTGTCAGGATGGAGGAGCCCAGGTCTGTGTGGCCTCAGGTCCTTGCTACCCACCCTCAGGGGCCTGCAGGACAGAAAAAGTGACTTGATTTCTGGGTCTGGTGGTAGCAAGTGGCTGCCACTTTGTGGGAGGTTTCCTAAACAGAGGGGATCACCTGGCTGTGGCTACCACCTCTGTCTTGCCCACCATCAGCCCCTGCCACCAGCCTGGACAGTAGGTCACATCTCAGGTCACAGGCAAATGGCCCTGGATGAAAGCTGCAGATTGGCTGGGCCAGCTGAGGGCAGTGCAGAAGAGCTGGCAGGGATCGCAGTGCTGGGAGAGTCTCATGGGGTGGGGGAGACGGAGCAGGGTGGGGATGGCGTCCACAGGGTGCAGCCGAGCCCCCCTCCCAAGGTGCCAACTCATTTAATCTTGACAAAGACACAGTGCCTCTTCTTGCCCCCAGATAAGGAGAGACCTCCCGACCTGTGCCAACCCCACAGCTTACGGAACTTAAGATCCCCTGGCCTGACCACCAGGTAAGGCCCGCAGGAGCCTGGTCAGCACTCATCTCTCAGGCCACCTAAGAGACAGATAAAACGGGCAGAAAAACAGCGCTAGCCCCAGGCCTCATCTCCCAAATCGGCTGTGCCCTTGGCCTTCAACATCCCAACACCCCCAGTACTAGCCACACCCACATCACCTGAGCAAGCTCTGGGCCTCCCTCACCTGGGAGCAGGATCCTGCCACCTCCTGAAAGGGTGGGGGCATCTCCACCTGGGCCAGGGTAGGGGGCATCTCCACCGCTGCCAGCCACCCTCCCAGAGGAAGGCTTCCCGGGCACCACTCTTGTCCACAGAGAGAACTCATCCCCCATGCCTCACTCTGCGTGGGGTCCTACATGTGACAGACCCCCAGAGGGACCAGGCTTCTGAACCCCCGGTCAGCAGTGGTCTCTTGAGGGACACAGACACTCTCCTGGGGCTCTGGCACCAAAAACATGCCTCAGCTCCAGGTGCCCTGACAGGAGCAGAAACTCACCCCTTAGGGTCTCAGCTTCAAGGTGAGGGCAGCACCAAAAGCCTGGGAACCTCTGTGCCAAGTTCTGGGTGTGGCCCCACAGCCAGTACCCAAAACCAGACCCCTTCACATCTCTGCCTCGGCACCAAAAGAGAGAGACACCTCCTTTGGGGCACCAAAGTCGAGAGGTCTCCTCCCACCACCTTTGCCCTGCACCCCTGAACCAGCTCAGACCTGGGGCGCCCCACGGAGGCTGTTCTCCTCCCACCCTCTCTTTGGACAAGCCCCTTGCACCGGCCCTGGTTTGAATTTGCAAGCCTGGGCTGGTTTTCATTCCCAGCAGCTGCCTTCCTAAAGCCCTACAGGAAGATTCAACCTGTTCAAAGTAGAAATAAAATAAAATAAAATACAACAGCATCTCTTACCCCTTATTAAATTAAAAATTCTGGCCAGTAAGGGAAACCCTAAACTTGATTTCCTTTCCCGAGCTGTTTTCGGCAAGCGGGGGTGGGGGGTGGGGTGAGTCTGGAGGATGGCGTTTTTCAAGTCAAGAAGGTTCATTTTTTTCACTCATATAATGATCCTTTCTCTCCCTGGCAGGCCCTTGAGTTTGTTTATTCTGCACAGATGCTAAGCTCCTCCATGCTCAGAACTGCCGGAGGGGCCCAAGCTGGGCTGACCACCTTAAGAGGACTATGGCAGAGGAGACATCACCTCCGGCTTGCGATCAACTTACAGGCAAAGGACGGGCTGACCCTCCTGAAACCTGCAGACACTTGGTTTTTCCAAGATCAGTCGCATTTGGGGTTCCTTAACCCCAAGGGCCGCATGTGACTATTCCAGGAGGCTGCGGAGTTATCTGCAGAGTGTCAGGGTTGTGGTATCCTGGGAATCACCTAGAAACCGTTAAAAAGATAATGGACTGGGGAGGTCAGAAGGGGGATGGCTAGGCTGGCAGAAGGAAGAAGCTTCCGACAGGCATGACGGTGCCACACTGTAGGTTGCGTGTGGCTGGGCCGAGGCCAGGATGCTGCCCTCACCCCCGATCTCCTCAGACACCGTGCTCAGGAAAGGGGCTCACGGAGAATGCAGCTCCCCTAATCAGATCCATACCCTGCCGGGTGCACATTTAATATAAAAGATCTGGCGGTACCCACCGCCTGCGCCCGCCACTCGGGCCCAACTGAAAGGCCTTTGTTCAGGGAGATTAGAGCGGGATTTGCTTTCATTTTTCATGATGTTTCACTCACTACATCACCAAGGTTATTGACGCGGCTGCAGCCCCTCCTTCCCCTGCTCGCCACCCGGCCAGCATTCCAGGGGTCCCCAGCCACCCCCAGTTGGGGGAGGCCTGTCTGGACAGGCCGAGTAGGGACAGGCAGCAAGACACCCCAGCGGCCAGCCAGGGCCACTGTCCCCAAGGCTGCAAGGCTGCACGTGGGTCCTGTCCGGGTCCACAGGCGGCCCGTCCCCCCTTTACTGGAGCAGGCTCACATCCGTTTCTCGGCTTTCGGAAGCCCGTTCATTTTTCACCACCGCCCTTTGCCCCCACTTCCCGGCCCTCACCCAGGGCTGGAGCCCTGCACAGCCAGTGGTGGCTCTCGGGGGCGCCACAGAAACATTTTGTTCCACCCGGGCCTCTGGCTACCGCATTTGTTCCCTGCGTTCTGTTTTAATTAGGAGTCCAACACTTCTGAGCTCATTCTGAACACAGATCCATGATGTTCTCCAAGATGGGCTTTTACAATAAAACCTATTTTTGAAAAAACAAATAATGTCAAACCCCTGCTTTCCTTCACCCACAGGACCTAGTGCCATTTTCACAGGCCAATACCACGGCCGTCCCCGGGCGGGCTTCACCCGGCGGCCATCCCCGGGTGGGCCTCACCCTGCCTGAGCAGGATGAGGTGCACCATGCGCAGGCTCCACGGTGCCCCGGGCCAGCTGACCCCATGATGCTGGAGGGCCAGCCCAGCCCTGGGGGCTGCGGGCCCAAGAAGGAGAGCTGCCTTCTGCCACCCGGTTCCTTCCGCCTCCCCCAGCCCTGCCTCAAGAGCCGGGCACTAATTGCGGCATTTTCCTGTACAACAGAAAGAAAAGAGGAGAAAACACCCACTTATGTTGTCCCAACACAAGATTCTGACATGTTAACGAGTTTATTATATCCTGTTTCCAATCTAAACACAGAACGAGTTCTCTGCAGAGTGGGAAGTCAGCCTCTAACGGTTCTGTGCCCCCGCCTTGAGCTGGGTCTTGCCACCTACAGTCCCCCAGCACTGCTTGGTTTGGGTCACCCATGGGGCCCATTGCTTCCGACTCCTCCTCCCCAAATACCCACCCTGCCTCAAAGGCTCCAGAAGCTCCAGCATCGGACCCAGGCATCCCCCAGCCCTGGGGCTCTGCAGGGGGCTGGGGGCCAGACGCCTCCTGAGTCCCTCTGGCTGTTGAGGTTTCTCTTTTTCTGCTTTCAGGGGGAGGCAGCAGACCCTTTGGGTCCCGAAAATCAATAACCAGGTGCGCACCTGAAATGACCTTTTTGCGTGTGACAATCCCCCCAAGATGATAAACAAGCCCATCCCCTCCCCAAGACATTCTGAAGCCCCTGCTTATCCCCAGTCCTCCCGCCAAATCCCCAAATGTCCATTTTGTGGTGGCCTCCTTGCCCAGGCTGAAGTGCACCAGACACATCCCTGGAATCTTCTGGCATCCCAGGGAGGGGGGGCCCCAGATTGTGGGGCAGGGCAGGAGGACATACCTATTTGTGGAAGGATATAACAGGCTCTGCATGCAGACGTCCTATGGGTTTAACCCCTCCCCTTAATTGCTTAGGTTGTAAGCTGTGAACTGATAACTCAGCAGGTGGCAGGGTCTGGTCCAGTCCCCTCCCACAGAAGCATAGGACCCACCTGTGGAGCCAGGGCCTCTGGTAGCAGACTGACCACTCCAAATTCCCTGGACTCTCCCTGGGTTCCTTCTGCCCTCAGGGAGGAACTGGCCAGTATCTGCTGCAGGAGGGGCCCAGATTCTGGGGCAGGCTATCCCTCCACATCCTCTCCACCCCCATGTCCTACAGATGGGTTGTGTCAGCTGCTGAATAAGAGACAATCCAGCATGACCAGGGAGGGCCTTTCTCAGCTTCTGTGACAATTTCCAAACATGTAGCTCCATGGCTCACATCAAGGAAGGGGATCAGTCATAAAGATATCACTGTGCAGAGATGCAGCACCCCAGCCTCTCTCCCACGTCTCCAGGCCCCTTCAGCACTGCCACGCTGGGGCCAGGCTTCCAGAACTCCCTTCCCACAGGATCCCCAGCCCAGCCACCCCCCCAGGCTGACTCAGAGAGATAAAGGACAGAATCACCCCCTGCCCTGTCCTGGATGCCAGCCACAGGGCCACCCCAGGGTCCGTGCTCAGCAGCCATGGCTTTGGGGCCACCTGTGGCTGCTCCAAGAATAGTCGGCTTCACAGCCCCCATCCTGGGCAGCCCTTTCTCACAGCATCTTCTCAGCAAAGTGACTTTCCACCAGGAGTCTGGAGAGAAGTAATTAATCAGACCCCAGAGGGCCAAGCCTGCAGGTGGGTCACCCACCCAGCCACACAAAGAGCCCCCACTGCCCAAGGCACTCTCTGCTCCACCCTCGCCTAGTAAGGAAGCCCCACTGCTGAGGAGAGAGGCAGCTGCCCTGAAGGGAACAGCAAGGCTCTGCCAGGCAGGGCCAGCTCCTAGGTCGATGCAAAGCCAGCGAGTTTGGCCACAAAGGCCCTCAGTGTGAGGGAGACACAGGAACAGAATGAAGGGGTATCAGGGCCACACTGCCCACACCCGGGGGAAGGTCCCTGTGGGCTGGGGTCTCTTTTTGCCAAAGTGCCTTGAAAGGTCAGGCAGGGCCTCTCCCAGGCCCTTCTTACGGGGATCCTTAGTCCACCTGTGCAGGGTGGTGCCTCGGGCCCTATGTCCATACACCTGCAAATGCACGCACATGCACACACATGCACTCTGCATACAAACATGCACACATGTGCCCCAGCATGTCCTAGCACTTGTGCCCCTGTGCATGTCAAGTCAGCTCTTGAGGTCCCTGAAACCCTCCACTCTGGCTGGCCCTGGCCACACAGCACACAGGCGCATGTGACACCTAGCAGAAGCCATGCAGACACCAGCTCTTTCCTGGTTTGGTCTCCCGCCCTCCCAGAGAAGCTTCTATCATCCCAGCAGGGGCCCGACTAGGATCAGGAGGACAGAGGTGTGACCAGGGAGGCCTCCTCCATGCAGACACACCCAGGGAGCCCCCCTCGGGGCTTCCACTCTCCCAAGGGCCTGGGCAGGGCACAAAGGAGCATGGATTGCCATCAGGACTGCCACTGTCACTGTGACCTTCTGAATGACTCTGAGCCTTTGGGGAATGTCTGGCTCACAGGGATGGAGAAACGGCTGTGTGTGTGTGTGTGTGTGAGCACATGTGTGTACGCAATCTTCCCACACACATACATGCTCACACACGCAGACTTTGGGGGATTCAGAGCACCAAGCCCCACTAACTAGTGTGAGTCTACAGGGGCCCGAGGAGGTACAATCAGACCCCTACCGCCTGTATCCCAAGGGACACGCATGGATGAGCTCCAGCTCCCCAAGAGCTCAGGCACAGGGACCACATGGATATACGGCAGCCCAAGGCAGGTCGAAACCAGCCCTGGACTCAGCGGCCCTGCTGGCCCCACCCTGGGCCTGGCCCCACCCCGCTCTTCAGGCTGGAGGTGGGCCTTCAGGAGGCAAAGGGTCACTTTCTAGTCTGGGCAACTCAACAAATCACTCAGCACAGGGCTAGGAAATGGAGGTGATGGACAGGAGGCCTTTGGGCAGTAGGGAGAGGGTGAGGAACACACTGTGCCTTTCTGGGGCCTCCTGGGACAGCTGGAAGCTGCCAGGGCAGGGGAGGCATCACTCCCACGGTGCCCTCACTGGCCAGCCCTGACTACCCCACACGGACCCTCTGAACCCCTGGTTTCAATCGGCCCCATCCCTGCACGGTCTAATCTGATTTCCTCTCCTAAAGAAGGCAGGGCCACGACCACTGCAGTGTTGGGGCCAGCTCTTGGCCCCTGCTGGCCACATTTGTACTTAAAATGCCCTTTCACCCAGGCCAGCCTGGGGCATCACTCACAGAGACAAGAAACCAGGAACTAATTCTGAGAGGGTGTTAGTGCAAAAAGCCATAGCCAAAAATCTAACAGCAGAAGAGCATACAGGAGGGGGGTCAGTCTCTACAGAGGGGAGTGTACCCACAGAGCAGCCCTAAACCCATCCCTTCCTGTGAGTGCTGGGGCAGCTGTGCCCCCTGTCAGCCCACTCTGGCTCAGGTCTTTGCAGGAAGCTGCCTCCTCCAGCGTTCAGACTCACTTTTTACACACGAGGACAGATGGAAACTGCAGTTTCCCATCTCCACCAGGTGCCAACTCAGGGAGGCAGAAAGGCGGGGCCGGAGCTGTGTCTGGGTCGACCCCTGGGGGTGCCTGGTCCCCAGGGCTGCAACAGAGATGGAGTAGTGACAGCATTTGGGGGGCCACAGTCCTCACCCGTGTTGCCGGCCAGGCCCACAGCCACAGGCTGGAATCGGCCGGGAGAAGGGGTGCTGCACAACTGCCCAGCAAGGGTGTGGTGGGTCAGCCTGCCCAGAGCTCCTGCTCAGACCCGAGCTGATGGGCCACATGTGTCTGCAATCAGACCCTGCAATGGTCCCTTGAGGCAGGTTCTGTCAGCGGGGAGGAAGAGCGGAGCAGAGAGAGGCCACCCCAGCCAGGGAGGGACAGGTTCCCAGACCAGGGCCTGCTGCCTGGGAAAGGTTGGCGCATCCAGGCCTGGCTTCCTTCTTGGGTGTGAAACTCCTGTGGGAAAAGACAGAGAACAGGTGTCCTTTCCAGGTTGCCTCTGCGCCTGCTGGCACTGGTTTGGGTTTGGTTCGTAGAGGGAGCTCGACACGCTGATGGGATGGACACACCCTGACATGCTGGGGTGGTGGCACTGCAGGCCCCCCTCCCTCAGGGTGCCGAGACCTTCACAGCACACGTCCAGCTTCCTACAGGCTTGCAGGAAAGGCCAGCGCCATGGGCAGTGAGTACACAGACCATGGCCCGTCTCCCCTTTGTCCGCCCAGACGCTGTGTACAAGGCCTGGGCTCTCCTGCCTGATGGAATATTGATCCCGAGTCAAAGTCCGGCATGCCATTAGTCCGATCTGCTCTCAAGCCAGCACAATCCCATCATTTGTCACCCTCCCTGTCCTGCTGGGTTCGTTTAGGAGCCGAGCTGTTTTCTTTATCTGCCACCTTCCAAGCCTCCTGCTCGCCATGCCTGACGGGCATTTCTGGGGCCGCCACGCTCTTGCAGCCTCCCCCTCCATCCCCAACGCAGGGACAGGGCAGCTGGGGTTGTCGGGGTCTGAAGGTGCTCTGCCTGCGTCATCCCATGGCAAGCAATACCCCTTCACACACTCCACCCAGCAAACGGATGATCAGGAATGAACAGAGAGGCCCAGAGAGGTGCAGCACCTGCTCTAGCTCACACAGCTTGACAGCCCACACTGCAGCTGAAACCCAAATGGGTCAGACTCCAAAGGCTACCCTGGGAGCCCCCTGGGTGCCAGCAGCCAGAGCTGGAGAGAGGTATGGGGACCTGACCAGAGGTGTATGGGGCCTGGCCAGGCATGGAGAAGGGAGGCACCTGCCCTTAGCCCCACGGTTCAGGGGAGTCCTGCATCTCTGGGTACCCTCCTCCCTCCCAGCCCTGCATGCCTGGGGCCCTGCAGAGCAGACCTGCCCCCAGGGCTGGCCGGGCTTGTCAGGCAGGGCTGGGGGTGGTGCCTGGTTGGTTCCTGGTAAGCCACCTGCACCTGCACCTGCACCTGCCTGGCTGTGTGTGTGTGTGTATATGTGTGTGTGTGTGGTGTGCTCGAGTTCACAAGTGCATGTGTGCGTGCATCTGCGTGTGTGTGTGTATGTGTGTGTAGGGTGAATGCTGCTTTCCTGATACACATCACCATAGCATGATAAATGAACACCCAAATGCGAAGCTACATTTAAATCTTGGCAACTTTGTCCCTGCAACTCCTCCGCATGTTACTAGTGGGTTTAAAAACAAAATCAAACACAACATTGGTAGGCAAAGGGAACCACTCCAGTTTGTCCTTTTGCATCCTGAGCGGGAAGAAATAGGAAATACTCTCAAGGAAAAAATCTAACTCCTTAGACTCCGGAGCCTCTGAGCCCTAAGAAGCCCAAGAGACACAGACACCAGGAACGGCATTTTGGAGATCCCCAGCCTCCACCCCCACCTCCACCTCTAGGCAGGAGCTCCCAGCTGTGGCCCTGCCCCCCAAGGGTAGCTGGCAGTGTCTGAAGACATTTTGGCTCTCACCACCACAGGAGTGCTGCTGGCCCCCAGTGGGGAATGCCGGTGCTCAGCTCCCTATAATGCACAAGACATCCCAGGACAAAAAATTCTTCAGAACAAAGCTTTACTGAATGACACAGCTGAGAATCCCCACTGCAGACACAGGCCCCACCGGCTGGGTCCGCAGCCATCCGCGCCCTTCCCTCCTCACCTGCTTCCTCAAACACTTTTGCTGAGCAGCTTGAGGTTGGCCTGGCTGAGGACTGAGTTACACTCAGGCTTGGACCCAGGTTGTAGGGCCTTGGCCCAGGGTCTGGCACCCTGATCAGGTTGTCACTTCAAGGCCCTGTCCTCACTCCCCTCCTGCCTTTCCTGGACGGTCCCCATCACAGAAGACAGGCCAACCAGAACCCGGAGGAGACTCTGGATTCCCAGATTCTCTCCCGGGGACCTGCCTCCTCCTGTGCAAATGAGTCCTAACAGCCTAGTGACACCTTGGGTCTGCAGGAGCCGTATAGAGCACGTCCCCTATGCCAAGTTTCCCATCCTTGATGGCACCAAAACTGCTAGCCGCCTATGTCTGCTCACAGGTGGGGCTCCAGGTGCTGGGTGACAAGGGCTGGCACTGGCCTGGCTCTGCAAGGCCCTGCCCAGCACAGGGAGCACGTCCCAATGCTTGAAGCCATTTGCTAAGTTCTTGGCATGTGTGACCTCAATTAGTCCCCACAGAAGGCTCGGCTCACTACCTCATCCCATAGGACGGTGACAGGGTCTGCTGGGCCACTCACCCCTCCCCCTCCCTGGTGATTCCAATTAGGGGAGTTGCAGAGCTCAGATGGACTTGCCAATAAAAGTGTAACTTTCCTTGTTAGCTAGCAGAAGCCCTCCGCAGAGAGCAGCTGCCCAGCTGCAGGGGGTGGCTGCGTGCACAGAGGCCCTGCCTCTGGGCATGTGGCTGGGCTGGCGCATGAGTGGACGGCCAACAGTCCTTGGTCCAGGCCCTGTAGACACACCCCATCCACCCTCACCCTTCACGTGGGTCCCACTTGCCTGTTGTAACCTCATGGTAATCAATAGCAAAAATGAATACCCAAGTCAAGAGGCCAGCATGGCCTGTAAAGGCCCTCGGACACCCTAGGAGCAAGCCTGGCATCTATCCTCCAATAGTTACCGGCTCCTCTCTGCACTGGGGGGCTGTGGGGTGCATCTCAGCAACAAGGTGGCATTTGTGACCAAAGGGAAGCCAAACACCAGGTCGGCAGTCTAGTCCCTGAATGTGGACGGCTGCCCAGCCCTGAGTCTGTGACATTTCCTACGAGTGGGAATTTAGAGACAAAGATGGCCCCCCAATCTGTTCCCTGTGCCCTCTGTCCCCAGTGCAAACGCTGAGGTCTTGTTCAATCCTTCTGAGTGGGCCCTGCTTTCCAGTTTTGGTATTCCCTCCTGAACTCACCCAAAAAATAAAGGGGAAGGAAAAATAACTTCTTGAGTTGGTGAGCTGGGATGGGGCAGGAGTTTTATTAAAGTCTTTCCTATTTACTTCCCACCTAGATAAGATCTTAATCACAGTCCCCAAATTATCCGGGCTGACATTTATCAACGCCCGTCACCCCATGCCCACGCCGCCGGGGCCTCGACCTTTCTTCCCGCCTCCCTCTCAATGGAAGTTAATTTCGAGTACATGATTTATCTGGCTGGGGCGCAGCGCAGAGGCGGCCCACCTTTTCAAAGGGCGGGCTGGGGAGTGAATTATAGCGGCGTTGTCCAGTGATTGGGTTCCATGGGGAAGAGAATAGGCGGCCGTGTGTTGCCTGATGTGACGCTGGGCCTTTTCAGCCCCTGAAGAAGAAAAGATTAGGCCTCTGACGGCGGGGCTGACAGGCGAGCCTGGGGCAGCAGACAAAAGGCTGTACCTGAAAGCCGGCCCGCCCCTGCCCCAAGGGGGTGTTAGGGTCCCTGTCCTGCCTCTTTGCATGTGCCTGGACAGCCCCCACCCAGGTTGGCCCCTCTGCCTGCCCTGTCCTCCCCCCCACCTCCTCCTTCTGTCTCTCCTGCCCTCCTCTCCTTCCTCATCCCCATCCTCCCCCTCCTCCTTCCCTCTCTCCCTCCTCCCTGCCCTTTGCCTCTCCCCTCCCCATGGAAATCTGCATGGCCCTCAGGTCCTCGTAAGTGTCTGGCCTGGCTCTTGGCCCTCAGGACAAGAATCCTGCCTGTATATGTGACACCCCCCACAGCACCCCTGGGAGAGGACTTGTCCACCGAGCTGCCCTCCTGGGGCAAGGACATCCAGAGGGCTGTGTAAACCTGCCCCCACCCAGATGGGACAAAGAATAAGCTCCTCCCCTCTGCCTGCATCTCCCCAGACTTGGCACAGGCCGGCTGTGGGTGGGGGCACAGGGCTCCAGCTCCAGCCATTAGGGCCAGGGCAGGCAGCAAACACAGGACCCAACTCTCCGGGAAAGGTCCAGGCCCTGCAAAGCCAGCCTCCCTCCAGCTCTCGTCACACCTGATGGCTCGGGACCCAGTCCCCCTGACTCCCCACTGTGTCCTCTCCTGCCCACTGTTCTGTTCAGACCTGGTCCACCTCTGGCCTCCTGCTCCTTTGACACCCCCGACCCTGGAAGCCTCCAGAGAGGCAAGGACCCAGCAGCTATCCTCGGGGCACTACATGAGGGGAAGGAAATTCACCCCATGCTAATCTTGGTATCCCCCCCAAAGTGATCCATCTCTAGAGACGCTGATTGGTGTGGATTTTTGAGAAGAGGCCTGCTGGCGGTCCAACCACAAGCTCTAAAATATGCTCAACTGAATATCAGGGGACAGGCAGGAGCCCTGGGGCAGGACCATCTCTGCCCACACAGCCCCAGGCCCCCCACCCTCAGGAGGCCACCAGGTGGAGACAGGGGCTTGAGGGGCCGGGCCTGCCTGTCTCTGTGCCCCGCAAACAGCACATGCACATTCCCTGGAAGGAGCCGGGGTGTCCTGGAGCGCCCACTCACAGCTGTGGATGCTCTTGGGGAAGCCAGCATCCTGGAGAGCAGCTCCTTTCAGGAGCTCGTCCGCACAGCACCTTATCCTGGGCCGGCATGTCTCGCTCTCCAAGGCCCCCATGCGACCTCATCAGGACACAAGCTGGACAGGGCACCAGCACCCTGGGGACAACCTCGTACATTAACTCTGGGCAGGACAGAGCACAGGGCCTCTGGCACCATGAAATGCCCTTCAAAGTCTCTGATCCATGGGCCCTGAGGGCTGGCTGGGACACTTCGGAGTTCCAGGGTGGATCCACCCCTGCCCCCCAACAACTGCTCCCCTTGCCCCAGCATCCCTAGCCACATGGGGACCAGGGTGAAGAGAAGGCTCTATGGGGGGTACTGAGTGTCTTTGCTGCTCAAGGACATCTGCAGACTCCGGATCCAGGGCCCTGCGTCCAACAGGGTGCTCACAGCCAGAATCTGCGTGAGCAGCATAGCCTTCACCTGTATCTGGGGGTGTGATGAGCAGATGAGACAGTTCAAGGGAGGTGCCTGGCACTGCACACGCATCATTACCATGCAAATTACTGTTTTCCCTAAATTAAGAGCAAGCGCTGTGGAAAGCAGTCCCAGCGCCCACCCCCCAAGAAATGGAGGAGCCATTCGCTGCATCTGTGTCTGGAAGGGGTGACGCCACCTCCCTGCATACTGGAGCCAACTTCCGCCGCAAGCGAGCTTGCCCAAGAAAGCCTACCAGTCGGGACCACACATATCCATTTGCCACTTGAATGTTTGGTTGGGGGAGAAATTAGACTATGGAGACAATGCTATAACTCCAGGACTCTAGGCTTCTTCTGTTTTGCTCAAACACAGACACATAGTGGGGATTCTCCCCCACCCTCGAAGATGAATTGGTGCGGCTCACTGAAGACAACAGTTTCTTGCCCAGATCAGGAGCCAGGTCCCTCCTGGCCACTCAATTATGCCGTGGCAGAGGGCTCTGGGCTAATGGGCTGTGAGGCTTCACTGGGGCCTCCCAGGAGCACTAAGCATTAGACGGTTATTAAAAGACAGTTGACTTCTGGTATCTCCTGCAGAGAGGAGTCATCTTAGCATCTGCACAGGGAGCCGGGCCAGCCTCTGTCCTGAAGGGGAAGGAAGCCACAACCTGCACCTCTGGGGGCTACGTGGATCTGGCTGCCCCCCAACACGGGGCCCTCCCTTGGCCAAGGATAAAATGGCAGTGACAATAATCACAGAATACAAGTTGGAACGCTCAGCAGTCAGTCCCCGTGGTTCTCAACCTTCCTAATATCTCCTGATGCCGCGACCCTTTAATACAGTTCCTCATGTTTTGGTGACCCCCAACCATAAAATTATTTTTGTTGCTACTTCATAACTGTAATCTTGCTATTATTATGAATCATAATGTAAATATCTGATATGCAGGATGGATTTTCATTGTGACAAAGGGGTTGCGACCCATAGGTTGAGAACCGCTGATAAAGACGCTGGTAGCAGCCCTCCCATCTCAAAATGCAGATGAAATTAGAACGCTTAGCAACAAGACACCCAGAAAAACAGTGACTTCCCTTGCCTTTTTAGGGTTCCACATGGTATACATCCGTTTTTGATGTATGTGTCTTTGTTTTTCAAGATTTTCACAGTCTCCCAACACTCTTTGGAACAAGCATGGTTGGGTGGAGCAGCAGGGGATCGCTGCTGCAGGCTGTCCTGCTCAGAGCGTCCCTGGTCTGGGGGTCAGGAAGAGACCTGGTGTCTGCACTCAGCTCCCAGCCTTGGGGCAGCCTGGCTTTCTCTGCAGAGGCCTGGCCCAGAGCAGTTGCCCTGGAGGTGTCTCTGCTTCTGGACCAGGGTGTGCAGATCGAGGCTGTGCATGTGGCTCTGCCTCCAAGGCCCACTCGGCAGCCCCCTATGCCTTGGTGCCCTCCACCCACTCTCCCAAAGCAGGTGTTAGCACCTGGCACAGTGAAGACTCTATGGATGTGCCTGTTACCAGCATGTGGTGATTTCTCCAATAGTTGTATAAGGCACCAAGCATTGACCAAATGATCAGGGGGAAGAGAAAGAGATCTCGGTGTCTTGTTGCTAAGCATTCTGATTTCATTCTGTCCTCCTCAGGACAGAAATCTGACCCTCACATAAGTGACACTGCAGGTTACTTGATGACATTTCAGATCAAAGAGACCAGTACTGCCGGGTACAGTGGCTCATGCCTGTAATGACCACTTGGGGGGCCCGAGGAGGGTGGATTGTCTGAGTTTCCAAGTTCAAGACCAGCATGAGCCAGAGTGAGACATACTCTAAAAATAGCCGGGCCCTGTGGCAGATGCCTGTAGTCCCAGCTACTTGGGAGGCTAAGGCAAGAGAAATCACTTGAGCCCAAGAGTTTGAGGTTGCTGTGGACTATGATGCCACAGCACTCTCCTAAGAGTGTCAAAGTGAGTCACTGTTTCAAAATAAATAAATAAATAAACCAGAGACCAGTACTCCCACTTTGCAAACCATGTTGGGTCAGCAGCTGTGTACAAGGTGCATAATATAAAACTTAGATCCCTGCCTCACACCATACGTATTCATGATAGAAGGATTAAAGGATTTAATTATGGAAAGTAAAATGTCAGGAAAGAGTTAGAGGAGAATTTAACCTGGAAATAGGAAGGATTTATTTTAAAAAACACAAAAGCACTAGGGACAAAAGACAAGACTGCTCCCCACTACACAAACTCCAAACATGAGCCTCCAAACTCTGTGTGCCGTGGACATGTCTCCCAGGTTATAAAAGTGGGATGACAAGAGCCCGCCACTCACAGGTTTGTCTGGAACAAGGAAAGCATTTGGCACAGGCTGGTGTGAAGCAGGGAGCCCTGAGCCCAGTGACAGTTGTGGTGCCAGGGCCACTGTGGCTGTCCCCTGACAGCCCAGTCCCCTTTCCCAGGCAGGAGCCACTCTGCACTTAGCTTAGGCCCTCCCAGGAAAGCCCACACCCAGCTGGACACACAGCCACCAAGGGCTAGAGCTTGGCCAGTGGCCAGTTGGGCAAGGCAAAGCCTGGGCAAAGAGAAGAGAGGCCTGGGCCCAGGGCTGGCACCTTGGGGAGGTGGCTGGGGCTCGGCCAGCAGGGTTCCCAGGATCATGTGTGTCCCTGACAACAGAGGGTGGTTTGGAGGTGTCAGTCCAACAGGGAGCACAATAGGGGATGGAAATCCACCCAAGACACTCTCCGTAATTATTGTGATACCTTAATAGGGTTTACCCCAAACACCAGCCCGTTGGGGAAATGGGCTGAGACAAGAGGAGTTAACCAGAAGGTATTCTAGATGAGGCTGCTGGTAAGAAGATCTGCAGGCTCCCTGTCGAGCATTAAATGATATATACTTAAAGGATCGTTCTATTTACATTAGAATTAGTTGTGCAGACTGACACCAAGGAACTGCTGGCTTCCAAATCTCAAGCCCTGGAAATCCCTCCCTAAGCCTCACACACTAAACCACCTGGGCACAAAATCAATGGCTCCCCCCAGCCCCAGCCAGCCTCAGGGCAGCCTGCTCCCAGCCCTGATGTTCTGGCTAGAGGCAAAGCCGTGTGCAATCCACCAGATTGGCCCAAGAGCAGGGGGTGGGGGGAACAGGAAGGGGTGAGGCTTGAGGTGAGCAGCTTTGCTCTTGGCTCCTGACCTACAACTGCCCTCCCCATGGCACTGAGAAATGGTGGTCCTACCCAGGCCAGAGCAGCAGCACTGAAGCTCCTGGCCCCAGGGACTGGGGCAGGTCCTAGGAACACTAGCCCCTCCCAGTCCGGACAGCTGAGCTGTCATGGGGCCACACCTGCCTGCTGAAAGACAGTACCAGTCTGAACCAAGGCCAATCCCACTGCACCTGTGGGCCTTGCCTCCCTGACATCTGTGGGAGCCCCAAGGCAGCCTAGCCACCATCTGTTCCTTCCCAGTGGCTCTGGCCAAATGGCCACCCTTGGCCCAGATGTTCAGACAGAACCTAAGGGTACCTGTCCTTTTCCAGACTCTACATTCAATCTGCCAGCAATTCCTGCCAGCTCCCCCTCCCAAAGGTGCCCGCATCCTACCCTCCAACATCTCCCAACCACCACCTGTCCAGCCTTTACCATGTGCTGGTCTAGGACCCTGGTGGGAGGCTCTGCCCAGCACTCCTGAGTCTGCTCCTTGCCCTGAAGCTCAGGGAGTAGGAGGTGTTCACACAAGACCTTGCTCACATGGCCCCTCGCTGAAAGCCCTTATGGGGCTTCCTGTACCTTTGCACAAAGCCCATCTGCCCCCTGCCAGCACAGGAACCTTCCATCCAACCAGGCCAGCATCAGGGCAGCCTTGGAGGTGCCAAGCTCTCCTGCTCCTTGCCTGCAGGCTGCCTGCCTCCCCCCATATCCCAGCCTGTGTCCCACCTTCTGGAGCTGCTCCCCACACAGCCCCATCACCTTCCAGCAGACACGCAGCTGCAGACCTGGCTGCCTGCCTGCTGGTGGCTGCTCTCATGGAGGGACGAGCTCCCCCAGGGGTTGCTCACCTGCAGCCCCCACGCCCACCTCGAAGGACCCTATGGACGCATGTGGAGCAGGGTGCTGGGCTGGGCACAGGTGGGATTCCTACACCCAGGAGTCACATTTAGGAAGCTAGCCAGAGCCCCTCCTGGAGCTGGGGGCCGGCCATGTCTGGTGGACATACCCCTGCCCCCACCCCACTAGGCCAGTGGACCCTGAGGTGCTAAGGCCGGTCTGGGCGGTGAGGGGTCTGGGGTCTCGTGTATCCCATGTGGCCATTGGCACGGGCCTGGCTGCCCCACACCTCATCAGCTTCCTGTCCTGCGTGGGGTGGGGGCCGGGGGTGGCTGCAAACAGAAGTGTCCTCTGGCCCGTTCTCAGAAGCGGCTAATTAGCATGCTGTTTGTGGGCCGAGTCAGGAATGTAATTACTGGAGGAGGCAGAGCCTGCTGGAGGAATGCATTTTGAAGGTTACCATAGGGATCCATGCTGGCCTATTCATCCCTCGCAATACTAATCACAGTCATAAGGAAGGGATTGGGGACAGGCTGTAGGTTAACATCTGATGAGATGCCCATGAACAAAGCCCCCGGCACTCTCTCCTTAACCCTTTGGGGTTCAGACCAGTGACCGTCAGAGGGGCCCACTCCCGCCAGGCAGGTCCAAGTACCAGGTGCTTCCCTGCACTTCTGGAAGAGTCCACTGAATGGCTGCGGGCTGGGACAGGGCCTGGATCTTCTGACATGTCTTAGACAGACAGAGAGATCAGAAGAGGTGGTGGCTAAGGCCAGAGGTGAGCGGTTAGGCCTCTGTTCTGGGACAAGCATCTGGAGGAAAAAGCCTCTGTGGCAGATAGAACAGGCCTGCCCGGCTGGTTCCTGGGGACCGGGGTGGGCAGGATGCTGGCAGCTCCTGGAGAAAGCCCCCAGGACGCCAGGCCAAGCAGCAGAAGACCCCACCCCTGAGCATAGAGTCTGTGGCCACCTTCCTGGCAGCACTGGCTTACCCAGGCAGGGGCTGCCCGTCCTGCCCAGCCTCTCCTGATCCAACGCATCTGATGACACCTGTTCTAGAACAGTTCATCCTATCCCACACCCACCACCAGCTGATGGACTCACCTGCGAGGGGCCTGCCCCCCGCCTCGTGGTGGGTGTCCATCTCTCAGCCGTGTGTTCAGTGAGCAGCTACTGACTACCCACTGGGCACGGGTGCTGTCAGGAGCTGGGAGGAACAGGGAAGCCCTCCCTGCCCTTCAGGGGTCATGGTCTGCAGATGGGGGTGGCCACAGCCTACAAGTACACAGCCAGGAACAGAGTGGCATGGGGGGAGCCTGGGGCTCTGAGGAAGGCTTCATTGGAGTGCATAAGCCAGAAGTGAGATAGGAAGGGAAGGAGGCTGAGCCAGAATCAGCCACGGAAAGAGGTCTGGGGCAAGACCGTGGGATCCTATTGCCAGAAGTGCGCGGGGGCCATAGGACCAGCTCCGTGGGACTTTGGCAGCCCCAGCTGGGCCCTTCTCCTTTTCCTGGGGCACACTATTTCTTCATCCCTGACCCTGGCCTGGCCGAGGGCTTCCTAGGGGCCAGCTGGGGTTTTTGCCTCCTGGACAATCTGGCCAACACCTGTGGGTGGCTCCAGCTGGCAATGCACCCTATACCCTCCAGAGCCGTCCATTCTGGACAACCCTCTGGTCAGCTTCAGCATGCTGGCACTCCCAGAACAGCAAGGCCCCCTCCTTCCAGACCCTTCCAGCTAGGACAGGAGCCTTGCCTTCCCTGTCAGGGCCACCTCCTGGGTGACCACCATGAGGCTTCTTAGCTGAAGCTCTGGAAAGATGGCAAGGGGGCGAGTATGTACTAGGCCCCAGCCTCACCATTCTCAACAGACCTCAGGGGACCCTGTCGCTGTGGGAATCCACCATTCAGTGGTGGCTTGAGGAGCTGCGTTATCAACACGCCTTTACCGGCCAAGGAGCAGAGACTTCAGGAAGGCAATTTGTTTGTGAATTTTGCCCTTTGTTATGGAAAACTGTTGGGTTTTTAAAAATTGTAAAGGTTTGAACTGTTAACTCCCAGGGTAGTCCCACCCTGCGGATGGGGAAGTTTGTGGATGTGTTTATTTCTTTATTTTAAAAACACACACTAACACGCACACACATAGAATGGATGTTAAGTAGCCGTATGCAAATTTCCTGGGGCCTGTTGATTTTGTTCTCTTGAAATCTTATTGAAAAGGCTCAACCCCACAAAAATGGGAAAAATTGAGCACTGCACAGCAGCCCTGATTTCCATGGACGCCTCTCAGGTTCAAGGCCTCTCTTTTAAGCTCATTTGGCCTTTCTAAAAGGCACATTTGTGCTAAGTGCAGAATCCTTGCCCCCTCCTGCCCTGCACATCTGCTCCTGGGGCCGCCTAGAGGCCCTGAATGCCTCTGGGATCTGTGTTCAGGAGACCCCGCTTGGGCCCAGGGCTCTCGGAAACTGCAGTGCACTCGCTGGGAGTGTTTGATTGTCATGATCGTGATGCTCTGATGGCCAAAGTGACATGTGGCCGCAAGTCAACGCCGCATTGTGGAGAGGGGCATTGTCCCGGGTGCACTGTGTCCCCTTGAACCCTATGTCGAAGTCCTAACCCCAGTACTTGAGAAAGAGACTGTATTCAAAGAAAAGCTCTTTAAAGAGGTGATGAGGTTAACACAAGATCATTGGGACTAGTGTCGGAGATGGGGGCACAGACACGCACAGAGGGATGACCACATAAAGACACAGGGAGCAGACTGCCTGGAGACGCCCGTCCCTCAGAGCCTCAGAAGGAATCAGTGCTGTGGACGTCAGCCTCCAGGACTGTGAGACAACAAACTCTTGCGGCTCCAGCCGCCCCAACTGTGGCCTGCGGCACCTTCTGTGGCCACCGGACCAGACAAATGCAGGCAGGCTGGTGAAAAGGATGGAGTCACTCATCTTTGCCGCCACTGTCCCTGCCTCCACCTCACAACCAGTAGGATTAGGGGATGAACCTGACTTCAACTCATTACCGCTGTGCAAACAGGGCAGATGTCTTCCCGCTTTCAGCAGAGGAAGAAAGTGAAGCCTTCGAAAGTGACTCACGCCTGGGTCACTGTTACTTCACCTTGATGTCAGGCTATTGCTGCAGTCCAGAATAGCTGGGGCCACCCCGCCTGGGCATCCCTCTGGAGAAGGAAGAAGGTGGGGGGCTCAGAGTTGCCCAAGGGGTAGGAAGCTGAGCATTCTAGCCCATCCAGGTCCTTTTGCAGGGCCCAGGGACTGTGGTTTGTGACAAGCTGTCTGGTGACAGGTAGGAGTCTCCTTATTCAAGCAACAGTTTGGGTCCTTTGGAAGAGACCGGAGGTGATTGCAAAGCCAGAAACATCTGCAAGAGCCCAGGGCCTACGAAAGCCCACTCATTGGGGAAACTCCACACACAGCACAGAAAACCCCGATTAGCACTTCCCCAAATGTCCAAAGACCAACACACAAGGCATTTTGAATCCAACAGTCCAGTCTGAGGCAGAGGGATGAAGCAGCCTGCGTGAAGTCAAGGCTGGAGGTGGGGCTCCTTCCATGGGGTCTTGGGGGCTCCTAGCTGAAACTTTCAGCTCAAATCCCACTGTAGGACCTTGACCAACTGGTGATGGAGGTGTCTTCCCATGATGGCCTTCATTTCATGACTCCTGCCTGGGAGAGTGCGCTGTGTGCTCTGGCCTGAGCCCAGAGTGGGGCATAGCCCTGAGGTGGCCTGGGGCTCACAACCCCTCCTCCAGGCTCCCTGGACTTCGGCTTCTCTGTAATACGGCATTCCTGGGAGGCTGCGTGAGTCACAGCCAGGGCCAGGGGACCTCCCCAACTCTACTTCATCTATACATAAATCAGAGTTCCCCACGAGGTTTGGGTTATAAAGGAGTCCTGTTTCTAAAAATGATGAAAACCACACCTGAAACTCCTTCCTTTGAATGCGGTGGGTAAGGGACAGTGTTCGGCAAGGGTGGAAGTGTGCTTCTCAAATTGCCCCCAGCCAGCAGGACTGTGCCCAGCCCAGGGCTCCACCACTGAGGGGTGGAATAGGAGGGGACAGGATGGGTAGCTTTCCCCTCTTGCCCTAACACTGATGCCACTGTGCATGGGAGGCTCCAGGTCACACATGGTCACCTGAACTGGCATTCTGTCTCAGCCTTAAGCTGTCCCAAGGACTTTTGCTGCTCCTTCCCAGCTACTGGTGCACCCTCTGGCCCTGTCAAGTTCTGTCCCCTCTCTGGGCCCCTCCCTTGGGGGGCTTCTGGCTTGGCCTACAGTAGAGTCCTCCAGGGTCCCCAGCTCCACGCCCAGCATTCCATGCAACAGAGGGCCGACGCTCAGGTAGGGCTGTTTCCCTTGCCAGGATCCTTGTGGCCTCTCCAGGCCCAGCGTCCCTTTCCTGATGGCTGCCACTGTCCCAGCCTGTTCGGAAGGTGCCCAGGACGTCCGCTGGGGCATGTGGTGTGGCCGCCCATTCAGCACAGATAAGCCCCTTTAGAAAACGAGGGGGAATTTAATTCAGCGCCTGAGTGACAGCACGAAGATTTATCCCCTGGCCAGACAATACAGCCCTGGGGCTTTAATCTGACACAGACAATACAGCCTCTCGGCCGCATCTCGGGCTGTTCCCACGATGGCTGGTGATTAGCGGGTGCGCTGGATGGGAGCCACTATCTCTCGGGAAGAGTGCTCGTCCGCGGGCGGGAGGAGGGCAGGAGAGAAAGTGGAGCACATCTTGGCACAGCCTCTGTTCACCCGAGGGGCGCTGGGAGAAGGCCCCGCCCACGGCCGCAGCAGGGCCAGCCAGGCCAAGGTGGGGACAGAAACCTGAGAACAAGGCAGTGTCCACTCCCCGACGGCCTCAGTCCTCAGCTAGACACCTGCCCTGGGCCCGTGCTCCACTCCAGGCCCTGGCCACTATGCCACCAACCAGCCACATGGCCAAGTGACACAGGTCCCCTGGGAGCCAGCACCCCCCTACCAGCCACACTCGGCTCTACCTCCCAGAGGTTCCAACAGTCGCCAGGGAATACTTGCCGCATTCCTCCTCCAGGCCCCAGTCACAGCGGACAGTGGGGGGCTGCAGGTCAGACTAAGAGCAGGTGCCTTTCCTGTCCCTGGTTCACGAGGGTCTACACTCTGAGCCCAGGGATGCCCCCTGGACCCCTGGCAAGGCCTGGGCCTGCTCCCCTTGGACCCCAGGCCCCAGCTGGCATGGCTTCAGGCTTCAGAACCTCAGGTTTTCTAGGGTGACTGGGCTTATCCCATCCCTCAGCCTCTCCTGCACCAGGCTCCAAGGGAATATCCCTGGGCCCTTGACCACCCACCTGTACCCCAGTCCACATGACAAGCAGCATGGCAGTGCTCCCATGCCCTGTCAACCCGTGTTCCTGAAAGTGCATTGTCCACCTCCCAGAACACCGCCCATGTTGGGCACCCAGCAGGGGACTTGCACTGGTGACTAAAACAGCCAAAGTGGTGCAGTGATGAAGCGCTCCTCCCTGGGGGCATGGCGAGGCACAGCCTTGTCCCTGGTGTAACTTCAGCTCCCTAGCCCCTGTCCAGGGCTTGGCCCTGGGCCCTGTGTGTTCCTTTTGAGGGCAAGTTCAAGTTCAAAAAACTAGACACCCACACTTGGACGCACAGACACCCCATGCTGGTGGGGCCCCAGCACCAAGCAAGCAGGACCAGGGCCTGCGACACCAGTGATGGTCCCAGCCCGTCAGGCTGGATACTGGTGTAACTAAAGCTAATGCCTCATGCACAGACGCGGTCGGGTCCCTGGGGGTGGGCATCACAGTCTGCATCTCATGAGAGTCAACAGAAGTTTGGGGCCCTCTTGGGGCTCCACAACGGGCAGTGGTGGGCCAGGGACGTGGATGGGTGGGTGGGACGCGGGTCATAGGCTGAGAGCTGAGAGAGCTGCCTCCCACCGGGGCTCACCACCCAGGGGCACAGACAGACCCCAGGAGTCCCACTCTGGATCCTCAGCCCAGGCGGCCTCTTGACTCCTAGGGCAGCTTGCAACACATGTCCCCCACACCCCTGCAGTTCTCCATACTCTGCTGGGCATCACGAGGAACAGCAGCCTGAGCCTCCACACTCTGTCAGGTGGTGGGCTCCTTCCCTCCCCTCCTTGGAGAGCTCCTGCAGTCACCTAACAAGTGTTTTCTGAGCACCATGTGCCAGGTCCAGGTGGGGAGTTGGCCGTGTCACGACGGATGCAGCCCAGCCCTCCAGGATGACACCACTAGCAGGAGTAGAGATGTGGAGGGACAGCTCATACACTGCCCAATGCCGCCATCGGCAGCAGGAGTGGGGGACCAGGAGCACGAGGCAGCCGGCCTCCGCCTTCCCCGTGGGGAGATCACTCTTGGCCCTTCCACGACCTCATTTCGATCCTATCCCAGGGTGGGGTGAGAAGGGGCTTCAGAAGGACAGAGAAGGCCTCGCTCCTCTGGATTAGCAGAGCCTCCCACAGACCTCAGAAGTGGTTGTGTCCCCTCAAGAAATGGGTACATGTTACAAGGGAGGGCTCCAGCACCCTGGCACCCACTCTGGACGGCCAGCAGCCCTGAGCCACCATCCAAGGATGGCCCGTGTGAGGAAGGCAAGAACAGGACTGTGTATACCAAATGAGGTGACCAATGCCCAGGGGAAGGCACAGCTCCCCACCACCGCCTGGCTCCTCCCCTGAGCTAGGGAGTTGAAGAATCTCCCCCTCATCTGCCAGAAGGGACTCTGGGGCCAGTCAGGCTGAGGTCAGGTGGGAGGACAAGTGGGCCCCAACTCAGGCACAACCAGCGTTTCTGGTGGTGGTAAGTGGTGAACCCCGTCACCAGCTTGTGTCTCCATAGTCCCAGGTGGGTAGTGAGGGTGACCCATGAGGTGATGCCGCAGAGCCGAGGAGCTCAGCCCAGAAGCCCACAAAAAAAACCCATGCTGGGGAGAGGCTGGGGGTCAGGACACTGCCCAGGAGGAGCAGTCTCCTGACTCAGGCCCCTACCCCTCAGTTTTAGGGAACCAAATCCAGCCCAGTGATTCTGGAGTGAGTACATGGACCCCTTGGCAGGCTCAGGGCTGCTCCCACCAGCAGAGGTAGGTTTGACTCAGCACACAGCTGCCCCCAACGTAATCACATGTGGCCTGGAAGCCCCTGTACAAACTAGGAAAATCCCCAGCCCACAGGGCAGGTGGGGAGAAAGGCCACCAAAATTTCTAAACCTACCAGATAAGCACAGTCAGCCCCCTGCCCAGCTGCAGGCAGGAGCTCTACCTGAGTCACAGGGATGGGGACCGGTCATCCCTGCAGCCCCTCATACCAGGGTGGGATTTCATTGTACCTGCTTCCTACCCTGAGGGGCAGCCTACCCCGCCCTGGGTTCTCCCTACAGGGGCATAGCAGGAGAGGCTGCCGGCCCCACTGACACCTGGTCCCAGGAGGTGCCTTCTCAGCCCTCAGGGAGGTCCTGTGGCTGTCATCACCCCAGCACAGCCCTCAGCACAGGAGCAGCTGGCTCAGAGGCCAGGACCCCAGAGAGACCACCAGGCAGGGTCTGCAGGCTGGAGGTGGGTGGTGGGTGGGTAGGAGGTCGGGGTGTCGGGGAGGCTGCATGTGCTGAGCCGGAACTAGGCCCTGACCAGGATCTACCAACATGACCTAGTAGGAGACACCAGGTCAGGACACAGTGCTGGTGCCTTGCCGCAATTCCTGCTCACCTACAGCCCCAGGCATGTGATGTGCCACTAGGCCCTCAGCAGGACACAGTCACACCCCTTTTTAGATAAGGAAGTAAACTCAGAGAGCTCAGGACACTTGCCAGAGGTCACACAGCTGACCGAGGGCCTGTCAGAATCCACAGCTGTCCCAACACACCCAAATCTCAGCCTCCACTGCTCACAGAGAGACCCCAGCTCTGCCCGAGACCTTGCCCATGACCTCGGTGGCTTGGGAACCTCTACATGGGATCCCCTGTCCAGAAAATGGGTGGTGTTTTTGATGCCAGCTCCCCACTAACCCTCCCCGAGGGATGCATGCCCCACGTGGCCAGTGGCGGGTGGTTCTAAGAGGGAGCTTCTGGGGAGAGAGAGCTCAGAGGAAGAGGAGATCCCATAGGAAAGTCTGGGAAAAGGGGTCTGGGAGAGAAGAGGGTGGGAGCCTGGCCTTGACAAGGTCTCTAAATGGAGCCTCAAGAATCTGCAGGTGTCTCCACCAGCTGTGGTTCCTGGAAAAAATGGCAGCTTCTCCTGGAGCGATGGGCAGGTAAACTGGGGCACCCGTCCAGCCACTCTGGGGATAGGTCACAAGGACTGAGCATACCCACCCTGCTCCACTCTTTCTGCTAGAGGCAGCCCACTCACCATCCATCTCTGCTCCAGAAGATTCCGAGGGTGCTCCAGCCCTGGGACCAGTCCGCCTTTCTCCCTGCCACCCAGGGGAAGGAAAGACCATCCTGGATTTCCAGTCCCCTCCGATGCTCTCAACAGGAAGGCAGTGATGGGGACTGGGGGCGTCCCCAGGCTTAGCAGGGAAGAGGAAGAGGCTGGCCCCAGAGGGGAAGCTAGGGGCCTGCGTGCCGCTCTAGCCTCAGACTGGGGTGTGGGCTCCACTGACTGACCCTCCTGCACACTCCACCACCTGATGACCTCATTCCCTCCCAAGGCGGGTCCCAACTCTCCTGCTAGGGAGCTCAGAAAAGGGAAGGCAGGTAGATGGGGACCTGCATGGTGGGAGATGTGAGACAGGGGATGGGAACTGGGCGGAGGGAGTAAAAGGGGGCCTGAGGAGACAGGTGAGCAGCAGGTTGAGAGAGAGGCAGGAAGCTGCTAGGTGGCTTCAGGGGCTTCCTGGGGTCTAGGACAGTCTAAGCCTGGGTCCACCCCACAGCCCAAGAAGACAGGCTCCAGGGTGCAGGGCAAAGGCCACCCCAGCCCAGGAAAGTGGGATGGTGGGGAGAGGAGGGGGGGAACATGACCTCCCCCTCCCCTGGGCCCATTCCAGGTTTACTGCAGACTGAGGGGTCAGGCACTGTAAGTCCACACCCCAGGGCACCCTGAGGGACAGATGTATCCTGCAAATGCTGCAGACCCCAGGTCATTCCCCCCTGGCCCTCTGTCCAGCTCTTGCCCTCCAAGCCTTGGTTGGAGCATGCATGGGACTCACAGGGCCATCCGGTCAACCCTGGACCTGGGGAGCCCAGAAGCCAGGCCTAGCCCCTGCCAGGCACACACCCTGCCTCCCTCTCATCCGGACCCCCACAGGCCCAGTTGCAGCATCCTCAGGCAGGTACCCCATCTGCCCCATTCCTGACCCTGGGACCACCAGCCCCTGCCACCTGGGAAGGGGAAACACGACTATCCTGCTGAGTCCTCATCTGTACAGTCACCACCCCCAGACTGCTGCAAATACCCCCAAGTTCTTCACTCCACCCAGCTGAAGGGCTCCTGCATGAGACTCGGCCAGCAGGAAGGGTACTGGCATGGTATGAACTTGGTGATTAACAGGCTGGCCCAGCCTATCTTCTATGCACCAAGTGAGGGAAGGGCCTTCCTGTCACGGTTGGACAGGTAGGGCCATGGAGAACCCTGGCCAGCACCTGGCCAACACTCAATCAGGACGAGCTATGGGACCTGAGACCAGCATGTCGTTTCCCTCCACAGCCCCTCCTGCTGAGGAGTGGACAAGGGTGGCAGCCATTGTGCACAGGGCTGGGGAGAGGCCTGAATGGGCAGAGGGGTCCCAGCACCCCTAGCCCCCATCTCATCAGGCCTGGGTCATGAGCAACAGGCCTGCGGCTCCATCCATGTGGAGGAAGACCAGGAGGGGGCCCTGCCAGCTCCCCAGCAGACCTCTAGGACATGAGCAGGATCCTCCCTCCAGCTGGGGGCCTGCCCTGGAGTCCCACAGTGACCGGAGTGGTGACAAGCCCCGGCCTTCCAGCTGCAGAGTCCTGGGAAGCGGGGAAGCCACTGCTCGGTCACTTGTCTAAGCAGGGAAGGCACAGCTGCCCCACATTCCTTGGTAGGACAGAGCTCAGAGGACAGCCCGCGCTTTCCACAGAATGAGTCTGTTCACCCCAGTAAGGGAAATGCTCTCAGTCACCAGTGTGAAAGTCACCTCTTTGTCAGAGCCATCAGGGCCCAGTGCAGGGGAAAGCTGAGCTCCGCAGGGGGCTCTGCCAAACTGCCCTTTGACCAGCCCTGATTCTGAGGCCAGGTGCCTAGGCCTCTGATCTGGCCACGGCAGGCCTGAGATGACCTGGGAGACCATCTCTCTGTAGGGTGACATGGCTGTACTTCAACTCTAGTCTGAGAACTCTGTGGCCACAGTGAGGCTACAGATGGGGGGGGGTGTCACAATTCCTGCTGCCCGGGTGTCCCCACGTCACCGCCTGCCAGGGCTCCAGGGCCTTGGGGCTGATGCACTAAGAGCCCCCTTCCCTCCCCAGCTCTGCTCTGCCTGGCGCCCGGCCCCCTCCCTGCCCGCTCAGGTGTTCTTTTCTGGGTCACCAGCAGCCACAGACCACACTGGCTGCAGCCACCACTTTCCCCGACCGGTCAGTGGCCAGTCACCACTTCTGCATGGCACTTCCTAAAACACGGTGGCCTGACCGCAGAATCGCAGAAGTCCACACACCAGTGGCAACTTTCTCAGAGCTCAGGGAAAGTTGCCAGAAACTTCTTCCCTGTGTCCCCTGCTCTCTGCCTGGGCATGTGGAGGGTACACAGGCCTGACCCCACAAACCCCTCACATGTTCCCGATCCCTGCTGTCCATGCTCTGGCCACAGGGTCTCTCCCTCTCCTACGACCCACACCTCACCACATCCACCACTGGGACTCAAGCAAGCCCACAACCTGGCGGAGCCAATGGCCACTGTGATCTAGTGCCCGACGACCTAACAAGCAGGGGGACACTGGGGTCCCAGTGTGCATGGAGGCAGAGAAGACACGATCTGACACCCCTTTATTCAGGAGCCCCCAAAATCTGAAGAAACATTTATGGATCAATTCAGAAGAGACTCACATCCATGCCCTAGTCTGACCCCTGCACAGCTGGCCACATGGAAACCGAGACAAGCTGTGGGCATCTGTCCTGGGCTCTCGAACATCCCAACACTACCCAGTGCCTGGGCTCAGCCCCTGACCTTGCACTAGCCTGGGCCCTTCAAGAGATCTGGATGAGGACACTTGGCTCAGCTCAGGCCCTTTGAGAGATCTGAGTGGGTGGGACATGCCGGCCATGTCACAAGAAGCACGCCAGCAAGTGTGGTCAGCCAAGACAACTCTGTGTTTCTTGGCTATGAGGGAGCTGGACAGTGATGTCAGAGGTGGGAAACCACCATGGGTCCATGTCCTCCAACAAGACCCCTTGGCCAGAGGGTCAGGGACGGCTGCTCTCATTATCACCCACTCTAAGCATCAGAGTGCCATGCAGCTGGGGGTCTTTCCATATTCCCTGTGGTTTAGTTCTGCCTTGAGACCACATGGTCCCCTTGAGATCAGTGGTGACAGCACCTGCCCCCTCCCCAGCTCAGGGCCCCAGACTTGGATCCCGCTTTGGAAGCATCCATGGCTCAGAGCCCAGACAGGGACTGCCCAGCCAGAGGGAAGAGGTTCCCAGCTGCCCAGGGAGCATCCAGCATGGGACTCTGGAACCATCATCAGAGCCCCAAGGGGAGGGCCCAGCCATCCTGATGGGTGTTCAGCTTACATTCCCAATTCTCTTTACCATGGAAATTAAGAGAAAGCTCCTGGACAAAGGCTCCCCGCATACCCACTGCATGATGCCCAGAATGGCCCCCAGACCCACACTAGCCATGGACCTAGAGTCCTGGTAGCACAGTCCTGCCCTGGGGCACATGCAGATGTAAAGGAGATGGTTTTAAGTGGGTGTGTGGGGCAGGATGAGCCTGTTTGCCCCTGGTGGGGCTCTCTTCCAGAGTCACACACCTTGGCTCACCATCTGGGGCCCTGAACACAGTCACAGCACTCGGAGCCCTGTGCCTCCCACCATGAGCAGCCCGCATGGTCAGCCCTTGTCTGTGCCCAGCTCGGTCTCATTTTTTATTTGTGTCAGGACTTGTGTCCCGTCCTTAGGAGGGCTTTCTGGGCCACTGACTGAAGTGACTCTCCCAAACCCAGCACTACTTACTGCCCTACTGATCTTCAGTTTCCATAATCTGAGTCTCACCTGGCTTGTCACCCTGCTGGGGGGAGAGGGGTAGGCACTCTAAGGAGGACAGGCCCTTCCTCTCCAGCCCCGATCACAGCTGGGACCCCATGGCCCACATAGCAGTGATGCCTAGTGGCCATTCCGTGAGTCCACAGACCATAGGTGGCTCAGCCCTGAGCTCCCTCCACAGTTGTCTGCGGTGGAGACAACTGTCCATACTACCTGTCTATAGTGGAGATAACTCTGCCCACCCCACAAGACTGCAGCAGGAAAAGCTCTGCCCATCCCACACGTCTGCAGCAAGAATAACTGCCTGTCCCACCTGTCTACAGCAGGAATAACCCTGCTTGTCCCACCTATCTACAGCAGGGATAACTCTGCCTGTCCAACATGTCTCTAGTGGGAACAACTCCATCCATCTCACATGACTATAGCAGGAACAACTCCACCCATCCCACCGTCTACAGTGGGACAACTCTGCTTGTCCCCCACGTCCGTGGCAGGGATGAGAGATCCCTCTTTCTGGGGCTGTGGAATGTCTGAGGCTCCTGGACTTGGTCAGTGCTCAGTGAGGCCAGCTGCAGCCATGCCTGAAGCTTCCCCTTACTTAGTAGGTTGGATATGCCTTCATGGCTACCTGGTCTCCAGCTCTACTGCCCTGAGCCTGGAGAGGGTTAGCAGGGGACCAGGGCTGGCAGGGAGAGAAGCTGGAATGAGGCATGGACTTGGCTCAATTCAGGCCCCTCTCACAAACCCCCACATGGGTCTGAGGCTTTCTGGAAAGTCCAACATCGCCAGCCCTAGAAGGTACCAGGAAGACAAACTCGGGAGATGAAGCTAGCGTGTCCCTAAGCATAATCAGGGCTGGTAGCGTGTGTGGGCAACCTCCACTCCCAACCACCCCAGCCGCAGCTCAGCTCTCTCATCTACACGTCGGGTCTTCAGGAGCCCACTTGGCTCCACAGTGCCATGTGACCGGCCAGGAGCGTCCAACTGACACCTTCATGTGGTTCAAGCTGCTCAGGGCATCTGGGTATGTAGAGGAAAGGACCGTCCTGCAGGGGAGCTTGGGGCTGCAGAGCCTCTGGGGCAGACTCAGGGAGAGAAGAGCCTTCCTGTGCAAGGCGGGAACCAACGCTCTGCAAATTCCTGCTCCATGGAGCCCTTGAAGATGAAGAAGAAGCTGCCTGAATCCAGTATGGACGTCTGTCCTAAGGCACCCCACTCTGGAAACCTCAGAGCTGAGGGCTTTGTGGCAGGAGGCCCAAGAGGTGACCCCCTTCTTGTTCCCAGCTCACCACTTGCCACATGCAAGGACTCCCCAGTCCTGTGAGCCGCTGAGGCAGTTCCTCGAGGCCCTGCTTTAAAGTGCAAATGGAGCTTGGTGCCTGAGGGTGCACCAGCTGCTGCTTCCAAAACCTGCATCAGATGCTGTCTGCATGTCAGGGACAGTGTCCAGCAGAGGGCCTTGCTAGCTCTCGATCTGAGTTCAGGAGGTGATGGGCCAGAGTTCATAGTTGGAGAGGCTTCGGGGCTCTCATGGGGGCTGTAGGTGGCATCAGTGGGGAGCAGTCAGGCCTCACAGCAATCGGGCCATGCAGCCACACCCGGGGTCTTGGAAGGCCACCCTGTGGCACAGCTCAGGGATGAGAGTTGTGGAGCAGCCCTTAGGGTGAGCCCCTGGTCTGACTCTCGGAGGGGAACTCACAGCTAGAGGGCACAGAAGGAAGATGACCCTTCCATTCCACCTGGCTAAAAATGGCCACTGGGTTCCTGGGGGTTTCCATAATTTGTGGGCTTCCCCAGAGGGGAAGGTGCTGCTGTGTGGACAGGTTCAGAGGAGCTCCACAAAGCCTCATGGAAGGGCAGAGCCTGAGCTCCCACCTGGCCCACGTGGGCACCTGGCCCAGAGCCTGAGGCTCCCAACTGGACCCCACCTGAATCGGGCAGCAGCTCTGGGAGTGTCAGGCCGAGACTGAGGCCCCAGCACTCCGGGATGCAGGCAGCTGGCTGGCACTCTCTTCTCCATCCCCACTGGACATGGGAGGGTGTCTTGGAGGGGACACCAGGCTCACTTGGCTGCTCCATTTCCACAGTATTTCTCCCTCACTTTCCAGTGAGGCTGAGCAGGCAGAGAGGCTTCTGAGAACGCTGGGGAGGTAGGCGGGGCCCCCACAAATCACCACTGAAGGAACAGACTTGTGCACGGAGGCACAGGGGAAGGACGAGGCGACTCTGAGCACGGGTCACAGTCTTCCCAGGAACCTGCCTTCCCGCCAACGTCTCAGGCCTCCAACAGGGTTCCTGTTTCCACTAAAGCAGAAGAGACCCCACAGGGCTAGGGCAGCAGCAGTGGGGGCTGTCCCCGAATAAGCTGTTGAGCCCCCCTTGCCCAGCAGGAGCATATCTGTTTCAGTCGGGAAACTGCTGTGCAGGAAGGCCCACTGGACGGTATACCTTCCGTGGTCTGGAGACATCTTGATGGGGGTTTCACTTTCCCTGCACAGGAACACGGACAGGCTGCTGTGCTCTGAGGAGTTTCTACCACCTTCTGCCTCCTAAAATGAGCTCTCTCAGACCCCCTTCAGCGTAAGCACATGAGCCAGTTGCAAACTCGGCCTGGGTGGAGGTGGCTGTGGTGCACATGGACCCAGGGCTGACAGGGGTATCCCATACATTTCAGATAATGACACAGCCTCAGCTACATGCTGGGTACCACCTCCAGGCAGGGTCCAGGCTGGTCTAGACACCACCTCCATCCACCCAGGCCTGTGAAGGTCCCGTGCAGGGGAGGGCAAGTGGGGTGCCAGGCAGCTGGGTGCCAGGTGGCTCGTAGAAATGGCACCCAAGGGGGACCTGGTCCTGGTGGAGTAGGTTCTGAAGGAGAAACTGCCACCACTCCAATGAGGTAGGAGACACCAGTGTAGGTGAGGCCCACCATGCCTCATGTCCAGTCCTAACTGTGACTTCTGTGACGCGGGGCCACAGTACAGCAAGGGAACCAATGTCTAGGTGTTGCTGACCACACTGTCCCTTTTCCATGCTCACCTGGAGGAAGGGACGTCCACAAGGGACAGTGAGATGGATGCAGTGGGTACAACTAGGGGAGGTCTGTGAAAGTGCCCGCTTCTCCCCTCCTACCCCTCAAGGTCTAGTCAAGGGTCTGGCTTCAGGTTTATTCAAACACACAAGAACACACAGGGAAAACCTGGTTGGGGGGTTGTTATGGGTTTCTGGATTGTTCTCAGTGACTGGAGCCCCTCGCTCCCTGATTTAATGTAATGCATCTCCCCTACGAGGAGATTTCTCAGCCAAGCAAGGCTGGTATGTACACAGCACACGGAGGGCAGCGCCGGGGTCAGGCCGCGGAGACTGCACAGGGCGAATGCAGAAAATGGACAATCCCGTTAGAAGTTTAAACCTCATAAATCTCCAGCGCGCTGCCGGCTGCTTCGGGAGGTGAGAGAAACACCATTATGAAGCGAGATGAGGAGAGCAGAAGGAATGCAGCATGCAGGCCAAAGAGCAGGGAGGTCCCAGGGGACAGAGGGCAACACGGCTGGCTGGGAAATGTCGACCAATCTCTCTGCCCAACCACAAACGGGAGCCCAGACCCCGGTGCACACACAGCAACACATCTTCCTCCCTGGAAAATTGATTTGTCAATAACCAGGGACTTGTTGTCCAAAGGCATCTCAAGGTGGTTTTTTAAAAAAAAAAAAAGAGCAAAGCTGAAAAACAAACAGCAAGGGCACACACCATCCAGAGGGGCACACACCGCCAGAAGGGGCACACGCCACCAGGAGGGGTGCACACCATCCAGAGAGGCACACACCGCCAGAAGGGGCACACACCACCAGGAAGGGTGCACACCATCCAGAGAGGCACACACCGCCAGAAGGGGCACACACCACCAGGAGGGGTGCACACCATCCAGAGAGGCACACACCGCCAGAAGGGGCACACACCACCAGGAGGGGTGCACACCATCCAGAGAGGCACACACCGCCAGGAGGGGTACACACCATCCAGAGAGGCGCACACCGTCCAGAGGGGATTGCTGGTGGCCGTCTCTGGGTTGATGATCAGGAAATGCCAGAGTCCAGAGTGATACGTCCTAGACACAAGGGCACACTGGCATTTTTGACTAAGAATGCATCTGCAAATAAAGGGGCAAAGTTGGTTTGAATCTCCTCCTATGATCTAAAAACTCCCTCCCACAAATCCATGTGCATTCCTCCTTTGGGGTTGAGTAGCCTGCCACGGCGAGGGGCCCCTAACCTGACCCTAATGTGGGAAGCCATTTCCTGACGCCAAGACCCTCAGCTTCCTTCTCCCAGGCTTGCTGGGGCCCGGGTGGGAGGAGCGGGCAGCCTGGACTGCGGGGGCCCCTTCTGCTAGGGACTGGGTGGGAGGGTGAGTGTCCACTCCTGCCCGCCAGGCTCTGCACAGCTCTCACAGGTGGGGCTGCCGGGGCAAGGCCGCACCAGCACCCCCCACCCACCCCCGACAAAGGCATACCCTTCACCTCCAAAGGGGCAGGCGCTTCCAGGAAGAGGCTTGGACCATGTGCGACCTCCCAGGGCAGAGTTTCAGTTTCACTAGGAGCACAGTGGCATTGGCCCAAGAATGACGATTACTTAAATCTCAGCTTTTCTCTTTCCGTTTTCCTTCTTCTTTCTTTCCTTTCTTTTCTTTTTCTAACTTTTGTTGGAGGTGAATGATACCATGTTTAGATTGCGGAATTCCATCCCTTAATTGCTTCACTACTGGAAATTTCAGGAGGGTTCTCGTTTTTCGCAGAAATCTCTAGGCGCGAGCACATTTCTGCAGATCTTTCGCCTAATTAACGGCATGCTTCATAGGGAAAAAAAATAAAGAAATAAGGGAGCCGAGCTCTGACAGAAGAAGCCAGGAATTGTTCCTGCTCTCCAAAGGGAAGCCTCCGAAGCAGAACTTGGAAAAATCTCCTCCCAAAAGGTCTCGGGTAGAGGACAGCAGTGGCACCTGGGGTCGGTGCACCTACCATGTGCACGCCGCAGCTGGCTGGGGGGCCCTGGCTCTAGTCGGGGTGCTACTATGCGGTGGCATAAACTCCAGCCTTCCCTCTGTGCCCTCCTGCTTCTGGATGGGCCCAGGAAGTGTCCAGACCAACATGTGACATGCGGAGAGCTCAGAGGCCAGAGGGAAGATGCCAAGCCGCCCCTGGGGTTTTCCGGCACAGGCTCTGAGGGTGTGTGGGCTGCCTCCCTGACCTGAGAAAGCCAGAGCCCCTGCCTGTACAGCAGGAGAGGGACTCGGGCCTTTAAAAGCAATTGCAGACTGAATGGCACTGAGCGTGGGGTCAGAACAGGCAACACCACAGGTGGGGCCTGCTTGGCTGTGGAGACTAGGCATCTGCAGCAGTGACCCCAGGCAGGACCATGCCTGCTGCAATCACACGCTGGCCCCTAGCACACTGCAGTTCCCTGTTTTCCTGCCCTAAGAAGAAATTACCTGGAGTGTATAAATGCAAAGATGCCACAACCAGCCCCTACACAGACATCCCAGGCCACCGTGACCTTCATCAGGATCCATGGAGACCTCCTGAAGCCCCACTGATGTAGGCTAAAGAGAGGTGCTGGCCCGGGGCTTGTCGTCAGGTGCCCCTGTCCTTAGAGCTCCCAAAAGGCACCACCTCACCTGTCAGTAGCATGAGCCCGAGTTTGTGGGGTACCAGCTCTCAGGCCCAGGGCAGCTCCGGCAGGTGAGGCCTTGGCTGGAATCCACCCCTGTGCCCACCAGGGGCCCCTGCAGGCCTGGTGGGGTGCGGAGTCCTAAGCAAAGGCCCTCTGCTGCCTGCCTGTGGCCCAGAAGGTCAACTGAGGCCACTGGAAAAGACCCGGTATGTCCACCTGTGTGGCTGCCAGCCATAGCATCTAGAGGAAGAACGTGACATGGGCTGGATGCGATGTCCTCAGGGGACAAACAAACCCCACAAGGACAGGAACCCTCAAGAGAGACTCAAGAGTAACGGGGGTTCCACAAGTTCTACATGGTAGACACTAGCATTCCACCCAGCTGGGAAGTGTGCAAAGCCTGCACTGTCCATCCCCAGCCAGGCCCTGAGAGCCACCACCCCACAGGATGGACAGTTCTGGGCCAGAGGCTCCCCTGACCTGGTCAGCAGCCAGGGCATTTTGCAGTTGTGCTCATCAAGGGTGACCCAATGCCTGCATGATCCCCCGAGTCTTGTGGGGCATTAAGACACAGCTTGGTTGTTAGCTGCAGGATAACTCTGGCCCAGCAGGGCAAGGGCACCTATCCCTGCAGCTTCTGTAGACCCTGACACCCACCCCAGCATCCCACCCAGGCCTCAATGCTAGCTGTGGAGTCTTTGTCCAGATCCCACCTGGACGTAAGTTCTAGAAAGTCAGGCCTGGGACCCCATGCAATTGGATGTGTCCACACTTACTACCTTGGGTCAGCACCTGACTGGAATGGGTGCCCAGACAAATGGAGGCAGAAAAGGGGCCTGGATGCTCATGGAAATGGCCCCAGCCCAGAAAGCACCTGCAGCAGGTGCAGCAGCCCCAAGCCCCCACCCGGGAGCCCACGGGCCGCCTGACCCCAGCCCCCACATGGACACCAGAGAGGCACTTCTCCAACCCTCCTGCCACAAAGCCTGGCACCTGCCAAGCCTAGCACTTATGATCGCTGCAGACGCCCAAGGGCTGCTGGGGCTGGGACGAAAGATGCCGCTAGCTCTCCCTGGATGGCTCTCCCTGGATGTCTCTCCAGCACACTTTGTTTTTTAGTGAGCAGGAGCCCTGGGTAGAAAGCCCCAGCAGATGTGGCCTGGACTCAAATTTTCAAGGACAAGTGCAGAATGGATAGAGTCTCCCTGGCTCAAATGTCCTGGGACAGCAACCTCCACTCTGGGGCTGCACCTCAAATTTCGGCAACAGAGCAGCCACAGAAAGCAGCCAGCTTTATCGGGGGCCTAGCGAGCTCCACACTGCTGTGGCCCCTCACCCCTGGCATTCCTGTTCCTCCCAGGGGGGCAGATAATCCCACAAAGGGCCTCCTGCCAGAGCCTGGACACGGGAAAGCGCTTTCACCTCCATCAGCTCTTTGCTCATGAGCATCTTTTTACTGGGCCCCAGGGTTCAGATCAAATGTCCCTTTGAAAGGGCCAGAGGCAGCCCCTGTGCCTGCCTCGGGGTCTGCCTGACACCAGATCCAGGGGGCTCCAGTCCACCCCATCCCACCCCACTTGAGGATGGGCCCCCAGACACCCCAGAACCCACCAGGACCATCACCTCTGACAAGGAGAGAAGGTAAAGATCTGTACCCTGCAGGCTGGCCACTGGCCAGTGTGGGGACTCGTGCCCCCAGCCCCCTCCTCTCACTCTGTCCACAGCCTGTGGGACTTAGACACACCTCCCCGAGACAGGATTCTGTTCACCCACTAAAATGGTCTCCTGCTCTGATGACCAAGCGTAAGTCTCCAAAATAGTCCAAGACATGTGTGCAGGTGTGCAGGCCCTGTGTGCACAGCTGTGCCTGGCACCTGTGTGTAGCACTGCACACGTGTGACTTACACACACGTATGTGCGTGCACACTCACTGGAGGGCTGCCACCCATCCTGCAGGTTCCTACTCATGTCCACAGGGTGTCCCCTTGATGACATCAGAACATCAAGGATGATGGCAGAGGGAGGAGAAATAGCCCCCCCTATTGGCCTGGTGATCTGCCCCTCAGGTGAACAACATATCCCTGGAACAAAAGTAAGCAACAGGCTCCCAAGGCAGGGTCCAGCTCAGAGATGTCATCCTCCCTTCCCTGTAGCAGAGCCGATGCTGTGTCCCTTCCAGCTGTCCTTGTGTCCTCAGCCTCCCTCACAGGGCAACCCTCAGCAGAGGGCTGAGTCTTCCACAAACTTGATGAAGAAACCAAGGTGGATGAGCTGTCTCCCTAGGTCACCGAGGACCCAGTGGCCCAGGTCAGCCCGTGGACAGCCTGCCTGCACCCCACATAGCTGGCCACACCACGCGGCCCTAGGCAAGAGAGCCTCCCTGAAGTGCACGCCCCTCCTCCCAAACAGAGCCACAGCAGGCAAGGTGTGCCTGGTTCCAGGTGCCCAGGGGATGTCCCCAAGAGATGTGGCCAGGAGGCCCAACCCACCCATCTCCCTGGTGTTTGCACCAGCTCATCAAATTGTTTCCGATGAGCTGTTTCATCTGGAGACCACATCCGGGGCCTCAGGGGAGACTGCCCAGCTCTGCACACTCACACACACAAATATGCATCTGGCAGAGAAAGTTCTAGAAACCCACAAGAACTGCTACAATGACACCCTCGATCCTGAGGACAGTAATAGCTGCAATAACAGCCACGTCTGAGCACTCTGGGTGTGGAACCCAGAGAGGCCCCCAGTGAGGCCTCTGCCTCTTCCTCTGTCTCATCTGCACCTTCCAGAAACATCTGGCAAGAGGGCCCAGAGAAGCATCCTGGCTGGAGTGGAGATACGGCACTCACCCCCGGAGCACCCACTCTTCCACGCTGGGCATCTGCGCCAAGAGGGGAAGGCAGGTGCTCAAGCCCTCAGGACTCAGAGGGGCAGCATCTGTATCTGCCCCCCATCTCTGGAGGGGCACTCCCTGGCCCCCCGTTAAGCTGACCTTACCCCAACCCAGATCATCCCGAGGAATGCTCCAGTCACCCCAGGTTCCATTAGTTCTGGGACCTCTCTTGTCCTCAGCCCACAGCTGAGACAGTCTGGATTCAAAGAGGGCCAATGGCATTGACACTGGTGTGTGCCACTGGTCACAATGGCCCAAAGGTGCTCTCACCCTTGGAGATCCCACAGGATGGTCCCCAGGTGGCCACCCTGACCGCATGGAACATGATGCCGCTGGGGACTTCTGTCTGCCTCATCACAGGGCCCAAGGCCAGCCTTCTGCCCATCGAAGTTGGGTTCAAGGTCAGCCAAGGGACATAGCCTTATGTCAAATGAAGGACGTGAAAGGCAAGGGCGGGCTCCGAGACCGGGGGCTGGTGGCAGTCACCTCTGAAACATCACAGGAATCTCAGAAGGTGCCACAGGTCTCCCCATCGCTGGTGGATGCTCTGCCAGCCCCCTCTCCCCAGCCCTGCCTGCTGGCCCTGAAGGCTGTGGCTCTGGTCTGGCAAGGAGGGAAGGCTTGCTTTGCTTTTTGCAAATTCAGTGAGCTTGGTGGCTTGGAAAAGGAGGTGGCCTGCCTGGGTCCCCAACATGTGCCTCCCACACACCTTGAATCCAGGCCATACCCCCTCTCTCCAGTGACCAACACCTGGTGATGGAACAGCTGCATAGTTAGAGCTCCCGAGAGCCTGGAAGTACTGCCTCCCACCGAGGGAATGTCACACCCGTCACTCCTCATCCCAGGAGGGCCACTGCCCCTCCACCCCAGCACAGGTGAGGCCAAGTGTGCCGGAGAGTGAGAGCTGCTCTCATGCCGCCTGGACCCCTTACTCACACAACCAGGGCCCACATGGCCCAGGCCCCAGGAGCGGGCGTCCCACTCTCACCATGGCCACTGGACTCCCCCTCTTCTCTTTGAATAAGGATAGTCTATCAAGGGCGGGAGGCAACCTAAAACCCTCAGTAAAGGGAGAACTTGGCCCAGAGCAAAGAATGACTCCTTACCCAGGCTGCCAGCAAGGGGACTTCAGTGCGGCCACGATGGGCCTCGAATCTGAGTCCCGTCACTGTAATTAGCAGATGAGATTCAGTAACAAACAGCAGCTTTTAGTGGCTTTATCTAACCCTGGAAGGTAAGACTGACCCCTCAGAGGCCCGTGGCCCTGCTGACTCCCACTGTGAAACCAGAGCCCCCCTGGGCTGCACTGTCTGCCCCCAGATTTTCTGAGCTCTTGCTTTCCAGGTTTGTTTAGACCTTTTGTTCATAAAAACACTCGGCTGAACATGCAGATTGCCCCCCGCCCAACACACTGTCACATACACATGCACACACGTGCTCCTGGCCACAGCAAGTGCTCCAGACACGGGTCCCCCGGTTTGCGCTGTTCATTGCTGTAGATGCCGAGTCTCCAAGGGCTCTACCGAGACACTGAAAAGCTCCCAACATCCCAGACTAACTTGTCACTCACTCTCAGGTTTCTCTTTCCCGGAAGCAGCCGTCCAGCATGCTCCTCTGAGCAGAGATCCGTGCTAGGTCCCCCGGGCTGGCCTTGCTACAGCACTGTTCTCAGGCTGAGGCTTCCCAGCCGGCCCTCAGTGTTTTACAAAACGATCGTAAGCAACACCAAGGAAATGAACTTTGGGGGGTCTGAGGACACCACCTGGCGTATCTGAGTAGATCTTATTTTTAAGGTCACATCAAATCACTTCCAGGGAAACATTGATCCATCTCTGATAGCTTCTCGTCCTGCTAACATGATAAATAAATAATTAGCCACATAACCGGCTGCTGCATTAAAGAAAAGGACCGCTAGATGGGCCGAGACAGAGAAACCGATCAAAAGGGCCGGGTCGGCCGTAAAACCCCCGATGCCTTATGACACCATTTGTATTCTGTCAGTCACGAGCTTTCTGTGCAGCCCGAGCTGGGAACTGAATACCCTATTCAGAGAGGTTCTCGCACGGCATGTTATTGCAATTTAATATTTTCACACACAGACACGTCATTATCTCGGAACCTGACACTGGCCGTACAACTCTGTAATTTTTTAAGAGGGCCTAATTTTTCTAAATGTGAGCACCAGGGCCCAGGATTATCTAAACAGCCCGGTTTCCTCTTTGTTTCTCAGGGGCTACAGGCGTGCAGAAAAGCGTCTGTGGACGCTGCTGCCTCGCCACCTTTGAACTTTCCTGGGTTCTTCCCTGCAAGGACCAGCTGCAAAACAGCCCGGGGCCAGCCCAGCCACGGCTGCTGAGGGCAACTGTCTCCAACACCACCAAGAGTTAAGGGACACAGGTGCGCCAACACGGGTGGCTCTTTTAAAAGCCAAGTAGGCAGGGAACTGTGCAATGTCACCGACAAACAAAAAAGAATGGCTCAGAGGCGGCTCTCACTCAAGCATCAGGTGCCTGCCCACAGACGCACACTGGCGTGCACACAAGCAGCACACGCACGCGTGGACATGTCTGCACACTCCCTGGAGACGTCCTCAACGTGTCGGCCAGATGAAGGGGCTACGTCAAGGGCCGTTTGTCCCTAGAGCAGTGTCAGCTTTGGCCAATAAAACACCCTCTGGTTTTCGAGTAGTTCAGGAATGCATCGGCTCTTCCGGGAATAAGAGCCTGCGGGTGCTGTGCAAGGAAGGCCAAAAATGTCCCAAGGAGACATCTCCTAGGAGGAGCAGGTGGCCGAGGGGAGAGTGGCACAGCCCTAAGGCCCAGGCCACACTCCACACCGGCTGCTGTTGTCCAAAATGTCTATATTTTAACCGAGTCTGTAGGGAGGCTTATCTGTGTTATGGGCACCCTCCAAAAGGGACCCTGGGACTCCCCACGGCCCTCTCTTTGGTCCTCTCCTCAAGCTAATGCCCCCAAAATGTCACCCAGGACCCCACACCACTCAGCCGGAGAGAGCCCTGTACTCACGTAGGGCAGGCCCAGCAGAGCACCTCATGGCAAGAAGGGGGTGACACATAGCCCCTCCCAAAGCCAGGGCTCGAAGTGGCTGTCAGCCTAGCACAGCTCAGAGATGACAAGTGCCTATGTGGCAAAGACCTAATCACATCACTTTCTCTCATTCTAGGACTTTGTACGAGGGCACACTCTGACGGCAGATGGGCCCCAACAGACATGGAGGTTCCTGACCCACTGTCACCAGGGAGGGAGGTGGAAGAAGAGGAAGGTGATGTCCAGCCCTTCCCCAGTCAGCTCTGCCCGCAGCGGCAGCCTTCCCGTGGTCACCCTTTGGGCTCCTCTGGCGAGCGTAATTTTCAGTCTTTGTTTAAATGTTTTATGGACTGATGTGGCCCGGCCTCTCGGACGAGGCTGTTACAGCCCACTGGGCAGATACAAATGTCTGAGCCCTTTTCAATGCTGCCCCTTTCCCTGGGAGCCCGGAGGAGAAGTAGCGCTGGTAGTCTATTATGCGAATCCATATTTCAGCATAATATTGACTGCCTGCTCCTCAGACACGGGGCTAAACGGTGCGATGGAAACGTCCTCACACATCGAGCCCAGCAGCTTATCCTCCACTGAAACGTTGGCGAGCCCGGCCCACCATGGGTTCCAGAGACACGAACCACCAAATTTGAACCACCAAATTTGTTTGGGGAGGGGGAGAGGAGAGAGGCTCACAGAAGCAAAGAAAAATATGTAAGCCACCTCTCTAGCAGCTCTCCCTCCTGCCCTCTCCTGTGGGCCTCTTGAATTTGAAATAGGACTGAGCCGTGGGTTCCCCTGTACCACTCAGCGATACTGGGACAGGCAGGAGCTGCTGGCTTCACGTGGGCTGAGGTTGGGGTGAACTGCTACTCAGACTCCAGCTCTCGCCCCATCTGAATAGTTTGGACATGGAGGCCCAGACCCCAGGACAAGGGCCTGCTGACTGATGAGGACGCAGAGGGGTGGGCATCCCCTAGCCCCTGACTGCCACTCTGTGCAGGAAGCAGACACATGCCGCCACTGCAGACGGCCTGCACTGCCCCGAGGAGGCACCTGTGCTTCCAAGTCTGAAAATGAAATAAGGAGCTAGTGACCTTGTGCATGTGTTTTATTTCAGGACTACGCGTTAAGGCAGAAATCAAAACGAGTGTTTTGCTGGAGCCCAGGGGAGACCCCCTATGCAGTTCAGCTTCAGAACGCAGCCTAGGCCTCACCTCAGCAGCCCCACAGCATTGGTGACCCCCACTCGGGGCCTGACCTGCACGCACCTGCACTCCGCATGCCCTCCATGCTGTCCCCACAAACAGCCCCACAGGGGCCAGGAGGCTGAGGACCAGTGAGTCAGCTTCTGACTGGAGCGGAGTGGGACATCATCACGTCCCTCAGCCTGGCCCCATGACCAACTTCCAGGAAAAGCACCCATAAAACCCTGCGGGGGACCTTTCCAGATCCTTCAATGCAACCACCTCAGTGGAGGCTGGAAGCAGAGGAACATGACACACAGGTGCACAAGCACACACACAGCCAAGTTCAAACTCAAACTGTTATTCTCCAAAATGTCCTCACATTTACCTGGCTTCAAAAGGTGAGGGTCCAGCAGTGATGCTGGGCCAGCAAAGCCAGGCCAGAGCGAGTCTCAGGGACGCAGGATGGGCAGGACACGCCCACAGCATAAAGTAGGAGGGAACAGAGCCCCACGTTTCTGGGTCCTGGTATAGTAAACCCCCAAATACATCTCCTGTAAACTTGTGCCACGGTGAGGTCCAACCACCGTGGGCCTTTGCAAGGCCCAGGAGAGACCTCGCGAACAGCACCAGGGTGCCCGTGGGCCAGGATTTGATGTTCGTAGCACTTCTGCACTCTGTCATTCTTCCTACAGTAGGAAAGTAAACAAGCCACCTTTCAGTATCACCGCCACTGTGTACCAAATGGAAAGCCACTGGAGGTCACAGCCACAGGACGGCCCCCAGAGCCAGGGATTTAGAAACAATTGACCCAGATGCGGTCCAGATCCTCCCACCACCCTCTGAAGAGGGAGCATCAGACCCAGAGACAGGTACTAGATCAGGCACACCTGAATCCTCCATGTCCTCAAAAATGCACCTTCGACTAACAAGTTTGGTGTCAAAAGGAGAAAATCAAATTCCTCACTGTGTCCAGAAAGGCCCAAACAGGTCTCTGGGCCTGCAGAGCCCTGTCCCCTCACATCCAAAGGGCAGCAGTCCAGGCCCCTGGCCTCCAACTAAGCCGCCTGAGGTCTTTTCTTCCTGCAAATGCCCCCGGCACTCCCTGCAGGTGAGGGAGGAGACACAGTACCAGAATCCCAAGGCTCTGATGCTTCTGCCCAGGGACACAGAGGGATGGATCCCAGCCCTTCACACCCAGGCCCAGCCCCTGATGCACCTCCAGCCTGGGGGACAGCCAGCAGCCTCTCGAGGGTGCTTCCTTGGCACATCTCAGCCGTCTGAACTCGTCTTAGAAGTGGGAGATTCTGAGGAGCCCTTCACATGACCCCCTCCTGGCACAGCCTTCCAAGAAGTAGAGCATCACTGCTTCCAGGTGCAGAGAGCAGCTGCTGGTATCCTCCACATCCCCTCACCCACTGCACAGTCAGATCAGATGCAGCCCAGATCGCTGCGGAGAGCACGCATCCCACACACACGTGGACACATGCCTTTACACGCCCACAGCGCTCTCGAGGAGCGAGGCTACCAGGTCTCCTCGTAAGCTGCTCTGCAGCAGCCTCACATCAAGCTCAGAAAGCCACACGCAAGGGCCGTGCTTCCTTACGCTCCTGCTTGGCGAGCAGAGCTGACCATGCACCAGTTCCCAGAGTTTAAGGCAAGAACCCCACGTGTAGGGAGCTTCTGCTCCCCGGCCTAGAGAGCCCATGCACTGATTTCCCCTCCTGGTGCACTGGCACAGCACCACTAGCTTCCTGCAGCACCCTCGGACCTGAGGTGGGTTCCATCACCCCGCCCCACACCCCATCTCCAGAGTGGGCTCCGGCCAGAAGGAGGGGGCCCCATACTCATCAGGTCTGTCTCCTCCTTGAGGGATGAGTGTTCAGGGTTGGAAATGGCACCTGCATCAGGATGTAAAATGTGCAGGGATAATGCGCAATCATATTTAGAAGAGATAAAATATTCACCAGGACCAAGCCACATTTAAAATGATTATAAATTATTTTAACAGTGCATTTGCAAAGGGTTATAAAAACAGCCATAATATATTTTTTCCTTAGATTCTAGAATTACCAGTGTGACAGCTAATGCAATAATGATTTGTTTCAAATGCCAGTGTTTAAGCTGTATAAAGCTGATTTTATACATTTTTCCAGTAGGCCGCATTGTAGTTAATGAAATTAAACACACCAATCGCATTTGTCCCCAGGGGACGAGGAACTGAACACACCACTGGTTTATTTTTTTATTAAAATAAATTGCAGCCGGCAAGATGGACTAATTGCATACAGAATTGAAAAAGAAACATTCCATTGATATAATTAAGCCAATTTTCATGGACAGAAATAGTTATAGTGGATATAAAATAAGCAAAGCCTTCACCAGAATTTGACTTCCCTCCTTTTTTACACAAAATGTTAACTATTAAATCTGTATCTTTAGAGACTGGCACTTCTATCTTCGAGCTCCAGGGCGTTGTTCCTGGCCTCTGAGAGAGAGGCAGGCGGGCCAGGCAGGCACCTTCAGACCTCAGAAGATTCCAAAGCGAAACCCCAAAAGTGGAGTGGTCAGAACAAGAAGGGGCTACCCTCCCTTGCCCTGGAACCTTAGTAGAGCTTGGGAGCACTCCAGCCCAGAAGGGCCACTGTGACCATGGCCATAGTGGTGAGGTACCCAGACGTGAGAAACAACAGCGGATCCCAGGCTCCCACTCCGGCAGCCGCCAGCCAGTCCCTCAGAGCGGCAGCAGCAGCAGCCCCACTTCACCCTGACGCTGGGGGGAGGGGCGGGTTGATCATTATTTTTGTCCAGATTTGGGGGAGAATGGTGAGCAGGCAGGTACCATACCTGGCGTGGGTGCAGAAGAGGCTTCCCCTGGTCAACACTTTTGCTGTTCTGTGCCTGCCCTTGGGAATGGACACCCATAGCCCAGGTGGGGGCACCCATGGGCAGGGAAGAGTCCAGGCCCAGGAAAATAAGGAATCCAGTCTGCAGGTGGCTAAGCACACAGGTTGATCAACTGCTTCACAAGGTGTACACACAGCCACATCCTACTCTCTTTTTAAGAAGAGACCAGTTACAAGTTCAGCCCTGGCCTTGAGAAGGTGCTTAAACCCTGAAACATTTAAAAAAAAAAAAAAAAAAAACCTATAGAATGAACTACAGCCTGCAGAGCCCTTTGGAGGATGGGGTGCTACATAGGAAACCTTGGAGGTCTTCACTTAACCCTTCGCTTGCTGTGTGGCCCTGCTGGAATGACTCCACCTCTCTGTGCCTAGGATTTCAGGCTACACCACACTCCATCCTTCCAGGGTCAGTGAAGAGGAAAGTCCAGACAAGTCTACCAGGTGGTTCAGAGCACCTCTACAGGAACCCTAGCCCCCAGGCTGCCCAGCTCAGGCAGCCCACATGCCCCAGCGCATGGGCCCACCCCCTTCCCTTCTGCCTTAGGGAAGGTAGGGCCCTTCCCCTATATGCAGCCGGGATAGCTGTAGGTCTATCCTCTAAAGCCTGACCCCCACTCTCTGCCTTGGTTTCCCCGTGGCACGGCCCTCCTTCCCCCCAAGGCCTTGGACTCAGCAGTGACCCAGGCACCTCTAGGGCTCAGGTCCACAAAGAGACTGCGAACAGAGCACAGACAGGGGGCCTGATCCCTGTAGAGTCTAGGCTTGGGTCCCACAGACGCGGAGTCCACCCATATACACCCAGAAAGGCCCGGGCCCTGAAAGAGGTCAGCTGCCTGGTAGTTGGCCATAACTTTGTGCACAGGGAGCAAGGAGCCACTGTAGGCACCGAGGCCTGGGGTTCTCAGGCCCAGCTCCCTCCCCGGCAGGTCAGCGTGCTGTCTGGAGCCGTGGGAGCCAGAGTCTGAGCTGCCTGCCACGGCCATGCACCACCGCAAGGTCCCAGTCCGCTCCCTTCCCCTAGAGAACTTTCTTTCCCCAGCAAGGGGAAGGCACCCAGGCAGCTCCTGTCCTCCGGTGCCTGCTACGTGAGCTGCAGCTTCCAAGACTTGTTACACGGGTTTGATTCAAAACCTGATAAATTGTATTTAACACTATTTGAAATTTTTAAACGAAATTACTCAAAAGATTTTTAATCCTGGATAATTTTTGTTGAAACTCTAATTATACATCACCCTAATTACCAGCCCCAGCCCCCCAAGGATCCTTAATTGCCTCCTAATTGAATAAAACAGGGGGCTAATCGGGCCCACCCCAGCCCAGCTAGCTGTGGCTGGCTGCACCTCCCCCAGGGGCCTGGTGGGGGGAGCACCTGACCCACTGGCCACCTTCACCCAGCTGCTCACAAATCGGCAGGACCTGGTCCCTTATCCTGAGCGCTATCCAGAACAGGGGTCATGGAAGCCTCAGGGCCAGGAGGGGCCAGGAGGACTGGCCAGGACCTCCTTTGAAAAATTAACCTACCTGACTGGAGCGCAGCCCCAGATGGGCATCAGGTGGTTGGGGACTCTAGGGAGAAACCAACGCCTGACCCACCCTGGTCACTCCACAAACCCACCTTGGCAAGTCCCTGTCTTGCATGGCACCCGCACTGTCACACACTTGCCTGGCTGGTGGCAGAGGCAGGGCCTTTAGGGCACAGAGCCCACTGCTGTAGGGCACTGGGCCCTGGCAGCCCGCCCCACACCCCGCCCCTCCACGGCAGCCTCTGAGTTTTCGTCTGACGCGGGGCAAGACTCTACACTCCAGCCCGACATCCTTGAGCTGCAGCTGTAACCCGCATCCAGACAGAGGCTTCTGCCTAAGCTCTGGGGAGGGAACTGGAAAAGGGGATAGACCTTCCTGGGAGGGTGGGAGAAGGGCAGGCCCAGCCAGCCTAGCCTGTCTCTTCAGGAAGAGGGAACAGATGGGAGCCGCCTCCAGCCCCTCACCTCCACCCGGCTCACACATCTTCCACACACATGGCACACTCAAACACAAGCGGCATACGAAGTCCCGTGTCCAGCAGAGGTAGCCAACCTCCCACCCTAGGGTGGCAGCTAGGGGACGACATTATCCTGGTCCTGGGGTATGTGGTACCTAGGACATGCGGTTTGTCATCTTAGTGGGGATTAGGCCTCAGAGGGCAGCTCTGATGGGGACCCTGGCTGCAGCCAGTCTCTAGAATAATCCCTGCACAGAGGCCCCCCGGCTGTGCTGTGAGGACCATAGAGGTCAGGAGGGCACCTCTGTGGTTCTAACCCCCACCTGCCCACCTGACTCACAAAGGTGGCAGAAACAAGAAGCTTTTGTTAGGCATTTAATTTGTAAATGTGGGGCCAGAACAGCTCCACTTCCTCACTGCTCTGGCTATAGGAAGGGTGATCCTGGCCCTGAACGCTCCTCACTCTGCTCCTGGTCCCCTACAAGCTTCGGTTGGAGGCTTGGGTTTCCCATCAGCGGAACTCCAGCGTGTGTCCTTGGAAATCCCAACCAAGAGCCCTCTCCTGAGTCCTAGATCCTACCAACTCTCCCTCACAGGCCCTGCAGCGGACGCTCAGATCTCCAGAGAAAAACAAACGAAATCACAGCCCAAGATGCACCCTCAGGAGTAGCTCCCCCGTCTCTACGTGGTGGGGTCACATCCCCTGGCCTGGGTGTACTTCTGTGCCCAGCACACAGTTGCAGGCACAGCCCAGGGCCCAAAGGTGAGGCAGCCAGGAGTCTTGAATACTAGCCTGGTAACTAGCCTGGTAACCGTGACCTTGCTGCGGCTCCCCCAGCCCAACCCTGACCAGCACTCTGTGGGGAGGAGAGAGCAGCAGGCTGCTGGGAGCCAGCCCTGTGCTGCCTCAGACACAGGTAATGGAGTTTGGTCCCCTAGGATGTTCACATCTGCTTAAAATATAGTCCAATAAATGAAATTCCTCAGTGGATCCCGCGCTACTCAGGGCAGGCAGCAAGACCCCGAGCCTCCTTGGGGTGCTAGGGAGAGTGGTGCCAGCTGTGGAGCCTCGAGGGAGCGGTTCCCAGGGCTCCGCTAGAAACGGGCTAGACAGTCACTCTCCTCACAGATTTTTCTCGCTGAGGACTCCCAGGAAGGGAAGCCTGCCCTTGCAGCGACCACTGGGTCTGCTTTTCCAGTTCCCGGGCCTCTGGGCCGGGACACAGGACGCCTGCCAGGCCCCCATTCTAGCCCCCCCAGATTCCCATTTCGGCAACCTTCCCCACCTGGCAGAGGTGAGGCAGGCGCAGAGCTGAGGCCAGACTGGCGCCCGCCGCCAAGGGCCTCTCGGAAGTTTCCGGGGCCGCGCGAGGTGCGCCAAGTCGGCCTCTCGCTTGCAGCGAAGGCCCGGCAGGAGCGCAGTGCTTTCCATTTTCTCGCTCTAATTTTGGGGCCTCCCTTGGCAAGCCCAGACACGGGCAGCCCGCAGCCCGGTGGTCGAGATTCTGCGAAGGCCCGCGGCACACACGCAGGCCGAGCATGCACACAGCACGCACACCCCGGTGCGCCGCGGCAAAGCACGCAGCGCGCACACAGCCTCTTCGCGCCCGCGGAGAAACGCAGGGCCTTGTTCGCACCAAGAGGGGTCAGAGGTCACAGAAGGCCGAGGCCAAGGGCGCGCGGCAGAGTAGCCCTGCTGGAAGGGGTGGGGTGTGCCTCACTGCGGAACCCCGAATGGCCGACGGCGGAGCCCAGGGGCGTCTGGCAGAAAATGGGAGCTGCTTTTCCCTGACGGGCTGGGTGCGCGGCCTAGAGCTGCGGGGGCCGCGGTCGCGGATGAGCCGGGCCGGGTCCTGAGCCCAGAGCAGAGCTTCTCAGAAAGGCTGCGCACCGCCCGCGCACCCACCCGGCCCTCGCTTCTCGCTCGGGGATTCGGCCCTGGGTGCCGTGAGGCCAGGCCAGACGGGACCGGGCCCAGGCAGCGCAGACCGAACCGCGTGGTGGTCGGGCACGGACCTCGAAGGGAGCTGGTCGGGCGCCTCTTCGGAGGGTAGGGGGGCGGCCAGCGGAAAAGGGGGCGGCAGGAGCAGGCGGCGCCGATTCTGCTCGGCGCGGCTGTCGCCGCTTCGCTGTAGCCGGGCCGAGGCCAGGCTGCGGGAGCCGCGCTCTCCGGGCCCCGGCGCCACCCGCCCCCACCTGCCCGCCTCGGCAGCCGCGAGGGCCTCTGTCTCCAGCCCGCCGGCCTTGCAGCGTTTGGCGCCGGCGGCCGGGGCGCTGAGGGCGCGCGGGCTGCCCGGAGGCGCGGTGGCGGGTGGCGGTGCGGGCGACGGGAGCTCCCGGCCCGCGGCAAAAACCCGCCTGCGGCAGACGGGGCGCGCGGGGCCCCCGGGCTCGGTTCGAGACGGAGCGAAAGAGAAAGTAAGACCGGGGACCGGGACGTCTGGCCGGGGCAACTCCGTCCCCGCCTGGCCTCGCGGCAGTACCCGGCAAGCGAGTGCGGGAAGGTCCGCGCGGGGCGGAGGTCGGCGACAGCGGCTCGGAAGCTGGCCTGGCGAGGACCCTCCTGTCGGAGGCACAAGCGCCCAGACTGCCCGCGCAGGCTGCCGGAGTCACAGAAGAGCGCCCGCCACCACGCGGGGCACCGCTTGGGAATAAACTTCACGGCCACAGTTCCAAGCCCAGGAAAAAGTCTCCATTTTGCTCCCCCAGTGGCTGCGGCTGTGCTGCCGTTGCGCCCACGGAGCCGGGTGGGCGCTAGCCCGCGCCCCCTCCTCCGCCCCCTCCCGGCTCGGGGTCTCCCTCCTCTGCGCCCGGCTGGCGGACGCCAAAGGCGGTGCTCTAGCGCCCACTATTTCAAAAGCCCGGAATATGATTTGACCAGGACTGAGAGCCACTCGCAGAGAGAGAGAGGGAGAGAGCGAGCGAGGAGGAAAAAGTTGCTCTCCCCTTTCGTCAACTTTTCGCTAACTTTCGCTTTTCGCTCCCCTCCACCCCCTCTCCCCCTCCGCCCCCCTCCCCGGCCCCCACCGCGCGCCTAGGGTTCCCGGGCCCCAGCGCCTGACACTGGGGGGGAGGGGGTTCAGCGGGGAGGGGGCCGGCGCCTTTGGGGAGCGCGCGGCCCGGACGCCCCGAGCCTCCGCGCCGAGCCCGGTCGCCCCGGAGCGCGGGAGGCGGAGCAGCTCCCGGGCCGCGCGGCCGAGCCGGGGGCCCCGAGCCGCAGGCGCGCCGGCCGCGCCCCGACGCGCACCCCTGGCCCGGGCGCCCGGGCCCGGCGGTCCGGGCCCGGCGGCGAGGCGCGGCCGAGCGCGGGAGACTTACTTTTGGCTAGCTTCCTCGCCCTCGCCTTGGATCGCATGGTGTCGGCTCGCGGAATCTCTCTCCTCCTCCTGGAGTCCAGAAGCAGCTACACACTATCTTCATCTCCACAGCATTGTCAGTTTGGACACCTTCGCACATGCGCACAGAGCACTCAATCTGACACCCCTCGCCGGGGCCAAAAAAACTTTGCAATGTATTCATCATCCTCATCGTCGCGCCGCCGCCGCCGCCGCCGCCGCCTCGGCGCGGGATTGGGGGGCTCTCTTCGGCCTTCCGGGTCTTCGACTCACTTATCTCTCCCCCCTCCCCCCCTTTTCAGCGCAGCTCGTAACTGGCCCTTTAAGAAAACATTCCCTGCTCGGCGCTCCCGCCCGGGGCCCGCACCCCGGACCCTTTAAAAGGACCCAGGTGGCCCCGGAGGCGAGATGACCATCCCCCCACCCTGCCCCAGCGTCTCCTTGCGCGGCTGCTCCTGTCCCAGTCCGGGCGACGATGGAGTGGCGGCTGCGGTTTTCCACGCGACTTCCTTGGATCTCCCGACAAACGCGCCGATAGTTCGGACACGGGTCCAGACGGGCTTTTCTCCGTTTTACTGCATTTTATTACTAATTAAAAAGCTTTGCGTTCACTGTCGCCCCGGCCCGCTCTTCTCCTGAACTCTTTCCCTCGGCCCCCGCCCCCTCCCTCTCCCCGCGATCGCCGGCGGGGCTGTCCCGGCCCTAGCGCCGGAACCCGGCTCCTCCGAAGCCCCCTCCGGGCCCCGCCGCCCCCCTCGGGCCTCTCGGCCCCCGCCTCCGCCCCTTCGCCCCCACCCAACGGCTGCTGCATCGGGCTTCGCGGCTCAAAAACAACAGCGGAGGCGCCGCCAGCTCCGCGCTCCGCCACTGCCCAGGCCGGCGGGCGGCACTCGGACCGCCGCCCTCGGTCCCGCGCGGAGCTGCGGAAGGAAGCGCGCCTTACGCTGGGGGCAGCGCGGGGGCGGCCGTCCGAACACTGCGCGTCCTCGGCTGGGCGTCCCAGGGCGCCAGCACCTCTACGCCCTGGGGGCGGGCACGCTCCCTGCTGCCTCCGCGCCCCCGCCCGGCTGCCGCCGCGCCCCCCAGGTGAGTACCGGGGTGTGCGAGGGCAGAGCTGGGCCACTGTCGGAGACCACGGGCCTCTGGGGACACTCCCCTCTGGCCTCTCGGGGCCCAGGTGCGGAGTGGGCGGGAGAGCTGGCGTTGCAGGTGGAGGAGCGCGTCGGGCGCTGCTCAGGCGCTTCCTGTGGCCCTGCTGCCCTCAACTCCCGCGTGCGGCAGGAGAGGGGGCCTAGTGGGGTGAGTGAAGATTCCACACTTGAATATGTGGAATTCGAGAATGAATTGGAAGTAAACGGAGGCGCTGCCCTGGCTGGGTCCCGGCCCCGCGCCCTTCACGAGCACTGAGGTCTTGACCCGCGGCAGGACTTGGAGCTGCCGCAGCGTCGGCCTGAGCCCCGAGCAGGGGTCGAGCCCGCGGTGCAGGGTCTCTGTCTCCCAGGGAGGCTCCTGGTCGTGCCCTCCCTCCCCTTTGTTGTGCGCTGGGACCTGTAGCAGCTCCGCCGAAACCTGCACACGGAACTCCGCGCCTTTGCGTTAAAAAAGGTGAAATGCAGCGGCCCAGGAGAAAACCCGCGAGACCCGGGCGTCCCGGCAGAGGCGCGCGGATAGGGAGGCGCGCAGGGCCGACGCCACCCCTGAGGAGAAACCCAGTGGGGCCGGTCTTGGCTTGAGCCAGCGGTGGCAATGCGCGGGACCTTCCCCTTGCGAGCCTCCGAGATCCGCAGCTGCTTCTCTGACCGGATTCGAACCCTGATGCGGCTCCTACAGCTCGAGGGAGCCCAGTTGCGCACCCTGCTCGTCACCAGGACGGAGGATGTGCCCAATAGCTGCAACCTCCGCTGTTTCCCGGGTGAGTGTCCCCGCGGAGGGGCCAAGCGCACTGGGGACACAGCCCCACTACCCCTCCAGCCTTGTGGGTGTCTATCACCCCGTTACCCACCCTTCCCGCACCTGAGCTATCATTCCCCAGGGGCATGACTGCGCACAAAACTGCACAGTTTACAGAGCCCAGATCTGGAGGTTTTGATGACTAGGGAACACCTGCAGCCCCTGGCTGGCCCCACCTGGCTCTGAACCTGCTCACTCAATTTGGGGTAGGAGGTGCTGGAGCCCAGGAATATAGGAGCTACCCTGTCAAACCCTAATGCTCCAGGTGGTGGGCCCAATCTGGCAGGGGCTGCTGGCCAGAAGGAACTCAAGGTCAACCTATATCTCTGTGCCCCAGGGCCCCCTGGCTCCTGTCTAGAGCTTCCCAAGAGGGTTAGTATAAGACGCAGGGAAGCAACACTTGTGTTTGTGAAGTAGCAGAGAGGGCCCTTTCCCTGCCCTCAGTCCTGCGCCCAAGACTGGCCTCCATTTCCTCTGTGCTGGAGGCAGCCAGAAGCTTCTAGGTTGTGAAGGCCCAGATTTCTGGGGCACCCAGCTTACTCAGGGTTCCTCCCTACCCCCTTCCGGGACTCGGATGGAAATTCTCAGAACCCGGGCAGGGACAGGCCAAGACGGACGTCACAGAGGCTGCACCTCTGTCAGGGCCTAGAGAAGGCCTGGAAGTAAGCATGGCTGTTTTGTCTCTTCGTTGCCCACTGCCAGGGCCATTGTGATGTGGACTGGGGCACTGCTGCTCTGGGTCTGTGTGGAGAGGGGTATCTGGGGGTCAAGGCTGAGCAGGGAGACAGCTGAGCTGCCTAGACCCCAAGGTGCTGCAGGCGCCCAAGCAGGCTGTCCCCAAGGCCTTGGCCCTGCCGGAGGTTGGGTCCTGGCCTGGCCAGGCCCTGCCCCCGCGTGGCCAGACTTAGAAGCAGAGAGTAGGTCAGGCATGGAGTCGCCCTGCACAGAGGGAAGGTCAGACAGACCCCTGTCCTCCCTGGGGCCCTGTTCTGTGTCCTTGCCTGGCAAAGAAAGACTTTAGAGACTTGAAGGAACAAGTGTGGAAAAGTGGGGGCCACATGGGGAAAAGGTTGATACTAAATGGTCTAGTGGCAGTTTTCAGGGCTGATGCCAAGCCTCAGGGAGCCCAAACTGGGGTGACGTGGTGCCCAACTCCCACTGACCTCCCTGGGTTGTCTCAGGACAATGAGTGTGGGTTGGCCGAATAGAAGCCCACTGCACCAGAGTTTCAGAACCAACTCCATTGCTGGGGGGTCAAGGCCACAGCAACTTCTGCTGGGCCCGGGGCACAAAGCCAGTCCTGAGCACCCAGCGTTTCCAGAGACCAGAGACTCATGATCAGATTAGCTCCTTTGGCAAAAAGCCAGAGCTGAGAATGAGAAGAGCTGGTCCTACAGGGCTAGACAGTGAGTAAGGATGGTCCCAAGCCTTGGGGTCCCCCAGAAGTCCATGAGTAGTAAAACCACGCTGACCTACCCTGCACTCCCAGAGTCCATGAACGCACTCCAGGGCTAGAGGGTCTGCCAGGCTCTGTACCCCAAACCAACTGGTGGTCTTCATGCAAGGAGGTATTGGGTCAGAGCCCCCAGCCACCCTGCCCAGACCTTCAGGACCTAGGAGCCTCAGCTGCCCCCTGTGTGTGTGGGAGGTGGGAAAGTGTACAGACCAGTTTCCTTTCTCCCTGGTACTGGGACTTCTTTCAGATATCCCCACGGGATTCTGTGGATTCCAGATCAAGTTTTTTTTTTTTTTTGTAGAGACAGAGTCTCACTGTACCGCCCTCGGGTAGAGTGCCGTGGCGTCACACGGCTCACAGCAACCTCCAACTCCTGGGCTTAAGTGATTCTCTTGCCTCAGCCTCCCGAGTAGCTGGGACTACAGGCGCCCGCCACAACTCCCGGCTATTCCAGATCAAGTTTTGCTCATCACTACCACCCTCCAGCTCCACCACTGGTCCTCAGTCCCCACAGAAAAACTCTGGGCGGCAAAGAGAATAAAAGTTTGTCTCCTCTCGTGTAGGAATGTGTTTTCCTCAGAAATCTGGAACTGTCCCTCACCCCCAACACCTGAGTCAGGTCAGCAGGAGGCTCTTGCTCCCTGGGCATGTATTCTCCTGCCCTCCCCTGGTGAGACTGTCTGCTAGACTTGAGCAACTACAGGCTGGGGACCACTGGAGCCTGGAGGTGAGCGGATTTGGTTCCCACTAGGGAGAAGTGAAGGTTGTCTCTTGGACACTCAGCAGGGGACTGGATGGGGGCTGAATGCAAATGCCTTCAGCTTGGGGTGAGAAGCTGGCCCCTCCTGAAAAGCCGTTTCTGACCCATGCAGGCTTCTGAAGTGACCCAGCCCCAGGGCTCCACTCCACACGGGGGCTGCAGGAGCTCCCTGGCTCTGGTCAGTGTTTCAGACCCTCTTTTGACCCTCTTCCCATCCCAAGACAGGAGAACCTTGCTGTGACCCAGATGGCTTTGAAAGGAGAGGACAGGACGCAGGTCCCCAGTTGCTGATCCAGGGAGCTCAGAAGCCTGGTGGGAAGCTGTTCCCTGCTGTGTCCAGTCTCGGGTGGGGCCTCCCAGCACCAAAAGAAAGTTCTAGGACCCAGAATAGGTCACTGGGAGGGGTGGGGACAGTCCCAACCAAGACTTCCCAGGAATTTGAGCCAAGTGGATAATTTTGAAAAAAACCCAGATGTTTGGAAATTGACTTCTTTCAAATGCAGGAAGGCGGTTGTGCCTGCAGTCCGGCAGCCTCCTCCGGGAAGGGCCCCGGTGCGGTGGCGGCCAGATCGCTCGGCAGAATCCCTCTGCCTGGTTTTGTGTCTGGAGTCCCGGCCAGGGTGCCAGGCCCACCAGAGAAGGTGCCGGCATGCCAGGGGGTCTTGGGAGCTGCAGCCAGGTGCACTTTGGAGACCCAATCTGCAGTTTTTTGGTTTGCTTTGTTTTAAGAGATTGCGACTGAACCTGAAGCGCTCCAACCTCCCTCGTTTGACCCTATCCAGGCCCAACTGGGCTCTCCAAGAAGTTTCGGGAAGCCTCCAACGACTCCGTCCCCCCTACTCCCACCCCCCGCCACGAGTTAGTGGATCAGGGGAAGCCGCGGGGCTCCGTCAACCACCCGCAGGCTCCGGCCACAGGGAGCAATAAACGGAATCCGCTTCCCACGCCTTCCCTCTCGATCTCCGGATCTTTAAAAATCCGCCAACGAATCCCAACGTCGGGTTTGTGCTGCGTGTACTCCCGAGCCACGTGCCGACCCGCGCCCAGCAGGCCGAGAAGGTGGCTGTCGGCTCCCGCGCCGCAGCCCCGGCCACCCGCGCACACACGCCGCGAGCAACTTCAATCCCCGGGGCGCCCCGGTCCTGCGGCGACCGCGCAACGGTGCTCAGTCAAGGTGGCGCAGGGGCCCCTCCAGAGCTCTGCCAGCATAGACGGGGTCGCTGCTTTTGGATTCCACCTCTGGCTGCGCGTGGACGGAGCCCAGGCGGCAGAATATGAAGCTGCGTCGCTTTCCGGACTTGCGGCGAATCCCGGGATCGCCAGATCGCCCGGCGGGAGCCCGCCCTCTGCATGCTAGACGGAGCCCAGAACACTGGCCTGCCCGAATCAGCTTGTACCTGAATTCGTATCTCCGTTTGCAAAGCCGCCTCCTCCCCGTCCGTCCTCTCCGCAGTGAACAGCCCCACACATCTGACCCTCTTCGTGTGAAACCGAATGTTGCCTTGGATTCAGTGGGGTGTTAAACTGCGGAGGAGCTGGATAGATTTCTCTCCAGGCCTCAGCGGCCCCACCCGTGAAATGGGACAGGCCATGTCTGTTCTCTCAGCGGTTAATCATGGAGCTGGCAGGAGAAGAACGGGGTGGGTGGAAACAGCAGGAGGCTGCCAGCCCACCCCTATGGGGCTAGGTTGCTCAGTGGGGGTCAAAGGCCTTGTGGGACCCACATTACCCTTGGAGGGTCTTGTCCTCCCCTCCCTCCCTCTGCCTGACTTCCTAGCGTGGGCCCAGCTTCCTGGGGGGTCTCCCCTCTGACCCCAGACCAGGTCTGGCTCACCCAGAGCTTTTTCTCAGGTTCCTTTGGGCCCCGTAGGCCCTGGTGCTTACTGTACCAGGCTCCAACTCATGGGTGGCACTGCCCAGCATCCCAAGTCCTGCCAAGGGACAGAGAGAGGGAGAGGGAAGGAAGGCTGGGAGGAGGAGGAAGCCACCCTGGGGTGGGTGCTGTGGCTGGGGGGAGGAAGAGCAGGCAAGGAAGGGCCAGGTCCCCCCTGAGCTCTTGGGAGGGAATGTGCCACCTCCATCCCCCTGTGGACTGTTGGGTCTTTGGGGCAGGGCTGGGACCCTGGGGCACAACCTTGGGAGCTGAGGTTCCACCAACTCCCCTCAGGGTGACTGCAGAGGACTTGAAGGTGAGGGAAGCAGGTGGAGGGGGTGTGGCCTGGCAAACCTTCCTGCCTGCCCCCTTCCCTGGGCTGAGAGAGGAGGGAGCCTGGTAGCCAGGGCGGCACCCCTCCCCCACCCCTCCCTGCTTTGCTTTCTACCAACAATCGTGGGCAGCGTGCAGACATAGACGGCTCTCAGAGCCTGTGAGAGCCCAGGACTGCCCTGGGCAGGGAAAAAATAACCAGTTCTGCCGAGTGACAGAAGATGAAATCAGCCACCGGCGTCCTCTCAGGAAAGCGCTGTGCCCATTCCTCAAGGCTGGAGAAAGCTGGCAGGCAATGACTGTGCAAGTGACTGGGGTCCCCTGTCTGGCGAGGGCTGGGCAGCACCCTCATCTCTGCCCTTCCCTCTGCGTCCTGGGGTCCCTTGGTCTGTGCAAGGCTTGGTACCGACCCAGTGAAGGACATGGTCCCTGCGGCAGGGGATAAACCTGCACTCAGCATTCTGCTCCCTGCAACTCCCACAGGTCACCACATTGAGAACCCACCCTGAGCCAGGCCTGGGTACCAGGGTGAAGGAAGTGGCTTCCTGGCTGTCCTGTGATACCAGTGGAATCATGATGTCACTGCCCATGGGTGCCCAGGGATGGGCATTACTTAGGAGAGATCCGTGCTCCCCCCATACACACAATCTCCCTCCCTCCATGCCCCTCAGCCAGTGGCCCCAGAGCCAGCAGACAGTTGGGGGGCAGGAACAGAGGAACAGCAGCCTAGTCAGATCCAGCTTCTGCCTCAGGTCCTCTGGACCCCATGGTTAGCTTCTCCAGCTTCCTGGGAGTCCAATTTCCTAAAGTAAAATGACGTGACAAGCCAGGCTTGTCATGCAGGTGGAGCCTGGCCCTTCCCCGGTGCTGCAGGGGACAGGGAGCCCGCCCTCCGTGGCTCTCTTGAGTCAGGCCCTGGGAGGCAGCTGCTGCCTTGTTGCACAGACAGCAGGAGTCCTGGCACCCCCCACTCACCCCTGCAGACTTAACTGGCTCAGGGCCCTGGGCCAGGCCCCAGTCAGGCCCCACCCCCTGACGTTGCCCTGCCCCAGTCAGGCCCCGCCCTCTTGACCTTGTCCTGCCCAGGGCCAGCTAGTCTCCTAGCAGCTGCAACCAGTGCTCCTTGACGGTCTCTGCTCCTGTCTAGAACCAGCATTCATTCATTCATTCATTCATTCACTCGTTCCTTCCCACAGGACAGGAGGTGCTGGCAAGGCCCAGTGGCACTAGAACTCAGAATCCGATGGTGGTGCGTGGAATAGGAGGGTGAATCTGTCTCCTCTCCCAGACCTGCAACCTCCTGGCATCTTATGAACTTCCAAAGCCCAGGCTTTGGCAACTGGCCCAAGGCCAGGACTGTGCTCTGTGCTCAGTGAATGAATGAAGGAGTCATGAATGAATGATTACAGAGACCTGAGTAAGTAAAATGCTTCCCTTGGATCTCTGCAAGTGGGTTTCAGCCCAGGGAAGACTGAGGGCGCTGAGGGCAGCCTTGCAGGACACTAGTGATGGAGGGAGTGGCCTCAGGCAGAGACTGTGTGACCCACCCCCTCCCAGGCTGAACCACATCTTCTTAATCTGACCAGGTCTCACATAGCTGCCCCTGCAACAGGGGAACCCAGCAGGGAGCAAGCCATGCCAGTCCCTTGCATACATATTGGGAAAAGGAAGCTGACCTCCTCAGGGGCCCCGTGGGACCATAGGGAGCAGGGTAGGGATGGGGTCAAAAGGAGTATTCCAGAAGACAAGCCCAGTCTAGCCACAGAGTTCCCTGGCTGGAGTGTTTTAGCTGAGCTTCTATTTCAGGCAGAGTTCTGGGTGTAACCCAGTCTGCCTCCCACCCCTGGGTTGCAGCATGGTGCCATGGTGCCAACTCACAACAGTCCCATGCCGTGGGCACTGAGATTGTTCCCACCTTACAGATGGGGAAACTGGTGCCTGGAGCCTGGAGCCTCTTGGCCTGTCCTTCAAGACATAAGTAGGATTCAGATGAAGAGCTCTGTGACCACAGAGCCTGTACTCCAGATGACGTATATGGCAAGGGTAGTGCTCTCCAAGGGGCTCACCTGGGCCACCATGAAGGGTTCTCCACCTAGGACCTTCTTCTGGGTTCACGTGGTGGCAGAAGTGTGAGCTTCAGAGGGCACTTTGCTCTCCTTTACCCATGTGCTTCCAACAATGGCCAAGACATTTATTTGCCTGGGTCCAGAAAGACTCAGCTATTTGGAGGTTATGTTTCCTGAGTTCATCCACTCACTGGGAGTCTGAGGCCCCTTCCCACCCCCCCACCCCCACTGTCGGGGTGGCCATCCTGGGACTGTGTTGTGGCTGCTCAGCCAGCGGCTTTGGAGGCTCTGTTTGAGACTAACACACCAAGCAAGCCAGGCTCAGTATCTGGGCTTCTAGTCAGGTATTTCCAATCATAAAATGTGCCATTAAAAAAAATATATGTGTCAGTTAAGTGTGTACTAAGCCTGGACCACATGGGACATGGTTGTTCTAATAAACACGAATAAGCCAGTTTTCACATTAGAGAAATAGCAGTTTCTTGTAGAATTGTGGTGCTTTTAAAAGAGGTTAATTAATAAACAGCAGGTAATTGTTCGTGGCACATTGTGGCAGAGGGTAATTTTCATTTTAGAGGATGGAAGGGCCAAATACCCCTCCCTACTCAGCATTTTTCTGTAATAATCACCTTGGCTTCACCTCTGGCTTTAATTTTTACAGCTGGAGCTGTTTATCATCACTCCAACTTTCACTAAAAAGGAAAAACTATCACTTAAACAAAGCCATTGAAAACTCGGCATCATATGTGGATTTCTTAACATAAATAAATCATACAAACCAAGATTTATGTTCCTGGAATGATGTCATTCATTGAAGACTCCTTTCCAATCAAATCAGCGCTCAGTGACTTTCCCCTGCTGCATGTGCTTTCTGCACAATAAGAATGCCACGCTCGGCCATCCCTGACGCTCTGTTTTCTCTGTGTTTTTTTGGCCGGAGACATCAGAAAGCTCTCTCCCTGGGCCAGCCCAGCAGAGCCAAGCCTAAATGGCAAAAACAGTTTTAGATGCACAAAGTGCTTTCAAAGCCTTTGCTTTTGAACCGTAAGTCCGAGGTTAAAAAACTGTTAAACCTTCCCTAAGAATTTGTGCAGACCCCAGCAGAAGTTTATGGTCGTCCTGGGCCTCCCAGAGCCTAGAACAAACCTCGCTGCAGAGTAACTCCTCTGCAGAAGCTTAATCACACGGAGGTGAGTGAGAAGCGTTAAAATCACCACAGATGGGTAAATAAGGTGTGGCTCATCCCTGCACCCGAGCAGCCTTCAGCTGTGGTTAAGGGGAGAAGCGCTGCAGTGCCTTACACCGTGAACAAACATGTGCTCAGGGAAAGAGGCCAGTCGCGAAGGGCCAGATATCATCTGACTCCATTCCTGTGAAATATCCAGAGTGGGCAATCCTGTTGTGGACAGACGATAGCTTTGTGGCTGGCCCCTGCGGAGGTTGAGGCAGTTGCACCTTGGGGAGATGAGGCTTCCAGAGCAGATGCTGGCACCCCAGGAGAACCTCAGTGGAGAGCAACAGGAGGCCTGAGCTGGCCAATGTCAGGTGTCCAGCAGATTGCAGTATGAGTCTTCTCTTCCCTAGAGAGACACACCTTCATCGCACACCTACCATGCACCGGGCACGGCTGTAGGTGTTAAGGCTGCAACAGTGACCAGGGCTCACCTTCTCACGGAGAAGGCAGTAGGAACCAAGGTATATAAGAGCCTGGCGTAACAAGCTAGAACATTCTAGTGCAATGGACAAAAAAGAAGGAAGAGAGGGGAGGACATGGGCACAATTTTCAACAGGCTGGTCCAGAAAGGCCTCACTGGGATCGTGGCATTCAAACAGAGATGTGATGAGCAACCACCTGCACATCTGGGGGAACAGCATTCAGGCAGAGGGAACAGCCAGGGCAAAGGCCCTGAGGTGACGCTGGCCATGTGGTTATAGCAAAAGCTTGGACGGGGGAGAACAGAAAAGCGTAGGGACAGTGAGGGTCCAAATGGAGGTTGCAGGGGGAATTATGGCTGCTAACGCTGACCTCAAGTTAGGCGACATGTCCTGGAGATTCTGGGTGGGTCCAGTGTAATCACAGGGGTCCTTAGAGGTGGCAGAGCAGGGGAAGAGAGTCTGTAGAACCAGGTGACATGGGAAAGAAGTCTAGCTGGTGTCAAAGATGGGGGAAAGGCCCATGAGCCAAGGAAGGCGATTGTGGAGACCTCTAAAAACTGGAAAACGAGACAAAGGATTCTAGAGCCTCCAGAAAGGAAAGCAGCCCTATCTGTGCCTTGATTTCACCCCAGTGAGACCAATTTTGGACTTCTGGCCTACAGAACTATAAGTGAAAAAATTTGTGTTGTTTTTAAGCCACTAAGTTCGTGGTAATTTGTTAGCATAGTGATAGGAAGTTAATGAGAAGAGGAAACAGATTTTATCTGCTCGTGGTTAAGACAAACCAGGTGAATTGAAGGTTCAGGGACAGAAACCATGGTGGGGTAGTCCCACTCCTGGCCCCTTAGCCAACCTTGTTCCAGTATGGACTAGGACCTCTGCATTTTGTCCAAGGCCATCAGCCTAGGAGCTCCAGGGCCACCCTGAAGGGCAGTGTTTTTCAACCTATTTTATCCCAAGGCACACTTGAACCTAGAGTTAAACTTCCACACTTAAATTATGTCGATCAAAAAAAAGGGTAAAAAAAAAAAAAAGAATATACTTACTGTGCTATGAACTTCTTTTGAAAATAATTTATTTTATTTTATTTTGTAGAGACAGAGTCTCACTTTATGGCCCTCAGTAGAGTGCCGTGGCATCACACAGCTCACAGCAACCTCAAACTCCTGGGCTTAAGTGATTCTCTTGCCTCAGCCTCCCGAGTAGCTGGGACTACAGGCGCCCACCACAACGCCCGGCTATTTTTTGGTTTGCAGTTCAGCCAGGGCTGGGTTTGAACCCGCCACCCTCAGTATATGGGGCCGGCGCCTTACCGACTGAGCCACAGGCACCGCCCTGAAAATAATTTAACTAATCATCTTTAAAATCTTTCATGGCACACCAGTTGAAAATCACTGCTCTGAGGAGATTGCTGTGGGTCTCCTACTATCTACAGACTATATTTTCTTGACTATTTTTCTCATTTTTGTGGAGCACATCTTCTTGCTACTTCTGATAAAGGATACATGAGAAACACAATTTTTAGGACTTTGCGTGTGTGAAAGTGTCTCTATTCTTCTGCCACGCCAGAATGATAGTTGGGCTGGGTATAGAATTTCGGGTCAGAGATCTTTTCCTTCCTTAAGACTTTTAAAGAGTGCTTCCCCATTGCCTTCTTGCTTCTAGGGCAGCTCTTGGGAAGTCTGAAGAGATTCTGTTTCCTTAGGCTTTGTATGTGACTTGCTTTTTCCTTTTTGGAATCTTCCAGAATCTTCCCCTTTGCCTCAGGGGTCCAGTATTTCACAGTGATATGCCCTGGAGCATGTCTATTTTCATCCGCTCTGAGCTTTCACACCAGAAACCTGTGTCCTTCAGCTCTAGGAAACTTACCTGAGATGCTTCGTTGCTGATCTTCTGCTCTGCTTTCTCTCTTTGTTTTTGGTACGCGGTAGTTGTGTGAGCTTTCCTCTGCTGGCAGAGCCGGTGAGCTGTGGGTTGGTCTCTGTCTCTGAGCTATCTGCCAGCGCTCCCTCACTGCTGGTGGTGAGCAGCTGATGGCAGACCCAGAGTAAGAGGGGGCCTTGTTGCCTTTGAGATTCATAGCTGGGTGGTCCTGAGATCCACGAATGTCAGCTTCTTTAGAGAGTAGGAGGGATCTGGCTGCCAGTCTTCTGGGAGTCAAGTTGGGGCTGCAGCAGAGACTCTGTAGACAGCTGCCTGTGTCCTGGAGAATAAGCCTTTGGGCTTTTGCTGGTGTTGGGGATGGACAGTAGCTCCAGGGGGAGTGGGAGGGAGCTCAGGCCCCTTCTCTCTAGCCTGTACCTCTGGTCCTGGGGATGCTCTTAGAGCCAATCCTGAGTTTTGAGGTGCTCTTTGTTAGCAATCTGGGAAAATCTCACTTCTGGGTCTCTGTTCTCCTGCCTGGGACCCAGCAGCCCCATGTCCATCTGCAAATCAGCTTTCAGAAATTAGTGTTCAAGTGTCCTACCCCATCCTCTGCACCCTTATGGGTAAATGCTTCTTAAAACCTCTTTCTTGCAGGAGAAGTGAGACTTGCAGGGGGGCACTATTGAGTAGGTGTATGTTTATTCCCCGTCTCTACCCAGAGGCTTTTGTGGCTATTTTAGGAAGGCCATGTCCCTTCTTAGGCCCAGGCCTAGTGCCAAGCACAGCATCCAGGGGCTCCAAACCCTGCAAGGTTCTCTGGGTCCTGGTCAGTGAACTTTCTAGAGGTTTTCCCATGGCCCACTTCTGGCAACAAAAGGAGCTGATGGATGAAATTGGTTCCTTTCCTAGAACAGAATGCTAATCAGACCATGGACATGGTGACTTGATACACACTCGCTGTCATGCTGGTATGTCCCTAAACACAGGGGGAGACCTTTAGGAATGTACTAATACATTGAAATATTAATGGTGGCTTTTTTCTGAGTGATGGGATTTTAGGGTATTAAAACATTTTTCTCTGCCAGGCACAGCAGCTCACACCTGTGGTCCCAGCTGCTCAGGAGTCTAAGGCAGGAGAACTCTGGAGGCCAGGAGTTAGAGGCTGCAGTGAGCTATGACTATGCCACTGCACTCCAGCCTGACCTGTCAGGTGACCTGTCAGGTGACCTGTCAGGTCACTCCAGGTGACCGAGAGACCTGTCTCGAAAAAAAAATTTTTTTTAGAGGCAGAGTCTCACGCTATGGCCCCAGGCTAGAGCACCATAGTGTTAGCCTAGCTCACAGCAACCTCAAACTCCAGGTTTCAAGTGATCCTCTTGCCTCAGCCACCTGAGTAGCTGGGTAAAAACACAATGAAAAGTTTTCCTCTGTTTTGTTTATCTGAATTTTTGTTTTCTCTAGTTGATATATATTAGTCATATAATTGTTACAATGTTTAGAAATAAAAACAAAATCTTCCCTGTCTCTCAAGAGCAGCTTCTGGAAGCTTGTCCTGATCCCACTATTGTGAATGCTCTCTGCAGCATTTTCAATAAAAGTTTATTTTCTAAATGTTAATTTCTGAGTTTGTCTCTCTTCTGACAGGGTGCAGACAGTTGGGGACACACTGGAGCTGGACACTGGGCTTCCCAGCCTGTTGGGGTGGGGGTAGGGTGGGCGGCAGGAGGACGGGTCCACCATGGCCTCGCTGCTCACCCAGCTTGTCACACTCTCCAGGCTCAGTCTCCTCATCTGTGGACATGACAGCCCTCACCTCTGGGCCTCTGGGAGGATGAAGGCCGAGGATGCAGGCTCAGGATTGAGAACCACACCCAGAGCAGAGGACAGACCCCACCACCACCAGGCTGATTTTGTCAGATTTTAAATATTTGATTATGGTGAAATACACATAATATACAATTTACCATCTTAACCATTTTTAAGCAGACATTCATTGGCACTAAGCACGTTCACCTTGTTATCCAAACGAGTCTCTTAAATGCATCATCTCCCCAGACCTCAGCTCTGACCCCGTGAAAAACTAACTCCCCCTCCCCCCCGACCCTTCTGTCTCTATGGAGTCCCTGACTCCGGGGGCCTCCGAGGAGGAGAATCCTGCAGTGTTTGTCCTTCTGCAACTGGCTGACTTCACTTAACGAAGTGTCCTCGAGGCCTCCGACTGAAGCAGGTACCAGCATTTCCTTTCCTTTCCAGGCTGAGTGATGAGTGGGCGCATTCGCCCGCCCATTGTCATGGGCACAATGGCTGCTTCCACTTGCCGGCTGCTTTCCTCGTGCGGTCCTTCTGGGCCTGGCTCCTCTGTCCATCCCTCCTTCCAGATGCTGAGCCCCCAAGGCAGCATGGGTCCTCTCTGATGTCACCCCTTCCCCCCATGGATGTGAACTGGCCATCTTCTCAGAAGAAAGCCACAAGCCAATAATGGACAATTTTACCTCTTTGTTGAGAATTAACTCACCTTTCGTTTGAGGCTCAATCACTAGGGGTCATCTGGGGCTCCAGGAATTCCTGGGTCATTGTCCCTGATCCTGTGAGGAAGCAGGGGGTGGGTAAGAACCCCTCCAGGGTGAGGGGAGCTGGGACTCTTTGCTGAGGACTCAAGGGCAGAGACCAACCTCCAGTCTGTCCCCCCAATTTTGTGCAGGCTCCAAGCAGGTCCTGGGAGACTTGCTAGCAGGAGAACCCAGTACCTGGCCCACTGTCTCCTGGCTCCATCCAGATCAGCTCCTCAGCCTTGAGGGAAGGAAGCCTGTGCCCCAACTACCCTGCACCCCCTGGAAAGTGTGGGTGCTTGGAAGCTGTTTCTGGAAGCAGGTGACTGTGAAGTTTGGAACTGATCAGGTGAGCTTGAGGGTTTCTGCGGCCTCACTAAGGGGATGCGCCTGCTGGACATGAGGCGCTGGCCTTACAGGCATAGAGCCAGCAGGCCCCATGCCTGTAGGATAAAGGAGGGGAAATACAGGCCAGAGGGTACCAGGTCAGGGCCCTTGCTTGTGGGGCCACCCAGGGCCTAGCCACCCCTAGCCTGGGTTGGCTCCTCACAAACACACACAGGGAGTTTACCGGAGCTGAAAGGCTGCCTCCTCCAGGAGGCCCCGCCCCTTCTGGCCCAGTGGAATTGGTCCCTTGCTGGCTGAGTCCCCTTTGGGACGGCTGCTAGCAGCCCAGGTGCATCTCTTCTCAGCCCTGACACCACCCCCAGCAGGGGGAAGGGTCACCAGCAGATGCGCCTGTGAGGAAACTAAGGCAGGCTGCCCTCAGACACTTCCTGGAGCCCTAAAGTTGAGCCTCCCTGGAGGTGGGGCTCGGGCAGGGTGGCCTGGGGCATAGACCAGTTTCTTACACCCTACCCCACTTGAACTGGGGTCGCCCTGCAGACTCAGCCTGGGGTGTGCCTTCACTTTCCCTCCTGCCCTGGACATGCAGATCCCCCATCTTCTCCAAAGCAGGGGTGTGTATGTAGGGGGTCACCATAGGGGCCAAGTGCTCCCTGGTTCCCTTCAGGTGTGGGGCAACCAGAGCAGCTCCTCCTCCCACGCACCCTGGGCGGAGCAAGCTCTGCACCCACACCCCTTCTTGTGAGACACAGGCCTCACCCCCCACCAGGAAGGCATCTCTTCCCTGTTCAGGGCAGCTGGCACCTTCTTTGCCCATGGCCACCATCCCTCACCTGCACTTCTTACCTCCAAAGCCTCCTGGCCAGTCCCCAAATGTCTGTCCCCCACATATAATCTCAGGGTGTCACCTGGAGGGTGTTTTGTTTTGTTTTGTTTCACCTGTTTTGTTTCCCTTTATTCCCCAGTGCCTAGAAGGGAGCATAGAGCACGGAAGATACTCATTGCTGGGTGGATGAGTGGAGGGTGGATGATAAACGGGTGAGTGGACAGACTGATGGGAAGATGGATAGTGGATGGATAAATGGATGGGTGGATAATGGGTGAATGAATATGGCTGGATAAATAGGTGGGCTATTTATTTAAACGGGTGAGTGGATAACGGGAGAACAGACAGTGGATGGATAAATGGGTGACAGATGGGTGATGGGTAGGTGGCTGGCTGGCTGGAGAACAGACGGATGATTGAGTGGGTGATGAATGGATTGGTGGATGGGTAGATGGCGCATGGATGCATGGACCCCTCCATCTGGTGAACCAATGGTGAAATCAAGGCCTGGCCTGAGGATGGCATCTGCTCCAGGTCCAGTGCACGCTGGCAACAGCGCTGGCCCATGACTCCAGCTCTCTGTCCTCTATGTCCAGCTGCCTGCAGTGGCAACTTTCACCTTGAAAGCAGGTCCAATCTGTGTCTGCTGTTGACCCAGGCTGGAGCTCACCTCCATTCACCTTCCCCTAGAAGAAGCACGGTCCCCAGCCTGTCACTCCTTGACCCTGCGACCAGGGCCCAGGACCCAAGAAAGGACAGAGGATGTCTCCCTCTCAGGGTTGCTGGACAGACAAATAAAATGATGCCCATGATGGAGCCAGGTGGATGCCAGGCGTGTGACACCTGTGCCCTTGCCCCACCAGACACTCTGCCCTTTGCTCCTTATTCTGCTGAAACTCAGGTCCCCGGAGATGTCTGAGTGCCCCCCCCCATCTTCACCCTCCTACGTTCCCTGCAACATTGCATGTGCTCATGCCACTCACTTCTGAAAATTAACACCGCCGTGGCCTTGCTCAGCCCCCTCCCTGCAGCAGGGTCCTGCCAGGCTCCTCTGTCAGGAAGCCCCAGGGGAGGTGCTCAGAGTGGAGGTGTCCCTCGGCTCTCCCCCTTGTTTGCACTGCTGTCCCAGCACACACTCAGCCGTGCCTTTTGTGTGACCTCAGTGTAGCCAGAGCCCAGCTCTCCCCAGTACCACACCGGCATGTCCTTCTGGGTGGGTCCCTGAAGCCAAGCAGCAGGGCTCAGCTGAGCTGCTGCCCTCACCCCACGGAGGGGCAGTGGCGAACCCGGCCAGGGCCTTCTTGGACTCTCCCTGAGGGGGGATTCCAGCCAGGTGTGATGGGTACTGGGGTGTGAGCTGGGGCTGTGGCACAGACACTTCCAGGGTCTTTGGCGAAATAGACGACTCCATGACCCACCATGGCCCCCTGTGGGGAGGTGCCGGACTCTCTGCCTACAACGCACTGCAGAAACAGCTGCCCTGTGCGCCAGCGTTTTTATGAGTTTGCTTTAAAGATTTTATTTCCAGAAAAAACCCAAAGCAATTAATCCAAATTACAGAGTAGTCATTTGCAATAATATTTGCTTTAAATATATGTATTTTTTAAAACCCCTAAGCTGTGGGTCTCGAGTGAGTTCGAGGTGAAGGACACCTTGAAATAATTACATTTTTTGCTTGTTTTATGTTGTGAAAATGGCTTAGTTGATTTGGGGAAGAATTGTAAAATGTTCAGCTGACTCCCTTATAAAGGCAACATTATTTTTTCTCCCATTTCTGCCAGCATAACCACACTGTGACCATTTACCCTCTTGCCTCGATGGTGGATTTATTCCAAAAGACACCCCAAGCATTGCTCCAGCTGCCCGTCAGCCTAACCGAGGCAGCAATAGGAAGCAGTGACCCCCCCCCCAGCTCTACCTGGTGAGTGGAAATGGAGACAGGTGGACAACAATCTGTGTGTGGTGGGACCCACATGCTGGCAGACAAGCCAGCTACCCACTCTGGTGAGAGGGAGGGAAGGGAACTGGGGTTCACTTGCTCCTTGTCCCAGGGATGGTTGGGGACCCTGCCCATTGGGAGGCACCTAATCCAGCTAGGCCCTTCTTGATGGGAGGGTTAGAAGCCTGAATCCATTAAAAACTTAATTATTCTCCATATAACCTGAGAACATGGACTTGTGCTGAGGCAGGAGACCTGGCTGGTGCCAGCAGAGCCACTGAGTGCCCGGGGAGCTTAGGTAAGGCCCTTCCTCCCCATTTTCCACTTTATCATCCAATGTCTCCTGCCCCCAGATTCACAATCTGTAAATATGTTCTCCTAGTATTTGGCATGTCTTCTGATTTTCTTAATTGTGTCTTTTGAAGAACAAGTATTTTAATTTTAGCAATATCCTATTTTTTTCATTTACTTTTGTGCTTTCATATTTGTGCTGTTTTTAAAATCTTTGCCAAGCTAGGCCAGGCACAGTGGCTCATGCCTGTAACCCTAGTATCCTGGGAAGCCACAATGGGAGGATCCCTTGAGGTCAGGAGTTCTTGACCACCCTGGGCAAGAGAAAGATCGTGTCTCTACTAAAAATAGAAAGGAAAAAAAAAAAAACACATTGTGGCTGTAGTCCGAGCTACTCAGGAGGCTGAGGCAGGAGGATCACTTGAGCCCTAGAGTTTGAGGCTGCTGTGAGCTAGGCTGATGTCACAACATGGTTGCCTGGGGTAACAGAGTGAGACTCTGTTTCAAAAAAAAAATCATGGTCTATCTGAAGATCACCAAGATTTTCTACTATGTATTCTCTAAAAGCCTTATAGTTTTAATTCTTATGTAAGATCTATTCTGAGTTAGTTTTGTATACCTGTGTGGTGTGAGCTAAGGGTTAAAGTTTATTTCTTTGGATGTAAGTATCCAATTGTTCCAGCATCATTTGTTGAAAAATCTATGGTTTTCCCATTGAATTTCCTTGACAATTTTGTCAAAAACTAATTGAGCATACAAGTGTAGATCTATTTGTGGACTCTGTTTCATTGTTCTACATGTCTGTCCTTTTACCAATACCACATCATATTGGTCACTATAGCTTTATAATAAGTTAGAGATTATTATATTAAGATATATAGCATAAGTCTTTGAACTTTTCAAAACTGTCAAGGCTATTTTAGGTCCTTTAAGTTTCCACATAAACATTAACACTAGCTTATCCATTTCTACAAGAAAGCATTCTGGGATATTTTTACTGGTATTGCATTGAATCTTTTGATCAATATCAGGAGAATTGGTATTCTAACAATATTGAGCCCTCCAATCCATGAACATGGTATACCTCCCCATTTATTTAAGTCTTCTTTAAATAAATAGTTTTATTTAAATAAATAAATTGTCTCAGCAATAGTTTGTAGTTTTCAGTGTACAAGATGAGACTTACATATTTTTTTCTTAAATTGATCACTAAGTATATCCTATTTTTTATTCTATTGTAATTTTTTAAAGTTTTAGTTGCCAGTTTTTTTGTTTTTTTGCTAGTACATAGAGGTCCAATTAATTTCTGTACATTGACCTTCTATTTTATGATCTTGCTGAACTCTCTTATTAGTTCTTGTATCTTTTTTTAGTTCCCTTTGCATTTTTTACATAGATGGATATGTTATTTGCACCTGTTTTTTTCTCATTAGTAATTTTTTCCTTTCAAGAAATTTATCTCCTTCATCTTATTGTTCAAACCTGTTGGCATGAAGTTGTTCATAATATTTTTTTTTTTTTTTTTTTTTTGTAGAGACAGAGTTTCACTTTATTGCCCTCGGTAGAGTGCCGTGGCCTCACACAGCTCACAGCAACCTCCAACTCCTGGGCTTAAGCGATTCTCTTGCCTCAGCCTCCCGAGCAGCTGGGACTACAGGCGCCCGCCACAACGCCCAGCTATAGTTGTTCATAATATTTTCTTTGTATTCTTTTACTGTCTGTGGGCTTGTTAGTAATGCTCCTTTCAGTTCTTATCTTGTTAATTTGTGACTTCCCTCTTTTCCTCCTGGTCAGTCTGCCTAGAGGTTGATCAGTAAATCTTTTAAGAACTATTTTTTGAGTTTATTGATTTTTCCCTATTGTTTTTCAGTTTCATTTACTTATTCTCTCTTGTTTATAATTTCCTTCTGCTTACTTTGAGCTTAAATTATTCCTAGTTTTATAATTTCTATAAGAAGGTGGCAGAAATTATTACTTTGAAATTTTTCTTCTTTTCCAATATAAAACTTTAATGTTCCAAGCTTTTCCTCCAACAATTCCTTAACTGCATTCCAAAAGTTTAAAAATATTGTGTTTTCTTTGTATTCAGGTCAAATATTTTCTAATTTCTTTTGTGACTTTTTTTTTTTCTTACAGTTTTTGGCCAGGGCCAGGCTTGACCCCACCACCCCTGGTATATGGGGCCAGCGCCCTACTCCTTGAGCCACAAGCACCACCCTCTTTTGTGACTTTTTTGATTATTATTTTTCAAAAACAGAACTAATTGCAGTTGTGACTAATTTATTAGTCACATTTATTTTTGACCCATGAGTTATTTAGGAGTGTATTAGTTTCCAAATACTTTAGTTTTTTTTTTTTTGGAGACAGAGTCTCACTTTGTCACCCCTGGTAGAGTGTTGTGGCATTACAGCTCACACAAACCTCAAATTCTTGGGCTCAAGTGATTATCTTGCCTCAGCCTCCCAAGTACCTGGGACTACAGATGCCTACCACAATGTCCGGCTATTTTTAGAGACAGGGTTTTGCTCTGGCTCAGGCTGGTCTTGAACCTATAAACTCAGGCAATCCACCCACCTTGGCCTCCCAGAGTGCTAGGATTACAGGTGTGAGCAACTCACCCAGCATACTTGAGGAATTTTATATATTGTTCTGTTATTAATTTTTAGTTTAATTCTGTTGTAATCAGAAATCATATTTTTAAGTGATATCAACTCTTAAATGTATTGTGACTGTTTGTAGCTTAGAATGTGGTCTCTTTTGGTGACAATTTTACATATACATGGAAAGAATATGTATTTCTGTTGTTAGGTGGATATATATTTGGGATTGCTATGTCCTCTTGAAGCATTGACTCCTTTATTATTAAAAAAGTCCTTTATCTATGCTAACATTTCATATTTGAAATTAACCTTCTTTTATTGATGTTAATATAGAAGTTCCAGATTTTTAAAATCATGTTTATATATCTTTCCCATCCTTTTACTTGTAATCTATGTTTTCATATTTGAAGTGGGTTTCCTATAGACAGCATGTAGTTGAGTCTTGATATTTTTAAATCCATCAAACAATTTTTGCCTTTTATTGGAATTTTTTGCCATTTACATTTGTTGTAATTACAGATATGATTGAGTTATGAGCTTATTGGCTATACCTTTTCTCTTTAGTGGTTGCTTAGAATTTATACATGCATCTTCAACTTAACAATGTACCTCCAAATGATGTTTTACCACTTCACACAAAAATGTAAAAACCTTATGATAGTATGCTTCCATTTCACTTCATATATTATAAATTTTTAATACATTTTTCTTTGACAAGTTATAGTTTAAATTTTAAAAATTAATTTAAATGCTTTTATATTTCCATCTGGTATAATTTCCTTCTTTAGGAAGACTATTACTTAACATTTATTATAATTCTGATTTTTTGACCATAAATTCTCTCAATTTTTATTTGACTGAAATGTTTTTTACTTATCTTCATTTTTGAAGGGTATTTTTATTGGGCATAGAATTCTGGGTTGACAGTTTTCTTTTTTCAGTGCTTTAAAGAAATCTCTCCATTGTCTTCCGCTTGCATGTTTTCTGATGAGAAATCTATTTGCATACTTATTTTTGTTTCTTGGTACATAATATGTCTGTTATGCTCTGACTACTTTATAATATTATCCGTTGATCATCTCAGCAATTTGATTATGATATGCTTTGGTACAGTTTTATTTCACTTTTTTTTTTCTCCCTGGAATTCATTGAAATGTTTGGATCTGTAAGTTAACAGCTTTTAGCTGAATTTTGAAAACATTCACCAAGTATTTCTTCAGATGCTTTAGTATCCTTCATCTCTTTCTTTCCCTTCACAGAGTCCACTGACATGTACATTAGGCTATTTTATGTTACCTAACTGCTGCTGTTTTGTTCATTTTTCAGTCATTTTAGCTTTATATATCAGTTTGGATCATTTCTATTGCTATCTTAAAGCAATTTGATCTTTTTTATTTTCTTCAGCATCTGATCTAGCTCTGTTAATCCCATTTGGTATATTTTTCATTTCAGACGATAAATTTGGGCCTTTTTTATGTCTTCTGTTTTTCTCCTCAGCATATTTGTGTTTTCCTCTTGCTTTTTGATAACATGGACAATACTTGTAATAGTTGCCTCAACATTTTTTTTCTTGTATTTTTATCATTTATGTCATTTCTGGCTCTACTTCAAATTATTATTCTCTTCTGTTGGTCATAAGACATATTTCTCCTTCTTTTTAATTATTTCATAATCTTATGACTTCACACTCAAAGAAGTTTCAAAAGAGCACACAGAGTTTTGATATACTTTTTGCCCAACTTCTCCTAGAGTTAACATCTTACATAACCATGGTACAACTGTGGAAGCCAAGAAATTAGCACTGATGGAATTATATTGACTTATCTATAGGTCCGATTTAAATTTCACCCACTGTGAAACTATGTGAGATTCTGAACTCATCTCTCCTCAACTTACCAAGAGATCCAGGCTCCCTTTATATTCTTCTCCCTATACTACAACTTGGAATATCTCTCCAGGCAGTGAGCTGGGACCTTTGCAGGGCAGGAGGAGTTAGACACTGATGGCACACCTGAAAGACATGGTGCCTAACGTTTCCTGGGCAGGTGATACATGTTGTTATGATTCTGAAGGACACCAAGAAGCTCTCAGGTATCTCCCACTGAATATCAAATGGTCTCAAATTTTGTTGATTTTGTTATGAGATATTTGCTCCTTTGTACTTTTAAAAGGAGAGCAGAACCCTTCAAGACTTCACTATATGCACTGCTATATTTCTTAAGGAGGAAGGCAGGAAAAAAAATGTTGATTGAGTACCTGCTGTAAGGTGTGCTTTTCACCTACTTCTCACTGAATCCACACTGTCCCCTAGACACACCTGAGGCAGGTACCACATCCGTCTTGTCCTCTGTGCAAGGCTGGTTCCACAATCTGCCTTTTCCTTTGTACATACCTTGAGGCCGGTACTACATCCACCTTGTCCATTGTACACACCTGAGGCAGGTATCAACACACCTATTCATCAGGTGAGGACACTGAGAACCCTCCAAAGAATTTATACAGACCTCAGAGCTACTGAGTGCAGAGTCTTTCTATTTTCCTTCTGGGGAAACCTGCTCACCCATGTCATACAATCACATCAGCTTTCCCAAGGCTAGGAAGAAATAAAATTGAAGGAACATGTGGCAGTGACTGGATCTTGGAGTTCAGAGTCCACCCCTAAGATTCAACTCCTTTTGGGAGGGTTTCCCCCAACTGCTTCTGCTATTTTTGCTTCAGGGGAACACTCTCTTTCCAATCCTCTGGTCCCAGGGGAATTCCCAGGTCTTTCTTTAATGTTCACCTGTTACTGTTAGGCAGGGATGTTTAAGGAAGATGACTTTGAGATAAATTGTTATCATTTCTGGAAAAATACAAATTGCCAAGCCTGGTCCAAGAAGTAATACAGGAATGCCTTCTTTTATTGCATTTTGATTTAGCTCACTTCACAGATATTGCGTCTTTTTTTTTACAAATTGAAGATTGGTGGCAACCCTGACTCAAGTCCATCAGCACCATTTTTTTCTAAAAGTGTATGCTCACTTTGTGTCTCTGTGTCATATTTTTGTAATTCTCATAATACCTCAAACTTTCAATTATTATATATGTGTGGTGATCTGTGATCAGTTATCTTCAATGTTACCATTGTAATTGTTTTGGAGCACCATGAACCGTGCCCATGGAAGATAGTAAATGTAATCAATAAATGTTGTACGTGTTCTGACTGCTCCATTGACTAGTCATTTGCCCATCTTTCTCCTTCTCCTCAGGCCTCCTTATTCCATGAAGCACAGCATATGGAAATTAGGACAATTATTAATCTTATAATGGCCTCTAAGTGTTCAAGAGAAAGGAAGAGTCCCACATCTCTCACTTTAAATCAAAAGTGAGGAAGGCATGTCAAAAACCAAGACAAGCTGAACGCTAAGCCTCTTGTACTAGTTAGCAGAGGTGCAAATGCAAAGGAAGAGTCTTGAAGAAAATTAAAAACGACACTCCAGTAAACACGTGGATTATTAAAAAAAAAATCTTATTGCTGATACAGAGAAAGTTTATCATGTGGATAGAAGATCAAACCACCCACATGAAACCCAAAGCCCAATCCAGAGCAAGTTCCAAATCTCTTTCATTCTGTGAAGGCTGAGAAAGGTGAGGGAACTGTGGAAGAAGAGTTTGAAGCTAGCAGAAGTTGGTTCATGTTGGTTCATTTATGTTATGTTCTCCATAACAGTGCAGGGTGAAGCAAGGGCTGATGCAGAAGTAGCAGCAAATTATTTGGAAGATCAAGCTAAGATTCCTGATAAAGGTGGCCTCATTAAACAATAGATTTTCGATGTGACAAAACAGATTTCTATTGGAAGAAGATGCCACCTAGGACTTTCATAGCTACACAGGTAAGTTGATGCCTGACTTCAAAGCTTTAAAGGACATGCTGATTCTCTTGTTAGGGGCTAATGCAGCTGGTGACATAACTTGAAGCCAATGCTTATTTATCATTCCCCAATTCCTAGGGCCTTTAAGAATTATGAAATCTACTCTACTTGCGCTCTATAAATGGAACAGCAAAGCCTGGATGATAGCACCTCTGTTTACAGTATGCCTTACTGAATATTTTAAGCCTACTGTTGAGACCTACTGCTCCGGAAAACAAAATCTCATTCAAAATATCAGTGCTCATGGTCACCCAAGAGCGCTGATGGAGACATGCAAGGAGATTATGCAGCTGACACAACATCCATTTACAGCCCATAGACCAAGGAGCAATTTTTATTTTCAACTTTCATTATTTAAGAAGTGCCTTATGTAAGGCTACCGCTGCCATAGACAGTGATTCCTCTGATGGACCTGGACAAAGTAAATTAAAACCTTCTGGAAAGAATTCATTATTCTAGATGTCTTCAAAAACATTCATGATTTATGAGAGGAGGTCAAAATATCAACATTAACAGGAGTTTGGAAGAGTTGATTCCAACCTTAATGGATGTTAAGGGATTCAATGTTTCGGTGGAGGAAGAGATGGCAGGTGTGGGTGAAACAGTGAGAGAACCAGTTAGACGTGAAGCCTGAAGACAGAGCTGAATCGCTACCATCTCATGATAAAACCTGAATGGATGAAGGATTATTTCTTTTGAATGAGCAGAGAAAATGGTTTTCTGAGGTGGAATCTACTCCTGGTGTAGATGCTGTGAACATTGTAAAAATATCAAGAAAGGATTTAGAATATTTTATAAACCTTGCTGATAAAGCAATGGCAGTGTTTGAGAAAGTTTTCTCCAATTTTGAAAGAAGTTCTGCTGTGGGTCAAGTTCTGTCAAACATGTCACATGGTACAGAGAAATCTTTTGGGAAAAGAAGAGTCAATCAGTGCAGCCTCCTTCACTTTGTCTTATTTTATGAAATTACTGCCGCCACCTCAACCTTCAGCAACCACCACCATGACCAGTCAGAAGCTATCAACTTCAAGGCAAGACCCTCCACCACCAAAAAATTAGCTTTCTCCCTGAAAGCTCCAGTGACCATTAGCGTTTTTTAACCAGAAAAAATTTTTAAATTAAAGTAAATTATTGTGTTTCTTTAGACATAATGCTATATGGTATACTTAATAGAAAAAAAATTATGTGACTTGCTTTATTGCAATATTCAATTTATTGCTGTGATCTGGACCCAAGCTCTCAGTATCTCTGAAGTATGCCTGTAAAAAACTTAAATAGGTCAAAATTGGGAATCAAAGATCTTACCCTTCTCGAGAACAAGCCCCATGCCAAGACATTTTACAGGTGAATTATTTAAAGATAAATATAATTCCTATCTTACTTTAAGTTTCTCTAGAATATAATAATAGAGGTAAAGCAGCCTTTTTCATTTTAAGAGACTGATGTCAGTTTGGTTTTGAATAATAGAAAAAGAAAGAAAAGTATAGGCCTATTTTCCTTATGAACATAGGTAGAAAAATCTCAGATAAAATACTAGATGCCTAGATCCAACAATGTATTTTTAAATACACATTCACCAGAACAGCCAGAGTTAAAAAGACTGACAGCTCCAAATGTTGGCAGGAACTTGGGGCAACCAGACAATCATCCAATGTTGGTGAGGAGTTTTTGAGAAAGATCCGATAGTTTATTATAAGTCTAAACATACAATTACCCCATGACCAAGCAATCCCTCTCCAAGATGTTTACCTAAGAGAAATGAAACATGTCCATAAAATGACTTGTGAAAAAATATTCATAGCAGTTTTATTCATAATATTTAAAAAAGTGAAACAGCATATGTGTCCATCACTGGGAGATCACACTGTAATAGAATATATGATGGTTTGAAAATCTGTGTTCCATCAAATGCATGTGTTGGAGCATAATACCCAATATGGTAGATGTGATTAGGTTGTGAGGGCTCCCCTCTTATGAATAGGATCAGTGCCCCTCTAAGAGAGGCTCCAGCCTTTTCTACCATATGAGGACACAGAGAGAAGCAGGGAGAAACCCTCACCATACACCAAATCTGTGGGTACCTTGTTTGTGGACTTCCCAGCCTCCAGAACTGTGAGCAACAAATGTCTCTGGTGGGTAAGTTACCCAGTCAAGGCATCCCAGTGGACTGGCGCAGTCCACTATTCATCAGTGAAAAAAAATAGACTACTAATCCCCAAGGTGCGGATGAAACTTACAAACTTTATGTTAATCGAAAGACGCTGGACACCAAAGGGCACATACCTTACCATTCAATCTGCATGAAGCTCCAAAAACAGGCTAATGTGGAAAAAATCAGAACTGTGTTTACCCCTGGGAAGGTGGCAGGTGAGCATGGACGTGCGGATCTTTCTAAGGTGACTGTTGGCATCTTCACTGGGATTTGGGTTACACAGGTGTGTCCCTTTGTCAAAGCTCATCAAATGATGCGTTTAAGATTTGAGCATCTCGGCCAGGTGCAGTGGCTCACACCTGTAATCCTAGCACTCTGGGAGGCCAAGGCGAGTAGATTGCTTGAGCTCACAGGTTTAAGACCAGCCTGAGAAAAAGCAAGACCCCGTCTCTACTAAAAATAGAAAAACAGAGGCAAGAGGATTGCTTGAGCCCAAGAGTTGGAGGTTGCTATGATGCACTCTACCCAGGGTGACAGCTTGAGACTCTGTCTCAAAAAAAAAAAGTTGAGCAATCTCACTGTATGTAAATGTTACCTCAAAAGCAATTTTGAAAGGACCACACAGAAACACTGGACTCTAGGTAATGACAAACGTGCTGATGTTTTTTAGGGAAAGTGAACTGAGGTTTGCACCTTTTCCTGAAATGCATCCTTTCAATTTTGCTGTGTGTGTGAATATGTTCATAATAATGTATAGGAAAGGGATACATCATGATTAAATATAGTTTATCCCAGGGATGCAAAGATGCTTTAAATTCAGGAAATTGAAGAATTCACATTAGTAGATGAAGGAACAGATGAACAAGTTGATAAAGCTCTTCACTCTCTCTCTCAAGTCTTTCAGAAAACCGGGAATAAGAAGCTTTCTAACTGGATAAAAATAACCCTTTAGCAGCCCCAGTTGACTGAGTTTTGAAGCCTTCTCTTTGATGTCATGTACGGGATAAGAATCTCTGACACCTGAGTGACTATTCAGCGGACCCGAACAGTCCCCCAGCCCTAGTCACATTTGAACAAGGGACAGGGTGCTAAGACTTGAAGGGAAGGGATTAGCCTATTATTTGTTGCAAATGAAGTGTGGTTATCTTTACAAAAATCCGAAATAAGTTACAAACAAAGAAAACAACAAAATCATAGGAGAGTTCAGTATGATTCTAGATAAAAGATCAACTCCCAACACCACTAGTCTTCCTCCACATTGGCAATAATCAATAAAAAAAAAGATGCTATTCACACTGTGGCAGCTCTCTAAAGCACTTAGAAACTGATCTAGCAAAGAATTTGTGAAGTTTTTCAAGAAAGTGCTTAATCTCTGTTAAAGAAGAAATAAGTTGAATAGCAGAAAAGATATAACATGTTCATAGATGGGAGAACTTAATGTAAACTGTTGATACATAATATTTATACATATCTGTGGGACATATGCAATATTTTGATAACATACATACAGCATGTATAAGGATTATATCAGGGATTCAGGATATCTATCACTTCCAAAAGTTATTGTTGCTTTGTGTGGAGAACATTTCAAATTTTTTCTTCTAGCTGTTTTATAATATATAATATATGGTGTGTTGCTAACTATACTCATTTTAAAGATAGCAGTTCTTTATAGAATAGAGTTGTTTCCATTTCAGTCAAAATTTCATTGGTGCTTTTAAAGGATTAACTTATTCTAACATTTGCATGGTTGAACAAAGATTCACAAAGGTTTCTGAGGCTGGGCGGAGGGGCTCATGCCTATGGTCTCAGCACTCTGAGTGGCCGAGGCAGGTAGACCCCTTGAGCTCAGGAGTTGCAGACCTGCCTGAGCAAGAGTGGGATCCCATCTCTATTAAAATTGAAAAATTAGCTTGGTGTTGTGGCCAGCGCCTGTAGTCCCAGCTACTCAGGAGGCTCCAGCAGGAAGATCACTTGAGTCCAAGAGTTTGAGGTTGCTGTGAGCTATGATGTCACAGCATTCTACTCAGGACACAGAGTGAGACTTTGTCTCAAAAAAAGAAAAATAAAAGGTTTTTGAAAAAGAAAGGTAAGGCTGAGATCTCATCCTACTAAACATTAGACTCCTATAAAGCCAAAGTGATAGAATAAAACAAGATGGTGAGACTCTGCTGTGGGAACAGGCACAGAGACACACAGAACAGGACAACTCAACTCTGTGACCCCAGAGGGACATCCTGCTGCTGCCACCACAGTGTCCAGGCTCCAGCAGCCTGGGGATGGGACAATGGCTGCTCCCAGAGCACTGTCTTTCTCCTCCCCCCCCCTCCACTCTCTCCCTCCTCTCTCCTCCCCTCCCATCTCCTCTAGAAAATGTGAGAAAATACCCTGGTATCTTGGGGCAGTAAAGAACTTTTAAAATAAGACCTAACATCTTCACCTGTGGTTGGAAGATAATGGGTCTAACTTCCTCAGGAGTGGAGATGTCCAGTCTGTGCAGAGGGGAAGACAGTTGTGGTGGCTCCAGCTATTAACACTAAGTGACTAATTTAGAACACAAAAGGAAAGCCTACAACTAAAACACCCAGAGGCTAGCATGGCAGGGAAATTTTCAACCTCAGTAGAATTCAGAGAAAAGCAAATTTAGGAAGTGGATTTTCCACATCCATTCAACAAGCTGCAGGAATTTGAAAGTCAAATAATACCAAGTGTTGGTGAGTGTGGTGGGGGGGCGGATCCACCTCCTCCAGGGGCAAGTGAACAAGTTAGTGACAGTAAGTGCACCTGTCATCCAGCCTTGCCATGCAGGGCAGAGCTGGCATCCACCCGGGCAGTGGGGGGAGTAAGGTGGACATGCGGTGGGCGCACATCACCACCATATCACTGGTGTGCAGTAGACAGGCCTCTACTGACGTGCAGTTGAGTGAAAAATACCTGAGTGGTGTGAAACCAATATCCCAGGAGCAGATTAACACAGAGAGACAAACATGTTTGTGCACATTACACACACATATACGTGCAACAGACACAACAGATAGACACAGAGACACACACAAACACGTCATGTGTACGCTCAGCACAGCACACATGCAGGTAACATAGATGACATTCACACAACACACACATGACATGCACGCTCACAGCACATATACACAATACCACACATGTGACATAGACACCCATAACACGTGTGCACATATACGCGATTCATGGACACACAACACACGTACACAAGCCACCAACTCTGCACTGTTCTTTCAGTGTTTATGGCACCCAAGGACAGATGTATTTATACCCCAGAGTGCCAACAGGGGATGGGGAAGGGAAGAGAGTGAGGCTCAGGAATGAGGGTAAAAATGATAAAAGTAAAATCACGAAGGGGCCAGCTGAGCAGCCAGGACTCCATGCCTTTAACTGAGGAAATAGGGGGCAGGTGGCAGAGAGGGCTAGGAAAGGGAGGGAGCAAGGGAGGGGGAGGGAGGAGAAAGGGCAGGGGAGGGAAGGGCAAGGTTAGATAGGGGAGGACAGTAGAGGGGAGGGAGAAGAGAGAAGGGGGAGGCACTGTGGGAGGCAACTGCAGGACCCCAGCCTCAGAAGCTGTCCCAGCTTAGTTCCCTGTGACCTCTGCCTTCTGTTCTCTGCCCTCTGCCCTCCAGGTGGGCAAGTGGCTCCTTTCTCTGTATCTATCACCCCGGGGCTCCTCAGGCAGGAGTGAGAGCAGAGCCAGTAGGGGTGAGGAAGAAGAGAAGGGTGGGGAGCCCCTGCACAGCAGCCATGGGGACCTAGGGGACTGGGCCATTGTCTAGGTGGTCCACTAGCCCCCTGTGCCCTGGCACAGCCCCAGGCCTGCCCAGAGGTAGAGGGGGTGGAAGCTGGGGTTGAGGGACATAGGGTATGTCTTTGCAGCCACAGAATAGAGCAACAGGTGGGGGCCAAACACACCAGCTGGTCCCAGCTGCACTCCACAGGCTCAGCCCAGGACATGGCCTGGGAGAGGGGCCTCCCTAGTCCCCTGCCCCAAGGGGTCCTAGCTCCTGCCTGCCATAGTCTGTCTGATCGATCGGAGCAGGCCTCAGGCCAGGACAGTGCAGACACAGCTCAAATGCCTTCAAACTCACCATCCTGCTGGCAGCTTCCACAGGACACGCTGGTGGCAGGAGGGCTGTGACAAGCCGGGCCCAGGTATGGCCCAGCGCCATGCTCAGATTGGCACTAGCCTCCATCCTTACCTGCCCAAAGCCCTATTGGGCACTCAGCTAGATTCCTACCCTATGTGGTGTTTACACCTTCTGCAGGTTGTGGGCGAGGAAACTGAGTCACAGAGCAGCCAGTAGCCTTCCTGAGGCTTGACCTGGGGAGCGCTGGTGCTGAGCTGTGAGCTGAGGCCACTGGCTGCCCCCATACGGACCCAGGGCCATGAGGGGTCTCAGGGCCCCAGTGTCATCTGGAGGACACTGAGTGAGGGCAGCTGTCATTGGGGTGCAGACTGAGTAGTGGCCTGGGTCAGACTCAGGCCAGGCCTCTGGATGAGATGAGGAATCAGATGGGATCCCAGGCCCTTTGCCTGGGTTCCTCCCTCTCCTTAGCCTGGTCACCTCCTGCTTTCCCTCCGCCTCCCAGCTCAGTAGTGGTTGCTGTGGAGAAGCCTTCTCTAGTCACTGTCCCTGAGGGGAGCCACCATTTATGCTTTTAAATGGGTAAAATCATAGCTCTGAGACACATTTAAAATAAACAAGACAATACTTTCACTTAAGAAGGAATTATTGGATGTAAAACACTGGATTAAAGCGCAAGGATTCAGACTCATCTCTCCAGGCCGCGGGCAGTGCTGGGAGGGATTTTCTAGAGACACAACCACACTATTCACAGGGAGAGAACCACCTTCTCCATTGACACGTCCCCCCGTTTCCATCTGGGTGGGCCCCACACAGCTCTGTTCCCAATAGTTCAGAGGAGCGGGACGAGCCTTGCAGGCAGCCCACTAGAAAGACACCCCACTGGGCTCCTGTGTCTCCTCCCTCTCCTCCACCACACCTGTCACAGCATCTGTTACGTTGGGGGATTCCTTGGTTGTGGTCTCCCTGCCCATTAGCCCAGGAGCCCTGGTAGGGCAGAAATGTGTTCCTGGGCGTTTTGTTCTCTGGCTGGGTCCCTGATGGCCATCAGGACAGCGGCAGGCAGAGCCATGGTCAGTACTCCACGGGCAGCATCCCTCGGTCTGAGGTGAGAGAGGTGCCATCATTGCTTCCTTCATACTGGAGAAGAAACTGAGACTCATTTGCTGGGCTGACTTCTTATGGTCAGCCTCACCTGCCAGGAAGTCTGAGGCCAGGCAGGCTAGCCTTGGGCTCCTTCCTGCCCCACGGAGCGCCTCTTACAAGGTGAGCACACAAGTGAGTGAAGGGCCTCCCTTCACTGGGAAGGCTGCGCGGGGGCTTCTGCATTGTGGGCAGGGGGAAGATCATGGGTAGGATCCTCTGGCTGACCTGCCCTATGGGGCTGCAGGGGGAGGCTCCCACAGGCCTAGCATCTGGGTGGTGTCACAGAGCAGCATCACCAGACTTGTCAAACAGCAAGACAGCCCTCATTCCACTTGCTGCAGCTAGGCTGGGGCTCCGTGTTCAGCAGTGGCTGAGAGAGAGAAGACAGGTCCTCAGAGGGACATGACTAGGTGTCAGGGGTAAGGGGGGCTTCTTGCCAAAACTAGGCTCAGTGGGCCAAACACAGTGGGCCAGCCCAAGGCTGAGTCCAGAAGATGGCTCAGAGGGACGACCAAAGCTTGTCAAGGAGGGCTAGGGACCCCACCACAGCTGTCCCCTATCCTGGGGAGAGGCCCCTGGAACTGCTCCTGCTCCAGGCACTGGCTGCGGCCCAGGCCTTGCCTGCAGGCACCCTCACTCCTCTGCCTGGCACGTGGCCGCACAGGTAGAAACTGGGGTGAGGCCCCACCCCTCCGTCCCAGGAGCATGAACGTCACTTTGCCCCCAATCATTCTGGGTGCCCAGCCAGCCTGGTGACAGCCAGTGTTGCCTGAAGTCCCACGTGCTGAGGATGCTTTGCCAAGCTCCTAGGCTACACCCACCGACCAGCCACTCCACTGGCGCCTGACAGCGGAATCCTAGGTTATTACAGTCTGGACGCGCCTTCTCGCCTGTGTGCTTTCTGGTCCTTCTCTGTGTGTCTGCCTCCTGGACTTGCTGCAGGGTCCCCAAAGCACACTTTGGCACTGAGACTCGTCCTTCACCGAGTGGACTGGACATGTGTCAAACTCTTGCGGCTCATCAGCACACAGAGGATCCCACCCCCTTCCAGGGACAAAGAGGGGCTATGGGGGGCCAGGCTGTGGAGGGCCGCGAGAACCTCCATCCAAGACCAGTCACGGGGTCCCTGCCTCCCACAGAGAGAGCTGTCTCCATCTATCCTCCTCAGCTTTATCCTGCAAAACAGCCTCTGTCCCCCTGACCGACAGCTTGGGACAGAAGATCTCACCCCTTATCCCCAGAACAGGGAGAGAAATGTTGAAAATAAACACGATTGTGTAATCCTTGAGGGAAGAATGATTCTGGTTCCATGTGACCCCAGCAGAAATGCTGGAGTCATTTCAGACTCCAGCTGGAGAAAGCTTCAGTGAGTGAGGGGCTGGGCAGTGGGTGAAGTGCAAGGGTCCTACAGGTACTTTGGAAGGAGTAAAGCCGCGTCAGGGAGTGAGCTGCTGTTTATCCATCAGTATACGTGGCTTCTGGAAGGGGGTCTCTTAGTCTCCTGGTGAGAGTGTGTGCCCAGCCCGGCCACACCTGTGTGGCTCCCAGCATGCATCAGACCAGGAAGGAGGGCTTGCTTGGGAGACGCTGCAGCCCGACCCTGGACCCTGAGCCCATTACTGCAGCAGTCCTACTGGAATGACCCTTTTGGGGAGTGAGGGAGGACTGGAGATGCTCCTGCTTAGATCCTTGGTGCATGCACATGGGGTGGGGTGGGGGTGGGCAGATAGGGGCTCCCCAGGTCCACCAGGGGAATGGAATGATGCCCACCCCAAGGCTTGGCATCTTGACACCTTACTCTGGTCATTGTTCCTCTAGAAAATTTGGATTTAAGGAAAACAAGCAAGTGGCGGCTTCTCTCCCCACTGTTTGTGCAAGGCTATGCCCACGTCCCTGACTGGGAGGGCTCTGCCCTCACGCTCTTAACCAGGAGGCCCTCACCCCAAGCCCACTTCCACCCTCAGAGGAAGTTGCCATCCTGAGCATGGAGCTGGGGCCTGCTGCTCAGGGGTGATGTGGGGTCCTCATGCCTTGAGTGCCTTCTCGCCCCACCGGATGCAGTTGCTCAGCACCCCTGCTCCCATGCTGGGTGGGGGACACACATTTGGGTCTAGATGTGACTCCCAGTCATTCTCCCATGGGTGACTGCCCTGAGGGGCTTGGTGATGGGGGTGCTGCTCCAGCCCTGGACATCAGACCCAGGTTGGGGAGCAGATACCCCCCATCCCATGCACAGCTCCGCTCTCCTGGAAGCTGTCCCCTGGGTCAGGCCAAGAGACCAGGATGTTTATGTGAAATAGCCCCAGCTCCCCCGAGATAAAAGGCCCCTGCCCGGCCCTTCATAGATGTTCATCAGGCCTGCTTCCTGCCTTGGTGGCCTCCCAAGGGTTGGGTGGCCACATCTCTCTCACCCCTAGTGGACTCCTGGCCAGCCCTGTCCTGCATGGGCTGGCGTGCAGCCTGGGGGTCCTGAGTCCCTTCTTCACCCGATCACAGGGTGGTGATGCTTCTTGCTGTGAATGTTGGTCCTGGAGGTGGCTGGCAGGAAGGGGGAAGACGCCCCTATGAACGCAGGGCCACACACAAGGTGACAAGCTCCTTTTCTCTCTCTCCTCCCTTAACTGTCCCCTTTATCCTTGTGCCCTGAAGCCTGGAGCAGTGCCCCCAGAGCAGCTAGGCACAGCCCTGCTTCATCCTCCGTCTCCACAGCATTTATAGAGTGTTCACTGCACTCTGGGCCCTGAACCTGGCTCTGGGATGCCCAGCATGCGGACAGGCCTGGTGCCCACCTTTCCTGCACTGATGGGAAACCTCTGGTGAACTCTGAAGTCGGGTGCCAAGCCCTTTAGAACCTGTGGGACCCACCAGAGCCCCGGCTGCCAGATGAGCACATGTCCATCTATGCGAGTCTCCAGTGTCCCTCAGGACCTCAGAAAGGGAGCAAAAGTATCTCTGGCCATCCCTGCCACCTCATACAGGGTTTGTGTGTGAAATGTCCCAATCCAATTGGGGAAAAGGGGAGAGGGCCCTGGACACCTCCTGCTATCTGCCCCAGGGCATTGGAATGGCCATGGGGGCCAGGCCAGGCCGACCTTGGCAGAGTGGGCCAGGCCTCACAGCTCGGTGCCCTTCCTGGGAGGCTATGATCCGCATCCAGCCCCACCCCCACTCCCTCCCAGCCTCACTTTAATTGGGTCTGACGACTTCACACTCTGCAGCCGAGATGGTGCTTGTTTTGGCTGGCCCGGCGCGGCCCATTCTGGCCAGCCCTGGTTGCATAACCGGGAGGTATCCACTTACACTGGCCGACGCCTCTCAGCGAGGCCTACAGTGGCCCTCACGGGCAGCCTCCATGTTCCCTCTCCAGGAGGCGGCCCATCCCACCAAGCTCTGGGTGGAGCCTCTCGTGTCTCCTGACCCCGTGGGCTGGCTGGCCACGGTCCATGGAGCTTCCAGGCTTGGGTGCCAGGAGCAGCTGCCTCTGGCCAGAGTTGGCCGGTGCAGGGATGGCAGGCAAGGGGTGCCTCCTCCTCCGTTCACATCTCTCCCCAGCATCAGCGTCACCACCGGCCCTGCCAGAGACAACTGGGGGAAGGCTCAGGTCCAGGAAATTGCCTGCTGGGCATCGTGGCACCGGCCAGGCCCTAAAGGCACCCTCGGGTCCCTGGCCCTCATCCTGCTGGCCCATGAAGGAGGAGGTTCCGGGGTCCTGGGCCCCCACGGCTCAGCCACCCCCTCCCTTGGCTGCTGCCGCCAAAAGGTGGGGCAAGAGAAATAGGAGATTTGAATAATGGGAGAAAATTATTATGTCTTCGTGTGAGCTGGAGCCCAGCCTGCTCCCCGCGGGTGTGATATCTGGGGACGTCTTACATTTCCCGCTCTGAGCCAGGGCCAGCCTTGACAATGCCCGCATTGTTTCCTGTGTCAGGGCATTGTCACTGCATGATAGTACCCAAACACATGGGTTACAAGACGCGGGGATCAGCACAGACTGGGGAGACCACAGATGTTTATAAGGAGGATAGACACTGCAGCTAGATTTGGGGGCGGCCGGGGAAGGGAAGTGGCCGCTTGCTACTGATGGCCTGGGGATGGCTTTGCCCAGGAAGGTGGGGGTCAGGCGGCCATCGTTCATGGCACGCAGAGCTTTCCACTTGTGGCCGGCTCTGGCTTCCTTGCCTGGGCCTGGCTAGGCAGCTGGATCTGATGGCCAAGGGTTTGAACCTGCCTTAGGAGGCCTCCTCTGAGTACTAGGGCAGGTAGGATGCAGGTCCTGCCCCAGGGAATAAGAGGAACCATCTTTCAGGTGGCCAAGGTCCCTGCCTTGGAGTCACCTGTGGGAGCCACCCTAGTTCCCCCTGGCACAGAGGCCAGGGAGGAGCCAGCACACCAGGGGCCACTGGCCAGCTTAGCATTAAGGGACCCTCACTGGCTTGGACACAGCCCTTTCTCTTTTGGACTGCTGCCTTCCCCACGTATGTCCATAAGTAACTGTTCGGGTGAGGAATGGACAGTGGGTGGAACTCAGCAGCCCTCAGCTCACCCGGCCCTGCTTTCTGGCCCCTGCTCTGGGGTCTGGCAGGAGTCCAGGGGCAGGGGCCTGTCTTCAGGTCCTTGCCGTGCCTGCCCTGGGCCCCAACATCTCCCTGTAGCAGCTTCAGGCACACTTGCTAATCCCAGAACAGGGGCTGCTGCCTCTGCCCAGTGCCCAGAACAGCAGTGCCCAGGAGCAGAGCAGAGCAGGAGGATAGACCCAGAGCTGCTGGGGGCCTAGCGTCTCTGTTCCCAACACCCTTCAGGCAAATGAAGAAACAGAGTTCTGACCTAGTGACTTGGGGCCAAGCCAAGCCTTGGCCACACTGTCCGACTCCCCACTGGTGACCCCACTGCCAGGCTCCCCTGCTCCTAGGACCCCAGACGAGGACTTTGCCTCCCAGAGCACATGGTTTGCATGGCCTCCATGGCTCTCAGCCTGGTGAAAGGGAAGGGGTTCAGCATGGCCCTTCTGTGAATGGTGGAGAGGTGCCTGTGTCCCTGGGCATTTCCATCCATTTGGCCCTTAGGAGATGGCCTCTTGCCCATGTGCCCAACGCTGGCATCAGGCATGGGGACCACCTCTGTCCCTTCTTTGTGGCCTGTGAACAATTCCTCTGAGAGTCAAGACTCCTGGTCTCCTCCGCCTGCAGGCACCTAAGGGCCATGAGTTCCCTTTCCAGGGATGGCTGGTCCTTTGCCCCTCCAGAGAAATGGAAGCTCCCTCCTGGTCAGAGGGCAGGGTGGGCCATCAGGATGAGGCTGCCCTGGGGGGTCTTGGAGTCTTGGCCCCTGGTGCCCTCCTAGATTTCAGGGGTGCCAGTGTACTTTTTATCTGTGTCGGGTCCCCCAGAACGAGTCTCAACTGTAAGCACTCCCCCTTGCACGTGGGAGTCAGCAAGCTACATAATATTGCCCACAACTGCACCTCATTGCTTTGCAAGTCTCTCTGCTACACAAGGGGACTCAGATCATCACGTCAGTTTTCTAATCCCCAGGTGAAGTCCAGACCTACCCTTGCCACCCTGGGCAGAGGAGTCCCTGTCTCCACACTCGAGGAAGTGTGAGAATTGGGAAGGTGAATTTGCAGGTGAGGATCCAGGGCTCAGAGGCCTCCCCTGTCCACTGCTCAAGGGCAGCAAAGGTGAAGGGAGCCCAAGGGCCTGTCCAGGCATGGCTGTCCCACCACTGGCCCTGGAGTCAGCAGTGACCCTAGAGGTAAATGTGGGATGGACCCACACAAGGGAGAAAAGAGTTGTGCACCATATTCAGAGCCATCTACTGAGGTCAACTTTGTCCCTGGACATCAACACATAGATGGTGGAAGCCAGGGTCACAGGCCACAGGTGACAGAGACTCTCTGCAAGCCACCAGGAGCCTCTGCCAGCCTGGGATGGAGCAACCCTGTTCTGAGCACAGAGCCCGGGGACCCTTCACTGGAGGTACTTTGCCCAAGACCACCTTATGTGTGCTCCAGGCTGAGGGTTGGCAGCTGAAGCTGTAGCAGAAACTGAGCTTTGCCCACAGGGTCCACCTCTGACAGCCAGTGACCACCTGGGAGAAGCATTTGTGCCGAGCTCCTCATACATGGGGCAGGTGACCTGTCAGCTGGGATGGTGAACCACAGCTTAACAGAGAAGCACCTCACTGCTCGGAGTAGGGACATCCCTGGGCACCCTGGACCCCACCCAGGTGGAGCAAGGAGCCATCTGTGGGTGTGTTATCCCTCAGCAGGCCCTGTGGGTTCTTGGCTACATGTGGCCCCTCTATTAGGACCAACTATTAGATTCCTGGAAACTTGACCTCAGTCCTGACCACACCAAGTGACTCCAGGACCTAGAAGGGTCAGACTCTGTGGTGTGGCTGCTTGGGAGGACATAGTCACAACCTGTCTTCTTCAGATAGCCCCGCTGCCTCTGCTGGGGCCTGTTGGGAGCCTCTCCTCAACATCCTGCCCAACCTCACCCTTAGCCTAGATGGCAGAGGAAGGTCTCTGCTCTCACATGGGGCCTGGACCCCAAAGTCATAAAGGCTGATGTTACAGACACAAGCAGTCTCATCTGGGCTAGCCAGGAGAAAGGCCCTCAGGGGGAGGGGGAGGAGCTGGCAGCTTCTAAGACCCCCAGGGACACTATCTAGGTTAGTGGCATGGCCCCAGAGTTGTGTGTTCTCTGGTCTCTGATCCCACATCCTCATCCCCTCCCCCTGAGTTTTGAACCAGGAACCCTTCCAGCAGAGCTCATGGCCTATGACACACAAATGTCGCTTTACAGGAAGATCTGGTTTGGGACCAGAGGGCAGGGAGGAGCTGGGATGAGGCTTGAAGAGTCCTCTGCCAGGGTCTGGGGAGTGGGAATCCATGTCTCAGAAGTAGGACGATGGGCTCAGCTGTTCCTGCAGACTCCTGGCAGGGGGAGAGAAGTTCAAAACCAGAGGGAGGCTTGTCTCTCCTCCTCCAGGACTTAGCCCAGCACATCCCCAAGCCTTGGTCCTTCACATTAGACACCTCCAAGCTGAAGGAGGGTCAAGCTGCAGATGTTAAGGGTGACTCGCAGCTGCCCCACTCCTTCTTCCTCAAAGGTATAGTCTCATCTGCCCACACCTGATCAAGGAAGCCAGAACAGGAAGCCAGATTGGTTACAGTGCTTTTGCCATGGACTCTGCCAGGCACCTGAGGGACAGCTTCCCTTCTATTCACTATGGTGCACCAGGAAGGACACAGTGCTAAAGCAGGCCTAGAGGTCAGAAAACCACCACTACCGTTGTCATCACCATCATTGCCACCACCACCACCACCACAATCATCATATTCGCCCTCATCACCTTCATCACCAGGGCCATCACCACCAACAACAACCATCATGACTGTGCTCATCATCACCACCATCATCCTCCTCATCACCATCACCACCATCATCATTATCACTATCATTATGATCACCACCACCATCATCACCCTCGTCACATTCATCACCAAGACCATCATCACCACCACCATCACCTTCATCACCATCACCACTCTCATCACATTCATCACCAAGACCATCATCACCACCACCATCACCTCCATCACCTTCATCACCATCACCACTCTCATCACATTCATCACCATGACCATCATCACCATCACCATCATAACTGTCCTCATCACTATCATCATGATCCTCATCACCTTCATCACCATCACCACCATCATTATCACTATCACTATGATCACCACCACCATCATCACCCTCGTCACATTCATCACCAAGACCACCTCCATCACCTTCATCACCATCACCACCATCATCACCCTTGTCACATTCATCACCAAGACCATCATCACCACCACCGCCACCTCCATCACCTTCATCACCACACCACTGTCATCATCATCACCACTACTCCCATCACCTTCATCACCATCACCACCATCACCACCCTCATTACATTCATCACCATGACCATCATCACCACCACCGTCACAACTGTCCTCATCACTGTCATCATGATCCTTATCACCTTCATCACCATCACCACCATCATCATTATCACTATCACTATGATCACCACCACCATCATCACCCTCATCACATTCATCACCAAGACCACCTCCATCACCTTCATCACCATCACCACTGTCGTCATCACCATCACCATCATCACCATTACTCTCATCACCTCCATCACTATCATTACCACTGTCACATCATCACTATCACCATTATCATATTACCATTGCCTCCATCACCAACACCACTAGCACCACCTCATCACATTCATCACCATGACCATCACCGCCACCATCATCATCACCAACACTCTCATCACCTTCATCACCGTCGCCACTGTTGTCATCATCACTGTCATCATCACCATCACTCTCATCACCTTCATCACCATCACCACTGTCATCATCATCACTATCCATATCACCACCATTACCATATCACCATCACCACCATCACCACCATGACCATCATCACCTCACCACTGCCCTCACCCCCATAACCATAGCAGCAGTAGCAGCAGACATCATAAGAGGAGAAGCAGAGTATCTTGAATAGAAAAGAAGTTTTTGTTTTAGTTACTATTTTACCTATGGTCTAGTTTGGTAACATGGGGGACCATCTCAGGTAGAGAAGGGTGTAGAAAAAGTATGCACGGGAGAAAGGGTCCATGTCTGAGACTCTGGGCTAACCTCTGCTCTCAATTCCCAATGTGGCCCTGGAACTTTGACATTCTCACCTGTCAGGAACAACCCTGACAGGAAGGACTTTGTTGGTGGGGACCAGGAGCCCTTCTGCATTCCCTTGTAACTCTCAGGTGCTATGGAAAGAAAAAAAAAAAACATGACTCGAGAGCACCAGCCTCTCAAGGTCTCCCTCTTATAACTAAAAAGCCCTGGAAATAACACAACCCACAAATGGGAAGAATCTGAAAGGTGAAAGAAAGGCAGGCTGCCCAGGGACATCCTCATTTTTTCCTCTATATGTCTAACAAGGTGCTCAGAGTTTCCAGCCCTAAATCTCCAATAGACATAGATAGAAAAAGCTCTAAAAAAGCCTATTTCTACCAGGAAAGGATGGCTTAACAACAGATTAACTGTTTGGGAATAGCCTCCCTGCTCCAGCCAAATACCTGTGGAAAAACCACACCCTACTCCTGTGGTTTTAGCAGGAAGAGTGGGGAGTTGATCTCACACCATACTACAACTCATTCCGACGCCACCCCCAACTTACCCTCACTGCATCCTCATCTCAGCCCCATCAGCTCCCACCCCACCCCACCAGCAGCAAGGGCACAGAGCAAGGTGGTATGAGCAGGCCCTGGGTCTTGTCAGCACGGCTTCAGCCCCACCCTGTGTCAGCGCATCCCTGCAGAGATGAACCTCTGGCCTTGCCCAGCGGGATAGGTCCATGTCAACACATCATCATTAAACCTCTGACATTTAATGTGATGGAAAACCCTGGAAAGCAGACAGAGAGATAACACATCATCTGCAGAGGACCCGAAACCACAGAGGCCAGAGGAACCAGCACATTTTTCAAGTACTGAAAGAAAACAGCTAACTACAAATTCTACACCCAGTGAAAACATCCTCCAAGGATGAGGGAGAAATAAAGACATTCTCAGACAGAGGAAGATTAAGGGAATTCTGCCAGTGATCTGATCCTCACAGAATCACTGGAGGAAGTTCTATAAACACAACAAAAATAGTATCAGGGGTGGCCGGGGACTTCAGAAAGGACAAGAGAATGTCAGATTAGGTAAAAATAGGGGCAAATATGACTGGCTATTCTTCTTGAGTTTCTTAAATCATATTTGATGGCTGAAGAAAAAAATTCCAGCAGCATCCTGTGTTGTACTCAAGGTACACAGAGGAAACAATTCTATTTTAAAAGTGAGGAGGGCAAAGGGCCCTAAACAGAGGTAAAACATCATTATCTGTAGATTAGGATGTCCTGTGGATGTGCATATACGTAGTGTAATGCCCAGGGTAACCACTGTGAGGCTTAAACAACACACTCAAAAAAGATGCTGAGTAAATCAAACACAATCCTAAAAACTGTTTAAGTAACTGACAGGGAAACATGTAAGAAAAGAGACAGAAATGAGAAAAACAAGCAGAAAACAATAAAATGGCAGACTTAAGATGTGACCTACTAATTACTTTAAATGTAAACAGTCTAAACACACCACTTAAAAGACAAAGATTGATAGAGTAGTTAAAAAAAATGACCCACTTGTACGCTGTCTTCAAATACACCACGTACTCACCTCAGCCACCACACAGGTAGATTGAAAATAAAATGATGGAAGATGTATCTTGCAAAGATTAAGTACCCATATGCAATTTTAGATAAATGGGTTTATTTACTTTGGGATGAATTTCTTGAAGAGTCCTTCCCTTGTTACTTTTCCTTCCCTCTTCCCTCTTTCCTTTCTCCAGCATCACCCCTCATCCTCCCTTTTCCCCTCCGGCCTGCCCTATGAGCTGTGGTGAGTGCCCTTCTGCTCTCTGTGTGCTCCCAGCTGCAGAAACACTCGTTTGTGTTATATTCAAACGCACAGATGCAGGAAAGCACTGGTGCCTTCTTTACCAAACTGGGGGAGATCTTTATGAAATTTATAAAGACTCCTCTGTATTTTCCCTGTCTCTCCCAATATTTTAGGAGAATTCCTCCAAATCAATGTGGAAAAATTCCCTTTATGCATAACTTATTCTACCATTCCTTTATTGACGGCCATTAACTTTGTTTACAGTATTTTAACCCCAAACAAAAATGCTCTTGGGAGCAGGAGTCCTGGGCTGAGAGAGTCCCACACCAGTGGTGACTTCTTCTCCCAGCTGCCCCCATCTGCCAAAGACATTAACGGCTCTGCCCTGTCAGCCTGCCTGGCCTCATGAAAGCAAAGTGGGAGCCTGCCCCGTAAGGACCGCGGGAGCCTGAGGACACGGCAGTGCTATCCTTCCCTCCCCGCTGACACTGCCTCACACCTACCTGAGGGCCCACAGAAACAAGCCAGCCTTTGGCCTCTGCAGGTGGACACAGCCTCATCTCATACCATAGGCCCTTCCCAGGAGAAATAAAGAGGAAGAGGTGTGGACAGAATCAGCATCAGAGACTGTTCTGCTGGCACTGAGAATGAACAGAGCCTGACATGGCCAAATACCACCATTCTGTCTTTTATTGAACATTCTTCTGAAGTGGGGGGTGGAGCACATCTCCCACAGCTGCCCTGTGCACAGGGCCCTTCAGAAGCATCTTCTCTGGATCACAGACGTCCCGAACTCCTTGAAGTCTGCAGCAGTGACCCACATCTGCTTGAAGCTGCTCAGAGAGGTGACAATGGAGGCCCCAATCCACGTGGAGAACCACCGGTCGGGAGGAGCCGTGATCTTGATGGGGGTCCCCTTAGCAGCCAGCTGCTCCAGCTCCCTGAGAAGCCGGTCATCGAGCCCCCGGAACAGGGTGGTGCCCCCAGACAACACAATCTCCCCAAAGAGGGTCCTCTGAATGTCGGTGTCACACTTGGTGATGCTGTTGGACACCATCTTCGAGAGCCCTGGGTCCTGGATGCCCAGGTGCTCTGGCACAAACAGGGCCTCAGGCGCCTGGTACAGCTGCTCCCCGATGCTGATGACGCTCCCATCCGGCAGCTTGTACTCTCTCAGGACCTCCTCTGGCCTCTGGCTGAACTCCTTCTCCGGCTCTATGGCCACATAGCACAGCTTCTCTTTGATGTCATCCACGAGGCCCTTGTCCAGCAGGCACGGGAAGGTCCGCCCACTGGCCAGGAGGAGCCGGGTGAGGAACTCCGTGATGTCCCTGCCTGCTACGTAGAGCTTGGTGACCGCATGGGGCAGGGAGTAGCCCTCAAAGACAGGAACGGTGCAGGTGACCCCATCCCCGCTGTCCACCACCAGGCCTGTGACACAGGCGGAGGCGTAGAGTGCCAGTACAGCCTGGTCTGACAGGTAGAAGGCGGGCACATTGAAGTTCTCGAACATGACTTCAGCCATCTTCTCACGGTTCTCCCTAGGGTTCAGGGAGGGCTCAGTCATGAGCACAGGCCGTTCGCTGGGCTTCACGCCCAGCTCCCACTCGAACAGGTGTTTCCAGAGCTTTGCCATGTCCTCCCACCCTGTGACCAGCCCGCGCTCGATGGGGTAGCGCAGGTGTAAGACCTCATATTTGTACAGTGCTTCCTCCCCAACAAAGTACTTCTTCTGATTGGCACCTGCCAAGGGCATCTTGTATTTCGGGTGCCCCACAATGGAACTGATGACGTGACGGGGCCCAATCTCACCAGAAAGGCCTGCTTTGCAGAGCCCTGACCCGTTGTCAAAAATCACAGCCGGGGAATCTAATATGTGTGGATTAAACATGTCTGCAGCATTCTCTTCTGAGCCTCACCAAAATAAAGACAGCGCCCTCTCGGGCCACACTGTGAAGTGGTAGGGGTAGGCGATTCTGTGGATCCGGGGTGTTTGCAGGCAGGGCTAGCACAGTGCCCAACAGCCCTCCATCCTCAGCCACCGTCTGCTTGCCTGTCAAGTGGCCTGGGCCTGCAAGACCTTTCAGAGAAGCTGTCCAATAGGTCACAATCCAGCCAAGGCAACAATTGTCCTCAGCAAGCATCAGAGGCCCTTAGTGGGTGGGGCTCTGCTACATGGAGGTGGGCACTGGGGCAGTGCTGATAACCCTGAACCCGAGGCAGAGGCCTAGGCTTAAAAGGGACAGAGACCAGCCTGGGCATGGCTCTGAGATATAGTCTCTGGCCCCTAAGCTGCTGTTTGTGGGATAACAAAGAATATTCACTTTTGCTAAGGGAAGGAACCAGGCACTGGTGAAGGGGTGATGCCAGCAGGGCTGTCGAATGTTCCTTTGACTGCAGTCTCTTCCAGGAAGCCCTTGGGATTTCTTCTCCCTCAATCCCACTAGTCCCTGGTCTCTGTGCCACAGGACAGACTGGGCAGAGCCCTCCAGACCTGCTAGGTGCAGGTCCCTGCTCTGGATTAAGGTCAGGGCTCCTCACTTCTCTCTGCAGCCCCCACAAGGCTGGCAAGAGCAACATCCAGTGGCCCATAGGATCAGGAGCCTATGAAGATGTGGCCCTATGGATTCATGTTGGGCAGCCCTGATCAGAGCCTGTGATGCCTCTGTGTAACTACCGCCTGCCACAAGGCCAAGCCCACTGAGGGTGCTCAGAAATGACCAGGACACAAAGGCCAGAGGCCTGGGAGTAAGACCGGGAAAGAAGGCTCAGGGGCCAGGCTGAGGGGCAACCACTGCTGTCTGAGAGAGCTAGGACTGCACATACCAGGCACGCAGACCCTGGTGTGGTCTTCAGCACATCAGGCTCAGGGGCCAGTACTTACTGTTTCCCGGGGGTTGGGGGTGGCCTGGGAGAGTGTGAGCTTCAGTGGGGGTCTTCCTTTCCCGTTGTGTCCAAAATCACCCTCCAGCCCAGCTCCTCCCCACTTTGGAAAGTACTCCCAGGGGACCACTCCCAGGGCCACCTTCCTTGAAGGGCCCCTCGGCCCCACTGACCCATGAGGTGGGTGTAGACACGTGGCCCAGTCGTGTGGCAGACGTGTCACAGATGGAGAGTACAGATGTGTGGTGTAGACGCACAGTGCAGACATGTGATGTAGCAATAGACTGGTGCAGACTTGTGTAGCTGTGACTCACGTGTGGTGCAGATGTGTGGCATGGACAAATGCAGTTGTGCAACACAGACTCACGGTGTGGACAACTGGCATAGGCATGTGGTGTAGACTCCTGGTGCTGACGTGTGGTATAGACTGTGGCTTTGTGGGCACCGCTAAGCCCTCAGTGGCATCAATAAAAACTTGGAGATTTTGGAGGCTTCTTTTCACCAGAGGGAAACCAAGTCAAACATGGGCTAAGGTCAAGTCTCTTTCAAGTCTTCCTCTCCCTGCAGCCTGTGTCCAGCCACTGCACAGCCAGGCTCCTGCCTGCAGCCCTGTGGTGGCCCTCTGCAGCCCTGAGCTCCCTACCATGGCAGGTGTGGATGGAGGTGCTGACCCACCGGCAGGGCTGGGGTGCCCAGCTGGGCCTTCTCTGGAAGACCTACCTGCTGACCCAGGCCCTGGGGTGGGAGACTCCAGCAGAGGCTGCTGACCACAACGAGACTGCCCTTGTGGGTCCTGCTGGTGGTCACCTGGTGGGCCATCAAATGGGGCTCTTCCTGGGGTAGAATGGCACATGGGCAGGCTGGGGGTGGCCCAGGCTCCTGTCTACCTTCAGGGTGGGTCCTGGGCTTCAAGGTAAGTTGCTCCCTGATTTCTTCCTCACTCTCCAGGCTGGCCATGCTCACAATGGAAGGACCACCTGCCCCGGGAAGGGCTTTCAATGTCCCATCTGCATCACAGAGCCAGGAGATGTCAGGAGACAGGAGTGGCCAGAATGAGCCATCTGCTGTCCCTCATGAAGCCTGAGGTGCTGGGCAGGTACAGCAGCCAGCATGGCCGAGGCAGCTGCCCAAGTGGCTGGCCCCTTGAAGTTCCTGGTCAAGATCTCTGCCATCCTCTCCTGGCTCTGCAGAGGGTCAGGGACCACCTCAGTCACCTGCCATGCTGGGCACCTGGCTCAATGCTGGGCCTATGCTGCTAGATGAGCACCACATTGGCCCAGGAGGGCAATGGGGCCACTCAGAGTCTGCATGCCCCAGCTGGGGTGGACTCTTTCTGTCCTGTACCCTGCAAGGTGGCTTTAGCCTTGGAAGAGCCCCCGTGGCTGTGGTGCCTGAGCAGACTGTATAGCCTCCCCAGACCTGGCTCTGCTCAACCCAGACCCACCACTGGCTGTCACCATGGGGGCTGCCAAGGTTTGCAGGTCCAATGTTTTAGGGAGTGCATGTTCCTGGTGGGCTGCTGGGGGTAGGGGGACAGAATGTGTGCCCTGCAGTTCCAGCCTGCTCACATCACAAAGGCCTGTGGACTAGAATGTTCTCGTGGACTAGAATGATCTCCAGCTGAATCAGGAGGCATGTGCTCTGGTGGTTTCCAGACTTGGGCCCTAGAAATGGTCCATAGTGAGAGGTGACAGAGCAACTCGAGGTGGGAGGACTCCTGGGTCAAGGCACATGGCTGTGTCCCAGTGGCCCTGGGCTGGCCAAGGTGGCATTTGCAGGGGGAACTGAGAAGGCAGGAACTATAAACGCCTGGACCGCGGGTTCCAGGCAGGGTGTTGTGGGGTATTCCAAGGTTCTGGGCACCCCACTGCTATCACAATGCTCAGCAGCAACATCCCTGGGGTAGGCAATCTGTCAACCCCCTGTAGGTCATGGAAGAACAGGTGAACACCCCGTCCCCACTCTCCCTAGGCCTGGCTTCTCTGTCAGGCTCCAAGCTGGACCTGGCCAATTCTGTCTGCTGCCACCTGTGGTTGGCCCCCACTTGCCAAAAGACAAGCCTGTGCCCTCAAATACCCGGCTGGCAGAGCCAGGGCATGGGCAGGGCACTGGTCCTTCTCCCTACGTGCTTCCCAGGGCACCTGCAGCCTTCTGCTCAGGGCCTAGCACCCCCAGCTCCCCACTCATCCTAACAACTGGAGTCCCGACATTGGAGCACCATGTGCCACAAAGGTGGCCCCAGGGAGCAGCCACCCCTTTTCTGTGTGTCCACTTGAGAGAGGCAATGTGCAGGCAGGAATGGGGGCTGAGGCCGGCCCCCTAATTGTCATTTTTGGGTTTGCTATTGGGGCCGAGAGCCCCAGGGCTCAGAGCCGGGCAGCCCCATTCACTCAGCAGAGGCTGTCCTGGTAAGTGTCTGGCTGGGCTGACAGATTGTCCGCCTTGTGCTCAGAACCAGAAGAAACAGGAAGGACCTTGAGGATACCACCACCTAGAAGGCATGGACATTCTCTGGGCCATTGAGAAAATCGAGTGGGTTTATGAGCCACAGCCTACGTGATGTTGTGCTGGTTTCCAGCTTCCCCGGGGGCAGAAATTCCCCCCTGCGGTTCTCAGGTGCCTGGGAATCTCAATGCTCCTTCCAGTCCGATGCAAGACCTGTGCTCTGCCTGCCACCGGCTGCCAGCTGCAGAGACTCCTGGACCCTCTACCTGGGTCCCACCTCCCGGAAGGCCCCACGTAGTTCGCACAGGTTTCCTTGTCCCTTGGGAAATGCAGTGGTCACCTCGACAGAAACTCTCGGTAGCTGGGCCAGATGCTCCTGTGCGCAGCTTTCCCAGTGACAGTTGTGTTTGCTATTAACACAAGGACATTCTCCTCTCCCAGCTCCAATTAGAAACGGGCGGCCAAGTCTGCCCGCCCCCACCTCGCGCTGGCCAAGCCTCATAAATTGCTTGAACAAGTTTATGGGCAAGCTGGCTGGAACTCCATCCCCCTTGCAGGGCAGAAGTTGCCCTCAATGATTCTGGAGGGCCACCATTTCCATCCTGTGCTGGGTTGGAGATTGCTCTTGTTTCAGCTTGAGCAGTCGCACCCAGTGATGGCCTTCTGCTCCCACAGCCCCTCACAAGCTCCCATCTCTATGGAGGGATGAGAAGCCACAGGAGGTGGACAGACACTGGTGCCTTTGGGAAGCTGCTGGGCATCCCTGGGTCTGTGGGGCACCCCCTGCCTCCTGCTGGCCTGGCTCACCCGGGCCCTGGGTCCCTGTCTGCCCCATCATCCCTGGTTCCTCAGTCAATTAGTGACCAGCAGATTGGGCTCATTAGTGCTGGCCAACATCTGGCAAACAGATCCTGTCTTCAGAGGCCCTGTTCTAATTGCTGGCAGCCCACAGGAGCAGAGTGACCTTCAGATGGCAAGATGAGCACTGTCCTTGCAAAAGGGTGTGTGTCTGTCTGGCTTGCAGGGAGTCCAGGGGCTATGAGTAGTTGCAGGATGCTCCAGTGATGACTCCTCTTTCACCTTCCCAGCCATTCCAAAAGGACCCTACACCATAAGCATCTCCCAGGCAGCTTAGTTCTTATGAGTCTCCAAGGAGAAATTTGTGTCAGCTCTCATTCACCCATCCATCCATTCCTTCATCCATCCATCCATCCATCCACCCATCCATTTATCCATCCATCTATCCTCCATCCATCCATGCATCCATCCATTCCTTCCTCCACCCATCTTTCCATCCATCCATCCATCCATCCATCTATTCATCCACCCATCCATTCCTCCATCCATCCATTCTCCACCCATCCATCCATCCATCCATCCACCCATCCATCCATCCTCCACCCATCCATCCATCCATCCATCCACCCATCCATCCACCATCCATCCTCCATCCATCCTCCATCCTACATCCATCCACCCATCCATCCATCCATCCATCCATCCTCCATCCATCCATCCTCCATCCATCCATCCACCATCCATCCTCCATCCATCCATCCTCCGTCCATCCATCCATCCTACATCCATCCACCCATCCATCCATCCATCCACCCATCCATCCTCCATCCATCCATCCATCCTACATCCATCCACCCATCCATCCATCCACCCATCCATCCATCCATCCTCCATCCATCCATCCATCCTACATCCATCCACCCATCCATCCATCCATCCATCCTCCATCTATCATCCATCCTCCATCCATCCATCCACCATCCATCCTCCATCCATCCATCCATCCATTCTTCATCCATCCATCCTCCATCCATCCATCCATCCATCCTACATCCACCCATCCATCCATCCATCCATCCACCCATCCATCCACCATCCATCCTCCATCCATCCATCCATTCCTCCAACCATCTATCCAGGCATTCATCCACCTGGTCATCCAACTATCCATCTTCCTACCCACTCAAACATGTATCTTTCTGCCCTCCCTCCCTCCTTCCTTCTCTCCTTCCTTCCTTCACTGGTGCCCAGAGCCTTGGCCAATTAGTGACCAGGATTGGCCTGGTAGGAGTAGGGGTTCCAGCCTGGCTGGACAGGTGAGGATCTCCACCTAGACACACACTGGGTAGAGAGGGGGACCACTCGCCTGACTGGAACCTTGAGACTGAGGTCTATGGATTCCAGGTTCAAGGTGGGGGGCTTCCCTTTGGCCGTTTCCAGGGCTCTGGGATGGCCCCACCTGACTGCCAGGTAGCTGGAAGATGTGCACTCAGACACACGCGCACTTTGCTGGTGAGACTCAGACACGTGTGTGCTTTGTGGGTGAGACTGGGACTCAGACTCTTACAGCCGCTCCGGGCCTCCGTTTCCCCCGCAGTCAGTACATCACTGCCTCCTCTGAGGAGAATGGTGCGCTCGGGGCTCTGCCGCCCAGTTCTCAAGGACAAGCAGACCGCGGTGTCCTCTCCGCCGCCGCGCAGAGCCCGCTCCCTCGGCCGCGCGTCCCGGAGCCGCCCTGCGCGCGCGCGCCTCCTGCCGGCGCCGGGCGGCGCTGCCCAGGCCGAGGCGCCGCCCCCTTCGCGTTGCTAAGCCGGGGGAGGTGAGCCCGCCTGGGCGGGGAGAGGCTGTTTTCAGTGTATTAAAGTGATTACCAGGAGGAGAGCCAGCCAAAGGAGCGCGCGCGCTGGGCGGGGCCTTTCCCGAGGAGCTTCCCAGGAGCAGCTGCCAGTGCTCCCTCCCAGGGCGGCCCAGCCTTCGGTTTTAAATAGTTTATAACATTTCAGATGCGGCTTCTAAGTCGGGGCGTCCCTGGAGATGCTAAACAGACTTCTACACTTAGCCAGTGATAAATAACCAGGAGAGCCCAGAGCCCAGAAGGAGTCCAGATTTAATTCAAATAATTTAAAATCTAATGTTGAAAGAGCTCTTTGCATTCATGGGCTAAACGCATTTCCAGCCCGAAAAAGAAAAGGCTTTGTGTTGGGCGAGGGGCAGCAGCTAACCTCTCCACCTTGGGCCTGCCGCTGCAGCCGCACACCGGTATTTGTTATACTGTAAATGGCAGGCAGACCTGGGAGTGGGGAGATTTATCATCTCCCTGGAGTGTCAGCTCCAGGTGGGAGGGTTTCCGTCCCTGGTGAGGTTTGGGGGCAGTGAGGAGAAGAATCTGCCCCTTCTCCAGGAACAGCCCAGGGGCCCCTTTCTGGTCTCCAGAGGGCAGCACTCCACACAGAAGCAGTCACCTTCTGCAGGCCCTGGGCTGTGTCAGGGACGAGGCTGTGTGTTCTGCTGGTTCCTGTAGTGGATGGGGTGGGCCAGGGCCCAGATGGCTGTCTCCACACACCCAGTACGGCTGAGGCCATCAGAGGAGGGAGCCGCTGGCAGGCTTGTCCCCTTCCCCTAACCCCAAAGATGGAGGCCAGAGGCTGGGTCCCAAGAGCCTAGATTTGCAGACCGTTCAGGCCTGAGAATCCACGTTCAGTTCTGAAGGTTTGCTAGCTTTGTGTACTGGGCTGAACACTGTCCCACAAAGACTCACATTGACCTGGAACCTCAGAATGTGACTTTATTTAAAACAGGGTCTTTGCAGATATAATCAGGTAAATGAAAAATGAGGTATAGGAGATAAGGGTGGGCCCTAAACCCGATGACTGGTGTCCTCAGAAGAAAAGAGCCGCACAGGAAGCGTGCCACATGGCAATGGAGGCTGAGATGGGGTGCACTGCAGGCCAAGGGGTGCCGAGCACTGCTGGCAGCCAGCAGTAGTGAGGAGGAGGCAAGGATGGACGCTGCCAGGGTCTCCAATGGCATCTTGGTGTGGGCTTGTGGTCCCCAGACTGTGAGAGGACACATTTCTGTGTTATAAGCCACCTACCTATTTTGTTATAGCCACAGGAAACTCACATGCTGTGTTCATCAGATCCACGGAGTATCGTCAGATGTCAAGATGTGCAGCTACGACACGTCTGTCCCCCGAAACCCATGTGGACATGTGCTGTGAGAGATTATAAGTGGCATTACTGTCTCTAGCTTACACCCCATCCTGTTCCAAGTGGGCCTTGGGTGCTCCGAGCTCTGCGGCCAGCTTCTGCAGGCAGGTTCCCTGTGGCCTCCAACTGTCCATAGGGATAAAACCACACCCACCAACTTGCCTTTTCATTTTTATTTTTTTGTGATTTTTGGCTGGGGCTGGGTTTGAACCCGCCACCTCCGGCATATGGGACTGGCGCCCTACTCCTTGAGCCACAGGCGCCGCCCCAACTTGCTTTTTAAAAAATTATCTACTTTCCTTCTCCTGACCTTTTTCTTTGTAGGAGATTCCATGTCTCCTTCTTTGAGAAGGTACCCAAAAGGCAACATCTACTTTCAGAGTTTACTCCTGGCATGGATCCTGGAGGCCTTGGAGAGGCTTTGGGGAGCAGTGGAGCCTGGGGGAAGCACTGGAGGAGGGAAGGTGACCCAAAGGAGCTGGTCGCAGCATCATGTCACATCTCGGTATCGTCCTCCGACAGACATCTCAGGGGATAGACTGTCTGTGTCAGGGCTGTATTTTCAGATTCTGAGCAACTGACAACAGATTTAGCGTTTGGGGTCTGGGGATGAGATTTCTCTACAGAGGAACGTTGACCTTCTCAAGTGGCAGAAGGAGACGTTTCCAGGCTCTCGCAGGCTCCTGAGGACCCACCTCTCCCATGCTTCTGCCTCTGGGGTGTGGAGGAGGCCATAGCAGAATCTGGGCTAGGGGACGGCAGTAATTGGTGAGGTGGCCCTTCTGCTGCTCCCTGGAGCTACACCTGCGCCTTGAGGTGCTGCTGCAGCACATTGGAGCTCCATGTTTGCTGGCAGGCTCAGCCGTCTGGATCTGCCATGTGAGAAGTTACTAATTTTTCTTCCTTTGTTGAGAGATTCTGGCAATAACAGCCATCAAGCAGCTGGGGTGAGTTCCCACCACCCCGCCAGGTTAGAGTGTGGATAGCGGGCCAGGCTCTGGGGCTGGCAGCCACAGGACGTGTTCCTCAGTGTGCTGAGTCAACACCGGCTCCACACAGCCACCCACTGCCCAGGATAGGAGCTGACACGGCCACAGTTCATTGCTGGAGACAGAAGTGGGGGGACCATGCCTTCCTTCACTTTTCACGGCTTCCCCCGGAGTCAGTGGCACATGTCACTTCTGCTTACACGCCACTGGTCATGGGCATTGTCTCCTCCTTGGGAACCGGGAAATTCCGGTGAGCTGCCAGCCTGCCCAGCACTCTGGGCTGGCCACCCGCTGCCCCGGGATGGGCCTGCTGGACTCCTGAGACACACCTCTCCTGGACATCTTCCCTTGTTCATCTGAAATTTGACTTTAACTGGGTGGCAACCTGGGTGTGTATTTGCTCAAACTGGACACCCCTCTGCGGGGGCCAGCTCCAGCCATGGATTTCAGCATCCTCCGTTCTGCAGGCATCCAAGTGCACACAGTTGCTGCTGTCCAGCTATGGGTCTTCACACACAGAGGAGCATTTAATTAGACTGGCCAGACTGGAGCTGTGGCCCCCAGCCCAGCTGGAGGGAACACGCGAGGGAGAAGAGTCGGCTGGAGGCTACTGACCGCCTCACTGGGCTGAGCCCCACCCGCTCTCTGCATCCTTGCCAAAGATTTGCCCGAGAGTGTTCCAAAAGGGAATTCAACCTAAAAATGGAAACTGGGCCCCTTCTCCCACTCCCTCCCCTATCCTGTCTGCCCAGACTCCCCAGAGAGAGAAGACTGGAAAATTAGTCCGGCAGAAACTTGCAACTTCCACATTGCACTGTGGCTCCCGTGAGAGCTCAGAGGTAAAAAATTACTCGCGCTCGAGTCTTATCACCAAGTTCCCAAGGTATCCATGAGCTCGGTTAGCCAGTGGGGCCCAGCACTAGAGGAATGGGGGCCACAGGGATGCAGACCCCCGGGGCAGGGGTCTCCCATGCGGGGGCCATTACTGCCACAGTGGGGAAAAAGTGGTGGTTCTCATCTGTCCAGCAATACAGGAAATGAAGCACAAACACCCGTTCCATGCTGTCTCCTCCAGGGGCTGCGTCTCTGTGGACACGGCCAGGGCCTCCCCACCCCACCCCCAGATTTCCTTGCACCCTTACCTCCCACTTGTGCCCGGCCCCCCATGAGGGCCACCATCTTCCACTGGACATGGTAAACCACATGCCTGGGTCCCTGTGCAGGCACTGAGATAGGTGGGACAGGCCCGACAGGCCAGCCTCAGTGACCTGCTATTGGGGGCAGTGTGGGGAGGAGGTATCAATAAATTTAAAATAAGATGGTATGGGTGGGGGGCTGTGCACCAAGAAGAAAATGAAAGAGGGTCAGAGGACAGACTGCACTGAGGCCAAGAAGAATCACGTGGGGAGCGTCGTCCCTGCTGAGCCCCAGCTGACCTCAGTGATAAGGCAGAGAGTGCCACGGGGGACTAGGAAGCCGCGTATGCTGGCACCAGCAAGGGCCAGAGCGGGCAAAGGACAGGCAGAAGGATGACCTCTTGTCCTCTCTGCTTCTCTGCTCATCCCGACACAGACGGCATTGGAGTCACCCCTGTTGGGGGACATACCCCACCCAAGCCTAGGCAGGGGACAGCCAGGTCCGGTGCCCAGGATCTGCTGGGGGAAGGGCAGCAGGCAGTCTCGCCTTGTGGGCACAGGGCCCCTCTGGCCAGCCCCTCCCCTGCTGCCTGCTCATGCAGCCACAGCAGGGTCCTGCCCCCAGATGTGGGGGACTCTGGGGAAGGGAGGTCCCCACAGAGGGACCATCTCATCAAGTGGCCCCATGGCCTGGGAGCCCTGCAGTGTGTGGCCACTGGGCTGTTTTCTGTGTGTGGAGTTAATCTGGGTGATCGGTTTCACCTCCTGCAGGCAGATCGCTTTCCACGACGGAAATCAGAGCTGCATGGGCACCTGTGTGCACAGGACAGCCCTGCACCGAGGTGGCCCCCAGCTACTCAGGGTCAAGTCTTCAGGGAGGGGCTTCTGGGTGGACCCTCTCTTAAGCACTCCATGCTGATGATTCGAGGTCCCACTATCTTCCCCCATCACGGGGGACACTGATGGTTGCAGGGGCTGCTGGTGGCTACACACACTGCCTCCTCCCTGGAGTCTTGAAGTGACTCTAATCTCTCTCATTCCCCACAGGATTTTTTACCATTTTTAATTTAGCATCTTGGCCAGGGCAGGCCTGGGGGGCTCAGCCATTCTTACTAGAACAGACCTCACTTTGCTAGTCAGAGGACCGGGGAGGCAGGGGAGGCTTGTGTCCCCTTCTGAGTTTGTCCACTCTGATTCAAAGACGTGGGACAGGACCCTTGCTCGAGTCCTGCCCCACCCACACAACTCAACCACTGTAGCCCCTGTGGAAACTGGACAGATAGTGGGAGCAGTGGCCAGCACAAGCTTCACCTGCAGCTGTGAAGCCTGAGGTGGCAGCTACCCAGAACTAGTGAATGTGGCCTCAGCACCACACTTCATGGTCATGCACCAAGGAAGCCAGCCCTTATCCACACTGCCCATGAGGCTGGGAAGCCGTTCATGCTTGCAGGAGGGACAGCTCTGCTTGCCCTTGCCCTGCTTTGGGCCTGTCTGACTCTACTGCTCTCTGTCATAACCAGGACAAAGGAACACGGGCCCTTCAGATATGCCAAAGAACCTGGGCCAGTGCCTTACAAGTGGTGGGCATTTGGGTATTTGGCACTATACGTGCTTCATGCAGAAGTCTCAGTTCTGATGCTTGCTCTTTGGTATCTTTGGGCCTCATTTCCTGTCCTGGGAGCCCATTTCAAGCCCCCGATATCAAGACCAGCATCTGGGAGCAAGTCCCCAGGCCGCCAATGCCCAACAGTGATACAAGAAGCTCTTCTGTCTTGATCTGGCCTGAGATGGAAATTTAAAAATCTCTCCTGAAAAGAAGCATTTCAAGAAGGATAAAATAAGGACACTCCCCACATTCTGTTCCTCTATAAAAGCAAGAAGAATGTCTGGCAAAAAAAAAAAAAAAAGTCAAAATTTACTTTTTTTGAACTCTGGAAATTTGCAAAAGCCTCTAACAACTTGAAGAGAATTTGTTTTTGAAAAATAATTGAATCTTACTAAGAATGGAGAGATTTGTGACATTTTATCTCACCCTATTCCACCTCCCTCTCCCCTGTTTTGTTAGTGGCCTTGAAAGTGGATAGCATTTCAACCATGATAGCTCTGAAAAGTGGCAGCCTCTCTAATGGCCACTGGGTGGGCAAGTGCCAATCAATACATTCCTGGGACTCTAGAGGGCCACATGCATGTGTGGCACTGTGCATATGCTCAGGAAAGACCTGGGAAGGCCTTCGTCTCTCCCCTCAGGCTGACCTTGAGACTCTGCACAGGTAGGAACTGAAGGCTGAGGCAGAGCTGTAACTTGCCTGCTGGAGTACTGAAGTCCTCCTCACCACAATCTGGGAGACTGACTGCAAGGCATTTAAGGAAATCCCTGTCCAAACATTAACTGGCCACCAAGAAAACTGAATGGAGACTTCGGTGACCATACGAGATTAAAAAATACAGACTTTTGGGGTGGTACCTGTGGCTCAAAGGAGTAGGGCGCCAGCCCCATATACCGGAGGTGGTGGGTTCAAACCCAATCCCAGCCAAAAACTGCAAAAAAACAAAAACAAAAAAACCCCAGACTTTTCAGAATTATTTCAGGAAAGTCACTAAATAAACAAATAGCAACAACAAAAGCTCCGAGGGGAGAAGAATCTTATTTTCAGAGTGGTCACATTATATTATTTAAACTATCCAAACTTTTCAACAAAAATTATGATACACACAAAGAAACAAGACAGTGTAGCCCTTAGGTAGGATAAAAAAAAATTAGTCAATAAAACCTGCCCCTGAGGAAGCCCAGGTGTAGGACTTACTAGACAAATATCTTAAATCAGCTGTTATAAATGTGTCCGAGGGACTAAAGGAAATCATGTCTAAAGAACTAAAGAAAGTATAAAAACAACATCTCACCAAACAGAATTCAATAAAGCAATAGAAATGCTGGAACTAAAAAGTACAATAACTAAAATGAAATATTCACTAGATGGGCTCAACAGCAGATTTGAACTGGCAGAAGAACTGGGGAACTTGAAGTTAGGTAAATTGAAATGATCCAGTCTGAGGAACATAAAGAAAAATGAATAACACCTCAGAGAGCTGTGTGACACTCTAAGATATAACAACGTACGTACAGAAAGAGTTTTAGAATGAAATGAAAGAAAGAAAGAAAGAGGAAGAAATTTGAAGAACGGTGGTCCCAAACTTCCCAAATTTGATGATATCATGAATTTACACATTCAAGAAGCTCAACAGGTGCCTGTAGCTTAGCAGCTAGGGCACCAGCCACATACACCGGAGCTGGCGGGTTGGAATCCAGCCTGGTCCTGCTAAACAACGACAACTACAACAAAAAAATAGCCAGGCATTTCAGTGGGTGCCTCTAGTCCCAGCTACTTGGGAGGCTGAGGCAAGAGAATCGCTTAAACTCAAGAGTTTGAGGTTGCTGTGAGCTGTGATGCCACGGCACTCTACGAAGGGTGATATAATGAGACTCTGTCTCAAAAAAAAAAAAAATCTCAACAAACTCTATTGAGTACAACAAACCCAGAGAGATCTATGCTTGAACACTTCATCATCAAGCTATCAGAAGACAGAGACAACTACAGAACTCACTCTGTGAAGAGTAATCCTGAAACCAAAATCAGATAGACATCCCCAGACAAGAAAACTATAGACCACAATCCCTCACATAAAGATATGTAAAAATCCTTCAAAAAATACTAGGAATTGGCTGGGTGCAGTGGTGCACACCTGAAATCCTAGCACTCTGGGACTCTGAGGCAGGTGGATCATCTGAGCTGGGGAGTTCAAGACCAGCCTTCACTAGAGCAAGACCCCATCTTTAAAAATAGCCAGGGGCTGTTGTAGGCACCTGTAGTCTCAGCTACTTGGGAGGCTGAGGCAAGAAGATCGCTTGAGCCCAAGAATTTGAGGTTGCTGTGAGCTATGATGCCATAGAACTCTACTGAGGGTGACAAAGTGAAACTGTTTCAAAAATAAATAAATAAATACATAAAAAGCACTATAAATTCAAATCCAACAACATATAAAAAGCTTACATACCATGACCAGTGGAATTTATCCCAAGAATGTAAGAGTTGTTCAGCATATAAAATGAATTAATCTAATACACCATATTAGTAGAATCAAGGACAAAAATATTAAAATCACCTTAATAGAGCAAAAAAAAATTGTAACAAAATCCTACACCATTTCATAAGAATAACACTCAAAGAACTAGGATTAGAAGGGAACTTCCCCAACCCAATAAGAGACATCTACGAAAAACCCACAGTTAATATACGTAAGATGAAACACTGAAAGCTTTTCTCTTAAGATCAGGAATAGGGACGGCACCTGTGGCTCAGTGAGTAGGGTGCCAGCCCCATATGCTGAGGCTGGTACCAGCCCCAGCCAAACTGCAACAAAAAAATAGCTGGGCAAGGTGGCAGGCACCTATAGTCCCAGCTACTTGGGAGGCTGAGGCAAGAGAATCGCCTAAGCCCAGGAGTTGGAGGTTGCTGTGAGCTGTGATGTCACAGTACTCTACCGAGGATGATAAAGTGAGACTCTGTCTCAAAAAAAAAAAAGAACAGGACAAGGATGTCTATTCCCTTTCAACCTTGTACTTGAGGTTCTAGCCAGGGTAATTAGGCAAGAAAAAGAAATAAAAAGCATACAGATTGTAGCAGAACCAAAGCTGCATCTATGTACCAATGACATACACTTGTATATAGAAAATCCTAATGAATAAAAACAAAAACTTATTAGAACTAATAAACAAGTTCAGCAAGGATATAAGATCAACATACACAAAGCAATAATGTTTCTATGCATTAGCAATGAACTATCTGAGAAAGAAATTAAGAAAACCATTTCATTTATGATAGCCTCAAAAAAATGGAAACTTAGGAATAACTTTAACAAAAAGAGAGCATGACTTGCACACTGAAAATCACAACACTTCACCACTGAAAGGAATTAAAAACACAAATACTTGGAAAGACAGCCCATGTTCATGAATCAGAAGACTTATTATGGAAATGGAAATACTCCCTAATTTATCTAAATTCAGGGAAACCCCTATCAAATTTCGAGTGGGATTTAAAAAAAACAAAAACAGAAATTGATGATATGGTCCTAAAATTTATTTGGAAATGCCAGGTATCCAGAATAGTCAATGTAATCTTGAAAAGGAGAACAAATTTGGGGGACTCACACTTCTAATTTAGAAACTTACTACAGAGCTACAGTGATTAAGACAGCGTGGTACATACATAAGGCTAGTCACACACATCCACTGAATAAAATTCAGAGTTCAAAAATAAATCCTTATACTTACTGTCAATTGATTTTCAACAAGGGTTACAGGACTACTAAATAGAGAAGGAATGGCATTTTTAGCAATTGGTGCTGGGACAACTGGATGTCCACATGAAAAAGAATGACCATATATTCAGCTATAGAACAAACTCAAATACATTTAAATAAGTTGAAACCATATAATTTCACAATAAACCTCACAATAACCTATCCTTCAAAAACATGACCAAATTAAAAAATGGACACAGGGTTTGAGTAGACATTTCTCCAGAGGATATGTATGTGTGTGTGTATGTGAGTGTGTGTATATACATATACTTACACATATACATACATCAATGTCCAGTAAACACTGGAAGGCTGATCAACAGTAGTAACATAATTGATGTGGTCTGAGAACTCTCAAGTTTATACATTGACTTGAAGTGGTCTCAGACCAAGGATGATTTGGTGGCCAAACCACTGTAGATTCCCACAGATAATTTTCTATTTAAAATAAGCTCACAATGAAAATTATAAAACATGAGCAAGTTTTAACATATAAGGTTGATAGCAAGATTAGACCCAGCCCCTGCCAAAAAATTTACCCAATAGAACTCTTAGATATAGTCCTCAGAATGTGTTTAAAATGATTACATATATAAAAGAAGAATACGCTGAGGTCCCACTCAGCTAGACTGAGGGCCAGGCTACGTGGGCTCTCTTTGTGGCTGCCACTAATCATCCCCCATTGTAACCCCTGGGCATCTTCTGTGCTGATGTCATTAAGGAAGGCCTGGTGGCAGGACCCTGAGGCTTGTGGAATGCTGGCCCCGGTCCCAGCAGCAGGGACACAGGTAGGGCCCATGGCCCATATTTGCCTGGGCTGGGGTGCTTCCAGAGGGCTGGAGGGAGCATCTGGTCACCCAGTGGAACACCAGGAGGGCGCCTACCCCAGCCTTTAACTTCCCCAGCACTGAGTGACATTCCCCTCTCCCTTAGCTCATTCAGAGGTTTTCCAGAGCCCTGTATTCCAGGAGGGATTTCCTAAGGGAATTTGAGTTAGGCTAGGAGAGCCTATTCTGTAGGGACAGAAGACCTCTAGAAGCTGGCAGAGTCCCAGATGTGTGACCCGTTCTTCCTCCTGCCTCTGTGCAGGAGCAAAGTTTACTTACTGACTTCCTAGCCCTTCTGGCCTCTGCTGAACCTCCACCACCCATCCAAACCCCAGCCTATCCCAGAGCCTCTCTACTAGCTGTAAAAGCACATGCGGCATACACAATGGGGCACAAAGGGACCCACATAAGGGCAGGCACTTAGCAGGGACCCAGTAAATGTTTCTAGAGGGATGGATTAATGGTGGGTGGGTAGGTGGTGGACGGATAGATGATAGTTAGATGAGTGGATGGATGAATGAGTGAATGGATAGGCAGGTAGATGGGTGGAGGATAGAGGATAGATGGTGGATGAATGGCTGGATGGATGGGGGGGGTGGGTCAATGGAGAGTGGATGGATTGGTAATGATGGATGGGTGAAAGGACAGATGGATTGAAGAATGGATGGGTAATGATGGATGGATGATGATGATGATGGATGGATGAATGGAGAATGATGGATAATTGGATGGATGGATAACTGGATGGATGGACAGATGGATAGATGATGATGTTTAGATAAATGGATGGATGGGAATGATGGATGGATAGATAAGTGGATGGATGATGATGGATAGTTGGATGGATAGATGGATGGATGATGATAGATTGAAATGGATGGATGAGAAATGATGGATGGATAAGTGGATGGATGGATAGATGGATAGAAGGATAGATGGATGGATGATGATGGACTGATAAATGGATGGATGGGGAATGATGGTTGAATAGATAAGTGGATGAATGGATAGATGGGTAGATAGATGGATGGGTTGATGGATGGGTGATGATGGATGAACAGATGAATGGATGGATGAATGGGTGGATGGGTTGATGGATGTCAGATGGCAGGTGTTTCAGCCTTTGGTTCACTCAGGTAAATCCCGCCTGGGCTCTCTTGAGAACTCAGGAGTTCCAGCAAACAGGAATCCCCACTGGCCAGGCAGCCACAGTCATTTTAACTTTTGCAACAAAAATAATATTTTCAGCTACCTGAGGTGGTTTCCAGGCCTCTATGAGCCAGGTCCACGGTGATAACTTCTGCTGGCAGAACCAAAATGGACTTTGAATAGGGCAGGGCTGCTTCCAGGTCCCCCTGGCTCTGACTCCTTTTTCCTGAAAAAGTAGAAGACAAGAAAAGAAGAATCCATTCTGCTCAGCCATGTGCTAGAATGCAGCCGCTGAGTTCAGGGAGTTTCATTCTACCCTGTTCCCCCCAAAATAAGACATCCTCCGAAAATAAGACCTACTTACAGGAAAGATAAGACGTCCCCTGAAAATAAGACCTAGTGCATCTTTGGGAGCACACCTTAAAATAAGACACTGTCTTATTTTCGGGGAAACAGGGTAGATGGACAGACAGCTGCCATGCAGAGTCGACACATCGGTAGGGAATGAGCTCATAGGCAACGGAGCTGAGAGGCCTCCTGGCCAGGCGAGGCCGGGGCCACCAGGGCACAAGTGGCTGCTGGGGGCTCAGATCCCTTCCTGGGGGTGGGCAGTGCTTAGATCTGACCCTCTAGCGCTCGTTCTGGGAGGCCACAAAAGCCTCTGCCCAGGGGAGAAAAGACCAGTGCCCGCGAGGAAGCTGCTTGCCAAACAGGACATCTTTTTATTGTAACCCAAACATCCTGGCACAGAGCTCTCCAGGCGTCGCTCCATGGAGGCTAAGGGACCCGTCACTGGTCTGTTGTGCAGAGTATTAGTGAATTTTGTACATGCCAATAAAAAAATAAAAGCCACTATTAAAATCGAACCCCTGGCACATACCTGGTTTAGATCACATGGGAGCTGGCCTTTTGCACTGGAATTTGCAGCATCTGTTCCAATTAAGCCTTGTTTTTTAGCTTAAAGATATTAGCCGGATCACTAGTGTTCTGTGTGGGACATGAATAGCGCATTGTTCTGCCCCGAGCAGCCCTGCAGACGCGGCAGACACCATTAAATGGCTTTGCGGCCCAATTAGAAGCGGAGGTGGGCTGGCGGTGGGGGCGGGCACTGACCGCCGGCTGGGGCTTTATGGACGCGTGGTGGGGGCGGCTAACCGGGACCATGTGCTGCTGGCCCGCTGGAGCAAGGTGGCCTAGCAGGGAGGGGCCGCTGCCCGTGGGGCCCAAGAAGGACGCTGGGCCGAGACGTGGGGTCGTGAGCACCAGCAGGAGGACTGGGCCACACTGCACACCAGACACACCCAGACATGTTCACTTCCCACTCACACTTTCTCACATGCACACACCCTCTCATAGTCACACAGACTTTATCACGCTCACTGAAACACACACACACTCTCACACATTCATACACACACTCATACATATGAAAACACTCACACTTAAACACACATCCATGCAAATACACTCGCACACTCAAACACATATATATACACACACACTCACATGCACATACATACACACATTCACACTCACACATTCATATACACATTTGCACACTACACACATATACACACTTGCATACTCACACACATGAACATTCATGTCACACTCAGATACACCCACTTCACTCACAGACACATTCATGCACTCATTATCACACACGTGTGCACACTCACCCCCACAGACACGCTTGCACACATGTCCATACTCACACACATTTGCACACACATGCACACTGCCACAGCATGCCAGCTAGCACAATCTGCCTTTTTCTGGGCTTAATGCCAATTCTAGAAACATGTCCTACAGTCAAGGATCTGGTCAGTTGGATCCAGACTTAGCCTTGTCAGGAGACAGGGCTCTGTCTCTTGGAGCCAGAGTGTAACCTGTGCCCGCTTCCCAGCACCCGCGCCATGTGCTCTGCCCACGGTGGGCTGAGGCTGACCCACAACCTCTCTGGAGGTGCTGGTGGCTGTTCTCCGAGCTGGCCACTCCCACGCTGCGCACTTCTCCATGTGTCCACTTTCTGTCAACAGACTTGCAGGCTGTGCCCAGCCCATGGGACAGGACACTCAGAGCTTTTCCGCTGAAGTCCAGATCCCTCCCCTCCCTCAGCTAGGTGGGCCTCCACCAGCAAGGGTTCTGCCCTGTCTCCCCATCTGACTAGCTCCTCCTGCTGGGATGTGCTAGCCCAGAGCTGCCCCACTCACCTGGAGGTTGAGTTGAGGCAACCTTTCTTCACGGGAGGCCCCTACAGGCTCCATCATTCACCCAGGAGTGACCAGGTGGGAGCCCACCCACCACCAAGGCTCTAGCATTGGCTCTGGGCCCCCAGGCTGCCCTAAAGGTGTCAGACTGCTCACGATAAAAATTGCTTCACCTGTCGCTGTGAACCAAGGAGAAAATGGCACTCAGTTGCTAGACACCAGCTACTTTTGGAGCAGAGTGGATGTAACCAGCGTGTTCCTCCTGCCTCTGTTCTGACTGTGCACCCAGGAGACAGTGGCCTTGGCGGGGCCACCCACCCACCAAAACCTGCCTCGTGCCAATGGGTGTTTCCTGAAGATTCTTTAAGACAAAGGGTCTTTGAACAAATTGTCATAATGATGTCTTTAAGGGGAAGAACCAGGTACCAAGGGCACAGTCAGCACATGATATCCAAAATCTTCAAAATTAGAAAAAGGATAAGCCAGGTTGAGCCATATGATAACACCATTTTTGTAGATTGAAAGATTGAATATCGGCATGGATTCCCATAAGGATTGACTTGAGAGATACACAGATGATGGGTTGATGGATGAACAAGTAGGTGGATGAACAGATGGAGGGAAGGAAGGAAGGAGACAAGGGAGAGAAGTGGGGAGGGAGGGAGGAAGAGCGGGTGAATGAATGATGGATGGAAGGATGGATGGATGAATTGAATCAATGGATTGACGAGCCAGTGAGCCACTATGAAAGTAGCAGCGTATGATGGAAAAATACTAGAACAAAATATAATGAAATGGGATTTTGAGTATTTTCTATTTTTTCCTCTTGCTTTTCTGTTTTCTAAAATTTCTGCAGCAAGCATATATAAAATCTGGGGGGGAAACCCCAAATATCCCAGCTCCCCTCTCATTCCTGAAGCCAAGCGGGAAGAAATCTTGGTGTCCGAGAATGGAAACAGGGGCCTCCTTCTTTTCCCACTCTGGCTGGCAGCCTCTCTGACGTCACCCACGGCCATAACTCGAGAGGCACGTGTGGATGGGGCTGTCTGATCACACATGCTGGTGTCCTCTCCTGGGAGCTGGGCCAAGTCCAAGGCTGTGGCTGCTGTGTCTCTCACCAGCAGGGTCAGAGCTCAGGGGAGAGTATAGTAGGGGCAGCTTCAGTAGGGTCGGTGTCTCCCAGCCCCTTCTTCAAGTCCTCACGCTGTGCCCCCATGGCGCCCCAGGTGGTCTTCTCATCAGCCCTTGTCCACAGAAGAGAAGGCAGGAGGTGGGGACTGCTGCCCCAGGCACCCAAGCTGGGCTGAACAAGTGGGTCTGCAGGAGGATGGAGTCAAGACTATTTGACCAACACCACAGAATGTTGGGGGACAACAGCTCTGTTTGTCTACCATTTTGCTGTCTGAGGCTGGATCACAAGTCAACGTGCTTGCCAGGCCAGGCATCTACCGGACCCAAGAACACCCGGCTCAGCCCCACTGCTGGCTGTGGGCTTGGTTCCATCAACTCCTAGTGCCCCGGTGCTATGGGCTGTAAAATGTCCACCCTGAGGGTGGCTGTTGAAAGGACATGGTGGCTAACTCGATGCCTGGACCCAGGAGGTGACGTGCCAGTGGTCCTGCCTGGCCACCTGGGACAGGACTCAGAGCCCCTGTCTCTGGTGGGTTTCAGGAATCACATGGATCTTACAGCCCTAGCACTGGCCCCCAGCAGGATGCCAGGCTGGGACATTCTCCCCTCTCCCCAGCGGGTAAGGCGCAGCACTTGTCTCGTCCTGGGAGGGCGTGTTTCCTGCACTCCTCTGCCTTTCTCTTTACTCAAGCTCTGAGCACACGGGTCTCCCAGCAAGATGCCTGGACACCTCACTGCCCAGAGACCACGTGCTTAGAGAACTCAGGCGACCATGTGCTCATCACTTAGCTATTGGTGCCTAGAGATGCCTGGGCCACCAAGGCCTCGCTGCCCAGAGCCCCTATGAGTCACGAAGGTGGCTATCTGGACAGGCTCAGGTGTCCACATCTGCTTTGGTCAGGAACGACGAGGTGCCTCAGGATCCCGACTCACCAAGAAGGGTCAAGACCCCACCACGACACCCCCCTAAGTACCTTGATGGGTTTTTGAGTGACTGCACTGAGACTGGGCCCACCACCTTGCAGAAGGATCATCTTCTAGCCCTCACTATGACCCTGTGAGCCAGACACTATTATAATTCTGTTCTCACTTTATCCCTGAAGAAACTGGGGCTGCTCAGAGCCGTGAAATAGCAGATCCAAAGTCAGACAGCTTCTCAGCTACAGAGCTGGAGTCCACGCCACCATTTAATCCCATCACAGAGGCCTCACCCTTTCTGCCCAGCCTTCCCCAGGATGGGCACAGGGTCCCATCCTGCACCCATAGTCAGCTCACAGTGAGACTGGCCATCTATGTAAGGGCAGAAACAATCACCTTTATGTTTATTCAAGAGAAACCAGGAGAAAGCACTTATTTAAAGGACTGTCTATTTTCAGAAACCATTTAAACATTTTTTCTTCCTTTTCCGGAAAAATCCATCTGCCTTCACCCCACCTGCATGTGCCGGCTTGGCTCTGGGTGGCACACGTCTGCAGAGCCCATTGGACCCTTGGCCAGGCCCCCATGCCCGAGTGATCCAGAGGCCGAGGAGGCCTTTCTGAAGCCACTGAAAAAACAAACTTTTGAGACGTGGAGAGAACACAGCCTTTTCACCATGGAGGTGAGTGGGGAGGAGATAGGTCAGGCCCCCCTCGCTAAGGCAGTTAAAAAGTACACGCGGCCCCCAAATCACATTAAATATGTTAAGCAAACATGCGGCAGGCGGCATGGATATTAGGTCATTTCTCATAAATATTAATACCGGAGTTTTCCAACGGGCAAAATTAAAGAAACAAAGATGCCTCTTCACTCGCAGCCTCATATACTCACAACCCCTGGAACAGGCCCAGCAGAGAGGGAAAAATATCAAGTATGTTCAGCCCCAAAAAAGCCTCCCTGGCACTCTCACAGACGCTGCCAGTTGTGGTTAGCAGGAGGGTGAACTTTCTCCGGCCCTGGAGCTCACAGAGGCAAAAGACACGTCAGCCAGAAGCAAAGTGAGGGCCGGGACTCCGTGGGCTCGGCCTCCAGCCATGGAGCTGCCCCTGGTGCAGCTTAGAGCATCTTCTTGCACCCAAACTCCCTCCCCGGCTCCCAGAAGCTGCCAGAAGGTCCTTGAAGAAACTGGCCTCATCCCCTTTCTGCAAGGGCCATCTTCCCAGGCTCCCTGGGTCCCCCTTGGGGCCAGGACCCTGCATGTGCCCCAGATTCAACCGACCTGTCCAAGGTTCCTTACCAGGGAGTTTGAGACTTCAGAAACGTCCCAGCAGTGCTGGACTCTGAAGCCTTTCTCTCTGCAGAATCGGGTCCCCACTTTCCACCTGCCATGTCTCAAGACATCTGTGTGGGCCCAAAAGGCAGCCCTGAGCTCAGGCAGAGGGTGGGGCTGGTCTTGCCTGACCACAGGCTGCCCTGCCCAGGGGAAGACCCAGTGCTCTGAGCACCCCAAACACTGGCAGTCCCCAGGAGACCTAGAAGGGGCGGAGCAGGCCAGTCTGACCAGATGGCAGAGGGGGAAAATCTTTCAGGGGAAGAAGGTGTCATTGTGAAAACTAAAAGTGTCTGCAAAGTGTTTGTCACAGAGAGCCAAGGACCCCTGCAGTCTTCCTGGTTTGTAGCTGGGGCTATAGAATTACCTGTGCAGAGGGTCCTTGCTGGCCCCAGAGTGTGCTGGACATGGAGGCCCCCAGTTTCTCCCCCACCAGCCCTCTGGAGTGGAACTAGGTCCTTCGAGCCCTCATCCCCACCCATGACTCCTGCACGCAACTGGGCCTAGCACAGAGCACCAGGGTGACAGAGCGGCGTGGCACAGGCCCTGGAACCAGGTGGATGTGCCTCAGATTCTGTCTGAGTTGCCCGCTAGCCAGGTGACCTTGGAAAGGGCTCTTGGTTTCCCAGACCTCAGTTTATTTTTTATCTGAAAGGGAGGTTGTTAGGTTCCGTGATTTAACACAAGTAAAGAAAATCTGCTTGTAATTTAGTTACTCAAAGCCAGCGGCAGGGGTATCTGAACAGCAGCCAGAGCAGAAAGACATGTTGCATACAGAGGGACAAGGCAAGGATGACAGCGGGTTTCTTCTCAGAAATGGCGCAGGTGAGAAGACAGTGGAGTTGCACCTTTAAAGTCCCAAAGGGGGGGAAACAGGCACAGAACAAAAACCTGTCCATTTAGAATTTCATACTCATGAAAATGTATTTCAAATGCCAAAGTCAAACAAAGACTGTTGTGGACGGACAGACATGCAATGGACTCATTATCAGCAGAGTCACCATAGGAAATGCTGAAGATGCCATAATAGTGACAAATCCCAGGAGGATGACCTGAGGGAACAAAGACAGACAAAAAGAGCACACACTGTGGTTCTGCAAGGTTCTAAGAAGGGCGAATGATCAGTGACGAGGGCAGCGGGTTGGTGGCTGCCTGGGGGGCAAGGGGACAGCAGAGGGGCAGGAGGGGGCTCTGGGGCCCTGGGGCTGCTCCCAGCCTCAACCCTGCAATGGCTTCCCGGGCACACACACGTGCCACATGTACCAGATGGCACAGTTGAATGGCACCATTTCTCGTAGGTCAATGATACCCCTATAAAGCTATTTTCAAGAGTGCATAGGGCACAGCCTGACCTATGATGGCACATGAGCTTGGAAAAAGAGGACTTTTGTGACAAGAGGTGGATAAATGGATGAGTGAGTGGAGCAGTTTTGTCCTCCACTGATCCCTTGCTGGCCCATTTTGCAGATGAAGTGTGAGCAGCCTGAGGGGCCCCACTGGAGCCCGCCCTGCCCTGGCCCTGCGGACCTACCCGCCCATCCTTCCTGAGAGGCCCCCTTGTCCAAGCGCCACTGCTTGGAAGAGCCTCTTGGGAATCTCACTCTTGCTGGGTTATTTTTGGAAGCTGTTAATGATTCTATTTGCCTTTCCAATGACCTCAAACGTTCCACTGCCCCGGACCCCTCCCCCACGGCCACGTGCCTGGCTACCCCGTTCCCTCCCTTCCTTGGAGCTCAGACCCACGGGCAAGAGGCTTAGGGTCTGGGCTGCTCCCTAATGCCCAGGTGAAAACTTAGAGTAGATAACAGGAAGGGTGACAGAGGCCCTGTGCCCAGTGGTTAGGGCATTCCTGCTGCCCAGCCAGCCTGGGCACAGCCCCTGCCATGGCTTATGCTCATGGGATTGTCAGGGCAGTGTTGATGGGACCATTGGTCAGCAGGGGGAGAGGATCATGCAGGCTGCCTCTCAGGTGCTGGCATTGCCTCCCTTGATGAGGGGGGTCAGACAGGCCAGGGTCTGCACCTTGCCTAGCAAGCCCCTAGGGAATGGGGTTATGAGCAAGGTGAGGGCTCGCCTCGGTGCTGCAGCCTGGGGTTGGCTCAGCAAGGTTCAGCAAGGGGCATCCAACTCTGAGGACTTGCCAACCACCATCCCCCCACACTGTGGGGAAAACGTACTCAGTATTTTATTATCCCAAAGCCACTTTCCCCTTGATTCCCAAATCCATGTGTGTGTTTATAAAGGAAATTTAATCGGGTTGTTTTTAATTCTCTCACACTTAACTCATCAGGATGCTATTTGGTGAGAGGGGGACCAGACCAAGGTGCCTCTGGAGTCGCCTGCGGAAGGGCTGCGCGGGGCTGGCCAGGCTCGGCCAGGCCCCCCAGCAAGGACATGGCCCGGGCCAGGGCCATTGCACTGTTTCTGCAGAGCTGCTGGAGCTGGGGTGATTCCCACAGTGTGGACAGTGCCCCCTCCTCGGCCAGCTGCAGTCCCTCTTCCCACTGAGAGCCCCCAGGAGCCTAGAGCTTGGATCCTGTATCCCCCAGATGTGGCCCAAGTCCAGCCTGGCCTCTAGCTCATGAGGACAGGTGGCCTGGACCCACAGAGAGTGGACATAGGAGGCTGGACAGTGCACCTGATGTCCCCTGAGCCCTCCTCCTCAAGAGAAGGGATATTCTCAGGAAGGAGGTGGGAAGATGTTATCCACAACTTCCCATGTGGAGCCCAGCTTGGGGGCCAGAAGACAGAGCCAGTGGACAGATGTCTCAGCTGTCCCCTCATGGTGAGGGCAGGTCCAGCTATGGGGAGGGAAGCTGCAGGTGTGTCCCCCCACTGAAGAGGGCATGCATGGCCCCTGTGAGTGTCTGAGAGAGAAGGACACGGGCCAACGGCTGGACACCAAAACACCCCTGCCCCAAAGTAGCTGCAAAGCTGCTGGAAATGGGGCGCGAAGCATTTGCAAGCACCAGGCAGGGCAGCCAGGGGCCAACAGTCCAGGAGGCAGGTGGTGTGTGGGCGGCAGGCCAGGAGGGTCGGCAGCCAGACCTGGCCACTCAGAGCCTGTTGGGTAGCTGGAAGGCAGGGGCTTCCCCCTTGGCTCCTGGACACAGCCTTCTGAACACACAGGTACCCAGATGGGGGATGGGCGCTGCACATGTACACTAACACTCATGCACACAACATAGGCTAGGGTGCCAGCCTCGCCCTGCTGTCCCCTTGAGGGCTGCCAGGCCAGGTGTGTGATGGGGTGTGTCCCCTCAAAACTCCTGAGAACTTGTTGGTCACTCTGTGTCCATTCCCAGGCCTTCATATCTCTTTGGAGAGTGGGGAGAGAAGAGGAGCAAGGGTAGACCTGGAGTGAGGAGGGCCCAGGGCTCATGGGGGGTCTCAGGGCAAGTCGCCCCCACTCTGCCCTTTCCCAGAGGAGGAAGTTTGGCCCAGGCTATAGAAGCAGGGTCTGGGGGACACAGAGCCCTGGCCAGGCCCCTGTCCCCTACATCCTGCTGACTCCACCTTTTCCCTGCCCTCTCCCTGCCTCTGGGGAGCCTAGTGGCCGCTGCTGAAGGATGGGGTGCCCGGGGGGACCTAGGCCCCCAGGAGGTGCCAGGCTGTCACAGTGGCTGCACCCTCCAGCTCAGCACATGGGCTTCCAGCAGGCCTGGGGGAACATGTCCCTGCCCCAAAGCCCGCTGTCCCCTCCTGTCCCCTTGTGCTTCTGGGGAGCATGTACTGCACCCCCACTGGGACTTGCACAGGCCTGGGGGGCCCAGGACACCTCAGCTGGGAGGCCCCTCATGGGGAGAAATAGCCCCCAGTGGTGATCTGGTGGGCAAGGTCATCCCAGGCCCACCAGAGACCATGTCCAGCCCACAGGGTTGGCAGTGAGAAGAGAAAACCATGGCAGATACCTAAAGGAGCCCCAGGCCCAGGGGGCCACCCAGAGGGCCTGTGTCCAGCCGGGTACCAGCGGCCCGCCAGCCAGGGTTCTGTGTGCAGCGGCCATCCTGAGGGGTGGGGGCAGGAGGTACCCACAGGGCCGCCAGTGAATGGCCTTTTTATTTCATCCCATTTCACCTCTGCCGAAGTTCGCTCCCCTCTCTCCCTAATAGAATTACTCTTATCTGCAAGTGATTTAAACTCTAAGGTTTACTGAAGATTTAAAGAGTGTGAACACAGTTGGAATGTTTTAAACTAACAGTACAAGTTGCATTTTAAGAAAATAATTAACTCCCGGGGGAGGTGTGGGTTTTGGGGCAATGACAGATTTTCAAGGCTGCTTTCCCTATATGGAGTTTCCAAATAATAAAACATCTTTGATTCCCTGCTGATGTCAGACGAGAACCTGCTAGTGTGTGAGCAAACTGTCATTTTTTAAAGGGGGCCCATTAGTGTCTTAAAGACGCAGAGTCGAGTCCGTGTGCAGAGGGCAAACATTTGTTCCAAGCCTGGGGGGGAGCAGCCTCAGGTCTCCCTGGCCAGTCTGTGCCTCCTCCTACTCAAGACTGCTCAGGTCTCTCCTCAGGGCACCTCCAGCCAGGGCCATACAGGGCCACATCCTCCTTCGCGAGCCATCTCTCCTAAGGGCAGCATCCACACTTGCTGTCCAGGGCAAGCCTGGCTCCCCCACATCTGCTAGGTCCTGCTCCTGGAGAGCAACTAGGCAGCCCTGCGACCTGGACTCAGGGGCAGCCCCACAAGCCTTGCACCGAGTTTTATGCTCCACACATGTCCTTGAGTGACGCCGGGCCAGGTCACACAACCTCCACAGTGGGTGCCTTCCCCATGTTACAGATGGGGCCATGAGTCCTGATGAGGTTAGAAAATGGGCTGAGGGCACAGGCTGGTCAGGAACTCGGAACCCATGACCAGCCACGGCAGCCCCAGAGCCACCTGTCCCGGGGTGGGGCTGGCAGTGCACCCTGCCTTTCTGTGGAGGGGTGCGAGGGCTGGCACCCAGACACTGCTGGTGGAGACTCAGAGAAAAGAGCTGTTGGAGCCCACTGCTGGACCATGGCAGGAAACCATAGCCCAGGCCACATCCCTCCCTGGGCAGCCCAGGCAGATGCTGACAATCAGGTAGTGCCAGGAGCTCCAGGGACAGATAGGGTGGTACAGAGTGGACAGCTGGGAGGGCCCTGCTACACCTTTCCCAAGTGGTCACTACGTTCAGGATGGCATTTGATGGCAGCCTGAACAGTCTGCCCACCCAGCCACTCCAGGGCCACAGCCCCCAGAGCTCTTTCCCCTTGGTGCCAGCGGCCCTGTGCCTGTCCAGAAGTCTCTGTGCAGGGCCCACCCAGGTAAGAGTGATGAGTTGTCACCATCCTCAGCCCTGGGCCCTCCCAGCATCTCCTTTCTGGCCAGGGACAAAGCATTGCTGAGCACTTCCAAGGACAGGGCACCAGCTGGTCCTCTGAGAACCAGCTCCTTCCAGGCAGTGTCCCATTGCTCTCCTGGTTCGCCAAGTGCCATCAAGTCACCTGCTGGCTGCACCCCCACCCCCCGGCCCCTGCCCTCATCTCCCAAGCAGCATGTGCCCTGGGCAGGTAGGAGCACAGGCAGCCTGGCCTGTCCCCCTGGAGAAGACACATGCCAGGGGTGCCCTGCCCTGACTACTCCTCCCTGGGGTCTCAGCCCTTCTCCCCATGGACCATAGGCAGGATGACCACTGGGAAATTCCCAGGTTGTGGTCCCTGCACACTCTGGGCAGGGGTTCCTTCTACTGGGCAAGGAGGGCAGTCCAGAGCCCCACCCTGCCCTGGCTGTGCCCAGACCACCCTACTGGGGGGACCGAGTGCTCCCTTCTGCCCGGCACTCCCTGAGGGGTTCCAGTCATTCTTGCTGCTCATGCCAGGCCGGCCCCCCAGTGGCTCCTTGGGGGGCAGTTTACAGGGTCTCCACCCTTTGTCTCTGGGCCCCTTCCTGCCTGGCATCGGCCACTGGCCTCTGTGCCTGGGATGGGCAGGGGGATGAGATAAATGTTTGCCAGTTGTCCATTTTTCTAACACCTTCCCACAAATGTCTGCCTCTCAGGAATAATTCTTTCTGGTAATTTACTTGCAAAACATTTGGTCATTAACACCCAGCCAAGAGTGGATGGCAGGTCACAGACTATTAAAAATATCCACACCTGGGCCCTCCAGTGCCTGCCTAACCGCTGCCCTGGGTTGTGGGGGGAGTCCAGCCAAGAGCTGTGTGCACGGCCAGGCCATACCAAAGGGGACAGAATAATGCCTGAAGCCTGAGGCTCCCTCTGTCCTCTCCCATCTCCCCCACAAGGTCTCACCCTTTTGCAGGAGCAGGGGGCACTCCCAGGTTGAGGAGCCTCACCCTAGCGCCCATGAGACCCCCAATGGTGGGTGCAAATTTCAAGATGAGCTGGCCAAGGTGGACCATAGCTGGGAGCTGCCCCCAGGTGGTCTGGGGCTTCTCAGCTTTACCCAGGAAATTACCCCAACATGGATGGACAAAACACACCTCCTGGAACAGAGATGCCCAATGCTCTGACCCAGGCCCTCAAAGAGGGTCCCTTCTGCAGGGTAGGGTGTGACCCGACTCTGCTGGGGAAGCCCACACAGGGTGATGGCCCTGAGACGTGGTGGTAGACAGAGTGTGTGGACCAACCACCCTTCAGAAGTGGTTGCTATGCAGGGCCCACCGGCTGGACACTGAGTACCCAGCTCGGTGCCTTCCCCACGGCCCTGCCCACTGGCTTGGCAGTGAAGTTGCCTACTCCTCACTGCTGCTCTCCAGCAGGGGGACTGAAGCACAGAGAGGGCACCTCCTCAAAGACCATGGCCCCATCTCAACAGGGAAAAGGACCCCAGGAGGCAAGAAGGCTACATCCCCCTAAGGTCACATGCCTTGAGCACGCAGGCCTTCCCTTCCCAAATCAAAAGCCCGGACATCAGTCCTCCTGCCTCCACTTAAAAACCCAAGCACTGCTGGCGGCCAGGCCCACATGAGGGTGGCAGACACAGGTTTCAGACACCCGAGTGCTGCCCTGGGTCTGCAGGCAGAAAGCTCTGAAACAAAGAGACGTTGGCCAGGTCCTCCATCACTGCCTCAGCGAGGCCGGGGACTGGCCACAGGATGTCCATGCAGACAGCCCTTCTGGGTGGGGCATTCTGGGCCTGTCCCCTGGGGGTGGCCACAGCCCACCTCTGTCTGGGCACATCTGCTGACGGGCTGGAGAGAAGCCCCGGGCAGTCCCAGGGCTTGAGTGCCAGCTGGCTGCAAGCAGAGAAGCAGCCAAGGACCAGGCAGGGGCAGGTCAGGCCCCCGAGTCTGGGCCTACAGGAAAGGCCCTTCCAGAGGCCCCTGCAGTACCCTTAGCTCCCACCTCACGCCCTGCCAAAGGGGTTTATGGTGAACTGCGCTGTTCACCAGAGAAAACACCGCTATCGTTAAGGGATTTAATGACAACTCTGCCCAATATTGGGGACTTGTTGTGCCTCTCATTATGCATTTTAACAAGCGCTTCTCCAGCGCGCAGCAGATCCAGGCTGCCCTCTCCTCTGCTGTGTGCTGATTTCATTAGAAGGCATTTTATGATGCCGCAGGTCACAGACGCGCATCTACCCACAGCCGTGGCAGCCACCACTCACTGGGGCCTGGTGTCCTGTGCTGGGTGGCCGCCGTGAGCCAGAGGGTCTGTCTGCCACCCCGAGTGCACAAGGGGGGTGGAGCCCACCTTGTCCTACCCCTCTGGCCCCCTCAGCTGGACAGGGTCCAGGACTCAGAGACAGACCCTAGGCGGGAAGACGGGACTCCATTCATTCCATGTGGGAGCCGCTCTGAGCCCTGGACTTCCTCTCTGGGTCTCAGTTTCCCCATGCGTGAGGGAGAGGCATTTCAGCAGACAAATGCCTTTCAGCTTATTTCAGTAGTGGGACTCTGGTTTCCTACAAATCTCTAAGTGGTATGAACACAAAAAACAAGCTAACAAAGGTAGAAATGGGGGTGATTCTGTAGGTGCAAAACTTGGTCACCCTATGCCCACCAAGCAGCCCCCAGGACACCCCAAGTTCCTTTGGAACCTAGAGACATTCAGTGGCCGAGGCCTAGGTGTCCCTCGAGTACTGTGCCTTGGGCCCCTGGCAGTGACCAAGGGACAGCAGACCTGCTCTGAGGTCAGCCTCAGCCACTAAGGTCATGCTGGCCAGTGGGCTGGGGGGTCCCAGCAGGCCAGGCCCTAGCCACTGGGATGAGCAGGCTACAAGAAGAGTGGCTGCTTCTGAGGCTGAGCACTGAGACACTGACAGACACCTCCCCCACCACCACCATGTATCTCCTGAGTCTTCTGCTCCAGCGCCTTCCCTGGCTGAAGCATGTGTATGGGGCTCTCTGCGGACACTCGCCTGGTGAGCTCGGCATTTACAAGATGGAGAAAACATTGCCTCCCCGGGGGCCCTCAGAGCCAAGCACACCATGGCCGAGGACACATTCCTGTCAAGAAATTTTCACACTGGCAGGTCTGCAGCTGAAAGGCCCAGGTGGACAGGGAACAGTGCCCCAGCCCAGGATCCCTTGTCACAGGTCCTTGGGCCCCAACAACAGACCTCCACCGTGCATCCAGACCTGAGTGAGGCCAGGATGGCAATGGCCCCCGTGCTTATGAGTCTGCGGAAATTTCTCTGGATTCCTTGAGCTCCAACATGTCTAGGGAGGGAGAAGGGGATAGGCACCGACTCCCTGGGGACATGCAGGACAGAGGGCACACCCCTCAGGTGTGAGACCCTCCCTGAGGTCACCCAGGTCCTCCATCCCCTCGCAAACAAATGCTCACAAGAGGGAACCGAAAAGCCAGGCAAGTGCGGCAGAGCGGAGCTGGCAGCTGGGACAAGCTCTCCCTACCCCCAGAAGTGAGTGGATGGATAAGTAAATAATAAACCCTCCAATCCGCTTGGCCTCCCCGCTCAGGCTGGGCCGGCCAGCGATTGCGCCCACAATACCTTGCATTCATTATGCTCCTTACAAACAGAGTTGTGTGTCTGGAGAGCAGGAAGTGGCGGTAAGTCCCCCGTGTAAAAGCCATCTGAAGCCGTGGAGCAGGTATGTTCTCAATCAGGAAGCGGGCAGTAAATAAACATTTACGCCCCGTGGCCGCGCACCCGCCTGCCCCGGGCTACAGAGGGGCACGGAGAGCGGAAATTTGTTTAGTCCTATAAAAGCACAGGCCGTATATCAATAGATGATTAAAAATGGAAACGTTGCCGGCTAATGGATGGTATTGATTTTAATAAGCGTTAAGTACATGGGGTTCAAAGATAAGAACCGCCCAGCCATCTCTCCATGCTCTGAGAAAGTGACTCGTGCAAAAGACAAAAACACCCTCTTTTCCAAATTGAAACTTTCCCCCATCTTATTGGGGGATTGGTCTCCAAATCAGCATCCATTTGGGAGTATCATGAGTGAGGCCAGTGAAATATTTGACTCTTTTTGTATTGGGTCGGCACACCCACCGCAGCGTCTCCTGTGTCCACAGGCCTCAGGCTATGTCCACTCACCCAGGGCTGTGTAGTCATGCCAAGTGCTGGGGGGGCTCCCTGTTGGTCACCCCAGTCCATCAGCAACTGTCCCAGGTTCCAGGGACCTGAGGTTGCCCCAACAACCACACACATATGCATTGTCCCCGAGTGGACAAGGCCTCTGGACCCTCAGGGGCTCTACAAGTTGAGCCGACTCTTTCTTAGGGAGCAGAGGTGGTGGTTGAGCTGGGTTCAGGCTCCACAAGGCAGGAAGCTGCAGGTTGTTGCCTGGCCCTTACCCACCCCTAAGCAAGGATGCGGCTCCCAAACCCAGACATGACCCAGCTGCCTGGGCCTCTTCGCTGCTGGGCTGCATGGCCACTTTGAGGTGTAGGTGAGCCCACTCTGCTGACTTGCTGCTCCGGCCGGGTCCACCTGGGCATCCACTGCCCAAGGGTCCTGCTGCCCTGACTTGTCCCCAGCCCCTGCTCCTGGCTTCGCCAACTCCTCACTAGGGAGTACATAACACAATGTTCTTGCTGTCATCCAGACCCCTCGCCTGCCAGGGTCCACCGTGCACAGAGAGGAACTGAGCCCAAAATTCACCCAGATGTCAGATGTGTGCCTGGGGGTGTCAGGCCCTTCTGGGGAGGGAGCTTCGGGGCAGCAGAGCCAAGCACAGCTCTGTGGCAGCGGCAGATTGCTGCCCATCCCCTCGACTCCAAACCACTCCAGGGGCAGCCACCCAGCGCCTTTCCCGTCCCTGCTGGGAAAAGCCCAAAGCGCGCAGCATTCTGACCATTAGAGACAGTCACTTGGAATTTTCTGACAAATTATTTTGTCTAGCCGGCTTTCCAGGCCGACCTCCTTAGCCCTCAGATCTCTTATAAATCATCTCCCCTTGAGTGGGAAACTGAATTCTGCCCAAGTCTCAGCTCCGAGGTGGGTGGGACGTCTCTGTTTGTGGCTTTCCCATTTTTATAGATGATAAGGGGATTCCTGATCAGACCCCACCAGCTGGTTGGAACCCAGAGCCCCTTCCCAGCCCCGGCTTTGCACCAGGAGGGTAGGGGCTGCAGAGTTCAAGGAGCAGGACGGGAGGGGCACAGCCAGAGCCCAAGGGTTGTTTCCTTAGAACATTCGAGGTGAAAGTGCAGCTATTTTACAACAAATGAAGTAAGCAGCAGTGAATGACCAAGTCCCTACTGTGTGTGTCGGATGGGAGCTGGGGCACCTGAGGGGCTGTGTTTCAGGCCTCAAGGTGGGTTGGGAGGCAGAGTTGTCACCTCACCTGTGGGTGGCCATGCCTGGGTGGGCAACGGGGCTCACAGCAGAAAGAGCTTTGCTTATGAGAGAGCGGGGCTGGCCCTGCCAGTGTGAGGCGTCAGCGTCTTCAGCTACCACAACCAGCCACCATAAATGGAATGGCTCGAACAAGAGCAATTGGTGTTCTCACAGTTCTGGAGGCCAGAAGAGCAAAACCAAGATATGGACGGGACGGGCTTCCTCCAGAGGACTCCTGAGAGGACCCTTCTTCCTCTCTCCTAGCGGAGGGCAGCTCACACAACTCTCAGCTTGCAGATGCATCACCCCATTTCTTCCTGTCTGACACGGCCGTCTCCTTGTAGAGGCATAACCCCCTCTCTGCCCTCTGACATGGCCATCTCCTTGTAGAGGCATCACCCCATCTCTGCCCATCTGACATGGCCATCTCCTTGTAGACACATCTCCCCATCTCTGCCCTCTGACATGGCCATCTCCTTGTAGACACATCTCCCCATCTATGCCCTCTGACATGGCCGTCTCCTTGTAGATGCATCACCCCATCTCTGCCCTCTGACACGGCCCATCTGACACGGCCATCTCCTCGCTGGGTCTCCAATGTCTCTGAATTTCCTAGGATGTAGGTCCCACCCTAATCCAGTTTGCTTCATCTCAACTTGATTGCATCAGCAATGACCCAAACAAGGTCACATTCACAGGTTCCAGTGGACGTGAATTTTGAGAGACATGATTCCTGGGGAATCCACAAAGTCTCCCAGGGGAGCAGCCTCCCCACCAGGACCTGGCAGTGCAGATCTCTCCTGCTAGGTGGGCTTTGAGCACAAGGTACTTTCATGGTTCATCTGGGCTCATTCCTCAATCTATTCAGGAGCCCCCTTGCTTTGGCCCTTTCCAAGCCCCCATCCCCTGGGGCCAGCCTGCTCCAGCCCTGGGAGTCTCACCCTTTGACTCTCATTTCACTGTCAACTATAGGTCTTACTTAACCACCTCCCAGAAAGACCCCCCTCCCATTGCAACCACCAGGACCCTTATTCATTTTCTCTACTTCTTTCCTCATGGTTAGGGATTATAAAACAGGTTCTCCCACAAGACTGTGTGCTCCACAAAGGCATAGATTACCTGTTTGTTCACCACCAAATCCTGAGTCACCTGCTGCTTGACAAGTGGCCATTTGGGAAATAGTCACAGAATGAACATGTGGAAGGATGGGTGGATGAACTGTGAGTGGATAGATGGGTAGGTGAACGGATGGAAGGATGGATGAGTTGTGAGTGGATAGATAGATAGATAGTGGGTAGATGGATGGGTAAGTAGATGGATGGATGGATTGTGACTGGATAGATGGATGGGTAAGTAGATGGATGGATGGATTGTGACTGGATAGATGGATGGGTAAGTAGATGGATGGATGGATTGTGACTGGATAGATGGATGGGTAAGTAGATGGATGGATGGATGGATGAATGGATTGTGACTGGATAGATGGGTGGGTGAATGGATGGATGGAAGGATGAGTTGCGAGTAGAAAGATAGGTGGGTGGATGGATGGACAAACTAAGTGGATAGATAGGTGGGTGGATGGATGGATGACAGGATGGATGAATCATGAGTTCATAGTTAAATGGTAACTGAACGGATGAAGTGTGGGTAGATAGACAAATGGATGGATGGGTGGATAGATGGATAGATAGATAGATTGAAAGATGAGTGTGTGGATAGATGGGTGGAAAGTTTGATGGATGGGTGGATGGATGGACAACTATCTTAATCAATGTTGCATCTTCATATTCAGCACTAAACACTGCACCTGGAAGATATTCAGAGAATGGCCAAGTAATGAGGACATGAAAAAAGAAGGAATATGATGGGTAGTTAGGAAGGGCTTAGCCCCTGAAGTCAAGGTGGTAGAGAGGGATGTTTCTCTGCAAACAAGCACAGGGCCAAGCCCTCTCTGGGTGACACAGGGGCACTTTCCTGGGGCTAGGCCTCGGGCACAGGCTGCCGAAGCAAGTTTGTAGAAGATGCAATGAGCCTGTTTTCACCTCACTGCAGGGTTAGGTGCAGCAGTGCTCCCCACCAGGTGCAGTGACACCCTTTGTGATTTGCCCTAAGGCTGCCTCTCCCTCGTGGGTAGGTGCACTTTTGTATAAAGGTCCAGAAAGTAAATACTTTGGGCTTCACAGGCCTGGACTGCTCATGCCATTACAATAGGAAAGCAGCCACAGATAAAACATGAAAGTGTGTGTGGCTGCATTCCAATAAAAGTTTATTTATGAACATTGAAATTTGGGTTTCATATAAAAGCATGTGTCACAAAATATCGTTCTTCTTTTGATTTTCTTTTTCAATTGTTAAAAATCTTAAAAACCATTTTGACCTCCCAGGCCATTCAAAAGCAGGTGGTGGGTCACATGGGGTCTGGGGGCTATAGTCTGCTGACCCTCTCCTGGAGTGAGGCCACTGCGTTTTCCCCTAAAATGCTGTAACTCAGTGAGTGAGCGTGTATTCATTCTGCAGCTGTGGCCACATCCTTCCCATGGTTTAATTTTCCTGGAGGAAATAAAAACAATTTAAGGGTGGCGTTGTGCAGGTAATTGTGCAGTGATGTCATGTGACAAAGCCCTCCAGAGCTGGCATCCTCTGTACACAGGCCAGCAGGTGGGTGGGGTCTGGATGACCAGACTGGGCTCAGCAGGGAGGCTCTGCTAGTGGCCGTGGCTGGAGTCAGAGCCTTCAGGGGTGTGCACTCTGGGGCAGGGCTGCAGGACAGTGGCACCTCCTGCACACACTCTCCTCAGGACACATGTCCCCAGCCAGCAGACAAGTCACAGCATCCAGCCCAAAGTCCAAGGCGGGTAAGTCACCCCACCCCTCTGTGGAAGGAGGAAGGGTGAACATTTGCTGAGCAACCATCCAAACTGTCCCATATTGTTCTCATTAGCCTAAGTGACTGTTAATTCCACTCATAGCCTGCAGGTTCTGCCAGGCCAGGAACGATGTTTGTGTTGTTCACCTTTAGGGAGCCTGAGCAAATATTTGTAAGAACCAGAGAGTGACACCCCCACGTCTGGGATCCCATCTACACAGCACGTTTGCCACCCACTGTCCACATCCCCAGCACCATCTCAGCATCTGTGCTGCAAAGTCACGAGGACACTTTCTGGCTACTCTTGTCCAGCAGTCCAGCTGCCCTAATAAAGCACCACAGACGGGGCAGGGGGTGGGGGGAGTCTGAAGCAACAGTTCTGGAGGCTGGAAGTCCAAGGCCAAGGTGTCTGCAGGGCCAGGTCCTTCCAAGGCCTTGCTCCTGGGCTTGTACACATTGCCATCGTCCCCTACGCCTCTGGGGTCACCCTCAGTGGTGTCTGTGTCCTCATCTCCTCTTCAAGGATAGAGTCCTAGTGCATTAAGGCCCACCCCGGTGACCTCTTTTTAATTTAATGACCTCTTTAAAGACCTTGTGTCTAACTATAGTCACACTCTGAGGTCCTGGGAGTCAGGGCTTCTCACAGGATTCTAGGGCAGACATGACTCAGCCCATGATATAGGGGCTTGCCAAACAGAGGGTCTCTGCCCCCCAAAGTGGATTTGGGGAGCTCAAAGGATCAACCACTTTGGCCTTTCATTGTGGATAGAGTTTATGACCCAGCCAGGTCTGCAGAATCCATGGCTGACACTTCAGCCAGCTGGGCAGGGAGCAGGTGGGGCTGGCGCAGCTGCTCCGCCACCCTTTACCATCTCCCCTTCTTGGCCGATGCAGTTACTTGGGAGGAATAAACTCACTCACACACCAACGCATGCCAGCCTAGCCTACTTGGCTCAGAGACTCCCTGACAGCAGTTTGAGGTTAAATCACATTGATCAAGGAGGGACAGTTAAGACGTCACTAAAGTCCCGCAGAGCAGAGGCCGGCTGGGACAGAGGGGTCCGACAGAGACATTCCCAGCACTGGAGCCCCAAATGGGCTGGGCTTATGGGACCAATGCCCAAGGAGAGAAAGTGCCAGCACAGATCCCCACATGTCCAAGGCACTACACGCTCGTGTTAGTGTGGCTATTTCATGAGGTTTGGCACAAAATGCTAACCCTGGGAGAAGTCAGTGTCTCTGAGGACCTCGTGTGTGACACAGGGGACATGTGGTCAGGCATCTCCCCATCACAGGGGTGGTGGGAGACCCTAGGGGCTTACCTTACCTGTCCTGGTGTCCCCTCCTTTTTACTGCTTCTACCCCCAAAAGCAGAGAATTCAGATGAGAGTAACTGTGGTGGACATCTGATGTTCCCTGGCTCTGGGTCCCCTTGACCAGTCTTTGCTCTGGAGAAGGAGGAGGCTTTGGGGCTGGGAACCCCACCCTAGGCTCCAGGCCTCTGTGTGGACCAGGGGTCTGCCCAGGAAGCCAGACGACCAGCACCAGCAGCAGCACACGCCACGCCAGGAAAGGAGGGCTCCAGTAGGAACACACGGCAGGATGCAGGCCCTCACCCATCTCTCACTGTGCCTGCTCCAGACCATCTTGTCCCTTTTGGGGGCACAAATGTCTGGGAGACCCACAACCAGGGGGTGGCAACGAAGACAGAGAAGCACATCTGTTTAGCTCACAGTAGTCAGCTGGCCACAGCCGGTGCCTCACCACTGTGACAATCCCAGGAGGCAGGGATGACTCTTTCCTCCCCACCAGAGGTGCCAACATGGAGACACTTGATCTGCCCAGGCTGCCTCGTTGGGGGCCCCTCTGCTCTATGCCCACCACACGCCCCCTAGCACAGGTGAGGAGTAATGTGGGGACCCACATCCCATCTCTCCTGTGTCACCAGGCCATGCTGTGAGAACTCCGAGAGGGTGGGCATTGTCCCCTGTGTGGGCAGACCAGGAGGGCTGGCCGGAGAGTCGGATATCTCTCTCCCCTCAGGCTTGGCTAAAGGTGCGATCACCTGTTTGATGGCTGTGATTTTTAATCCAATCATGCTCCTCAATGTTCTTAGCTGAACACTTTAACTGAATATTTTTGGTTCAATGATATCTAATAAAATGTCTGATATGGTGTTTGTAATTCAGAGCAAAGTTCAAAGAATGAAAACACCCAAGTATAAAGTACGTCCCTTCCTTTTTGAGAAGGTCAGGACCTGTCTGCCCTATCTTAACAGGCTTTGACCACCCCAGGGGACTGGGGTCCCACATACACAGAACCCCGGATGGGGCTTCTCTCCAGCTGTCCCACTAACCACCTGTCTGGAATTTCTTGCTTAGTAACATCTGCAGCCCTTTCTCATGGGTATGTCTTTTCTATAGTGTTAAAACAGAAAGAGGAAGTTCAGTGACAGCAGGTCATGGTGGTGTTTTAACAGCATCTCCCCTGGAAAACATCCCCCATCAGCCAGCTTGCTGGTCCTTCGCACTGCTTGGCAGGCAGAGACACAGAGTCTGCTGCATACCTCGCTCCCGTCGTGATCATGGACACTGCCCAGGACGCTGGAGCCACCACCTCCTGGCCCTTACCTACTTCAGCTGCCAGCAATGAATTCAGGACCCAGGCCCAGCATCCTTCTCAACCCAGAATCCACCCCCACCCCCCCACCCCCGGCCAGGAATGACTGGAATTGCACCCAGGATAAAGCAGGAGGCAGCTGAGGGTGCTTCCTGGTGGCCATGATGTCTATGGACCCTGTCTGGTTATTTCTCCTGAAGACCTGGTGCTTCTGTGGAGAAGAGCTGACTGGTCTCTGGACCTCTCGGCCAGTTCCACCTCCAGGGGTGCCACCCACATCATCAGAGATGCGTCTGTCTGTAACAGTACTCTCTGACAGGGGCAGGAGAAGCGAGGGTCTGGCAGAGGTGTCTCTTTAGCACAGTCCCTACCCGTCGGCTGCTGATGACACTATGGGCTTTCCAGGGGAGGGCAGTTTCTCCCCAGCCCGCAAGTTTGGTCCAGAATCACTGGGAGGTGACTGCCTTGTGTCTGGCCCCTCTTCCATACTGCCACCTGTCAGATGCGGACTTGGGACACAGACTCTGCCCCAAAAACAGGTGACAGACCAAGGTCTCTACCCCCTCTAGCGTCCCAAGCCCCAGGACTGGACAGTGCATCAAAACGCCCACACGAGTGTGACTCTGCTTCTCTGCTCTGACCTTTGTCTGTGTGCCTGTCCTTGCACCAACACCACACTGTCTTAATCACTGAGGCTTCATAAAGTTTACACTTCAGTGGAGCAAGAGCTCCCTCTTTGTTCTTCAAGAGTAATTTGGCTCTCTCAAATCCATTGATCTTTTATATAAATTTAAAAATTATCCTATAAGTTTTCACAGAAAACCACACAGGATTTTGGTTAGAATGGCATCCACTCTGTAGATCAATCTGTAAAGGATTGCCATCTTTACATAATCGGGTTTTCCGAGTCTATGAACATGGTATACCTCAGCTTATTTATATTTATGTTAATTTCTCTGAAGGCTTATATTTTTCTATGATGAGATTTTCGCCTACTTTTTCACTAGATTCCTTATTCAACATTTGACATTTTTGATGCTGTTATAAATCATAGCTTTAACATGTTTAAGTTTGTTGCTATGTAGAGAAATACTCGCTAAACTTATTACTTTTATTAATAGATACATAGGGGCTCTTTCTGGCCTTTGACTTACGTAATCATCTTCAAATCATGACAGTAGTATTTCTTCTCTCCGATGGTTGCAATTTTTGTTACTTTTTCTTGCATTATTGCACTGGCTAGGATGTCTAGTCCAGCCCTGAATGGAATTCATAGCAGCAGACGTTCTTGTCTTGTTCCCAGTCTCTGACAGCTTCTAACATTTCTCCATCAGGTATGATATTGGCTGTAGGTTTTATGTATTTACTTTGTCACATGAAGGAAGCTACCTTCCATTCCTAGTTTCTAAACGTTTGCTTGGAATTTTTTTTTATCATGAATGGATGCTAAATATTATCAAATGCTTTTGCTGAATCTATTGAGATTATCGTATGATTTTCCATTCTAGTCTGTGAATGTGCTTAATTACATTGGTTAATTTTAAGACTGTTAGTCCAATTTATTCAAGTTACATTACTCTTCTCATATAGTGACGATTTTGAACTTGCTAATATTTTGTTGAGAGTCTTTGCATCTGTATTCAGAAGTGACTAACAAAGTGGTCTCTGTGAAGTTTCTTGTAATGTCTATCTCTGTATCAGGCTTTGATATCAAGAGTACATCCTTTTTTATTCTCTGAAAGAGCTTGTGTAAGATTGTCATAATTTCATAAATTATGAAATTTATGAAATGGTAGACTGGTCATTGACCAGGAGAATTTTCCTTATGGGAAAGATTTTCATTTCAAAGTCAGTTTATTTAAAAGTTGTAGAACCATTTTCTATTTCACAAATTTCTTCTCTTATCTTTATCATTTTTTCTACTTCACGAATTTCTCCTCTTTTTGTCATTTTCTTCTTTTAAATGTCTTCAGATTTAAAAAATTAACTTCTTGAGATAACTGATTATATAACCGATTTTCAATCTTTCTTCTTTTCCTTTTAATGCATTCAGTGGTATAAATTTACTTTCAAAGAAGACCTTAGTTTCATCCTACAATTTTGGTATAATGTATTTTTATTGTCATTAAATTTAAAATACTTTTCTTTCCAGGTGATTTTCTTTGACTTTTATGTTTTGTCAAAATATATTTCTTAGTTCCCAAACTTGCAAAACTTTTATTATGGTTGTTGTTATCTGCTTGTTTTTTATTTTTAATTTAATTCCACGTGAGCAGACCACATACTCTTTATGATTTTAATCCTTTGAAGTGGTTGAAACTTGATTTATGGCTCTGCATAAGCTTAATTTTATAACTGTTTCATGTGCAATTTTTTTAAAGTATGTTTTGCTATTTTGGTATGTGTGCTCTATTCGTGTGAAGTTATGATCATGTTGTTTAAATCTTCTATATTCTTAATATTTTTTCCACTTGTTCTACTAGTTTCTGAGAGATTTGTGTCAAAATTTTCCATTCTCCTAATGAATCGGTTTCTTCTTTTAATTCTGTCAATTTTTGCTTTATGTGTTTCAGGACTATGTTATTAGGTGACTGTGCATTTATGATCCATATGTTTTCATGATGAATTGAACATGGATCAATGAAAAATTAATATTTTTCTCTCTGGTAATGCTTTTTTGCCTTAAAGCTTACTTTATCTGATCTTAATGAACATACTACAGCTTTCTAATGTCAGTCCTTCCTAGCACATTTTTATTTCTTTTTTTTTTTTTTTGTAGAGACAGATTCTCACTTTACTGCCCTCGGTAGAGAGCCGTGGCGTCACACGGCTCACAGCAACCTCCAGCTCTTGGGCTTATGTGATTCTCTTGCCTCAGCCTCCTGTGCAGCTGGGACTACAGGCGCCCGCCACAACGCCTGGCTATTTTTTTTTGTTGTTGCAGTTTGGCCGGGGCTGGGTTTGAACCCACCACCCTCGGCACATGGGGCCGGCGCCCTACTCACTGAGCCACAGGCGCCGCCCTAGCACATTTTTATTTCAATTTGTCTGTATTCTTATATTTACAGTGTAACTTTTCTAAATAATATATACTTAAATTTTGTGTAGCTTTCATACACAATATATATTTGGATTTTGTTTTTATTAAGTGCTATAATCTTTGTCTTTTAATTAGATTATTTAATCTGGTTATCATTTAATGTAATTAATGATATATTTGGGCTCAAATATACCTTTCTATTTATTTTATATTTGGCCTGGATAGTCTATATTCTTTTCTTATCTTTTCTTGCTCCTTTTGCATTGATTCTATGATTTTTGTTACTCCACTCCCCATTATCTATATAAATATTGGTTATATTTTTACTCATTTAGAGTTTACCTTAAGATTATAATATATATCCTTGTCTCATCAAAGTGCAACATTATTTGATACTTGTTCTCTCTTCTGGAAGAAGGCAAAGACTTCAAGAATACCTTAATTCTACTTAATCCCCTCAACTACGATGTCATTATATCATATCCATGTACACGTATGTGGTTTTTGTTCACCCAGTCAATATTTATATCAACTGAGCCACATTTACTGCTTGTGAAGCTCCTCACTCCTTCCTGTACCATCAACCTTCCATATCAGTCATTTCCTTTCTGTTGATGCTTTCAGGGTTTCTTGTATAGTGAGCATATGCTGATGACAACTTCTCAGAGTATGTTGGTCTGGAAATATCCTTTTATCCCCTTCATCCTTGAAATATACTTTTGCTGCCAATAGAATTCTAGATACATAGTTATTTTTCTTTTCAGACTTTGAAGACATTATTTCATTGTCTTCTGGTTTCTATGGTGTCTGTTAGCTAGCTTGAGGCCCAGTAGGGGCTCCATTGAAAGTAATGGATTTTTTTTTTCTGCTTGTTTCTAAGGTTTCTCTTGTTCTTTGGTTTTTAGCAGTTTACTATGATGGCCCAGGAAAGCTAGCAATGGGGAGGGAGAAAGAGGTAGCAACCTGGGGAAAAGGCAGCATTTTTCCAGTGGCCTGGGAAAGAGATGGCCCTTTACTATAGTGAGTGCTTCCTCCATCTTTCCGGAGCCCCTAGTATTTGCAACCCCAACTTTCACAGATCTGCTTGGTGTTTGTAGGATTTATTAAATCTGAAGTGGGATCTATTTTGTCAATTTAAAACCAATCCCATTCATTATCTATGCAAATACTGCTTCTTCTCTGTTCTCTCCCTCATTTTTCTTCCCCTTGGATCTAATTAGAAGTCTATACAATGTTTTGCTTTGTCCCCCAAAGTGTAAAATTTTTACTTGCTACTTTCCATAGTTTTCATTCTCCATACTTCAGTCTGGATTTTATTTTCCTGATAAATCTCCCAGTTCTTTAATTCTCTATCTGCATCCAATTTATTATTCAATGTATCCAGTAAGTTCTTTATTTTCATTATTAAATTGTTCAGTTCTTGATTTTCCATTTCATTATTTTTTGTAGTTTCCAGTTTTCAGTTGAAATTCTACTGATTTATTCTATCGCCTTGAGCATAGTAAGCATAGATATTTTATTTAATGTCTGTGTCCAATAGGTCCAATATTTGGGGGTCCTGTGGGTCTGTTTATATTTTCTATTGTTCTTTTTCGTTTTTCTTTACATTGTTATATCTCTTGTACACCTAGTTATTTTTGTTGTTGTTGAGTACTAGATGTTTATGCCTATAAATAAACAAGAATTATGTTTTCTTCCTCTAGAGGGGAAGAAAACATAACGTTTTCTATGTTTGTTGCTGGCAAGCAGATAAAACATTAATAATCCAAGACCACTTGAATCCAATTTCAGGCATTGAGAAAGAGTCCCCCAGTCACTTCCTTTTTTTATTAAATCATAACTGTGTACATTGATTCATTTATGGGGTTCAGTGTACTGATTTGATATACAATGTGAAATGCTTTCAAACTCGTGGAAACCCCTAACAAAAAATCATCCCAAATGCTATGATCTCTTCTCTGGGCTTTAATCTTTTCCTGAATCTTATTCCTCTAATTCCTCACTGCCTTGTTGTCTCTGATTCAAGTTGGTTTTTGTCTGTCTTCTCCAGTTGTCCTCAGTAGGACAATTGGTCTGAATTATCCAATTTGTCATTAGATATAGAAGTCCTTCTCTCATCCACAATCTGCTTTCTGAGGCCCAGACACAGAGCTGTGCAGTCCAGAGCATTTTGTGGAGGCCAGAGGGGGAGACTGAGTGGTGAAGGAAGACGATCCTGGTTAGTCCAGGCATCATGAGCACCACTAGAAGGGGTCAGTGTGGCCAGGGAAAGGCAGCAGAGTGGAATTCAGCTACCATGTTCCTGATCCCTGGTCACCACAGATACCTTTGGACCAAATCTCTGGGCATCGTGGCTAAAGAAGGGAGGGAGAGGTGGAGAGCAGGGGTAGAGAGAGAGGGAAAAAGACATTATGGAAAGAAGAGGGAGGTATCAAACAGGGGGACTGAAGTGGAAGAGAGTGAGGAATGGAGGTTGGGGAGCAGTGAGGAGGGGACAAGCACAGAGTGCAGAGGGGCATGGACACAACACAGACAGCCAGGGAGGGAGGGAGAGGCCACCTACCCCACAAGCACTCAGGTGGCCTGGCCACCCCACGTCTTCCTGCTTACCACGTCACAGGTTTGTTGACCAGGCCTTGCCTTCTGGAAGCTCAGAGTGGAAAGTTCATCTCCTCTGACCCCTGATCTCTGTCCAGGGCTGGCCTTAACCCCTAGTCTTTGTTGGGGTTTCTGACAGTCTCAAATACTTCCTTCAGCGAGCTTCCCCTATGCCGTCCCTACACCTTCTGGGGCATCAGCTGTTACCCTGGACACACTCAAGCCCATCCTAGTTTCCCTGCAGCCAGCAGTGCTCGCCATGTGAGGTTTGACTCAGCTGCCCTCTCAGCTGCAACTCACACCTGCTTCTCAGCTCTTGATGACCTCTTTGACCGTGGAGTACCTTCCACACACATGGGAGTCTCAGCTCTTGGTGACCTCCTTGACCGTGGAGTGCCTTCCACACACATGGGAGTCTCAGCTCTTGGTGACCTCCTTGACCGTGGAGTACCTTCCACACACGTGGGAGACAGCAGGAGTGAGGGATCTGGGAGCCCTGTGGGATCACATCTACAGCTCAGGGTTTTAAAACAGCTCCAGTCAGGCATTCGCTCCTGTGTCCTCACCCAGACAAGTTTGAACTTGGTGCAAGTGGGCAGGAGGCAACTTTGAGGAGCCAGGGGGAATCAGCCACATACACACTTGCCATGGCTGCCCACAATTTCTTTGGAAAGTTTCTAATCCCAGATGACACCTGTGGACCCTGAGCTTCTCCTAGCTTGGGAATCCCACCCACACAGTCACTTAGATCGGTCTTCCTCCTTTCCTGCTAAAAGCCTGTGATTGGACCAAAGCCTGCCCTGTCCAGGCTCACAGATCCTATTTCCATCCTAATTCTGCCTTTGAAGATGGCATTAAATGCCTCACCAAGGGACTTTTATCATCCCAGAGGTATTTTCCAGCTCAGAGGTTACCCAAAATAGATCTCAGAAGGCTCCGTTTACCTCACAGTGGAGATGGAAGAGCTGCTTTGAGTGAAATCAAAACCAACCCCAGGCATCACCCCACACAAAGCAGGGCATTTACTGAGATTTGGGGGAATCCCCTGGGCCAGGGGCAGCATGATTGGGCACTCCAGAAGGTAATGGGAGCCAGGCTTTCTGGGAGGAGAGGCAAGGTGCCGGCTCAGGTACATGGATGGTGGGGCCACCTTATGCCTGCTGCAGGGGCCTCTTTCCAGGCTGCCTTCCGGTGCCGGGTCCCCGCAGAAAGCCCAGCACTCAGAGAGAGCTCGGACAGGTCCCACCCAAGCTAGTCCCCCTTCCTCCACAGACACCCCCCATAGCTGGCTCCACTCCCTGTCCCCCACATGTTCTATTCCTTCCTGGGGACAAGCTCACTCCTCTCACTACTGACCCAGAGCCCAGGCCAGCTCTGAGGTGGGTGCAGGGCACGAGTGGCACAGGACGACACAGGCTGGTTCTGCCGAGGATCCCAGAGAAGCACTGCTCATCCCAGGAAAATAGAGTGTGTGACTAGGCAAGTTTCAAAGCCACAAGAAGGTGTGAGAAAAGACGGGAATGTTTGGGGCTGCACTCCCCCGAGACCACGTGGAATCCACTCACCTCTTCTAGATTCTGGGGGCTTGGCTTCACCCCGTCTCAGCCTTCCTTATCACCTGCGTGTTCCCTTCCTCTGTCCGTATGTCCTCTCTCTCAGTGTAAAGACAGCAGTCATTAGATTTAGGGTCCTCCTCACCCTAACCAATTACATCTGCAAAGACTCAATTTCCAAATAAGGTCACCTTACCCCCACCTCCCTGCCTGCCTCAGACCTGGGAGCAAGGCCTTTTAGATCACAAGACTCCTTCCCAGAGAAGGGATGTCCTGGCTCATGGGTACAAGGATTGGCACCAGGAAAGAAATGGGGAGGAGGGTACTGGGGGGCTCAGAGGTGCTGGGGACACTGCCAGGGGTGCCTGGCAGTAGAAGGGAATCAGCATGACCTTCCTTCCTCCTGGGCCGTGGAGCTTCTGGAATGGCCCACTTGGCACAGGGCAGCCCCTCCTGTGCCTGTCGCCTTCCACACGCACCCTGGGTGGGAGCAGCCCAGCCTGCAGCCGACACCACTGTAGAGCCACTGTCACTGTCCCTGCCATACAAAGATGGCCTTGTTGATGCTTCTAGGCAGGTGGCATATAGACAGTGCACCGACCAGACCCTGAGCCTGCCTGGTGAGTGACCAATGAGGCTCTGCATAGATGCGAGGTCCCCATATGGTGCAAAGTACTGACATTTGCTCAAAGCCCTGAATGCCCACAAATTAGCTAACCACACAGGCTAACAGGTAGGCACACAGCTGGGGAGGAGGCCTTCTCGGAAGCATCAATTGCTGTAATTGACGACAATGACTTCCTGCTCTGGGGCACAGTTAGGTGGGCCGGGCGTGGCCCTGTACCCGCCCATTGCCCGGTGACTACAGAGAGTCAGCAGGTGCTCTCCAGACGGCCGTCTGCAAACAAGGTTCCTCTCTCAGGCCTGGCTAGCAGGAGCCACCGGGCAGGAGCCGCCCACAGTGTCTCCAGGAGGGCCTGCCTGGGAGGGCCGCTGGGCCCAGGAACCCAGAGGACAATCACAAGACCACCCTGCAGCCCACTGGCCCCACCGCCCATCCTCTCCAGGCACCTGCCTCCATGCCCCTCCTCCTCCACGTCTTCATGCCTTCCCTGGGACTGGGCTGACCCTTGAAGTGTCAGCAGAAAGGCCCTCTCCTCACAGGTGACCCCAGGCCTCTGGACAGGGTGCCATGATGACCCCATCTCGTTTCTCCAGCTGCCTGTCTGCTGCCCAGTCTGTCTGGGCAGGGACTGTCCATTCTCATCCCTGGCTGGCCCTGGTTGCTAGCAGTGCTGAGGCCGTCGGGGTGGGGTGACAAGCCTTCCCCAGTCTCCCCTGGGCTTCACTGGTTCATTCTATCTGCTCCCCGACTTGGAGACTACCCAGGAGCCAGCTCTGCTATAAGCCTCACAGGGTTCCTTGCCCCCCAAAGTGCCCAGACCAACTCAGGGCCAGAGTCACAGTGAGACCTAGGGGACCCTCCCTCAGAAAGTCCCAGCTTCAGGATTAGAATGTCTGGCCTTCACTGTCTCGAAACTCTTACTCTGGCTTTGACCATGAGCCCTGTAAGTTCAGTCTCTTGGGACAATGAGCTTGCAGCCTCCAGCTGCCCAGTGCTGGGCCCTCAGCATCCCCCTGCCCACCTGCCTCGTTGCCTCTAGTCTGAGTTTTACTGAGCTCAAATCTCCTGAACTCACATCAGAAGGTTCTCGATACAGAGGAATAGTTGCGTGAAGGAGATTGGGCACTCTTCCCAGACAGGATGGCAGCAGAAGACATGGCCCTGTGTGGTCCCCACACTCCTCCCCGTATGGCAGGGGACATCTCGGGGAACATCTCAGGGCACAGACCTGTGGGTCCTGAGGGTTCTGGAAGCTGGACTGTGCAGGGGGCTCTTTATGGATACTCGGCCGGCCTTGCCAGGCACAGTTCCTTGTTCTGTTTCCATAAAGTCACTTAAGTGGCAACTGGCCTTGAAATTGAGCCCCTGATTAGAGTCAGGTTGGAAGACATCTTGAATTAATGATGCAGCTGTGGGTCTTTGCTCCCCAAACCATTTTACAGCAACGATGGGAGGGAAGGGGGTGTGGGGTAGATGGAGGGAGAACTTCAAATAAAAGAGGTTTTGGTCCATGCTATGTTTTGCTAATATTTGAATTTTACCTAAGATTACTTTTTCTCCCCTATTTAATATATTGTTTTAAATAAAAAATCCTAATAAATCTTGAGAGAAATATGTCACAGCAGAGCTTAGAAACTGTAGCGCAATATCTCACAGTTCATAAAATATTCTACCCAAACAGCCAGAATCGTGGGGCATTTGGACCAGAAGTAGTTAACTCCAGGAACGGCGTTTTATTAGCTACTAAAATTAAGAAAGGGCAGTGCTGTTTCACAGCCAGATAATTAAGTGCCGTTTTCTCTTTTTTAATTCTATAAAATTAAACTTCCTGTTTTAAAGGTCTGGAGGGGCCTTGGGCAAAGGGTCTGCGGATGAGCCCTGAGGGCAAAGCCAGGCGAACAACCCGGCCCTTATATGCGCCCAGGACTTTAAAACGCAGGGCTTGGGAAAAAACATGCTGCAGTCAGCAAAAAACTACAGGTCATAAATCAGAGATCCATTTTTTCACATCATTTTAACTAATCCATTAAATCTCAGTGCCCAGGGCTCTATCAGAAACAGAAGCTGTGGCCGCCCGGCACCCATGCCTCCTGGTGCTGATCAAATGCTGTGCACAGTGATCCAAGTCAATTAAACTGAGTCCCCCGAGAGGCGGTCTGGGCCCTGGACCCCGCCTCACCCACTCCTGGTTCCATGGGATGGGCCAAGACCCGACGGCAGGCGGCCCAGGCAGCGTACAGCTTACTCAGAGGGTCAGCTTAATCTCCAGGGTGAGGGAACCTGCCACGGGGGCCCAGACTTCCCGAGGCCTCAGCTGGGAGCAGAGACTTCCCAGTGCCACCAAGTTTCTCCTCAGTCATGGCCAAGGAAATAAGTCACCATAGATTCTGCTGCAGGAACCTAAGAGAAGCAAGAACAGCCCTCATGGCAGGGAGTGGGGTGGTTGTAGGATTCAGTGAATCCCATTTTGAGCTCCTCCTTTAAAGAAAAAGAGTTGAAAACAGCTTAGTTTTTAAAATATTACAAATGCATGTGACCAGTTGCTCTGCAGACTGGGGTGGTGGTCATGGTTCTCTCCCCTTTACTTTTATTTCATGTTGTTGTCTGGGGGACTTGGCCTTGTATGTGTGGACAGAGTCTTAATGAATTCAATTTAAAAACTCTCGAGCACATTTGAAACACCACTGAGGGGGGTTGCTCTGTAGTCACAGACAAAGGGTGGGGGCGGCCTGTGGAGTTGGGTGGGCAAGGGTGGGTCCCGTCCACCCTCCTTGACTGACAAGATGGTTCATTTCTGGCAGCGCCTGTGGCTCAAGGAGTAGGGCGCCGGTCCCATATGCCGGAGGTGGAGGGTTCAAACCCAGCCCCAGCCAAAAACCAAAAAAAAAAAAAAAAAAAAAAAGATGGTTCATTTCAGGGAAAATGAGATCCGACCTGCCAGCCGCACGTGAGCCTCCACTTCTGCTTCAAACCCCCAAGTCTTTCCCTTCACATGATCTTGCAGGTACCAGCTGGGGCCGTCCAGCCACTTCCACGGAGCCTGGGGGGAAAGGAGGCCTTCTGACCTGGCAGCACTGGGCTGGGCACAGAGGGCTGGCGGGAACTGAAGTACCTCAGGCCTGGACACTGAGGGGCCCCACTTCTCTGTGGCTGCAGCTCCTCTGCCATGCAAAGAACACTCAAAATGCCTAGTGCCACATGCACACTGACACATACACATGGTAACACACGTGCTCACTGACACACACGGTAACACACATGCACACTGACACACACACAGTAACACACGTGCACACTGACACACACGGTAACACACGTGCACACTGACACACATGGTAACACACATGCACACTGACACACACGGTAACACATGTGCACACTGACACACGTGCACACTGATACATACACACGGTAACATACATGCACACTGACACACACACAGTAACACACATGCACACTGACACACGGTAACACATGTGTACACTGACACACGTGCACACTGATACATACACACGGTAACACATATGCACACTGACACACATGGTAACACATGTGCATGCTAACACACACGGTAACACACATGCACACTGACACACACAGTAACACACGTGCACACTGACACACACGGTAATACACAGGCACACTGATACATAGACATGGTAACACATGTGCACACTGATACGTACACACTGTAACACACATGCACACTGACACACACAGTAAAACACATGTACACTGACACACATGGTAACACACTGGCACACTGATACATAGACATGGTAACACACGTGCACACTGATACATACACATGGTAACACACATGCACACTGACACACACGGTAGCACACGTGTACACTGACACACACGGTAACACACATGTACACTGACACACATAGTAACACACATGCACACTGACACACACACATCCCTGTTCACACTAACACACACACACACTCCTCTGCTCCCACACTAACACATACACACTCTCTTGTTTGCTGCAGCCCCAGCTCTCAGAGCCCCCCACGGTTCTGGTCTGTGGGTGGGCCATGTCCTCCTGGGTACTCAGACCCACCCTGGTCTAAGAATGACATGAGGCAGGAGGCTGGATGGAATGAGAGGGGGAAGCCCATCTGGGAGTGGCCAGTAGTCCAGGCCACTCTCCTCCAGGGAAGACAGGGCTCTCCAGAGGGACAGTGGGAGGCTCCCCTATCTCCTGGTGGCAGGTAAAAATTCCACCATCTGCAGTAACACCAGCATGGAGGAGACGAGACCTCGGACACCAGAGACCGAGTCCCCAGGGCCTCAGCATAGGGACCCCCTTAAGTCAGTAGAGAGGAGTGACCTCTCTGCTGAGAGACAAGACACAGGATGGGGACAGGCAGCATGTGGGCGGGTGTCAGCACTCTGCTCTGGAATCCAGTTTATACACTCACCTCTGCACTGGGCCAGTCGTCAGCCAGCGGGACATGCACTCGACAAGGATGGGCTCCTAGGGTGCAGGCTCATTAACATGGAAAGTCATGTGGGGTTTTAATAATGAGCATTCATTTATCTAACGGGTCACTTTTATGTAGTGTTTTTGAAAGTGAGACTGCACAGCCCCCAGACAGTGTGAAGAAGCCCCAAGTGAACCTGTGCCGGGTGGTCCTTGCCTAGAAGCCCAGCCCGGCACCTGGTGAGACACACTGCCTGGAACCCTGCGGGGTAGGGGCGAGAGAGGGCCCTGCAAATGCGGCAGCCTCGGGCAGGTGTCCTCACTGCAGCATCGTGTAGGCAGTGTGCACTGTCTCTCTGTCACGCACACAAAGTGCGCGTCATTCTCTCCCCCAAGCATGTCTTCTCCCCGAGGTTGGAATTGTTCCACCAAATCAAAGCAGTAGTTCCCACTCTTGGTAGCCTAAGGGGTGTGAGAGGTGGACGTCCAGGACCAAGTGAGGCTGTAGGAGACCTGATCCAGGTCAAGGGACCCCACTGGCGGTGGACATCCGGCCGCAGCCTAACGGGCCTCTTCCACCCAGGGCCTGGGTCACTCCTTCCCAAGGGCCCCCAGAGGCCAACAGTTCCACCGTTGTGACAGACAGAGAGGCCAGTCCAGGCTGAAGGACCAGTGCCCTTGAATGCTGTAATTGGCAACAGCCAGCAGACATGGCCACATCTGCAGGCTGTTTCAAAGACAATAAATCAGGGACCTTCAAGGCTGGCGCCCTGCCAGGGCAGAGCGAGGGGCCGAGGACTTCAGGAGCTATACAGCCTATGTCCAGAGCAGCTCTGGACTGCATGGCATGGGGGCGGGGAGCGGGAGAGAAATATATTAGATTTGTTTCTGACGAGACTTTGTGGTCAGTTCAGGGATGGAAGTTTGTAACAAAGGAATGTGCCGCCAGTGAGGGGATGGCTACATGGAGGGGCCACTGAACTAGGAGAGCCCCTTGGCCATGAACAAGACCCCAGGGTGCCTGACCCAGGGGTAGAGGTAAGAGGGCCTTTCTCATTAGAAACAGGGGAAAGTGAGGCTGGCAGGCAGGTCACTTGCTCAAAGCCACTGAGAGCCCTAGGATTAGAAGTCAGCCCCCAGCTGAGAGCCCGGATGGAAGCATGCCCAGAAGCAGGGTCACAGGGCAGGGAGGGGACCAGGCTGGGCAGCCACTGCAGGTGCGTCCAGGACTGCATATGGTTAATGCCCCAGCTGTTGGCAGTGACACCGAGGACAAAGCCCACCAGCTCCTCAAGAGCACCTCTCCTTCAGGACCTCTTATAACCCAAGTGCCTAAGAAGGGACTGCTTTAGAAGAGACCCACTTAAAACCATCATCATTTTCATCATGAATCAGCTCCGTTTAATCCCCAAGAATTCTATGAGGACAGCCTCATCTACTAACCCATTTATAGATGAGGAAACTGAGGCACAGAGGGTTTAAATAACTTGCAACGGTTATACAATAGTAGATGGCAGGACTGGCATCAAACCTGGGAGCCCACTCTCTCCCCAGACTTTCAATGTGGCTTCCCTAGAAGGGAAGAGGATCAAGGAACCCACGGCTGACCAGGAGGGGAGAGCCCAGGACTGAGAACATGCCCAGGAGTGCTCAGCCCATGGAATGGGATTCACACTGCCCTGGGATTCACCTGTCATAATATTTGGGGAAAACAGGTGCACACAGAAGCCTCCAGAGAGGTCAAAAGAGGATCTTATACAAAGGACCAGGAATAAAAGTGGCTTCAGATCTACTAGCAACTATAAACTTTGCAACAATGAAGTAACACTTTCAAAATTCTGAGGGGAGTTAATTTTCAATCTAGAATCCAGTGTTCAGATAAACTCACCGTCGACAGTGCTGGTGGAATACAATTTCGAAGATTAAAACATCTCAAAAATTAACCTCCCATGAACCTTTCTCAGAAAGCTGCTACAGGATGTTCTCCAGTACATCAAGGGCATAAACCAAAGGGAAAAAAAAAACATAGATGAATGGGATCTAGGAAACAAAAGTCCAAAATCCAAGCAAGGCAGAGGAATTCCCAGGATGCTGGTGAAAGCAAATCCCAAGACCACCTTTCTTCAGTGTCCTAGAGATGAAGTGACAGTCCTGATTCACACCCCTTTCTCAGTCAAGTTATGAACAGCACTGGCTTTCATTCCCTAGCATGTCCTGGTTAGGATAAGAACTACTGAGCTACCAGAATGGCACGGAGAAAAAACAAAAACGCTTCCAAGAACAATAAATAAATGAAACTTACAACCCTGATGCATTTGCCCATGTTTATATCTCTAGGATAGTTTAAGGACCAATTAATAGCAGTTGCCTAGAAGTGGATGCAAATGCAATATAACGCAATTGTCAATGTAGGCAAAGAAAAATGTCACCAAAGAAAGGAAATAAAACCACGGCTCTTTACATGGCTCAGCTGTGAACATTATCTACACATTCATGAGACCATAAACCCTGAAAGCCAATGTAATAAAAAGTTGTGAAATAACCAGATTGACAAGGGTGTGTGTTAAGAGAGTTAAATCTCTACTCTCCTGCACATGGTCAATAGAAAATCCTCACAGCTGAAGCCCTGTGTGAGTTATGTATACACAGGTAATTTAAAGATGTAAAGTTAAACGCAGATAAAACTCTGAAATAGCTGAAAATAGCTGCTTCTGGGGCAGAAGTGGGAGGGTTGGTAGGAAGTGAAGGGGTCACAGTTTTCCTTATAAGCCTATGCTGTGTACATGTGTAACTTTGACAAAATATTGACACGTGTAATTCTGATACAAAATAAGCTTTAATTGGGACAGGAAGGCAGAGAAGATTGGGGCTGCCGGGAGGGTCCCTCCTCCCTCCCGGCCCTGTGACCCACTTCTGGGCATGTTTTCATCTATGCTCTCAGCTGGGGGCTGAATTCTAGTCCTCGGGCTCCGAGCTCCTTCAGCACGGGCAGTCTCTGAGCACTTCCCTCTGGGTCATGCCCCTCCAAAGAGCAGGGCATATCAGCAAAGGTCTGGCCACTGCCCCTGGACACCCAGCACAGGGCCAGCTCCCATCATGGCATCACTGCAGCAGGGCCCCTGAGAGTGACCACATGGTGGTGGCAGGGAGTGTCGAGAGACAGAATGTCTGAACAGCCTGTTGATGGCAACTGGAGTACGCGGCGAGGCTCCCCATGTCCCACGTGGGTGGGCAGGTGCAGGGGTGGGGGCAGAGTGCATATTTCAGTCCTTGAATCACCTCCTCCACCCCCAGCCTGTCACCCTCATGCCGCCATCTGATGCTGATCTGTGCTGGTTGCCACTCTATGGTGAATGCAAAGAGTGGACGAGGGTCTCCGTGTGACTTGGGGACTTCAGGGGACACCAACGGCTGGCCACACCCAGCCCTGGATGCCCACCAGCTCACAGCTACAGGGGTGACTGTGTGGCGTGGGCCTCCCTGTCTCCCAGCAGCCAGGGCTCTGTGGGGACACGCAGGAATATTTGTCACTGGCCCAACCTGTGGCACGGTCCTGCCACACGTTCTTCCTCTCAGGCAGCCCCAGAACAGGCGCCCATGCAGCATCCCCACTGCGCCTGTCCCTGGAAGGGCTGCCCAGCCGGCAGCAGAGGTTGGACCCCATGAAAAGTGGCTGGGCCAGGAGAACCAACTGCCCCTCTGGATACCAAAGGGCAGTGGGGACCTATCCCCCCCAACCCTCAGGACAATTGGAGCCCAAGCTCCCCTCATGGTCAGCACTACACAAGCCACTGGCCCCTCCATCTGCATCTAGACTGGCCAGCCTAGTCCCAATCCTGACACCAAGGGGCTTCTGAAAATCGTGGTCACTGCTGCAGTGATGCCACGAGGGGAACTGGCCCTGTGCTGGGTGAAGGCCAGGGTTTGGGGCAGCAGGACTGAACTTGTGGGGGGTGCACTGGAGCACTGGAGCACCCACACGTCCCTGGCTCTTCACTCCTTCCTTCACGACGGCATCCTCTCCAGGCCAGGCTGCTGGAGAGGGGGAGTCTGCACACACGTATGTCTATGACGCATGGTGTAAACATGTGCACATGCCCTATGATGCTGACCTTGAGGGAGGAAACAGGCAGAAATTGTGAAGAAAAAATATAAAGATTCAATGTCACGTCTCACCTTCAGTTAGGCACCACTGTGGACACTGAAATCCACTGGACTGGGAAGGCGGCCGGCCCCTCCTTCCACAGGCCTCCCCTCCGGTCAACACCGGCCTCGAGTTCCTCCCCAGAGGCCAGGTCCCCACTCCTCCTTCATCCAAACAACTCAAGACTCTTCTTCTTCACCTACTTACTGGGAATGCATGGGAGGTTCTGAACGTCTCAAAGGCAAAAGAACACAATACCCAAACCAAGGGGTTGTGACCAGAAGCCAGGAGGATGGTGACGTCGTTTACCTGGAACGGTGCATTTGTGGGTTGTCACCGTAGGCACTGAGGGCCCAACTCAGGCCATGCCAGGTACCAGGCAGAGCGTCTCCCAAGGCCCACGAGGAGGGAACAACGCTGGCCCAGCTCTCAGGGTACCGGGGCAATGACCACACTCCCCTCACACCCCACACACCTCAGTCTGCACTAGCAAGTCCGGGTGGGCCCACATCTCACACCACCCTCCTGGACCTAGTGTTGAAAGACGCCAAAAATGATAAATTAAATGAGAAGAAAATGGCTAAGGGCCCTATTCATAACCCAGCGTCTCAGGCACCAGGGCCATGAATCTCCCAGGCAGGGGCTGCCTCGTGCATAAAGGTGCGATTCACGCCAGGAGGAGCCAATCCCACAGACCCCTAGGTGGAATTTGCCCATGGGTATCAGGAATGCTGGGAGGCTCCAGTCCTACAAGGACATCACAAGAGTCACACGTGAACTGGGCCCCATGGTTGCTTCACCGCCACAGTTTCCTCTGCCCCCACCTCCTCCCTTCCCTCCCCATTGGAGAGGGTCACCCCACAAGACTCCCACCTCTCTCCTGGCCCTGGCCTCTCTGGAATCCCCCAGCCCAGGTGTACAAAGAATGGCTAATTGTAAGGACCAGTATCCGGGTCCCTCCCAGGGGAATGATCAAGGGGCAAGTGAGACAAGATGGCAGCTGGAATCTTCCAGAAATGGGCTCCCCAAATATACCACCACTCAGTCTTCCACGGGGTGGGGGGCAATGCATGCTCGTGGGCTGCTTAGATTCAGAGAGCTCGGAGGTTTAGCCCTTCGGGCACCTGTAGGAGTGTAGACGGTCGCTGGGAATGGGAACCTGAGCCCAAGAGAACAAATGGTGGCGGGTGGGGGGACCAAGCCGCGGCTCCCTCAACCCTTCATCTCTACTCGCCTTTGGTCAGGGCTGAGAAGATGCAGTCAGGGCAGGGCTGGCCTTCTCCCTCACGCCCCTGTGACATCAGGGTCAGTCTAGGGGTGGGGCAGGGTCCTCGTCTCAGCTAAGACCAGCATCACCCAGGTGGGACTCAGGCCTCACTTGCTCAGGGGCGCCCGTGGCCTGTCCTGGTTCCTGTGGCCTCGTCAACAAAGCCACCCTGGGCCTGTGGGATGTCCCTTCCCATCTGCCAGCTGCCCACTCTTTACTACAATACAAATCCATCCTGAGCGGGCTTCCAGAGATTTAGAGGAACTCCAGGTATGCCTAACCCTGCCTCTTTGCACCTATCAGTATGGCAGGGGCCCCTCCAGGACCAAAGCCACTGGGAGCTGTGGGGGTGGGCCCAGCTGTCTGGGCAGGGCCCAGGCCGACCTCGTCGTGAAGCCTCCTCAACCTACCCTCGCACTGAGTAGAGAAGAGGACTGGGGAAGGGGAAGGTTTAGGGGTCACATTACCCCCTAATTTCAGTAACACATTGTGCAAAACAACAACCCTGGTGACCCCTGACCCCGCTTGGTGCTGCAGGCCAGGAAGGACCGGTCCAGGGGTCATGTGAAGAGGTAAGGGTGGGCGACAGAGTCCAGTGTGCCCATCCCCAGGCTCCCCACTGGGTGCCTCCAGGGAAAGGCCATACAGGGGGATGACCGACAGAAGGATCCAGGGAGGGGCACAGCCACCACAAGGTCCTGCAGGCAAAGGTGAGGGCCCCTCGCTCGAGGCCCCCACTCAAGGCTTCAGCAGTGACCCTACTGGAGGCTTGAAAAGAGATGCCCAGGAAAGCTGACCCTGTGGCTAGGGCTTGCAGCTGCCCCACAAACCCACCAGCAGACCTGGGGCTCAGGACAGGAAGGCCCTGGGTGGGTATGGAGGCAACAGAGGTCCCTAGGCCACCTTATCAAGAGCATTTCTGTCTGAACAAGGCAGGGGGGTTTCATTGTCCACTGTGGGACCAAAGGCTGCAGTCCACCCTTAGGGTGCTGTCCATGAGTCATGAGAGGTCCCATGTGTAGATAGGGAGTGTTCATCCCCTTACACTGTGCCTTCCCAGCACCAGTACAGGGGGTATTTCCCCAAGCAGGGCCAAAAGCATAACTGAACTGTCCACAGGGTATACCAGCCAGCACTCAGGGGTGCTGTGTGGCACCCTGGGCACTGTGGACAACAGGGGCTGAGGACCAGCTCCAGAGGCTAGAGGCCCAGGAGCAGCTGCCCCACTGCAGGCATCTCCCCTGGAGCCCAGCAGCTTCTGCCATCTCTGGTGCTCCTTGCTGACCTCTGCCTCCATGCCACACCTCCCTTCCCTTCTCTTCCCTTCCTTTCCCTGTCTGTCCTGTTCCACAGTCTCCTGATTTCATAAAGTCACTGTCACTTTGGGTTCAGACGCACCCCAATGCCCTCATCTTAAAGTGACCACCTGCAAAGAACTTATTTCCAAATAAGGTCACATTTCTAGACGTTGGGGGTTAGGACTCGACATGTGAATTCAAGCATTGTGCAGCCCACAACAGAATCTGAGGGAGGGGGCTGTCAGATGAGACATCCAGGCCAGCTCCCCTTCATGTAGTCTGTGACAAAACTGAGCCCAGCACACTGGCCCCCAAAGTCCTGGGGCTTTTGCAAAGCTGACAGTGAAGGACCGGGGTGGACATGGGACCCAAAGGGCTTTGGCAGGCTCATCTCGTCACAGGCCCACGTGGGGTTCGGCTGCTCAGAGCCCTAACAGCCAAATTCGTCTGGGCTTTCAATTATCCCGACAATCCCGAAAACGTGTCAGGAGGCGGGCATTGGGTTACAATCGCAAATTCTGACTTCAAGAGCAGCCGTAAAACAGAGACCCAGGGCATGTTTTCCGCTTTTTTTCCGACATTAGCAGCTCATCCGATACTTACTCTGAGGTTCCAGTTTCCTGAAAGCTGACGACAGGTTAGCACCCTGCCCGGCCCTGCACGCCGGTGTGTAATGAGCGTGTGCGTGCGAGGCTCTGAGGCCCCCGAGATCACAGGCACAGATGTGCCGCCCCGGCTGTGATCGCTTTTCATTATCCTCTGTATTAGCCTTATCCTTGTTTTCTACCTGAAAATCTTCACCCATAAAAGATGAAGAGAGGGTTCCCTGGGCCCGTCGCAGCTTAACCTCACTCCAGAAGGCTGCATGCGGAACACAACTTCCACTGCCACACACGGGCCCATGGATAAGAACCGCCCTGCCTGGCCCGTGCACTTACTGCCCATGGGCTGGGTGTGTGTGTGTGGGGGGGGATGAGGTTTCAGTAGGTGACAGCTTTGGATGCCGATGGCTTCCCCAGCACAGCTCTGGGGGCCCAGCCACCTCTGGATGCTGTGGCACCCCGTTCTGTGGCACCATGTCAACTAGGATTTCTCAGAATGAAGAGAGGCCGATGGGGAGCAGGGATAGACCCATCCCAGCCAAGCACCTACAGCATCCCCACTGCCCACAGGCCTTTGCTCCCACCCTGTGTCCTCTTAACCCACAAGCCTCCATTGAGTGAGGAAACCAAGGCTCTGAGAGGGAGAGTGGCCTCCCAGGGATGTGCTGGTTGAGCCATGGCAGACGGGGGGCTTGTGTAGGCCTCCCTATGTCCCTGTACCCAGAGACCCCAGCAGGCATGGGCAGCCTTGGGAAATCCACCGTGGGCAGCAAGTGGGTGCCTTTGCCATACTCTGCCCTTGCCTGGACAATGTCCCCTCTCCCTGAGAGGTCTTGCCTGGCCCCAAAGTAGTAGAAATGGTCCTTAGGCTGCTCCACATCTGCCACGCTAGTCTGTACCCTCCTGACGATGTGGCCCGCTGACCACCAATACCCACCTCCTAGCCCTGCTCACAGCTGACACCCAGTAAGTGCAGATAGGAGCAGGTGTAGCTGCTGTGTGTGAGCATCTGCTCCCAGCGACGGGCACAGGGGAGCCGTTCCAGCCTGCCCCGCAGGCCTTCGGCTTCTAGGGATATCTCACTGGGGCAGGGAGGCCTCCTTGAGCCAGAGCCAAAAGGCCACACAGGTGGCAATGTCCCTACCCCATACCTGCGTAAGACTGAAAGGACAGCCCCAGGCACAGATTGGACAGCCCTCCTCCTTGGTCTTTCCTGGGAGCCAAGGGCCACAGAGCCAGGAAGGTGACCTCCTGGGCTGGCCCAGGAGACAGGCGAGTCACCCAGGGCTTCCTCCAGGCCTGCACAGGGTGTCCTGAGTGCAGGCCTCCCGCACACAGCTTAGCTATCCCTCAGCGCACCCCAGATGTTCTGCAGGAAACACATCTGCACACCGCATGTATCCAGATGATGAACAGAAGCACGACCTGGGGAGACACTGGTAGCAGGGCCAGAAAGACCCTCAGCTCCCCCAGTGTGGGCACGAGGGAGCCTCGCTGGGCATCATAAAAATTTCAGGCCTCCTTGCCGGGGATTTATAGCACCCCGAGATGTAAACAAACAGCTTTCCAGATCAAAGTGCGGTAAGCAACAGACGTGGGCTTCTGCAATGAAGTTAACAAGGCGGAGGTTTTTCGGTTGAAATCTGTTCCTGGCTGGGGCTGCAGTGGGGGTGACAGCACCAGCAATGGATCTGCACTCGACAAGGGGACACTCAGCCCAGACTTCTGTGCCCTCCCCCAATGGCTGGGACCACCTGCCCCACCCACCTGAGCCCTGTGCAAGGGACCCATCCCAGGCTGGCCCCCATCTGTGCCAGGGTTGTATCCCAGGACTATAACCCCCACACACACCCGGCTCCAGGCCCTCTTCTCCTGTCATCTGAACTGGGACCCATGCTCTGAGTTTCTCCTGCTCAGAGCCAGAGGCCAGCCAGGCCCTCGTTTCCATCCTCATCCACCTGAAATCCAACCTGCGTGAGCCGCGTATCCTCAGGGCCCAGGAGCCGGCTCATCAGCATGTCAGGAACCTCTCGGTGGACACCCAATCCCTGTGTGCACACACAAAGTAGGTCCACACTGGGACATGCATGTGCAGGAGTGTGTGTGTGGTCCAGGCAGCGCTGCACAATGGCTTCTTCCCATCCCAGCCACCTCCCTCCCACATGAGGCCGAGGCCAGCTGCCTCACCCCTCCTAGGCCCAAGCTCTCACCCCTGGGGCCTTCTACACACCCTGGGAAGGCCCCCTTCACATACAGAGGGTTGTCCTAGACACAGGCTCTGCAGGAAGGTGGGCAAGGTTAGCAGGAAGAACACGGGATATAGTTATGCTGTAATGTCAGAGGACCAGTGAGTAACCGGTCAGTGCAGGCACCATATTGCACAGGACATGTTGTCAGGGGTCTGTGTCCTCCACAAGAGACGTGTGGGAAATCCAGTCCCTGGGACCTCCAGATGTGACCGTATTTGTAGATAGAGCCTTTTTTTTTTTAGTCTCTCCATGTTGCCTTTGGTAAAGTGTCGTGGCATCACAGCTCACAGCAACCTCCAGTTCTTGGGCTTAAGCAATTCTCTTGCCTCAGCCTCCCAAGTAGCTGGGACTGCAGGTACCTGCCACAATGCCCAGCTATTTCTTTTCTTTTTTGATTGCAACTGTCATTGTTTAGCAGGCCCAGGTCGGGCTCAAACCCGTCAGCTTCGGTATATGTGGCTGGCACCCTATACACTGAGCTACGGGCACCTAGCCTAGATAGAACCTTTAAAGAGGTAATAAAGTTACAGTAAGGTCACCAGGGTTGACCCTAGTCCAGTATGACTGGTGTCCTTATAAAGAACAGAGATACAGACACAGGGACAGGAGGGAGGAGAGGTGATAGGGAGACACAGAGAGGCCTCGAAGGAACCAACCCCTAGCATCCTGGTCTTGCCTTTCCGGCCTCTGGAATAAACCTCTGTTAGAGCCACCAGTCCGTGGAGTGTGTTTTGGCAGCCCAGGCAAATAATATATCTATACTAAAAAGATGTCATTTATCTGAATCTGTGTTTAACTAGTGGCTCTACCAGGTCATCTGCACATGCTCTGTCTGGGGAGGTGGTGTCATCCCTGGGCGTTTGGTCAAGATGATTCCCCGGTGCCCAATACAAACCTCGGGCATGGCAGCCTTGCTATGACTGAGCCCTGCAAGGACTTGGAAACCAAGGCTCTGCCAGACAGCCAGCAACCAGCCACAGTCCAGAAAAAGCACCACATATGGCCGTCCATGTCCTGACCAGCCAGGAGCCGCCCCCATGTCAGGTCGGCTCTGCAGTGGGACGCGTCTTTGGGGCTCAGCAGTGACCCAGGCCTGTCCTGAGTCTGGCCGGCTCATGGACATCAGCTTCCGATCTCTATGGTGGGGCTGGAATTCATTTCCGTGGTAGCTGGCACAGCAGTGATTCTGTGAAGACAGCCTGGGGTCCACACCTAGACTCTCGGTGACTCTCCCACCCAGTTGTTCCGTTCACGAGCAAACACACAGTCCCAAGGCTGCTTGGCACAGCAGGGCGACTGTATGAAGATCTGGCTGGGCCCCCAATGTGCCCACCTTGTCCCAGACCTAACTGGAAGTGGTGCCTACACACCTCTGCACACACCCCCAGGGTCCAATTCTCACCACCCCTGACCCTGGCAGGAGCAGGCTTCCTACACAAATCCCAGGGGACCAGCAGAGCTCCCAAACCTCACCCCCACCCCCACCCCAGGCGAGGTGTTTATGCTCCAATTCCTGCCTGCCTGGTCTATATGTCACACCCTGTGGGCGCAAAACTGTGGCACTGGGAGGACCAGAGAGACAGCAAAGCTGCCCCACCTCCAGACAACACACCCCCGTGAGCACCAGGGCAAACACAGTTTTATTCCAAATGTGTTTGTCTAAAAATATCCCCTTTCTGTGTGTTTTGACTCCACGCCCAAGAACACGGACGTGTTTTGTAGAAAGCAGGACACGTGAACCCCAAACATCTTGGAGTGATTTGGGTGCCTGCCCCCAGGACGTCCTCTCCTGGAGTAATATGATAGGGTCTCTCCTGAATCTAAAACATCCATTTGGCCAACAGCGTGAGCACAGTGTTTGGTCTCCCAAACTGTAAAGATCTGAGACTACAAACTATTGTTTCTTAATGTCTCAAAGCCTGACACTGATACCGCATTTGCTGTAAAACAAGCCAGGAAAATTCACGGCCCTAAAGGTTTTACGCCTCATGGCAAATCGCTCTGACACCACGGTGTGCGAGGTTGGCCAGAGGCACCTGATCATCTCTCTCCTCAGGAAGGCAACCAGGGCGATGGAGCCTTGGGGACAGGGACAGAGGATGGGGACAGAGACTGGCATCTATTGGCCAACCAGTAGTTGATGACCAGCTCTGCCTAAGCCCCAGTGGAGGTGTGGCTGGAAAGCGGAGTAGCTTCATTCTCTGCACACTCTGGGCAAGATCCTTCCATAAAAGGGGAAGTGGCCCACAAAGTGACAGACAACTTTGTGTCTACACTCTTGTACCTCACACAGAGTGACATGAGGGTCACCAGACCCTGGGTCTCCCTGCTCCCTGGACCCTCCCTGCAGGCTGGACCCTCCCTGCACCCTGGAACCACCCTACACGCTGGCCCCTCCTGGCATGTTGGACCCTCCCTGCACCCTGGAACCACCCTACACGCTGGCCCCTCCTGGCATGCTGGACCTCCCTGCACACAAGCAGGACATTTGTGTCCTTCAGAGATACCTTCAGAGACAGACTGAGTCTGGCTTGGGGCTTTCCAAGATCAGATTGTGCTGTGTGCATCTGTCATATTATCTGAAATCGACTGATGCAATTTCACTTGTTAAATTTCCCAGTCTGACCTGGGTTCTCTAATTTAGAGGCTAAATGGTAACAACGCACAGCAAAGCCTGTCCTTCCTGGGAAGGAACAGGCTCTGAACGTACCCCATCATGAAGACGGGGAGACCAAGTATCCTAACTGCAGGGGAGCAAGACAGAGAGACACTCGCGCTGGTCAGAGAGCTCAGCCTGCTCAGCTGCGGCCTCAGTCTCTCGGATGACCACCAGGCACCAGGTGCTGGCTCTCTGCCCCCCAAAGGGAGGGCTGCTCTGAGGTCACCCCCTGCCGGGACCAGTAGCCCCTTCCCCCAACTCTTCCCAGCAGAGAAAAAAACTCCAAGGCATGAGCTCTGGCCACAACTTTAGGCCTAGACTTTTTGCCCTAACAGCCTCCCCCACTCCGGAAGCTGCTCCACTGGGAAGGATTCCAGGGAAATAGCTGTCGAGGTTTCCAGAATGAGCTCTCTCCTCTCAGAGACCTCGATGCCCTGAAGCCCTGGAGGGGCTGGAGGAACTAGCATCCTCCTCCTCCCCACACGCAATGGAGGTTTCACTGGACATCCAGTGCTCACTGCACAGTCACCTTGGATGTTTCCTGAGAGCAGCAGCTCAGGTCAGGCCCCAAGGTTGCTACATAGCCTGGGAATCCCTGTAGCCTGAGAATTCTCTAGAATTCCTCACCCTGCACTTGGGACTCCCCAAGAACTAAGTTCCACAAACCCAGCCTGACCCTGGAGGTGTGTCCACCAAAAGGAAATTTAGCTCCTTGGACTCCCTCAAATAAAAAAACCAAGGTGTGTCCAGCACCAGCAGAGCCCTCGGCACCTAGATCTCTCCCAGAACCCCTAAGAGCACATTAGTCACAAAACTGTTCCAAATAAGAAAGTACATTAAATAATTCCACAAGTTAGCTTAAAGATTATAATTAAGGATCTGAGTAAACTTTTCTTACCTTAAAAACACAGATTCCTGACTGGATGAGAGATTCTGGGGACAGGGTAAGGTTCCCCCATGGTAAGAGCCACAGAGACCCCCACCCACAGCAGGAAGAGCAAAGCAGGGCTGGTGGAGCCACTGCAGACCCCAGCCGCAGGTGGGCTGTGCACCCCACCAAGAGCTGCGGGGTCCCTGGGAACATGAGCATGAACACAGGGTCCCTCATGGGAAGTCAGCCTGAAGCCCAGGTCCCCCGGGTGGCTGGAACTTGCTGGCACCTTGCAGAGAAGTTCTCAAAGCAGGACGGACCCCAGGTGTCCTGAATTTTTAGGTGCTCAATACAGCCCCCTGCCTGTCCCCTGCCCAGGACAAAGCCCATGGCTGCAGTGGCAGCCATCCACCACCAGGGGGCGTAGGCCAGCACAAACCCACCACCACCCTGACCTGTCACCTGCCCAGAGCTGGCTTTGCTCCTGTCCTCCCTCTATGGCTCTGCAGCTGAAGCCCCAGCATGGGCACAAAGTGCATGGGGCATGGGGGCCACTCAGCAGCGCAGGTCAGTGGCAAAAGTTCACTCAGCATTGGGAACCAATAATTCGCTGGGCTTCCTTCTACTTCTGTGTCTGTGGGATTGTTAAGCAGTCTTTGATTCCAGAAAAGCCATGCTGTCTACGGCACAGCCCATGAGCATCCCTGTGCCCGTCCTCTGTGGCTCCTGCCTCCAGGTCCCCAGGCTCACAGGCCACTGCACTGGGCAGCAGCACTTGCTGCCAGACCCTCCACCTGCTCCCGCCTTGGGCTCTGGCACAGACAGTGACCTCTGCTCCTGGAGGCCAGAGCTGGGCCAGGGTAGGTTGAGAGCCGGAGTGGGAACTCTGGCACCCTCTCTACCTCATACCTGTGACCTAAGTCAAGGGAGCTTTCTGTGCATGCTCCACTTCCAGAAACACCACCGGGACGCATCCTGTGGGGAAAACAGGAAGCCAGCAGGCAGGCAGGGGAAAGGTGGGGGGACAGGCCTGCGTCTTGTGCTGGGACCTGCTGTCCAGCAGCCAGGACTGGGAGGAGGTAGAAAAGTATGTCCTTGCAGATAGGGGGACAGGGGCATTGTGGAGCAGATGAGGGCCTCATGGGGGGCTGTGGGAGTTCAGGCACTGCCTTGGGTGTGACGAGTCCTCAGGAACAAGCAGGCTGGGGCCAGTGGTGGACACTCTGGGCCCAGAGGGTGTCAGTTGCCCACTGGACACAGCCCAGATGGCTATCACTGACCACAGTGAATGCAGACCCTTGGGACAACTCAGGGCCTGGGGGTGGCCAGAGGGGAGAGGCCAGCAGGGCCTGAAGCAGTAAGACCTGGGGCCTAGGGTACAGCACCTCTGATAATGACAGAAGCCTCATGGGCCTTGGGCTCTGGAGCCAGCCAGGGTGTGGGCCCAGGGAGCTGAGGTCCACATCCCTAAACCCTGAGCATGGCTCCTGTGATGGGTGAACATGAGGCCAGGGACACAACATCACCCATGGGTACGGCCTCTTGGTAGGGCCACACCAGACCGGCAGAGGTCCTGAGCCCCCAGCGAGCAGGAGGGAGGGTGAGCAGCTCCCAGCCCCCTAGCAGGGAGCCCCCACTGGCTGCAGCTGCTCTTGCCAAGCCTGGCCATAACATGGGCTTTGCTGTGGGTTTTCTCCCTCCCAACTTTTGATATTTTGAGGCCCACTTTTATATTTTAATGCACGTTTTTATGGAAATATTTATGGTGCACATGTAGCACGTAAAACACCATCGTAAAGCCGTTTGCCCCGATGCTGCTGAAATAAATGATGTTGTTAGTGTTATGATTTCACAGCCTTCTATCTGGCCTAATGAGAACGGTCTGGGCTGCTGTGGCCGCCGTCCCGGGAGCTTTCGCATCTGTCTGCACATGGGACCTCACGGTGCTACGGAAACACTTACACGCAGCGGCCTCTCTGCCACAGGAGGGGCCGGGCTGTGGTCTGGGGCCCTGGGGCCTCCAGGTGATTGCAGAAACCTCATCAGGACCTGACTTAGTTCCCCCTTCTGTAAACTGGCAACTTCTTACCCTTTGGCTGTTTTCACTGGACCTCCAGGGGGAAAAGGCATAAACGTGGTGATCCCAAGGACAGTGCAACCCCCTGGCTGCATGGCCACAAGAAGCCCCATGCTGGCCAAGCTCTTTGCTCAGAAGTCTGGAAACTTCCTGCACCCAGGAGTCTGAATTCGGCAGTCCAAGGACGCTCCTGAGCCATCCTCAACCACAGCAAAGAGTCAAGAACCAACAGTCACTTTGGCCACCAACATAGTGAGTTTAAAAATTAATATGCTGGCACCAGAAAGCCCTCTCCAGAGAAGCCGTGGGCCACCCCCCACCCTAGCACCGGCAGGTGATGCATTATTGAGCAGCCGTTCCATGAAAGCTCCAAGGGAGGTGGGCAGAAGGAATTACCATTAAAAGCAGCACTGGGTTTCTGGACCTGGGGTGGGGTGGCAAACAAGCAGAGGAGAAACAGGTGGAATGGCCCAGGTGGGCAGAGCAGGGCTGTCCCCCAGGAAGGCCTGATCCAGCCTTAGAAGGGCCAGTGCCCTCCACCTATGGGGGGTGGGAGGGCTGTTCTCACAGGTGCTGTAAGAATCAGAGATAAAGAATGTGGTGTTTGGGGAAACTGCTTATCACCTGGTGGGGATTATCATTACCCTCAACAGCATGAAGGGCCAGACTGAGGCCTTGGGAACTATCACATCCTTCTGAAAACTTTCCAGAAGTTCTAGAACTTTCCCTCCAGGGGATCTGCCAAAAGCCATGTTAATTCCATTGTGGGGAAGAGGAGTTGGGCTTTCTCCCCTGAAGGGCAGGAGGTACCTATTGTTTTGAATAACTGCGATTAAGCCGGCAGGGCTAATAACCATTAGTGTTTAATTTGGAGCCACGGTGGTGCTGGCTGCTCTAGAAGCTCCCAAGGCTTTCCACCTGGGGAAAAGCAGCTTCCTACGCTAGCTCACCTGCTCCCAAGAGCCTGAGTGAAGGTAGATGTCCCTGTGCCTGCTCCCTGGCCACCAGGAGTTGAATAAAGAGCGTGTCACCACGACCGTCGGCTTCTTGGTTCTTTTGGTTCTTTTCAGTTTGTCTGAATCTAGTGCAATCCTTTTCAGCCTCAACCATCGGTGCTACATCCATAAAACAGTTTCTTTTACTCAAAGACTTGCCCATGGTGTGCTCTCCTGTGCCACCAGCCCCTTGAAGTGGGCAGAGTGGAGTCCATCTGGGCCGGTTCTAGATGAGGAGGAGGCAGAGAACTGCCACTCTCGGCAGCTGAGAAGGCTCGAAGCAAGGCCTGGGGCAGCCCCCTGCCCTCCCACCACTGCCTACCCTCAGGTATACAGAGAGTGAGTCTTAAGATGAAAGTATTTATTTAGCCTACAAAATGTCTTTTGATATCACAGACATCACTAAATTCCAGGAGCAGGGAGACCCAAATGAAGGCGAACGGTGCTTCCAACACTTCCTGGAAATAACAGAGGCACCAAAGAACATGGCTAAGTTCCCAGTCTCATAAAAGCTCACAGCTTCTCCCCGCTGGATTCTGACATCCAGGACACCAGGTGTGAAAAGGGTTAGAAAAAGTGAGTTAACTTACGAGACCCCGCGCCCACCCCTGTCGATGTGAGGCTGGGGATGAGAAAACAGGTCAGGGTCCAGGGGACGCTCCTGCAGGACAAGTGAGGGTCCTCAGGTGAGCCACTTCATCCTGCTCAGCACCCCCCAACCTTGAGCAAATCCTGGGAGTCATGATGCTCTGTTTCTGTAGTTGGGCTGTGTCTGCAGTAAAACGAGCTCAGACGCTCACCCTCAGTACCTGTGGGTGTGAAATTTTGGAAACAGGGTGTTTGTTAATGTGAGGTCTCTAGAGTGGACCCTACTCTGGTAAGACTGGGGTCCTTATAGGAAGAGGAAAGGGCCATGTGGGGAGAAAGCGCCTGTACCAGAGATCAGAGCAACGTGGCCACAAGTGGAGGAAAGCCTGGAGAGGTCGGACGGACCCTCGTCCCAGAGCCTCCAGAGAGGTGGCCCTGCCACACCTGCACATTGGCCTCCAGGCTGAGAGTACACCTCAGGGTTGTAAGTTGCTGCTCTGGCAGCCCCAGGAGACTCAGACAACTGTGTGAGTGCCTAGTGGCGGGAGATACACAGTAGGCACTAATTAAATGAGAGGTGTCCAGGTGTTCATGAAATGGGGCTGGAGAACAGAAAGAGGAGGGTCGGGAATGTGTTTGGGGCTTTTAAAATCTGCAAGCAATAAATAAATAAGCAGAGCCCCGGCCACCCGGCCACCTGCCCAGCGTGCGCCCCACCACCCTGCCACCTTACCGCCTCACCACGACACTTCAGCTCCTCGTCCACACGCAGATCCACCTGGGTTAGAAATGCGTCGCCTCTGTTCTCCCCATCTCCAGCCCCCCACCTTCGCTTTATTTATTTATTTGGGGGATTAAGTAAGTGTTTCCTTTTGTTCTCAGCAAATGCTTTCCCATATTTTTGCATGTTTAAATATTCACGCATGTAAAAGACGAAACACACGTTGCTGATTTATTATTTAGGGCACTTTTTCTCCGATAAAACAGAAGTCCTCCATTCGAAGGGGAATTTTACATTTTATTTCCATTAAAGCCTCTCGTTAAAGTTTAAAACCTGCTTTGTCCCTGGACTTGAGGATTGATATTTCCATCTGTCAGGCAACACGGTTGTGCTTGTCGACATGACAAGGGGGGAAACGCCAACCAAGACGGGAAATGCCAGCCTGTCAGCCGGCCGTGATGGGGCCAGGGAGACGTGGGCCGGGGTGGCCCACCAGGTCAGGACCCACAGGGGTCAGGGCCTGGAGCACAGGTTCTGGGAAAGCTGTATCAGAGCCCAGAGGAGGGGACACCACAAAATCCCCTCGGTCACTCATAGTGCTCCAGCAGTGTGTGGAAGTGGATGCAGGTCAGAGCCCCGGCGAGTTGCTCCCAGCCCAGATCCTGCATCCGAGCACAAGTACAGACTCAGGTGTGTAAGGACACCACACGTGTGCACACGCAGTGGGCACTGGGGGTGGCCCACACACACTGCCCACACGGGCACAGAGCTTCAGATCTCACAGGCACACACACGAGGCTGGCACAGCGGGTGCCCTCCCTGCCAGGCCCCTGGTGCTGGTGCCAGAGGCCAGCACAGGGCAGGAGATGTGTTTGAAGGCTACAAGGGCCTTGGGTCCCGGTGAGGTCCTTAGGAGCCGTTACAGGTGCACGCTAGACATGACCACCTACAGATGAATGTGTGCGTGCTCGCGTATATATGTGTATGTACATACCCGCATACATGTGTGTGCTGGTGCATGTACATGTGGATGTCTGCGCGCACACACGGTTGGTGTGCACACATGCATGAGTATTGCCTGTGTGGGGGTGTATATGTGTGGACATGTGGACATGGGGTCAAATTGGCCCCAACCCCCCTCAGGTTTCATCCCTCAGGGGCCAGCAGTGTAGAGGGACAGGCTAACCCTATGCAGAAAGATCTCCAAAACCACAGGGAGCTTCAGGCAGTTGTGGCCGGAGCCCAGGTTGGCCCTCAGCAACCCCACCCCCCCAGGCCAGAGGACACTGTGCACATCTGGAGGCAGTGACCTCCCAGCACCACACCACATGGTCCCTGCACTTTTCAGCCAGAAACTTGAAGGGAACTGCCTTCTCCCTCCTCCTCTCTGCTTAGACCCAGGAAAAAGGCACAGGCAGGGGCCAAGTCCCACCCTGGGGCTAGAAGCAGGTGTTTAGAGACAAAGTCAGAGCAAATGGGACAGATTTACCTTCTGCTCAAGCTGCAGGCCCGCCCCGCAGCAGCACACCTGGCCCTCTGAGGTCAGGATTAGCAGGGCTCAGGGGCCTGCCCCTTGTCCCCCAAGGGCAAAGTCACCACAGGTCCTCCTGGTGGGGATAAGAGTTGGGGCCTGCCTCCCCTTCCCTCTCTGGAGGCCCCTCTGGAGCAGCAGTGTCCTGCCTCCCTCTGGAGCTCCCCAGAGGCTCCCAAGAGCTGAGCTGCTGTCTGCCCAGGGCAGAGTGGGCAGGAGGAGATGTCCCAACTTGAAGCCCCTGGTTCTGTGTGGCTTCTGTCTGGCAAGGTCAGGAGTCACTGTCCAGTCCACAGCCCTTGCACAGCCTCCTCATTCTGCCCAGAGCCAAGCCCTGACCCTCCCTACCAGGGTCATTGTTGTCATCGTTAGTACAGTAAATCCACACAGGGTCAGGACCCCTTGCTGCCCCCACCAGTCACTGCCAGGGCCTCTCAAGGGGAAGCCCTTTGACACAGGACCCGGCCAGCTCTGAGAAGTCGCTCCCTCAAGCCTCGAAAATTGACACTGCTAGGACAAGAGGCCCGGGAACAGGGCACAGGTATTCCCAGAGCAGACAGCAAGCCACAGGCCCCTCCAAGGATGATGCTTCCTGGGGCAGGAGAGTACAGAGTGGGGCTGGGCCACCTGCCAAGAGGAGACCACACAAGGCAAGTAGAGAGTGGCCACAGGCAAAGCAAGGCTAAAGCCACAGCCTGCCATCAGAAACCAGCAGGTGGGCCTGAAGCCAGCCTGGCCAAGGGCTCACTTCTGCTTCCTGTCCTGTGCCAACCGGGCCAAGTGGCACCTGCATCACCTGGTTTCCAGAAGGCTGAGCAGGGCCCCAGGAGGCACGGAGGTTGGTGCCTGAGAGCTGGTCCTGAAATCAGGGGCCAGAGGCTGGCGTCCAGGGGACTGAGGGAGCCCCAGCCTGGCCTTCTCTGGCTGAGGGACCTTGGCAAATTCTCAGCCTCTCCAAGCTCTCATCTCTGCTCAGTGAATTGGGGCCACTGTCCTCCAAGCTGGCCCTGCCATCCAGTCTATGCTGGCCCCTGGAAACCCTCTGCCATGACCCTTGAACTCGGAGGCCCGTGGCAGGCAGCACAGGGCTCGGGAGCCACACAGGACCCATGGAGGTGACCTGCAGGTTCTCCCATCCTTGGTCCGGTCTGGGCAGGCCCAAGCAAAACTCTCCAGACGTCAGGAGCTCCCACACCAGTCCCTGGGTGTCATTGAGCTGGCCCCTGGGCAGAGCCAGCTCTGTTGTCATGGTGGCCAAGAGTGCAGTGGGGCCAGACCCCAAAACAGACCCTGAGAGCCGCTGTCCAATGGTGGGACCCTTTGTCCACAGAGCAGGAGGATGCACCCTCCCCAGGCAGGAGTAACTGAGGCCTCTCCCAGGACTCCCAGGTCTGGCTGTCCTGGAACCCATTCCTTCCCAGCCCTTGCCCTGAAAAGCTCAGGCAAAACCTCAAGGGCCGAGTCAGCACATAGTCACATGTGTATGCTGAGTGACCTGGATCAAGCCCTGACCGCCTCTGGGTGGCAGGGGGAATGCGGTGATGCCCCATGACCCCAGTGCTGCCATCAGCTGGCCAGTGGGGAACATGGACACTCTGGTTATCACTGCCAGACCTGGGGTTTCCTTGGGCAGTGTGCCTGTCCATCGGGCCCCACAGCCTGGAAGGGCAGCCCAGGGCTTCCCAGGGGACAGCTGGTGGGTGGGAAGGATGTGGCACATGGGCAGGCCTGGCTAGTAAGCCCTGGAGCAGGGTGCAGCATTCAATTAGTGCTGCCTGCCTGGACACAAGCCCTGTATGGGGCCAGGCCCCCTCTGAGCAGTGGGCGCTCTGATGACCATTGCTCGGGAGGAAGTCGGGTGTTATGCCTCAGACACAGGGGACGTTTAGTGCGGAGACCCCAACTGCAGGAAGCCTGGTCCTAAGGCCAAGCTGAGTTGGGGCGCAGCTTCAGGCTGGGCCTTCCAAGGAAGGGCTGCATGGGCCCCGCCACCCTGAGGAGAGAGCAGCCAGAGAGGACGAAGGCCACTCCAGAGACATGGCCACATTGGTCACATTTGGGCCACCCTGGAGTCCCCCAGGAGGGCCATCCTCTAACCTGGGGCTGCTCTGGGTGCCACCTGGCCTGCAGCAGTGTCCCCAGCTCTGCTGCCCGCACCAGTGGGTCAGGGATCCCCTTTGCCCCATGAGCAGCAGGAGAACAAAGGTGGGTCTCAGGTCCTGTAGAGAAAACGGGACAAGAGGAGACCTGAGAGCCACACAAAGCCTGTGCCCCATGCATGCACACAAACATGTTCACACGCCATGCAACATGCCCACACGCTTACACACTCACGCACACTGACAGGCATGTGTTCCAAAACACACACACAGGCCACCGGCACCAGCCCTGCCCTCTTCCTCCCCGTGGCTCTGAGCCTCCTGGTGGCCCCTGGGCTCTGGGACAGGCATGTCCAGGCCCAGTATTGATCACAGTGGCAGTGGCAATGCCTCTAGCTCCAAGACGGCCTCTAATGCCGCAGGCTGCAGGCTTCGTCCATCCCTGGGCAGGGTGCCTGACAGGTGGGAGAGCGACGCTGGGCGAGATTTATTGACCTGCAAGGCGGCGGATGGGATGGCGGTGGCCGGTCCCCCCGTGCTGAATTATCTTCGGCAGAAATAAAAATCAGCTGAGCACCAGGCTTAGATAGGCCACAATCTGTTAGCAGAAAATTGGACTGTCACCAGCGTGCCATGTTCATTTTGGCTGATTAAAGAGATATTAATCTACTGTCACGGTTACAGCTCAGTCAGAGGAGCTAACAGGCCACAGAGGCAGAGCTGCCGAGCGGGGACAACGGCCCAGCAGCCTCACGTGCGGGGACTCACAGCAGGATCTTCTCTGAGGCCACCGATGTGCCTGGGAAGTGGTCGCCGTCCACTCTGGGCCACATCAGGGGCCACTAGGGCAGTTGCTGACCCAGAGAGCAGAGAGTACCTGATGCAGACCTGAGTCCTGGCGTCCTGGCTCCCCAGCTCCCTCTGTGCCTCTGTGAGAGGGACCCCGGAGCCTCTGGGTACCCCCTATGGGAGGGCCCATAGCTCCCACCTCTTGCTGGGGACCTCATGCCCAGCCCACCCACCCCCCTCATCTCCCACCAGGCTCGAGTCTACACTGGCCCCAGGAGTGAGGGGACAGAATGAGTGCCTAGACAGTCTGCAGGGACAGCTCGTGGGCCTGGCTAGGGAGACCCAGACCCTCCCTGCTGATCCAGACCACAGCACCTCCCCACCGGCCTCAGATGGCTGGGGGCCCTCACAGAGGCTCTGCAGACATAGCCCCGGGAACCACCACAAACTATCCCTGCTCAGAGCACCAGCTGCCAGTTGGACACCAGGGTCCCCTTGGGTCTAGAAAGCTTAGGAGAACGTGTGGCACCTGCTGAGTTCCTGACAGCCCCAGCAAGGGATTGTCAGGGTGGTGGGCCCAGGAAGGACATCCCTCTGAGGGCCTGGCAGTGCTGACCTCCAGGGCAATCCCCCACTGGCCTGGTGCTCCATCCCCATGTCTACAGTGAGGGGCAGGGCCTCGTTCATAGGCTGCACTTTGTGGCTTCTCCAGCCCTGCTGGTGCCACATGAGCAGAGCCAGCCTGAGGTCTGCTCTCCTTGCCGAGGCCCCTCCATTGCCGTGCCTCCACCTCCGACCCCCACAGGCAGCCAGAGCCAGCTCAGGGGTCAGGGGAGGCCATAGAGGGAGGCCATGGGGGACGTGATGCCCAGCGCCTTGCAGCACAGCGGCTCTGAAACACCCTGGAGAGGTGAGCCTGGGGTCAGACTGTGCCCTGGACATGAGGGCTGCAGGGCTAGCAGACAGCCCAGTGACATCTAGGGCATTACACCGGCCACTGTCATGTCGCCGGCTGAGTGCCCAACTCCAGGAGACCAGGAATAGACATGGCAAAGCTGCAGCTCTCACTGTCCCTGTGTGGCCCTGGGGAAACACCTCCATGTTGCAGGGCCCCAGCGCCTGCTCAGGGTCTGCCCCACAGACATTGATTGGTCATCTCCTACCCCCGTGCCATGTAGGACTCCAGCTGCGGCCGCAGGGCGGGGCTCAGCAGCACAGACAGAACTCACTGGTCAGCCTGGTGGTACATCCAGGCACCCAGCTGGCAGCAGACTCCAGGAACCAGGGACCCCAACCCAGGGGCAGGCCTGGATCTCCTGAGGTCTCAGGGGATCTCAGCTGTGGGAATGAAGCTGGCGTAGTCCCACCTGCATCCACCACATGTCAGGTTTCCAAGGTGGCACTGAGAACCTTCCACTTGAAGTAGCAGCAGCAGCAGGATCACCCCTCAGGAGGAAGGAAGGTAGGGGAGGCCTGGGCTGGATGCCAACCAGCAAGTTCAAGCCCTGTAACCAAGGCCTGAGTGGGTGGCAGGGCCTGGGCCTCATGCTCACCTTGGAGCTGGGTGTTGGTCAGTCCCACCTGAGCCATGTGGGAAGAATGGGGAGAAAAGTGGCCAGAGACAACACCTGGACAGAAACCAACTTCTAGAGCCATCGGCAGGTGGGAAGCCAAGACACCCAGGCAGGGCACCATCCCCAGTGTCTGAATTCAGCACCGGCCTGGACTCCTGTATCCCAGACTACCGTGGACCTGCCCTGGACTCCTGTGTCCCAGCCACCCTCAAGACCTGCCCTGGACTCCTGTGTCCCAGCCTACCCTGGACCTGGCCCAGCAGGGATCAGGCCGTGGATGTCCGGCCTTCCAAGAAGAGTCACCCTCAGCTCCAAGAGCTCAAGGGCATGATCAGGAAAAGGCCCTCTGAGGAAGGGAAAGGCTGATGGGGAGTGAAACCACCTGCCCAGCCCTCTGACCTTCTAGAAGGTCACCAAGCTCAACCAAATTACACTCCTGAGCCTGGGCTTCCAGAGCCTGGCACACAGTTGGGGGGTGTGGTGGGGCAGACAGAGCTTGTGATGGGGAGATGCTGCCCAGGTCTGGGGCTGAGCAGAGGGGGCACAGCTCCCTCCCACGTGGGCCTACCCTGGCTGCTGTGATGAAGCAAAATGCCAGGACTGGGCTCCAACCAAAGAAATGCATCTCTGCCGGTCCCAGGGGCTGGGAGTCCAACATCAGGGGTCAGCAGCCTTCTCAATCTGCTTCCTCATCTCTCTTCCTCTGGGACAGCAGTCACGATGGATTAGGGCACACCCATGTGACCTGACATTAACAGATGACCTTTTTAAATACTCTTTCTCATGTGCTTGCTTCGGCAGCACATATACTAAATACTCTTTCTCTGGATTCAGTCAGTTTCTGAGGTCCCGGGGGGTGGGGCTGCAACATAGGGGTGTGAGGGGGACACGGTTCGGCCAACACTTCCTTTTCCTCAAACCTCCGTCTTTCTCCTGGGCAGCCTGAGTTTAATTGGGCCTCCCAAGGCTGGGAGGTGCAGAGCCAGCGCAGCCCTGAGCGCGGCTTCGCATGGCCCCACTGAGCCCACACCCCATGCCGGGCCCACAGCCGCACAGATTCTGATTCCTCTGCCATCTCCTAAACGTCAGGCAAGCATGATGGTGCACGGACAGCATGAAATATTCAAGAGGGTTCTATTATTGAATTAAGTATTTATCGATTTATAATTTAAAAGATGTATGCCTGGCCGTTAACAAAGATTCCAAACCAACTTTAGCTTCTGAGAGCCGCTGAGTGCCACTATCCCCCAGGGACATCTTCCTGCAGAACGCCAGGCGCTGGGAGAGGCTGGGGACGGGGGCACTTTGGGCCCTTCCCTCAGCAGTGCTGCCTGCAGGGTTCCTGCTGGGCCACTGGCCTGTCCCTTTGGCTTCCAGAAGGATGTCTGGCTCCCTAAGCTCTTCTCTGGGCTTACGCCAGGGTAAGGAGATATATGTCCACCCTCTGAGCTCCACCTGTTCCACCAATACTCACCCCTGCCCCCGCCACACTGGTCTGCCGGTCTCCATAGTCTTGCCTTTTTTGGAATGTCCTGTAGTTGGAACCATGCCCTCTCTATGCCATACACAGTTAGGGCTCAAGGTAGGGTCTCTGCTGTGCCCTGGGAGGACCAGAATGAACACCCTCCTACCCCCACCAGACCATTCTGCCATTCGGTGGCTGTAATTGAACACAAACTGCCCCAGCTGGACATAACCCTTGTCCCCAAGTTGCTCAGACCCAGGGCTGCAGCTCTCAGAGCTGAGGTCCGACCCTGATTCTGTCGTGGCCACACCTCATAGCGCAGGCAGCAATAGCAGAGCCGCTGAGGAAGGCCTGGCCGGGTTTCCATGAGCCCCGCCCGCGCTCCTAGAAATAGGCAAGGCGTTTGGGATTGCTCGAAGTTGAACGCACACACTATAAATAATCACTATTTTAAGACTCCCATGTCGAGTCCCTAATGGCATTACCAGGGCATGGGGATTAAACCCAGGAAGATAATTACCAGCATATCAGACTCCAAACTGTAATCACATCTATTAAAAATGACACGCTAAGAAAATCCCAGGATTATGATGTGAGGGGCTGTCCCTAGGAGAGCTCCTCTGCGGAGATAAATACCCACCACGCCCAGCCCTCCCTCCCCCAGCCAGGTGAGCCTTGCAGGACGTCTGCCCCAGAGAAGAGGATGCATCTGAGCTGGGAGCTCAAGTCCTCCCACAGATTTAGGGACAACAGGTGTGCAGAGGCAGAAATGTCCCCGCCCATGGCTCTTGGGGCAGTCGGGGGGAGGGATTTTCCAGCTTTGGTCATGTGGCACTGCCTGGCCCCTCTCACTGAGGTCCTTTCCTGAGACCCTAGGGGTACAGGCCCTCGCCTGTGAGCTGCCATCGGGAGAAAGGACAGTGGCAGCCAGGCCTGAGGTCAGCGGGCCCTAGGTGGGCACAGTTTGCACACCCATCTTGATGAGTCACAGTCCTGGCAGGAGAGAGGTGGCCCAGGCAGGTGGGGAGATGGAGAAGACATGAAGAGGCCTCGTGCAGAGGTGCAGGTGCCAGAGCCAGTGAGAGAGCAGGGTGAGGAAGTGCTGGCCACAGGGCAACCTGACGGGTCAGCCTCCAGGGCCCCACAGGCTGCGCAGGAAAGGAGGACCACGGGTCTGGAAGGGCAAAGAGCAAGGCCTGCTGTCCATCATGGGCACCCACTAGTTTCCATGGGGAATGGGGCTTGTTGGTGCCCAGGGGCAGGAGGCCATCAATGAGGACCACAGCCCTGGCTCACACCGAATCCCTGGCCAGGATCCCTGGACACTCCTGGCCAGCTGATCAGGACCACCGTGTTCCTTGCTCACATGGGCCAGACTTCCCTGCTGGCACCCACTTTGGTCCCAGGTCAGGAGTCAGCTTGTCAGAAAGACCAGCTCTCCCCAGAGCTCTCTGTCCTTGCCACACCCCCAGCCGTCAGATACGCCATGGGGATCACATGGTACCAGCGTCCCACATGCAGGAAGACCAGGCCCAGGGTGGCCTTAACCTGAGAACGAATAAACAGATGAAGCAGACAGCATCCTGGGAATTACGCAAACAGGGCCCTGCCAAGAGTCCCCCTTCTTGGTCTCCATGGCTCTGATCAGGGCTGATGGCCTGGAGACCAGCTGGCTTGTGTCCCTCCTCCTGGAACTTGCTCTTGGTGCCTAGAGTCACCCAGTCCTCCCAAGAGCAGCTCCACAGTACTGTCTCAGGGACCCCTCCTCTGAGCCCCTCCACTCCCTGTGTCATCCACGGAGACCCCCAAATCTGTGTACCCATCCTGGTGCCCTCCTCTGAGCTTCCAGATGGTGACAAGCTCCACCACTGGCCGCTGACCCCCAAGGAACAGTTCTTGTATTCGCCCTCTGATGACCCACCACCATTCCCTGGGGTTGGCTCCCGCCATTGAAATCCACAGTGTGGTTCCCACCACTCCAGAGGACCCTGCTTCTCATCCCAGAGTCAGAGGATTCAAGCCGTCAAAACTGAGACTGTGGGAGAGCTGGGTTGCCCTGGCCGGACTACAGCTCTGTGGCCTTGCCGAGGGTACATGGGACACTTACAGTGGGAGCCACGTGGCGACATCACAGCTAAGAACACTCACCTGAGCTGGGCTGTGACTGAGTCCCTGTTGAAGGAAGAACCTTGGGGAACATGTGGCGGCTGCCCTGGTGACTGTGTTTTGTCCGGGTGGCTGCAGACAGGTGCAGCTGCCCTGAGACGGGCTGGGCGGGAGGCATGGCACATCCAACATGGAGAAGCAGAGCCCTGAGTAGCCTGAAGATGGCTCCCTTTGTCTCCAGCCTGGGGTTGACTCCATGGCCTGAGGCGTTGTCAGGATAACGTAGACAGAGCTGAGTCAGCCGAGTCTCTAGCATGACCATCAGGAGTCAGAACTGTCAGAAAATAAATATGTATTGTCCTTCCTTGGGAGACCTCAGGGCCACCCACTGGGGCCGCCGCCTTGCTCTGCCAGCTGCTCAGCAATGTGCACCTACAGCGAATGCAGAAGAGCAAAGCCAGGGAGGCCTCCAGCAGGAGCCAGCCCTGCCCAGTCTCGACCCTAGACTTCCTGCCTCCAGAGCTGCAGAGCACAGACACCTGCTGCCCAGACCCAGGCTGTGGCGCCTTGTAGTGGAAGCCCCAGGACACCCGCTCCGTGTTCCTGCCAGGTGCCAGTTCTGAGCACACCCAGGAAATGCTGGTGCACCACCGCACTGCGGAGTTCTCCGGGAATCTGCAGGTGGCCAGGTGTGTCCCAGCATCCGCTGCTAAGTTGCCCTCACACCTGGTGGACAGGGGCCCCAGCAAGGCAGGGGTGCAGCTGCTTGAGGACAGAGAAGGCGGGTACCACGGATGTCCCCCACTCCCTGAAGTGGGGTCCAGGCCAGGTTGGTCAGTGCCTCCCTGGCACTCAGGGAACCCACAAAGAGAACAACTGAGAGGGCTCTTCTCAGTCTCTGCAGCTCAGCATGAGCACAGGGAAGCCCTTTACCCTTTGGCTCTGGGCTCAGCTCCTCCCTGCCAGGCTGCCAGCAATACAGGGCTCCATGGCCTGGGCCCCTTCCTGCCAGGCCTGTGGGCAATCCTGCTGGCCAGGTCCCTCAAACAAGCCATTCAATCTGTTGGCTCTGAGGTGGACAGCAGCTGTTGGGGAGGCTGTCACTGGGCAGAGGGGTGTCTCTGTGCCACATGGGGAGAGACAGGCGCAGTGAGGCAGATGTGGTGGGTGGAGCAGCTGCCAGTGTGGCATTTGTAGACCCTGCCAGGGCTGGGCTGGGGCAGGAGTTTAAGTCCACCACATAATGGCTGGGAACTGCCCTGTCCGGGGCCAGTGCAAGGCTTCTGGCCAGGGCCAGCATCTCTTGCTGGGCCACAAGGTGCCTCTGGGGCAGTTGGATCTGGGCCAGGCCATAGCTGCCCAGGCCAGGCCACGACTACCCAGCCCAGGCCTTGCTATGGGACCTCACCACATGGACTTCCTCCAGCAAGTCTCCAGGCAGGTGGGGCTGGCTGGGTCAGAGAAGGGTCTCTTCCAAGTTTCTGGGGGACACTGCGGTTCGTCATCATGGGGCTGGTGGTAGGGGCTGTCAGGACACAGCCATCGAGGTTCATGAGGCCAACAACCAGGCTGCTAACAAACCAGCAGTGTGAGCACCGAGCCCACGCCAGCCTGTGTGCAGTGTGCACGTGGGAACACGTGGGGGACACAGTGTGCACGTGGGGGACACGGTGTGCACGTGGGGGACACATGGGGACACGGTGTGCACGCGGGGGACACGGTGTGCACATGGGGACACGTGAAGGACACGGTGTGCACGTGGGGGACACGTGGAGGACACGGTGTGCACATGGGGGACACGGTGTGCACGTGGGGGACACCGTGTGCACGTGGGGGACACGGTATGCACCTGGGGGACACAGTGTACAGAAGTGACTTGTGCTATGTGTGCTCCATGTGGGCATGTGCTTGTATGTACATGTGTCCTGTGCATGTGTGTGGAGGTCTCGTGTGCACAGATGTGTCTGCCTGCTGGGGCAAGCGTGGGCCACATGCCTTGCCAATGTGTGTGCATGCACGTGTGAGTGTGTGTCTGTGTGTCGGAGTCCTCAGCTCTCAGGGGAGATGGGAGAGAAGCTTTTCTGTCCCACGGGGGCCACACCCAGAGAGAGGGGGCTTGACAGAGGGCTCGGCATCCTGCCAGGTTGTCGTGTGAGCCCCAGCATGACCAGGAGCCGAGGCCCTGCCGGGGTGGGGCGGGACAGGCTGTGGCCCCTTTGCCCAGGGAACACGTTCAAGAGCACTGGCTGGAGCCACCCTGCTCAGAACCACCCTCCTGCCACCTTCACCCAGAGACCTATTGACCCCTGGGGCTGTGCACCCAAGGGTCACAGACAACACCCTATGGATGCAAACTGATGGTGGCCAGGCAGAAAAGATGCTAGGCAGAAGGCCAGAGCAGCCACCACCAGCCCTCAGTGCCTCAGTTCCCCCACTCCACCTGAAGGTGGGCTGGCTTTCCCAGCCCTTCATGTATGTTCCTGTGAACAAAATTCCAGAGTGGCCAGCAGGGCACAGAAGCAGGTCCCCAGTGACAGGACGCTCTGCGGACGGGGACTCTACAGGTCTCACATGGGCAGAATGAGGAGTGGACACTGTCCCATTTCCAGCCAAGCCCACCGTTCCTTGTGTTTCAGGATCTGGATGGGACGGGACCCTGTAGGGTCCCCCCAGCCCTCCTGGTGCACTGCTGTCTCTCCACTTTCTGGGGTTGCAACTCGCGGTCTAATTATCTCTAACCTTCTGCTTGAAGAGCGCCGTCCTTGCCTGATAAAAACCAGTAACTTTGAAAGCAAACTGGGTCTTAATTTTCCTTGACAGCCCTGCTCGAAGCATGTAGCCGAGCTGGGCTTTAATTAAATGCACATTCGTATTCCAAACAAATTAAGTACAATTAAGGACCCTGAGTTATGAGTATCTATCACTCCGTGATGTTTTTGTAAAAATTACCCCATCAAGATCAAAGTCGGAGGATCCTTGCCTTAATTGCTTCATTAGGGAGCCATGCACCAGGCTTCGAGAGGACCGGCCCTGGTGTCTCTTTGGGAATTACTCAAATGACGGCTCTCAGAGTAATTGCTTCCATATTTCTCTCCTGGAGACGTTCCGGGCTCCACGGATCAAATGCAATGGCTTCAGGACCCAGTGCGGCTCAGGTCCCCTCAGCAGCCGCCGAGGCGTTTCTATGGCGCCTGCACTGGGGCCCTGCTGGGCGGACTGCTGGGTGGGCTGCCCCCTGCCCCGCCCACACTTGGCCTCTAGCAGGGGCAGCTGGTGGCCCAGGGAGGGGGGCCTGGGCTCGCCTACAGGTCCTACAGGCCCACCAGTGACACCCAGACGCAGAGGGCCTGGCAATCCTGCATTTTACTCACTCCAGCCTGACCTGTGTCGGCCTCCCCACTTCCTGCTCTGAACTGGGTGGTGGGCTGAGGCATCCTGGGCTCTTGTGGACCCCGTCCCTATGCAAAACCAGGGCTGGGGGCTAAGCAAGGTCACGAGTCTGAGCCCTCCATGTGAGCTGCCAGCCCTGTGCCCACGCCACCAAGTCCTTCCCTGGAACCCTCCCAAAGCCCTCCTCTGCCCAGGGCCGGATCAGGGAGAACGCGCCATCCCTCCTCCTGGACCCTCCAGGGAGCGGAGCAGAGCTGCAGCCCAGGGGTCTCTCTTTCTGGGTCTCCTCTTGGCCCCTGAGTGGACACAAGGTAGCTAGACCAGAATCACAATGGACACTAGTGCTCATGAATTTCAGACCAACGACCAATGTCTCCTTAGGCTCAATTTGGTCCATGCAACATTGGGGATGTCCTTCCACTCAAATCTGGGGCATGGCTGATCTGAATGTCAGATTAAACTGGGTGCCCTGCCTTTCACTCACTCCACCAATGAGAAGGACGGAAGGGAGCACCCCACCCCATTTACCCCACGGACCTCTTTCTCCAGACTCCTGACTCCAGGGAGCGTCGGGTGCGCCAGCCTTGCTGTCCAGCCTGACTCTCTCCATAGGCAGCCCGTAGCCCGAGAGTGCCTGGCACATGGCCCCTCAACCCACCCTCTGGGCTGCAGGACCTCCAGGGCCCAGATGCTGCTGCTCCCACCAGAGGGCGGGTGCCCCTTGGTAAAGTGAGGGGATCCCTCAGCCCTCATGGGGGTTGCCGTGGCCTAGGGACTCCATGATGCCCTATCATGGGCTGAGCTGTGTTCCCCAAAAAGATGTGCTGATGCCCTCACCCCCCGGTGCCTGTGAAGTGGCCTTATTCGAAAATAGGTCCTTGCAGATACAATGAGTTCAGTGAGGCTTTACGGAGTAGGGAGCCCTGCATACAACATGATGGAGGCCTCTGAAGAGGGAGACACAGACACCCACGCCCCAGGGGAGGCAGAGAGTGGGAGAGCGGCCACAAGCCAAAGATGCCTGGGGCCACCGAGCTGGACAAGGAGAACGGGGCTCCCCTGGGACCTCTGGGGGAAGCTGGCCCTGCCACAGGGAAAAGGAGGCCTCAGTCACACCCAGGGCTAGACTCCCAGGAAAACCCTGGATGCAGATTCCTCTTTGGGCCCCACACTGGCGGCCCCAGGGCGGGTGTGGGTGGGAACCCAGACGTGGGGGAATAGCACTGCTCTTAGTCACCCCATTTTGTGGATAGGGAGCCAAGGTGAGGGGCAGTGAGGGGAAGTGTTACCCCAGCTTTGTCAGGTGACGTGTGGTTCCTGGAAGCCCACATCTGCTGATTCCACCTGGGGTTCCCTCCTTGACTGCCCACCTCCCCTCAACATGCCAGGGAGTGACCACCTTCAATGTCGGGTCCACCCTGGCACCCAGCACTGCTCAGGGCGCAGAGCAGGTCGCCACACGTGTGGTCTGGTCCACCCTACCCAGTGACGGGGGAGTCTGGCCCTGGACAGCACGTAAGAGACCCTGTGTGAGGGTCTGTCACCTGGTGGGGCCACCTTTGCAGTGGGAATGAGGGCTCAGTGCTCTGGCCTCCCAAGGCAGCGCAGGACACTTATAGCAGAGATGAAAATGTCAGGGGTCATGCTGGGGCTGGTGGAGGGCACCTATAGCTAGTCCTGGGCCCCCACAGCCTGAGTGGACACCAGGGACATTGCAGACTGCTCTCCATGGCCAGCGACTGTGCTTCCTGATGGCATTGGGTCAGAATCTGGGAGGGGCTCATGGCCCCAGACTCATGACCTCAAACAAGTCCCCAGCCGAGAACCATGGTGGCACTAAGGGTCAGAGGATAAGAGTAAGGGACAACTGAGCCCAGCCAAGACTTCCCTGAGACCAGTCTGCTGAACAGAACCAGGCCAACTCCAGCCACCTTACTCTGGCCACAGAACTGACGTGTGGTAGCAGAGGAGGCGAGAAGTTGGTCTTCAGAGACCATCCCACTCCTCCGGGGCCCCTGACACGGGCCAGAGGAGGCTCAAAGTGATCGCTCCTGTTGCCCCTCCCAGGACACCCAGAGGCTGAGCCCCAGAGAGGTCAAATCTGCATCAGCCACCAGCAGCAAAACTGGGCCCAGGTCTCACATTCAGGACCAAGGCCCATTCCAGCAGCTGCTCAGGTGGGCACTAGCTCTCCCTATAACAGGTAAAGATGCAGGGAGTTCTCCTCCCAGGGGTCTGAAGTCCTGGGTGACTGTGCTCGCAGCTCCAGGCCAAGCTGGACAGTGATGGATCATGGGTGCCCGGGACCCCTGCCGGGCTCATTAGCCACCAGCCAGTGGTGGGATGTGCCCCTGCTCATCTGAATGCACAGTTTTGTTAGCAGGGTGCCAGGGCCTCGGGGGCACCACATCACCAACACTTAAGTAGAAATCAAAACAGGTGCTGATGGGGGTAGGTGGGCAATGCCCAGGCCAGTCAGGAGGCAACAGCTCTGCATTGCCCTCTCAGGAAACTTCCCCAGACCACGGCACCCAGACAGCCACAATGAAGGCTGTGGCCTAAAGAGGGGAGCCTAGTCTGTGATGAGACACCCTACCTCCACACTTGGGGCTTCAGGAAAGTCTGAGGGCTTATTAGCAGGACCCCTCAGCCCCTGTCCTGGGGTGAGAGCCATGGGGTCCCTGGCTGAGCCCACCAGCGGTACAGGAGCCTCTGCCCACTGGGTAACACCTGGAAAGCCCTGCATCCTCTTTATAGCCGTTTTCCTCATGTGTGGGCTCTCGCTGATGCCCCAACCCAACCCTCCACCTCCCTAGAGCCAGCGGGCCCTCAGAACCTACCCAGAATTGCTCCTGCCAGGTCAGCAGGCCTCGGCCAGTCCCAGGGCCATGTCTCTCTCCTCTGCTTGGTCACACCCTAGGGTCTGTCATAGGCCATGACTCACCGCAGCTCAGCCCCCACTCCCAGCAGTTGGACCTACCCACCTCACGTTCCTCAGCCCAGCTACCCTTCTTGGTTCTTATAACCCCGACCTCTTCAAGGGGTCCCCAGGGCCTAGACTCAACATTTGATCAGGGTCTGGGAAGAAGGCAAAGCAGGGCTGTGGACAGAGAGCCACCCTGCTGGCCCTTAGCCCTGAGACATAGTGGGAGAGGGCTGCGGGGGACTGGGCCACCCCCAGGCCTAGTGTCCCCAAGGAAACTTCTCCAGCTGCTGAGGACCATGAGCACCAGTCTGACAGAGCCAGCAGGAGTGAGTCCTATCCAGAGGGCAGCAATGGCCTAAACAGGGCACTGGGCATAGCCTGAGAGGGTGAGGGCTAGACACAATCCCTGGACAGAGACGTCAGGACTCAGGGCCCTGCCTGATGGGGGACAGGAGCCAATGGCCCCCACAAGGGGGTCCAGGAATATGGTGAGGCCAAAAGCATTTGGGGACATTGAGAAGAGGGGCAGGCCTGGGTCCATCCTGGGATATGGTAGTTTAGGGACCCAAGGGACCAAGGAGAAGAGCTGGATACTGGGAAGGGCAGGCTCAGGGTCCACATGCAGAGCCCAGGGTGAACCCAGAAACCCAAAGGAATGGTGGGGGTGGTCGCCAGGGAAGGTCTTAGCAGCCGGCTTCCTAGAGACAGTTGCTCACCTTTCTTGTGGCCCTCCTGCACAGCTGGGCAGACCCAGGACTGTCCCCCAGCACAATGGGGTGGGGGATGTGGTGAGAAGAGGCCCCTACAAAGCAAATGGAGTAGCTGGGGGCTTCTCCCCTGCCAGTATGGGGGCCGGTGGGCTGAAGCCAGCTCAGACTCAATCCTCTTCCATCAGTCACTCTGGCCTGGGCGTCTGGGGTCTCCACTTGTCACCACCAGCATAGGGCTGGCCCAGGGGGCAGTCTTCCCACCCTTCCTGAGCCCTGAGAGGCTGCCAGGCCTGGGGCAGCCCTACGGTGGCCCACTGGAATAGGCAGGGGCTCTCCTGGGTGCTGAGCCCCTCGCTGGGAACACTCAGGGATTGGGCCACCACTGCCTCCAGGGCTAAGGAGCAAGCTCCAGAGAGAGGCCAAGCTCCTCCTCCCAGGCCTGACGGCCCTGCCCAGACCCTTGCTCCAGCCCACAGCTGCACCCATGGGGACGGACATTCAGAGAAGACACTGGGGGGCGGGCTGTAGCGGGGCAGTGACAAGAGGAGGAGGACTGCCCAGGTCAGTGGTGGCCACACCGAAAATGAGTCCCCAGGGCGGCAATATTTGTAAGTGTCAGAGACCAGTCGAGGTCTAGGGAAGCCCTGGTCAGAGACAATATATACAAGAAAATGATATCTGCATGGGGGCTTCACCACCACGTGTCCTGGAGGCACAAGCAGTGAGCTCAGAGTACCAGCCTGCCCCCAAGATGGCCACAGCAGCTGATCCTTTGTCCCTATGCAGTGGAAAGACCAGCACAGCTTTTCAAATCCCTCAGGCCTTACAAGAAAGCCCACCTGCCCCTCCCACGCCACAGCTCTCAGACACAACAGCCCCTCAGTCTCGGCCCCTGCTGATACCTCCCCCCCACCCCATGCCCACAGTGCTAGCCCCAGCTCAGCGAGCAGGAGCTGTAAAAATGCAAAGGCCTCAGTGAAGGTTGACAAAGTTTACCTCTCCGCATCTCAAAGCTGGAGTCAAGAATAATGAGATCAAAGACCCCTGGGGCAGGGTGGGAAGGCAGGTCATTACCATGGTTACTTATTAGTTTGTTCCTTCACCCCTTCCTCAGTTCAGCAGAGATTTAGAAGAGTGCTACTGTATGTGCGGGCTCCAATAATAGACCACGGAGCGGCCCCGCACCCTGACCCTGCAGCCTCCACCCAGGCCAAGCACACAGCTCACGTTCCTGGAGCGCCATTCCCATGGGGCCCTGAGGCGCTCAGCACTTGGGGGAGAACCCTTTCTGGCCTCCCTGGCCTGGTTGGCATCCTTCTGCCAGGCACTCATCCGCCATCCCGAGGCGTCCAGGTGAACACAGAGACTGTGTCACTCTACACTGGTCACGGGACAGACCGCTTCTACAGCACTCCTCTGAGGACTCCCTGCCATGATGTAGTGAACGGAACAGAGCCCCCCAAATTCATGTCCATGCAAGCCTCAGAACATGACCCCATTTGCATCTTCCAGATGCAATTAGTTAAGGATCTGGAGACAAAAATTGTCCTGGATTTTGGGTGGAAGTGGCATCCTGGTATAAAGAGACAAAGACACACAGATGGGACCCTGAAGACAGAATCAGGGACTGGGGCGATGCTGCCATAAGCCAAGGGCTACCTGGAGCCCCCCAAAGCCAGAAGAGCTGTCATAGGAGTGTGGTCCTGCCAGCCCTGGAGCTTGGACTTCTGCCCTCTAGGAGAGGACGGATGCCTGCCACTTCCCGCCTGGCCACATGTGGTCCTCTGCCTCCCAGAAGGGGCAGGATGCCACCTTAGCCCCCAAGCCTCCCACACGGCCAACACGGTCCTGCTGTGCGCTGTGAATTCCCACCAACATCGGGGTTCTCCTGAAACTCCCCTCCAAGTCACAGAGAAATCAGCAAAGACCCATGAAAACATTTTGACCAAAAGTGGTCTGCCCAGCCCAGAGAAGTGGGATCTGCTTGGTGCTACCCAGGGTCTGCTCCCCAGAAAACAGCCCCCCAACTAAACACCAGCTTGATGAGCCCCTGGGGTCCTCTGTGCTGACGGCCCAGATGGTCTCACAGGATGGGGTTTTAGGGCCACCATGATGGCAACAGGGGCTCCAGGGTGTGTGGATTCCTGTCCAGGAGACATGGAAGGTGGCACAGACATGGAAGGTACCCACAGCATCAGCGGCAGGGAAATAAGACAGCATTGAGGTGACCCTATCTTTCCTGAATGCACCGTCCCCATCAGCCGCCAGAGACAGATGGGGGCATTTACAGAAGGGGGCCTGGTGGGCAGCGACAGGGGTGGCCCCACCTCCACGGAGGCTGAGGCCTGGCTGCTCCCTTTCCCTGAGAGTGGGAATGTTGTGGTGACCACAAGCTGTTTCCCTGAGCCTGTGGCACCCACCTTGTCCTGTCTCTCTGCTGGGGACATTGATCACAAGTGAAAAGCCACAAATCTAAGCTCAACCGGTATTTGTTTCCCATAATGGTATCTTCTCAACCTTGAAACTACTTTCTGTTTTGAAAATTATCTGACATCTAAAAATAAGCTGCCCTGGAGGACAAGTGCCGGCCAGCGCGCCCAAGGCTGAGGAACCGTGAGCAAATAAATGAGTTTCGGGTCTGCTGATGCAGCCGCTGGCGCTGGCCAGATGCTCCTCCCGGGAATGTTCACACACCAGCCCCTTCCAGGGTCCGTGGGGCCTCCAGCCATCCTGCACCATGGGCTGGGTCCTAAGCTTGGTACTCAGAACAGGAAGCCAAATCTGGTGGCTTCCAACTTCTGGGAACAAACACTGGTTCCCATGGATGGACACAGACCCAGAACCAAGCACTAGGGGAGGGCTAGAAAGAAAATGGAGGGGCTCCTCAGGACACTCATATAGTGCATAGGAGCAAACACACACACACAGAGACACACACACACGCACGGGCACACACACGCGCGGGCACACACACACGGACACACACACACGGACACACACGGACACACACATGGGCACACACACACACACACGGGCACACACACAGCATGGCACACACACGCGGACACACACGGACACACACATGGGCACACACACACACACGGGCACACACACAGCATGGCACACACACACAGACACACACACACGGGCACACACACGCACGGGCACACACACACGGACACACACACACATGGGCGCACACACACACGGACACACACACACGGGCACACACACAGCACGGCACACACACACACACCAGCATGGCACACACAACAGACTTGGAGGGGCACACACTCACAGGTTTGCAGGGACACACACACAGCCCAGGCTGCAGGGGCACACATATGCACACACATGCACGCACATGTCCCAAGACCAGCACTAAGGCCTGAATAGGGTGCACCATGCCATGGACCGGACCGTAAATGAAAACTCTGGCAGGAGGAAAGGCTTTGGCCTTGCCCAAGTCTAGGGCTGAGGCTCTGCAGCTGGTGCTGGAAGGAGAAGCTGCATTTTACCTGGGCACAACCTGGACCCTATGTCAGCAGGGCCTCCACGTCAGGCCCCTGTCTCTACCACAGGCCCCAGCCACATAGCTGGCCACAGGGACCCCAGGGGGACCCTCGCAGGCTCTGCGGATGGGCCAAAGCCTGACCACCATCCAGAGGGCAGGACACACCACTGGTACCCCTGGTCTCTGCCACCAGCTTGGAGCTCTGGGCCAGTCACTGGGAAGGGCCTCCAGTCCAAGCGTGGGGCAGGCTCTAACTGAATGCACAGTGCACAAGAAAGAATGGGAGTCCCCAGATGGCCCAGCAAAGCCACATCCAAGATGCTCTGGCTCCCCAGTCTTCCCCTGGCAGGGAAAGTAGCCCCCAAGCCAGTGACACTGGAAATGGGGGGACAGGCCGCCCAAGCGGCCAGTGCAGGGTCCTGGCAGGGCCAGGCAGCTCAGCCCCATGGGCAGATCTTGCGTCCGCCTGGCCAAGCACACTGGCAGCCACTTACTATTTTGAGGCGATGGGCGCAGCGGCTGAGCCATGCCGTGTCACCAGGAGCCGGAGGAGGGAGGAGGGCAGAACCTTCAGAACTAATGTCAATTTTCTGCATCAAATATTTTGATAATTAAACAAAGCTGATCAAGAGAGGCGAGCAGCACGGCTCCGGAGCGCAGGAAGCAGAGCCCATTAGGTAGAGGGGCCAGAAAGCGCCTGAGGCGGCAGCCCCAGATTAATGACTCCACAGTAATGGATTTTCCCAAGCTCGGCGCGGGGCAGCACGGGGGCAGGGCGGCATGGCGCCCAGAGACACGTTAAAGGAGCAGGGACGGTAAATCAAGGTGCCCGCAGGGACGGTGGGACAGCCTTGGGCTGAGACCCACCCACCCGCGTCTGACCCCCTGGCATCACCTCCCCGGGGCTGAGTTCCAGGGGCTCGGATGCCCCTGCAGACCAGTGGGAGGTGCCCCACTATGCCCACATCCACAGCAAAAGAGTCCAGGCCTCACCCTCTCAAGGAGCTCTGTCCTTCATGGGACGAGGGTGGGGTACCCATGGCCCTGGGGCTGCCCTCTGGGCTGGCCAGAGAGGGAGGGTCAGGTCTGGTGGGGCTGACTGGGACTAATGCCCTCATCCTGCCCACCTGACACTGATCATGCCGTCCATGCAGCTGTGAAGTATGGAGACCAGACGGAGGGAGCTAGCCTGCTTCCAGCAGAGGCCTGATACAGTCACAATGCAGGGATGGGTTACATTTGGGACAGCTTCCAGGCTGAGGGCAGCTCAGGAGCAATGAAATCCAGGGCCCAAGGTAGGGGCCAGGAAGCAGGTTTGGGAAGGCATACTCACAGCCTGTCCTCTAGGGCAGCTGGACAGCACAGGAGGTGGCTCCAACCCTGGTGGGGTGAAGCAGAGCCACCAGGCCCCTCAAAGCCCCCACTTATTCTTGGGGTCCCTCTTGAAGATGGGAGTGTGAGAACTACTATCATGTGACCCCCATGAAGGAATGTGGCTGGTCCCTCAAGAGAGCCCGCCTGGGTTAGCATCTCCTATGTGCAGACTCCCCAGTTCCCTCCGCCCCCAAGGTCCTGGCACACTCTGGAGGAAGGTGCCCGGGCACATCCCTCTCACTCTCATCTACCAGACGCTCACTGGGTGGCTTGCAGTGGGCCAGGACCGGGAAGACGGTGGTGCTCAGGGTAAGAGAAGCCCCCAGAGTGGCCTAGGGGCCGGCCCTGTCTGCACCACCACTCAGGCTAGGGGAGAGAAGCTGGACACTGGTCCCCAGGACCCTGCCTGTGGCCTGTGTTGTTGCCTCCCAGTCTACAAACCCCATGACCACACAGTTTCAGCACATAAGGACTCCGGGGCAGGGGCAGGGCCACGGAACCTCATTGAATGTCCCAGAACTGTGGAGTCTCCTTGCTGGGCCCAACTTGGGCTCTGCTCTGGGGCAGAAAGGACATTCTGACACACTTCCACCAGGAAAGGACCCACAGGTTCTCTGTCCTGCCTGAGAATCCTGGGACCTCCCACCAGGGCTCTGCCCTCTCTGCTGCTCTCAGCTGGTCTCTGCTTTTTACCTCCCACCTCCCTCCAAGAGAGCCGTGTCCTTCTGAGGCCACCCAACAGCGGGTTCAAGGGGCTCAGTCCCGGGCCTGCCTGGCCACAGGTCCCTGCTCCCTGCCCTAACCTGGGGACCCATCAGGCAAGGTGGACCAGGCTCCCTCGTCAGCCACCAGATGAGCAGTCACACAGGGCCTGGGCACTGCCCCCCTGGCTGGGGGCCCCGCTGTGGGTCCCCACACTTAGATCCTCAGCCCTTTCTGGTTTGCATCCTTAGGGAGAGAACTGAACCCCTGGGTACATTTTCTTCTCCTCACGGACATATGTTATTCTAATCAGAGTCACCGGTTCCGAGTGTGCACCAGCATTTCAGCCGGGCACAATGGCTGGAGCCTAGACAGGTAGGCATGGGGGGCCTGGGACTGGAGACACGAGGGGCAAGGCAGGTAGGGTCAGACTTTCCCTGTGCTATGGAGGGTGTGTGCTCACGTCAGTATGAGCCTGCAGGGTGTTGCCGAGTGTGCCTGCCCGGGGACATGCGCTCACTGGTGTTCCTCCTGCCCAGCCGATGCCATCAGCACACCTGCACAGGAGATAATGGCTTCAGGAGCCCAGCCAGGCAGTGGTGTCACAGGCCCTGGAGATGCTGCCTCCACCCATGTTCCTCCGTGCACTCAGCTGGGCTCCTACTTCCCGTCCCATCAGCAGGGCTGCGGCTGCCGGCGAGGAGGTGCCGTAGCATGATCACTCAGCTCCCAGACAGAATCCAGGCTCCAAGCCCAGGGCCCTCCCCCGTCAGGGGGATGGATGTTGCTTCCCTGAGCCTCAGTCCCCATTCGCACAGAGGGCATGGGCACACCACAGGGGCAAGTGTGGCTGTGGAGGGGGCCACAGTCCTCAGGCCGCAGCTGGGTTACTACAGTCCCAAGCCCACAAGGGATGCACAGGGTGGGGGTAGCAACTTCTGCTGCTCCCAAGTGTGGCAGCAGCTTCTCAGCATTGGCCCCAGGCTACCTGGCGACTCTCAGCCTCATCCTCAGAGCAAATGGTTGCATTTGGTGTTTATTCTTAGAGAAATGAATCTGTGCAGCCACTCTCTGGTGTTGCTAGAATTTGTATGCTCCAAGGAGCCTAGAAACTTCCTCAACAGGGCCATGGGTCACAGACCTCACAGCCCAGGGCAGGGTGCTCATCTGGGCCACTGTCCACAAGCCCCAAGCCCAGACAGGTACAACCTCAGCCTGGCTCGTCACGCTCCCCTGCCCACCATGAGGGGCCTGCCTCAGCCTGAACCCCATTCAAGGTCAAGAGTGGCCCTGCAAGGTCTGCCCCTCAGGGGTGTCCTGCCTGGGCCACATCACAGAGTGGGGTCAGACTCGCTTAGTCCAGCAGGGCCCTTAAATCCTGCACGTACCCGGGCCAGGCTCAGCCATGGTGCCAACACAGTGACTTGGGCTGCTTCCTATTTGCGTCGGCTGTGACAGCTGAGATAAATCTGCCCCTGGCCAATCTACTGTGGGCATCAGGGTGTAGTGAGGACTACGGCAACCAATCAGGCACTGCCAAGGACCCCATGGCAAGGAGATGGTGGGGAGGGCGTGACCCTGTGGTCGCCTTTGCTCTAAAGAGGCCCGGAGGCTACCAGAGGAGGGGGCTTCCTCTGGGGCCAAAGCATCAGGCACACAAACCTGCTGTTTTACCAGCCCCAGCAGCTGTGCCCATTTGTGGGGGGGGGCGCTCCCACAACTGTCACCTCTGGTTGTGTGGCCCTAGGCTAGCCACCAACACCCACCCTTGGGGCGTCCCTCTGCCATCTGCAGTGAGAATGTGCCCCCTCACAGCTGCTGCAGGACTGAACACAGAGCCCACTAAGGGCCCTCAGGTGTGCAATGGACTGCAGTCCCGTGAACATTGCTGCTGGGCCCAAGCACGGTAACCCCTCTGGTCTGATCTGACTCACACCAGCCCAGGACAGTAGCCCAAAGGCACCACCTTGCCTGCCATGCTGAGCACACCTCTTCCCCTGATGTCTTGAGCCCCACACACTGGCTGCTAGGACCCCCGGCATTCATGACCAGCCTGCCCAGCCCAGAGGAGGCAGGTGACAGCTGGCCCAGCTGACAGGGCCTGTCGCCACTGTAGAAGGGTATAAAATGAGCTGCTGTGTTTCGGAGACTCCTTCACACTCAAGGCACCCCATAAAGGCTTGGAGAGTAACAACCAGGCCAATGTGATAACTCTAGCCCTCTAGGGGGTGGGGGCAGCAGGGTGAGGGCCATGAGTCCCACTGACCCACCCACCCCCAGGGTCCAGAGGCCCAGCGTATGGACATCTTCCTGGGTCTCCCTCCCTCACAGAACAGTCCTCAGAGCCTGCAGCAAGGCCCATGCTGCCTTGGGAATGTAGCCGGTACACCCCAGGCCCAGGCTGCACTCCTGGGCTCTGTTCATGGCCAGGTCAGCCTGGCCATCTTCTCAACACTGCCACTGTGTCCAGCTCAGAACACCTCCGGAACCCACCAACCACCACCAGAGGCTTCTTGGGGGATGGGTGAGGGGCCCGTGGTGTAGAGTGGAGGCCTGCTTCCGTTTCTGCCTGGAGGACCCTGCCCCAGGAGGGCACCAGCCAGTTCACCAAGGACATTTCCACAGAATGGGAGGGATCATTTACCAAAAGTACTGCAGGGTCAGGGATGAAACTCTGGAGCCCTCTTTCAAGAGCAGGACCATCTGAAACAAAACGTCTTGGAGGTAGAGAACTGATCTCCCCCCGGGCTCCCTGCCCCTTCCAGTTCCAGGCAGGCTAGGACCCCGGCAGGAGGAGCAGGCAGAAGGGCGGTCCGGCCTCCACCATAGAGATGGGCCTGCAGCCCCAGGAAAGCTGTGGGTCTTCAGACCATGTGCTGTCCACCCTTGGGCCAGGCCAAGCAGCCCCAGACACTGCTATTTTCAAAGACAAAGCACTGGGCCTACTTCAGCCCAGCACCTGGGGCCGCCCTCCACCAAGTCACCACGGTGGGACTACAGTGAGGCAGTGAGAGCCCCAGTGCCCCCATGTCAGACAAGTCCAGAGAGGGCCCATGGGACCCCAGCTCTGTGCTCAGGAACAGAGGGAGGCCAAGGAGCCCCTAAACCCTCTGCCCAGCCTCAGGGACCCTGGCACTGGCACTACCAATCTGAGACCCCCTGTCAGTGAAGGCCCCAACCTCCCAAAGTGGGACACAGGTTTGGGAGTTCGTACGCAGAAGCCAGGCCTGCGACCCTGACGCCCTTCCTCCAGCCAAGGATTTGGCAACTGTCCACCACTAGTGGCTGGCCAAGGGCTGGACGGGATAGGCAGTGAGCATCTGGGCCCTCCTACAACCCTGGGAGTGATACTCATCGGTGCCCGTGTCCCCCACCATCCACCCAGCTGGGGGACAGGGCTGTGTCCCTGCCATCTGCACCCCGTGTGTGTCCACTCTCAATGCCCACCCCCCCCGGCCCTTGATAGATAATGGTTTAATAAGCGATCTGTTTTTTATTTAAAGGGTCGGCAGTAAAACCCAGATCACATTTCTCACTTGGTGGGTTAAAAAACCGCTTACGCTCATTTCTGCAATGTAAAGCGACACTATATCAAATCAAACATTTCCAGATGTTCCCAGCTTGTGTGGAGGTGCGGGCGGCCGCCTGCAGGCCAGCACCGGGCAGCTAGGAAAGTGGACGAGGATCACCACCTACTGGCCGGCAGCAGAGGCCACACTGCGGGCTCCTGTGGGGTCTCAGGGCCTTAGGACCTGCCAGAGGACCTTCCCAGCAGCACTGCCCAGAGCACGGCAGGAACAGGCCACTCTGCCCAGCCTTCTCTAGCCACACTCTGCCTCCCACCAGCCACAGCAGCCTAAAGGGTGCTGCAGAGCCATTCGTGGTGGCAGAGAGTGGCCAGTGGGGCTTAAACGTGGCTAGCACCCAGCACGATGCAGAGGTCAGCAAGCCCATGAGGGAGAGAGGAGCTGAGTGGCCCGGCCTGGGCCTGCTCACCCAGCCTCCACCCTGCCCCAGGGACACAGTGGGTGTGTGAGATTATCCCAGACTCAGGACCTCCTGGAGTCACGAGGTAGCTCCATCCCCACCAGGTTGAGAGGACCTCACCTTCCAGACACAGCACCCAGAGGACACCCCAGGACAGGCCGCAGGACTTCCATTCATGTCTTAGCCCAGCAAAAGTTCCCAAGAGCCACGGCTGCCAGATTCCAGCCCGTAACACCACGGGGCTGCACAGCAGTGACAGACACCTAGGATGAGAGAAGCTGCCGGGGCACCTGGGGGCAAAGGTTCCAGAAAGCCTGCCACCAGGGAGGGGCCTCCCAGACCCACCCGGGCTGCTGCAGGGGCAGGGACCTGGCAAGTGCCCTGAAACGCATTCCCGGGATTCCCCCACGGTACGTAGTTTTCACTCTGAATTAAAACCGAAGCCAACTTTAAATTTAATAATAGAGCTATAAACTCTTGGAAGTATACGGGCGGCTGACCGACCCCAGAGAACAGCAAGGCTCTATAAATAGGGGTCCTTGTAAGCAGATTTCGGGATTTGGGCCAAAGCTGGTTGAACTACCTTTTGTGAGAACTGCCCTGCATCCCTGTGGGTCATGGTGGGGCTAGGTGACAAGGGACGCCAGTCTGACACCGGGAGCCCCAGCCCTGCCACTCCTCCCAGGGGTCCCCAGACTAGAACACAGACGCCCACAGAGGCCCAGAGCCGGCACTGCTTCCTCACTGTGACCAGGGTGGGGGCAGGGAAACCGAGGACAGACGGGAGCCAGCTGGTCAGAGGAGCGCTGTCCTGCCTCTGGGGCTCGAGACAGACCACCCCCACCAGCCCTGGGACTGACCCTGGGTGGGCCTTCCAGGGACGGCCTGGCCAGGGCCAGCTGGACGGGCCCCCCAGACTTCCTGAAAGACCCACCCTTGTCGTCCACCACAGACAGGAGTGATGGAAAGCCCTCGGGGGTCTCTGAAATGCCAGATCCCCCTCCCCCTTCTTTCTCATGTTGTGTCTGCAGGATGAGGACGTCTGCCGGCCGCTGCCTCCAGCTCCCTGGTTCCCCCCAAGGCCAGCTGGCAGAGCCAAAGCCACGACATCACCAGAACAGAAAACCAGCCCTGCATCACTCACACGCCCACCTATGGGGACCCCTATCCTCTGAATTCTGACCACAGGGCCAGCCATCCCCTCTCTTCCCTCCTCTGAATTTTGTCCACCAAGGTGGAGAAGGACGTCCCCCTTTACCCTGGGGGTTAAATTTCCTCCCTAAAGGAAATCAGAGCAGAGACTACAGAAGTGAAAAGCTAAGCTACTCTAGAGCTCAAATGCCACCTCTTCCAAGAAGCCTCCCTGGTTTGACACACTCCTGCCCTGGCTGCGCCCTCCTGCTCCATGCTACTCTGGGGCAGGGTCTGCATTTCTTCTTTTAATCCTCCCACAGGCCCCACCACCCTCACAGCCAACCCTCCCCGGTCCCTGGCACGGATGGTGCTTCAGGGCGGGCAAGAGGAACTAAGTGAGCAGCTGGTTTTCCATTCGAAGCCTGGAGCACATTTGGAACAATGTCATAGACTTGAACTGTGCCGTGGCCTCTGGCCCTCCAATCTAGCACAGCTCTGCCCCCGGCCCCTTCTGCCAATGCTCGCTAGCAGCCCTGCCCAGCCTGGAGCCACCTTCACCCCGACCAGAGCTCCAAGAGATGAGGGTGTCTGGCAATGCTGGGACGTGACCTCAACCTGCCCACCCAGCACAGCACAGTGGCCTGGATTTTATTTTGTTTTTTGTCAGGCCTCATCTGCCCCACAGAAACCCTTTCCTGACCCTTTAGGGCTGCCTCAAGTGGGACACTCCAAGGGCGGTTGGGACCAAGAGACACCTCCCTGGACACCTTCATCCTTCTCTGTGACCAGGGGTGATGAGAGAGCTCCCACATGATGGGCCGTTATGGGGTTAAATGGGAAGAGGCGTCATTGTCACCAGCCTTGTCCTGGTTGTTCCCTGCGCATGAGCCATCACAGGCTCATATCTCTGCCCAGTGGGTCCCTGGCCTGGGCCTGGGCAGAGACCTGGGGACCAGGTATGAGAAGCTACCTCTGTCTTCCCACCATGGCCAGTCTGAGAGGGCCCAGTGGAAGGGTCTTGACTGTCACCCATGGGAGAACTCAGCAGCCCTGCCAGGGTCTACCCAGGGACTCTGGGGAAGGAGGGTCTTGGTGGTGGTGGGGGGGGGAGAGTGCAGGAGAAGGCAGAGATTAAAGCCATGTGGACAATCAGGCAATCATACCAGGAGGGAGGAGGCTTGAGGAGCACCTCAGGGCACCCCCCAGGAGGGACAGTCCAACCCCAGGACAACAGAGATCCTGCCACAGCTGGGCTGAGTGGCTGCGGCTGGCAGAGGTGGCATTTCAGAGCCTGGGGCAGGGCCTTTGATAGGGCTCAAAAGCGTACCTGGAAAAGCTCCAGGTGCTGGCAGGGGGAAGACAGGACACACCCCACCCCCACAGCAATTGCATGGACCGGCCGGGCTGGGTATTGACCACTTCTGGGGCCTGAGGAGGAGGGCAAGCTCCCTTGGCCCTGTTGTCACCCCCAGTGGAAGGTGGACATTTGGCTAGTGCTTCCCATCCACTCCCAGAGGGAGGAGCTTCGATTAGGAAATGGGGAAGCTGGGGCTGGCGGCCCCCACCCTGGCTGCCCAGAGGCACCTGCCACCCTGAGACAGAGAGGCCCAAGGGAACCCACGCTCAGCCATGTGGGCAGGCTGGGTCCTGGGCCCGACTTTGAGCTCAGGGAACAGGGGCCAAGGTGTATGGACAGGTCAGCTTTACCTCCCAGCTTGGCCACGGCATCCACCCCAGAGAAAGCTCTGCTGTCACCCCACCCCTGCCTGACACCCCCTTCTTGGTCCTCAGAAGGCCCCTGGGACACACAAGGAAGATCACAGGGCTCTCATACAGCCCCAGACCCCACCCAACATGGAGAAGCCCTGGCAATGCCCAGACAGAAGTCTTCCCTCCCTCAGTGGGGAAGGCCTGTGATGTCCCAGAAGAAGCACAGGGCCCACCCTGACCAGCCAGACTCCCTAACTGGCTCCCAAAGCTCTCGGGGACCATCAGCCTCTCAGGGCTGAACCACAAAGTGGCAAATTGAGTCCTGGTCCCTGACTTAGAGCTTCAGTGACTGACTCAGCCTCTTTGTCACTTTAGCTCACCCCCAAGTTCCCTTAGCCATCATTTCCAAACTCAATAAGCACTTTCAAAAAGAATGTTCTAGCAGCCCCTTCTGGCCCAAGAGGATTCGTTCAGTGGGCAGAAGGTATCAGGAGGTCCTGAGAGGTGAGATGCCTGGGGAGCTGAGCAACAGCGGTGCTGCGTTCCATACATACTGTCCAGACTCCATCCTGAGTGACCCCTGCAGGGAGGACTCACAGCCCAGGGAGATGTGGAAGTCTAAGGCTGCACCCTGAGGTAGATGGATGGCAGGGCCCAGGCTGGGCTGGTGCCCTGGGAATAAAACCTGTTCTGAAGTTGGCCCTTCCTATCTGAGCTTACCTCCCCACTAGACCAAGAAGAAGAGACTGGGCCAGGCCCAGAGGCCCGTGTTTGAGCCTAGCCCTGACATTGGCTAGCAGGTGACCCTGGCCCAGTCCCCTAATTTCTGAGTCTTGGGTTCCTTGCCCAGCACCCATCCCATGGACATCTCATGTAGTTCTTGCCGCTGGGCCCAGCGCACAGCAGGCCATCACCAGGAAAGCTGCTGGGCTCTACTTTATCTTAGCTCCCTGGGGCTCACTGCCGCGGGGCCTCTGGGAGTCTCCAGCCAGATCTGGCCATCGGGCTATTTGACTGCCCCAGATTCTGCCACCATGAAGTTCTGGAATATCCTCAAAGTCTGCAATGCCCAGGCCTCCTGTGCATCTGGGAGGTCCAGGCTTTCTGCAGGCTGCAGAGCTCTGGACAGTGGGACAGCCACACCCTTAGGGTGGGCTCAACTGCTGCCATCTCCAACTGGGCCCCAGCTGGACGCAGAGCTCTGGGCCTCTGCACAGGGCTAGCCAGGGAGGTGGCAGGGATGCCAGCCTAGTGTCAAGGGCTGTCCTCTCCTCCACACACCCTTGTCCCCACACAGGCACTGGAGACTCCAGCTGCACCTCCTGTTCTAACTCCCAGTCCCTCTCTACCCACAACAAAATCCTGCACACAGAGAGGCCCTGGGGACCCAGAGCCCTGAGGGAAGAACGTGAGACGTGAAATTACCGTGTGACCACAGAAGATCAGGTGCCTGGGGAGGGACTGACATGGGAGACCAGCAGCCTTGGATCAGGGAAAGCACCCTGGGGAAGAGGCATTTAAGTGGAAGCTGGTGGAGCTGATGGATGTGGCCGGGGGAAGGTAGAGAGGAAGTCAGCATCTGGTACACTGAGTGTCCAGGGGGCCAGCAGCAGGGGTGGTATTGGGTGGCGAGCAGGGATCAAAGCCAGCCCAGCTGCCTGCAGCAGGTGAAAGCGGAGACCTCACATGCTCTTGCAGAAAAGGTCATAAACACAAGACCCCAGGACAGGTCACCAGAGCCAGGGCCTGCAGATGCAAAGAGGAAAGCAGCTGAGACTGGGGGTTCATACACTCAGAGGAGAGGCTTGGGGTCCTGTAGAGGCTGCTCCCAAGGTCTCTCATCCCCTTCCCTCCTTGGGGTCTGAACACTGGAAAGGCAGAGGCCCCCTTTCCTCACAGTGCAGAGACCCCCTAGGGCTCTTGTGTCACTGCCCTGAATACCACTCGTGGTGGTGATGTGGATGGTCCAGGCACCTCAGGGCCCCACCTTGACTGAGGCTCATCCCCGCCCTGCTCTCGCCCTGGGGGCAGGGGGCTGCAGTACAGCAGGTGCTCTGGGGAGAGGAGTCAGCATGCACCAGCTGGGGGCAGCTTCCTCCAGGGCCCCTCCAAGCCATGGAGAAGGCATGGCCCCAGGGAAGTCCCAGAGCTCAGGACCTGGAGGGAGCTGCCCCAGGCAAGTGGGCGCATTGGGACCAGAGGAAGACACCTGGCCCCAGAGCATGCACAAACCCACCCTCATACCTATGTGTGCCAGGCCTGGCTCTGGGAGCTGAGAACCAGCAACAAGCTAAGGAAAGCCCTCCTGGAACCAACACCCCCAGAATGAGGAGGATTTGTCCCAAGCACAAGGCTTGGGGGTCTGGGGTGGTCCCTTCCCCCACTATCCTCACTCAGGCCTGGCCTGGACCATCGTTGCTGCCCACACTGGCTCTACCCCATCTCTGCTCTTCTGGAGTCTTCTCCTGGTTCTGCCACACCCCTCCCTTGGGCTCCTGGTTCTGCCACCCCACCTCCTTCTCCTGGTTCTGCCACCCCACCCCAAGCAGCAGCTCCCTTGGGCTCCTCCACCTGCTCCATGGAGCAGCCCCTGCAGCCCCTCCCTCACTGCCTTAGACCTTCGTGGCCTGTGTGCACACAGCCACCCTCAGCCCAGACACAGGATTTCCCCACCCCTGCCCCAGTGGTCCCCTAACTCTACTCTTCCTTGACTGCACCTCCGTGTCTGCCAAGCTGCTGCTGGAACACCCTTCCCTCCTCACCACGAGGGAGAAGCCCCCCAGTTCAATTCTAAGGCCCCCGCCCACACTCCCACATTGCCTCCACTCCTCACTGGCAAAAGGAGGGCCATCAAGTCTTTGTAGTCATCTGCAGACAGGGACTGTGGGTGCCCCTCCCACCTCATGGGGGTGGGCTCCCCCAGCCCACAGGGTGATGCCCCTATCCTGAGCAGGGCTGACTCCTCTTCCTTGGGTGTCCAGGGTTGGCCAGATCCATGTGCGGGGCCTGGCCCAGCTGTCCAGCCAGCAGGGTGTCCAGGGTTGGCCAGGTCCAAGTGTGGGGCCTGGCCTGGCTGTCTAGCCAGCAGGGCTAGCCCTTTAAGGGGCACTTGGTCCAGGCCTTTGTTGATGAGCCGCCGTGCACACCAACAAGCTCTGTCAAAATATTTTTAGCATTTGTGCTGTTTAAAAAACCCTGAGGTATTAGAGTGCACTAATCTTTAAAAAGGTTAATTTATTCATAGAGATTTTGACAGAGATGTATGGCACAGTGCGGCCGTGGCCCCTTCCCAGGGGGAGCCGGCTCTCGCAGAGAAGAGCCGGCACTCAGTCAGGCCGACAGTGTCCTCCCAGTCCAGTCCACCCACTCTGACCCTGGACACCTGCCCCCCCTTCATATGTGGGGAGGGCTCAGTCACAGCCCTCGGGGTAGAAGTCAGAGGCACTGAGCCCCAGACCTCTATGCCCAGGCCCATGGCACTTAGGTGGTCCTGTGGCCGCAGGGCAGGACAGCAGGGAGTTTGTGCCCCTACTTCTTGTGACCTGACAGCTTCCCCCTTCTCTAAAATAGCCCTCTACTTTAGGGTAACCACTGCCCCTGTGGCTCTGCCCAGGCCAGGCTGCTGGGGCCCAGGGCAGCGAAGGCTCCGTGGGTGACCAGCCCAGACAGAGCACCCACTCTGGCCTTGGTTCTGAAGACACAGGGGATAAGGCTGTTGTAGGGTCTGTCAGTTTTTAATTCTTTAGGGAAAAGAAGGCATCACAAAAAGCTCTTTGGATAATCTGAAAAGCCAATTAAAAATCACCTATAAGGCCAATACCCCAAGCAAAATTGTCATGAAGCCATGGGCACTTGGCCTCACTGCTGGGCTGAGGTCACACCCACCCTGTAATCACTGTAATCACTGGGCCCCAATGTGGCCTGACCTCCCTGGCCTGCTCTGCCTCCTGGGCTCTGGCCAGTCTAGCCCCCAGCAGTCAAGACCACCTCACAGCTCTGCCCCGGCCCCTCCCTCTGCCCAGAACTCTTGCATGGCCTTCCTTTTCTCAGCACAAACACCACCTCCTCCAGGAAGCCCTTCTGAATTGCACTTGGGTCACCCTCAACTCAGGCCCCAGGATCTAACTGTCCTATTTCCCACAGCTGCCCCTGAAAAGTACTTGTTGTCTGCCTGGCCCCAGCACTGCCCTGGCTGGAGGGTGACCTGGAGGCCTGGGACATCTCCCCGCTGGCTATGTCCCGGCATCAGAACCAGCACGGCACAGGCCTATTCCCTAAACATGCGTGCACATAGCAGCATGCCCTCCAGATAGTCCCTGAGCCCGGACACTCTGAGGTTGGTAAAGGTTTCCCTCCAGTGGACAGACAGTTTTCTGTCTCTTTTCCATTAGAAAAACAGCAAGAACCACCTCAGAGCATGAAGCTCCTGTCTCTGCCAGCTATTTCCTGAACCTGAACTCCGAGGACAGAGGCCATGGCCTCTTCCCAGCTCACCTGGCTTTTCTCAGGCCCCAGCCCCATTCTCGGGGGAAACTCAACAGCCCATCTGCCGGTGCTCTGAGCCTGGGCCCTCGGACCCCCTCAGTCAGCCAGACCCTCCAGAGTGGCCTGCACTGGGGAAGAGTCTTGCAGAACAGGCCGACAGCTCTGCCCCAGCTGGTGCCAGATGACAGTGAGATGCTGGGGGTCGCTGTGCTCCTCTTGCTGGGCCTGCACCAGCTGTACCCCTCCACCCCCGCAGCATCCCCTCTGTCAGCTCACCTCAGCCTGGCCTAGCCCCACGGGCGTCTGCCCCACACCCCGAATCCAAAAGGCCCACAGCGCCCTCAGCTGTCACCAAACCGCCCTGCGTCCTTGAAAGACAAGGCGGCCGCAGTATGGGGTACAGATGCGCGTACTGGGCACCATAAACAAGGCAGCTAGAGGGCGGGATTGGGTTACCCCGGTGAAATATTGTAAAATAAATACAAGGACGGTTGGTGTACTTCAGGTAAATTAGCCTGATTCGAGCTGTCAGCTTTAGGAAAAGTCTAAATAAACAGGGCCCGCCGTCTCTTCCCGGCGTAGGAAGGGCGAGGATGCCGGGAATCCCAGCTAATCCATCAACTGAGGGCGGGCGGCAGCCTTGGAGAAGGTGGGCAAATCCAAGTCCCCCACCACAGAGGGCCCCCTGCACCAGGACCGAGCCCCTTGCTGTGGGGCTGGAGCCCCTCTGGGCCGTTGCCTTCCCTGTGCCTGAGGGGTGCCAGGCTGCTGGGTGTAGGCGGACACCGGGGCCCAGCTGGCACCCAGGCCCCTCCATGTCAGCTCTGGTGTGGTGGGGTCTGGCTCCACAGAGGCTGCCCAGCTGGAACAGGGGGCTCGGGGGCTGCCTCGCCCTCCAGAGCCTGGGTTTCCTCCACAGTGAAGTGCACACCCGTTGGGGTACATGGACGTGACTTGCCCGGAAAGTTCCTGGCACAGTCCGACTCATAGTGGAGCCTCTGTGGTGAAGGAGGCTGCACCCGTGGCCATCATGATCACCACCACTGTAGACCCAGTGTCATCCTATATAGCACCAGATGGACTGAGGCCTGGACTGGGTGGGCCAAGGCTTTGAGGACAGTCACCACCTTCCCATGCAGCCTCCCAGGCAAACTCCAGAGAGTTTATCTTTCCGCAGCAGCCGTCTCTCCAGCCAAACCTATTCCAGAGCCTCAGACCAGAGGCTTCAAGAGGACTCTGGGGCTGGGCTGATGGTCCTAAGGGAGGGGCTGGGGCACCCCACCCAGGAGCGTCCCTGACCTGCTTCTGTGTCTGTCTGGGTCCCCAGGCGTCCATCTCTCTGTGTGTCTCTGTCTCTGACTCTCAGCCTTGTTCATCCGCATATCACAGCTGTGCCTCCACTTCCCTGGCTGTGGAAACTCAACCAACCTAGGGTGGGATACCTCATTGGAAGGCCAACCTGACACCATTGCCCACAAGGTCATGTGGTGTTCATTTCACCTCTAAGAGCCCCGGCTTTCTTCATCATTTGTGCTGAGTTGTGAGAAGTCCCCCTCTGGGCCTTCCATGGACACAGCACCTCCCAGGGTGGGTCAGGGAGGAGCCATGTCCCTGTTCTCCCAGGCCTAACCAGTAGCCTCTCAGCCTTCTTCACCTCGGCCAGCCCGGAACCTTGCAGAGGAGCCCCAAAACCTCCACCTTGCAGAGGAGCCCCAAAACCTTGCAGAGGAGCCCCAAAACCTCTACCTGAGAACATGGGTGCAGGGGCACCCCTCCCCAGTTCACGAGCCCCCAGTGGGATCTGAGCCACACAGATCACCTCACACATCAGCCCTAGAACTGGTCTGGCCTTGCCCTCTAGAGGCTGGCCAGGGTGCAGGCAGGGAGTCTCAACTTTTGTCAGTGCAGCCCCAACTGGGCCCATTACTCCAGCCGGGCCCCTGTGGAACTCCAGGTCCTTCCAATGGCCTCCCTAGCCCTGTGGGGGCTCCGAGCACCATGGGGAGCAACTCTGTGAGCAGAGGTCAGGTGAAGTGTCTTGCCCAGGCCTGGCTCCTACTTGGAGGGACCTGGGAGAGAAAGGGAGTGAGAGTGTGGCAGGCACAGGTCAGCCCTGCTGGCCCGGCCTCAGGGCCCCCATGGTCCTAGCCCCTGCCATCTGCAGCCAACCACTGGGGACTCCTCACAAGAGGAGCCTGGTCTGAACAGGGGCTGCAGCGTTCAGAGGGCAGGAGAAAGTGCACGGCTGCTGTGGCAGAGCCTGTGACAGAGACACAGCTAACAGTAAGGGAAGAGCCTTGAACATCTGCCTGAGAACCATGCGTGTGGCACGGCCCCAGGAGGCGCCATGATGGGTTAATGTCAAACCCAAAAAGGCCTGCCAGGTCCTGAGTGCAGGAACTTGGAATTCCAGTCCCTCTTGGCCAGACATTTCCTGTGGAAGGATTTTCAGAGGCTCTGGTGGAAATGACCTTGACTATAGTGAGTTGGGCCACCTCAGTCCCTGCCCATCCCAGCAACTCTCCTGATATTTGAAAATGGGGCTCAGCGACCCCACGCCCACCTCTCTCCACTCTCTGAGTGCCCTTAGCCTAGCACATGGGTTGGGGAGGCAGCGGGTGGGGGTCACAGAGGCTCTGGGCAGGCGGGAGGAAGCAGTTTGATCTTGGGAATGGAAGTTTGTTGATATCCATTTCCCTTCCTGGAGAATGCCCAGCCCCCAGAGCAACCCCACCCCCTGGGAGTTCAAAGCCGAGGTGAGGGGGGTCTAAGAAGAGCAGGAAAAGACCCCAGGGCTTTGCCCACCTGAGTGGAACCCAAGCAAGCCTTTGTGGGGCCATCCTGGCGCCAGGACATCAAGGGGTGGCCTCGGACCACCTGGAAAGGGGCCCGAGTCCCTAATAGCCAGGCCTTTAAAATCAGCATTTTCTTTTCAGACCTGTTCAGGGCCACACGCCTCTCTCTGGCTGCAGCCAGAATGTGGGTGTTGTCGCATCCCATCTCATCCAAGTGTGTGGGGGCTCTGTGTCAGCAGCTGGGCCCTCCCCAAAGGTTGCTGGCTCCTTGCCTAGGAGGGCCTTTGCCCTCGGTGGGTCCCGGGGGATGCATGAAGTCCAGTGGGGCCCACGCGTCCTCCTCTGGGCCCTCGCCCTACACTCAGATCCCCTCCTTCCACCCCCCTCCCTGGAGCAGGCAGCTAGAGGTACCTGGGTTGTGGGTTTTCCTCTTTGCTTTGACTCTTGGGCCAGGCAGAGGTGCGGGGGGCAGGCCAGCCACTTGCCCAAATGCAGCAGGCCTAGGCCAGGCCAAGCAGAAGGGGCTGCCCCTGGGCTTGGAGGGCAAAAAGGGGGGTCCTCTTCGGCCTCTAGATCTGGGCAGGGAGGTGGTGCTGGGGGTTCCCAGGCAGAGGTCAGCAGGCAGTGGTCTCTTCTCTAACGTGGGTCACCCGGTGGTCCCCCTAAGGAAGTGCTGGGGCTTTACTTCTAGGAGGGGCCCTCCAGAAGGTGGATGGTGATCATCATCAGTAGGTGATGCTCTTTTCGCCATGACCCACAAAGGCCCCGAGGGTCCCAGTGTGATGTGAAACCCACCCTGACAGTCCGGGTCTTCCCATTCCCAGAGAGTGTCTTGTGGGGCTGTGGATGGAGCCCACACCCTGTCCCCTCTCCCAGGAGTAGCAGCAGGTGGGGGGTGTCTGGCAGTTCCCCCCACCATGGTCAATTAGTTAACATCAACGCGCCCCGAGCTGGCTGGCCGAGTGGGGAACTGGGTGTTTATTGCAGGTGATCTCCGGCAAATCGATCATTGCTAGAGTTTACTTTTAGGAATTTGCAGCTCCAAGCCTGACACGCTGTTGGTTCAGCCCCACATGAGCAGAACCTTTAAACCCCGATCAATCTCACCTGACGTTTACACTGAATTTAGCAAATGAATCATGCTTCAATGCGGCCCACTCGGTGGGGGGGTGGGGGGGGGAGGGACCGTCCTGTGTGCCAGCATCTGTTGGGCGCTGAGGACAGAGTGGGTCACACACAGATGTCTCCAGGTGCCCAGGCGGGGGTGAGGCTCACTATCTGTTCCTTTTACCTGATAAGGAGATCGATGTCCCACCCTTTGGATACGAGGTGGAGGTCACAGTTGGTCAACCGCAGCCTCCGGAGGGCAGACACGTGAGTTTATTGAGAGTAAATGAACCTGGTCGATCTCATTGCCCCAGAAAACATCTGCCCGGTACGTGGGATGCCCCCACGCTGTGCGCAGATCCAAGCAGCTTCTCATGGACACCTGCAGGCTCTGTCACCCTTCCTGGATCCCTGAGTGAGTGTTTAGGAAGAGTCTGGTTTGGTGTGGGCAGATTCCCACTTGGGGTCAGCTTCTCTTCGACCATCCCCCAATAAAACAGGCCTCTGATGGGGGGTGAAGGACAGCAGGTGGGTCTGAGCACAGGGCCTGCCACTTGGCAGCAATGCTGGCCTCTGGGTGACAGGACAAGCTGGGGCCTCTCAGGAACTGTGCCTAGTACTCTGGAACTGCCCCTCGGCTCTGCCAGGAACCTTGTAAAAGCCAGAAGCCTCACCCAGCCCTGGCTGGAGGCTCCTCCACCAACTCCCGGGATGGTGGGTGGGTTTCTGCCTCTGCTGAAGTCCTCTTTAAGAAAGACCTGGGCATGTTTGGCCCCAGAGGGCCTGCCCAGAAGTCAGACCCCCCCAAGCAAGAGCCAGTCTCTGCCCCTGGAAGGAGCTGCCTCGGCCTAGACCCAACTCTAGGAAGGGGCTTTGTCAGTGGTCATGGCAGTGTAAGTGCACGGGTACTGTGTGGATCTGGCCCCCAGAGCCTCCCTCCAGGAGACAGCTCACCCAGGCCCGAGGAGCAGGTGTCTGGTGAGCCCTCCCTGCACCCCACCTGGTCCAGCCTGGCTCATCCCTCCAGCTAGTCCCATGCAGGAGAGCCGTCCTCACAGCAGCTCCCGGGCCTCCCTCAGGCACCATCCCCAGCTCTCTAGGAGGGTTGGAAGCAGCCACTGTCCCTGGGCCTCCGGTCAAAGGGGGGCACTGAAGAGAACAGTGGCGTCTCCTGGTGGCCCCCAGATGGCAGGAAAACTCAGCCATTGGGGGGTTGGGCCCAACATGGGGAAGCCCAGCTGGCTTGTTGCTGTGTTTGGGTTCATTTGATTTTTAAGAGATCACGGAGGAAGACGTGAAACTCTGAGAACACGCCTCTACAAATGCAGGACCGAGGCCTCTCCTGAGGGAGTCCCCGAGGCGGGGGTCTTGTCCACCTGCAGACATGGCAGGTCATGTGTCCACAGGGCTCAGTGAGGCTCACCAGGTACAGATGGGCGTCATAAGCAAGAGCCCTCCCACCACCCATGGAAGGAGGGTCCCAGTCAGCTGGTGGGGGGGCATGGTCTCATAAGACGCCCTGAAGATATCTGTGTGGGACAGTGTCCCCTCTCTAGCCCCAGACTAGGCCTGGGGCAGGAAAACACACACACACACACACACACAGGTGTCTTAGGGAAGCTTCAACCTCCCTCTCTGTGAGCTCTGTGGCCAGGCAGCAAGGGCAGCAGAAATCAGCCTGATACTGGCATCTCCAATCCCAGAGAGGTGGGAATTGCTTTCCCTGCATTTGCGACTTGGTTGTGACGATGAAGAACGCAGGTCCCCAGTCCCAGGGCATGTCAACAAAGGAGTCAGCTCTGCTGTCTCTGGGACCAAAAACCCTGGGAGCAGTGGGTAGTGATATCAACACCCCCCCTTACCAATGAGGAAACTGAGGCAAAGAGACAACCAACAGCTGTCTAAGATCACCCAGGTAGTAACTGCTGAGCCAGAACCCTGCATGGACCCCAACTCGGGACGTGGCCCCGCCCTGTCCCCAGTTCCCCGAGTCTGGCCTATTTCCAAGTTCCAGGGGCACTAACAACCAGCCCCCACAGACCCAGAGGTGCCTTCCCCGGCATGGGAAACTTCCTAAGTTGCAGACTCTTAAGTTCAAGGTTTTTATTGAAGAAATCTCTCCTCCTCTAGGCACTGAGGCTAGAGCCCTGAGGTTGCTTACCAGGTGGGCGGAGGGCAGACAAAACTTCAGGACCCACAACAGGTAACTCTTCTCTGAGCTCCCTGGGCTGTCCCCTCCAGGACACTGGGCCAGGAGCTGCACCCACGGGGGGAGGCAGCCACAGTGAGCAGCGCCTGGCTGCAGTGGAGTCGGCTGGTGGCACCTTGGTGACATTACAGGGTGGGGGTCAGTTCCACTGCCTATCACAGCCATTTCAACAAGGGCGTGCCCTCCCCCCCCCACCTCCTTCCTTCCTTTCCTCAACTGTTTACTCGTGACAGCACAAATGCTCACAGGTCTGCACACTGGGTCACGCCGCACTTGCAGCCTACACAGTTCCAGCCGCGCCTGGGAGCTCCTCCAGGCAGGCCCCATCCCCAGCTGAGCCCCTTCATTTGTTTTTCAGATTCTTCCTTACTTTCTAGCACCACAAGATGCTCCAGACTCATCTTGTATTTTCCCTGCTCCACCAGGCTCAGCAGCTTCTCCAGGGATCTCTGGTCACTCCCCCAGAGGACAATGTCAGAGGCCATGACCTGGATACTGGGTGGGCTTGTGGCTACTGGAGTGTCCCTGCTGGGCTTTCAGCAGAGCTGGACACATGTGTGCATGCCAATCCGTGTGTGCACATGTGCCCAGAACAACCTACGTACCCATTGGTTCACACATGGGGCCACTGACATTCGAGTGTGTTAGCACACATGTATATACCCAGGTCGCACATGGTACCCGCGTGGGCATGTACATCTACCTGCGTATATGTGCCTGTGTGCTGCAGCCTGTGTGCACACACTGGCCTATAGTTGTCAGGGTGATTCTTAAAGGGATGTGGGGGACATTGGGCCTTGCCTCGGCCCTAGGAGAATAGGAGGTAAGACGCAGACTAATGCTAAGGGCCTGCCAAGGGGTGGGGACCCTTGAGAGTCAGGGGTTTAAATTGGGCTTCTAGGGACAGAGGAAGTAAGAGAAGCAGGTATGACAGGGGACGCCAGGGATGGGGAGCCAGGACGAAAGGACCCTTTGGGGGTCAGCTTGGACCCAGGTTTGGGGGAGGACCCAAGGGTGCAGCTTGGGTGGGGCGGGCACCTGGGCCATGTGGCCAGTCTGTGCCCTCCGGGGTTCCTGCTGCACGTTCATGATACAGCACAGCTCCAGGTCAGGCTGCAGCCCAGCCACAGTGCAAGCCCAGCATGTCTCTGTGTGATGAGTCCCATGGTGCCACTCAGTGCCAACCAAGGGGGCTGGGTATATGGGCAGCCTTTGGGGTTTTTCTGACATTTTTCTCCTGATTAGCCTGGAGCTATGGGGTTTGGGAAAGAATCCCAGAGAGAGAGGTATATGGGAACTCTCTGTTCTCCTTATTCTGTTAAACTAAAATTGTCCCAAAATAAGAATTTCTCTAAAAAAATTACTCCATGGTGCTTTAAAGCAGCCAGTGTTCAAAATCCAGAAGTTCCACGGGCAGCCTGACTATTCCCACATTCGAGCCCTCCCCTCATGTCTCAGAGGACCTATGTGCTAGACACTAGCTGGCCAGGGCCACTGAGGTCAGGACCACAAGGACCCAAGATAGCCCTGGACTCATGAAGGACACTGGCGCTCCTGGACACATGTCTGGGGAGTGACCCTGGGGGACACCAGGACAGCAAGGGCCCTGTCCTTACTGTGACCAGGCCCCCCAGGACATGACCGGCACCACATCCCCTGGCCCTCAGCTGCTGGCTGGTCCCTGAAAACCAGAGGCCACACCCAAGCAAGTGGAAGGGGACTCTGAAGGGACCCCCAAGCGAAGAGACATCCCAGGTACGAGAGAAGATGAATGACCGTCCCCATTTCAAACGAGCCCTGCTAATGACTGTCTAGTGCGGCCATGGCTTCACCAACTAAACTCAGCCTGTGAATCCCCGATGAGCTGGGTCCTTGATTAATGCTAATGGCTTTTCTCACCAGCTGTGAAAATGCATTTTCCATAATTTAGCTGTCATTACAATGGGCAGGATTTATAAAACACACGCGCACTCTACGTGCTGGGAGGACCCAGAGGCGAGCGGCCCCAGGAAGGCCGGGAGGCAGCCAGCCATCCCAGGAAGGGCGGGTGCCACTGCCAGCCACACCTGGCGCCAGGTCACCCTGCTGCCCCGAGACCCCATGCAGGGTCCACAGCAGAACCGAGACCTCCCCCTGGGGACCTGAGCTCTGACCAGGGCTGTGATGGGTCAGCCCCTGCCTCTGCCAGGTGCAGGTAACAGAAGGAACAAGGGCATCTCTTGGGGAGCTCCAAGTTCCACCTCATCCTGCTCATTCCACAGAAGAGGAATTTGGGGTCCAAGGACCAGTCACCCCCTGCGACATCAGTCACCGGCAGGGAATTGAGCAGAGACTTACACTGGGGTGTGGGAGCCCAGAGCCTCACCCCCCTCCCCCTCCAGGGGGACTGTGCTTTCTAACTGTCCAGCAAGGACAGAGGCAGGTTAGGAGATGAGAGGAGCATGGGCCACACAGGGGTCTTGGTGGGAAAAAGGAAAAAAAGGATAGAAGGACAGAAGGAGGAGGAAAGAGGTGGTTGGGGGGAGAGATGGGGAGAGAGAATGGGGGAGGGAGAGGGTATCGGCCCCTCAGTCAGGCCTGTGCCCACCCTGACCCCCAGCCCCAGGTGGTCAGGTGACCCAGTGATGAGAGGGTGACTGTTCCACCCACAGAGAACATCCACATCCTGGAGATTTGTGTTCAACATTTGGTTTGAGAAAACTATTCTCAATAGTAGCAGAAGCTGCAGTCCAGAAAGGAGGGATGGGGGAAGAGAAGGAAAGAGGGTCCTTACACAGGGTCAACAGGGGTGGAGGGGGACACTGGCAGTTTGAAATGCCTCCTTGACCTCCCTGGGACATCTGTTAAGGTCACCAGTCCTGGAGGACTTGATAGCGGCCAGCAGAAATCTCAACATCATAGTTTGGGTCCTGCAGTGGCCCTGGCCAACAACAAGAGCCCCAAGAGGCCAGGCCATGTGGGGAGGGGACTGGAGAGAGGCCTGCTGACTCCCATCCCAGCCATCTTCAAGCACAATCTCTGAAAAGCACATGGGGTGGGGGACCAAGGCCAAGAAGCAAAACCAACTTGAATCAGTCCTCCGACCGACGGGCAGCCTGGCCCCCCAACACCCAGCTCGTGGCCCTGCTGAGGCAGGAGCCTCTGCGTGGACCCTTTCCTTGTTTTAATCTTTCTTCAGCCGGCCTTTCGCCTCCAGCCCATCTAATTGAAACTAATCTTCGTGGGCAAGGCCTGTCTCTCCTCCTAATCCTCCTCCAAGGAAGTTCACATGGTCCCAATTACAGCCACACCGGCCCCTTTATTCCCGCCCTCGTCTCCCTCTGCCAGCCTGGTTTTTTGAAAGTCTACATTATTAACTCCATGCTTGCGAGTTCCTGCCCGTCACGGGGCCGCGAGATGCTATCTCGGGCTGCCCAGGGGTAGGGTTACCACGAAGGCATTTTCTGGATTACGTTTCACACAAGGCGACAGAGGGCAAGACAGCTCAGAACCGGGTGCTGCGCAGGCAGAGGCCTGGCCTGGGGCCCGGGTTCCCTGCTTGCAACCTGCAGACCAGAGAGTTGAGCAGGGTTCTAGAAGCTTCCTGGAGGGGAAGAGGTGAAAACAGGGGAGCAGGGCAGCCCCACCGAGCCAGCACCCTGCTGCCGAGGCAGCCCAGCCCCAGCCCACCCCCCAGTGGGGGGCTGCCAAGAGGAAGACCGGGTCCCTCAAGCCAGGCTCACTATTACAAAAAGCCAAACGGAAATCCTACATTTCCCGGCTGTCAGGAATGTCAAGTTTCCGTGCTCCAGGCTGGAATCTCACCACTGCTGCGCGGGCACACTGGGTATCGTGGCTGATCAAACCTCAGATTGGCAGCTGGGGATGTCTCTCATTAATTTTTTTTAAAAGAGAAACTGAAATAATCATCACTTGATGAAGGCAGTTGTTTAAATGTTTTTTAAAATCCCAACTCTGGGACTATGGGAGAGAAACAATGGGACCCGCTGGGGGCAGGGTGGGGAGGGGCTGGGGACAAGCCCTGCCTGTCTCTGAGCAGAGCTCCCAGTTCTGTCCACCTGGTTGCAGGGTCTTGGGCAAAGATCTGCCCTTCTTGGCCCTGGTCTAGGCTTGACCCATCTGTACATGCTGGCCCGGTGGCACACATGGCTTTTCTAGAAGGAACTCTCCACCAGAAAGTCCCAACCAAGACTCCATTGAGTAGGACCCCCCATTTTCCCCCAGAGGTCCCTATACACCTCTGTCCAGGCCAAGCTGTGAAACCACAGAGAGGGGCTGCCCCTGTGCCTAGGAGGAGGCCCTCAAGAGGGGGCCCCGGGACACTGCCCCTGCCCATTCCATGTCCTCCAATGCCCACTGTGCTGCCCAGTCAGGCTCTGGTCACCGGGCCCCCTGAATAGCCCAGCAGCAGACCCACACTTCTGTCCCTCCCACTAGGCTTGCCCAGGAAGCCTGCTCCAAGCCCGCTTCCTGCCTGTAATTTGGAGCTGTAACTCCCACTCGGAGTCAGGTAAGGGCGAGGTGAGGGAATGTCCAGCTGTACACTGGCTGGCCCTGGCCTGAGTCAGGCCGCATACCAGGCACCTCACAGAAGGCTGCCCCTCCTGTCCCTTTTCTGCGGGTCTCAGGGAAGGAGCCCCAACAGCAGGACCAGCACCTCCAGCACAGAGCAGGACACAGTAACCCCTCCCTGGCCTGGAGGTGGCGGTAGTGGGTCGAGCAGAGATGGTTGCAGGAAGCGGTACAGGGCAGCTGGTCAGGAGCAGCAAAGAGACCAGCTCCCCACAGCACACCGTGTTCCAGGCACGTTGTGCACAATAAATATAAATTATTTTTACTTGTCAGTTTAAAACATTTTTTTAATTTAAAGCAAAAAAAAAAAAAAAAACAATGAGCATAAAGTAGCAAAACCTTCGCAATGGCTAAAAGAAGAAAGATTGTCAGTGCCAAGAGCTGGCCAGGATGGGGAGCAACCAGAACCCAGCACACCGTGGTGCAGCCACTTCTAAGTCAAACCTACACCTACCAGGAGACTCAGCCACTCCACTCCTAGGTGTTTATCCAAGAAATGGAAACACTCATCCTCCCAGGAACTTGCAGGTCAATATTTAAAGCAACCATGTTCATAGCAGCCCACACTGGAAGTCACCCATGTGTGCAGCAGAGGGGTACTGGATAAACACCTTCCCTTCATCTGCCCAGTGGATATCATGTATAGATGCATACAGCAGATACAACGTGTGGGTACAATGGAGACAATGTGGATACAACGTATAAGTGGCAGCAGATAGAGGCTATGTGGATATAATGTATTGTTGCCAGCAGATAGAGTGAGTATGGATACAAAGTATTATAGCCAGCAGCTAGAGCTGATATGGATACAATGCATTATTGCCAGCAGCAGATGGACAGGCTGTATAGAGATACAGAGATATATACCGTGGATATGACAGGCCACATGGATACTTGCAATGGATATAACGTATAGATATGTACAAAGCACAGGTACATGCAAAGGCTGGGTGCAGTGGATGGATACCTACCACGGAACACTCAGCAACGCAAAAGATGAATGATTTTTACACCTAACACAAAGGCATCTGAAAATAATTATTATGAGAGCAGCCAGACCAAAAAAGAAAACTCCACCTGTGTAAAACTCTGTAAGAATGGAAACTGATCTACAGTACACAGATTTGGGGCTGGGGTGGAGGGTGAGGGAGGACTGTCTGTGAAACGTAGGAGAGCACTTTCTAAGGACACTTTCTAATGCATTGTTACTTGACTGGGTGGCAGTTGTATGGGCATATACATTTGTCAAAATGTGTCCAACTGAATACCTTACCTGGGTGCATTTTCTAATTGTAGTGAAATATACACAAGGTAAAATTACCGTCTTAACCGTTTTAAGTGGACAGTTCCATGGTGTTAAGTTCCTTCACTTTTTTTATGTGACCATCTCCACTGTCCATCTCCAGAACCTTCTCATCTTTCTGAACTGAAGCTCCGTCCCTGTTAAACACTAACTCCCCGGGCCCTGGCATGACCACACTGCTCTCTAGATCTGGCTGTTCCAGGGACCTCAAATGAGTAGACTCACACTGCTTATTCTTCTGTGACCGGCTTGTTTCACTGAGCATACCACCCTCAGGGATCACGCATGTTGTAGTGTGTCAGGATTTTATTCCCTATTAAGGCTGACACTCCACTGTTTGTGTATACAGTTGTCCTCCTTCATGTTCAAAGGATACGTCCCAAGACCCCCAGTGGATGCCTGAAACTGCAGATAGTATCAAGCCCTGTATACGCTATACTTTTCCTACGTATTCATACTGACGATAAAGTTTAATTGATAGACTAGGCACAGTACGAGATTAACAACCTAAACCATATGCTGTCAGAAAAGCCACGTGAAGGTGACCTTGCTCTCCCTCTGGCAATGATGTGAGATGACACCACACCTGTGTGAAGAGAGGGGCTGAATGAGGCAGCCACGGGCCTGGGCACTGGGCACTGCCGACCTCTGTATTCCTGCATCTGTGTCATTGTCTGTTACTTGCAGAAGACGGCTGGCATTGCTCAGGTCAGGGGTCCCCTGCCGAGGCCTCTGTGGAGCTCAAAGCTCCCTGGTGCAGTACCTTGCTGTCAGTCAGGACACATTTCTGTTCATGTCCTTCATCTGCAATTCAATGTCTTTTCCACCCTCACTAAGACCTACCCCGCACCTTTGCAACTTAAGATGCAATAGCAAAATTGGCATGAATTTCTTTTTCCTTCTTAACAATTCTACAGATTGAAGACTCATTCTTACCCCAGGTCTTAGCAACCTCGGCATAAAAGTTTTTTCCTTCTTAAATCAAGGACTTTCACCTTTTCACTTAAAGAAATTACTTATGACTTCTCTTTGGCTTATCGGAATTGCTGGCATTGTGACATTTGTGCTTTGAGCCCACTATTGAGTCAAACAAGAGTGCCTTGAAGCAGGTGACCTGAAAACTGAGATGGCTGCAGAGAAGATGGCATCTCGTGAGGACAAAGGGACGGTCCACATCCCAGGCAGGGTGTCCTCACTCTACTCGAAATAGCTCATAACTTAAGATTATAAATTGTTTATTTCTGGAATTTTCCACTCGCTGTTTTTGGAATGTGGTTGACTGCAGGTCACTGGAACCATGGAAAGCAAAATCGTGAGTGTGGGAGACAGGTGCATGGAGTCTTACCTGTCCATGTGTTTGCTGACGGATATTTGGACAGTCTCCATCTTCTCAATACTGGGAATTAGCCTGTGATTTGTACATTAGTGTGCAAATATCGATTCAGGTCCCTGCTTCCAATTCTCTTGGGTATATACATAAAAGTAGAATTGCTGGGTCATGTGGTAACTCTGTTTAATGTTTTTTGAGGAACTGCGACACTGTTTCCACAGGACCCAAACCATTCCACATTCCCACCAACCAGGCATAAGGCCTCCCATTTCTCCAGGGCCATGTGTCATTCACTGCTTGTTTAAATAATGGCCATTCTAATAAAATATATTCTATTCATCTTATTATTCATATAAGTAAATTTTTTTTTAATAAAAAAGCTGAAAACTCTAAAGCAGGGGTGTCTAACCTTTTTCCTTTTCTGGCTCACATTGAAAGAATAAGAATCATCTCCGGTCACACATTAAATACACAAACGCTAACAACAGCTGATCAGAAAAGATCTGTGCATACTTTTTGCAATATCTGACACCATGAAAAAGCAAAACAGTCCTTGAATAATCTGCATGTGGTCTATGGGTCAGATGTCCCTGCTTAAAGACTCCAGCAACCCAGTTACAACCTAAGAAGAGGGAGAAAGGGGAAAGGGAGGGGAGGGAGGGGGAGGGAGGGGGAAGGACGGGGATCAATGGGATTACACCTGCGGTGCATCTTACAAGGGTATATGTGAATCCTAGTAAATGTGGAATGTAAAGGTCTTAGCAAAATAACTAAGAAAATGCTGCAAAAGCTATGTTAACTAATGTGATGAAAATGTGTCAAACGATCTATGAACCAAGTGTATGGTGCCCCACGATCATACTAATGTACACAGCTATGGTTTAATAAAAATAAATAAATAAAAAAGACTCCAGCAAAAAAAATCTATTAAAACTGATAAGCAAATTCAGTAAAGCTATAGGGCCCCAAACCAAAATACAGTACTCAGTTGCATTTCTATATATTAACCACAAACCTTCAGAAAAAGAAATCAAAACAATCCCATTTACAATAGCTACAAAAAATAAAATATTTAGGAATTAATTTAACTAAAGAGGGGAAGGACCTGTACATTAAAACTACAAAACGTTGGTGAAAGAAATTGAAGAAGATACAAATAAATGGAAAGACATCCCACGTTCATGGACTAAAATAATTAATATTGTTAAGATGTCCACACCACCTAAAACAATCTGTACATTCAATGCAATCCTTATCAAAATTCCAAAGAGATTTTTCACAGATTTAGAAACCGACAATCATAAAATTTGTGTGGAACCACAAAAGGCCCCAAACGGCCAAAACAGTTTGAGCAAAACAAACAAGGCTAGAGGCGTAACATGACCTGACATCTCAAAAGACAATGTATCAGTGGCCAACAGGTGTAGGAAGAAATGCTCAGCACCGAATCATCAGAGAAACGCAAATCAAATTGCAAAGATACCCCATCTCATGCCTGTGAGAATGGCTGGGATCACAAAGATGAAAGATACCAACTGTTCAACTGTTGGTGAGGGTGTGGATACAAGGGAGCCCCCGTACACTGCAGGTAGGGATGTGGGTGGAAAAGATCTAAAAATACAACTACTGTATGATCCAGCAATCCCACTACTGCAAGTATATCCAGAGGAAATGAAATCAGTGTATCAAAGAGACACCTGCAGCCCCATGCTCACTGCAGCACTTATCACGACAGCCAAGATACGGACTCAAACTAGGTGCCCATCAACGGATAATTGAGGAAGACAACATGGTGCATGAACACAGTGGAGCGCTGTCCAGCCTGAGAAGAGAAGGAATCCTGCCTTCAGTGACAACATGGTGAAGTGAGTGTAAACGTTGGACTCGCAGAAGTAGAGAGCAGAGCGGTGGTTACAGCAGTTGGGGGTAGGGAGAGCTGGGGTCAGAGGGCACAAAGGTTGGTTCGGTCAGACAGGAGGAATGAGATTAAGACCCGTCACCCAACACAGTGGCTGGGGCTCATAACAATGTTTTTGTCGTGTTCTTTAAAATCACGAAGAGGGTGGCGCCTGTAGCTGAGTGGGTAGGGCACCGGCCACTTACACTGGAGCTGGCAGGTTCGAATCCAGCCTGGACCAGCTAAAACAACAACAACTGCCACAAAAAAAAATAGCTGGGCGTTGTGGTGGATGCTGTAGTCCCAGCTACTTGGGAGGCTGAGGCGAGAGAATCACTTAAGCCCAAGAGTTTGAGGTTTCTGTGAGCTGTGATGCCACAGCACTCTACTGAGGGCGACATAGTGAGATTCTGTCTCAAAAATAAATAAATAAATAAATAAATAAAATCACGAAGAATGTAGATTTGAATGTACTTATCACAAAAAAGTTTGAGTAGTTAATTAGCTAATTAGTTATCAGTTTATCCATTCCATGATGTATATGTATTTCAAAACACAGTGTTGTACACAATACATACAATTTTTATTTCTCGATTTTTTAAGTGGTTTTCAAATAAATAAATAAAATGTATTTCCTAAAAACCAACGTCTTTTTTTCAGTTGTAGAAGAGACATCACCCATCACCGTGGCATACTTTTCATGATCTGGGCAGGTGCAATCCCATCTTCTCACAGCCCTACTCTGTCTCTGATGTGGACACGTGAGCACCAGCTGACGTAGTGAAGCTCCGCTGACCTCGGCTTCAACAGCAGAAGTGTGTTGTCTGCCAGTCCTGGAGGCTGGAAGTCTGAAATCAAGGTGTCCAGAGGGCCAGTTCCTCCAGACATCACCCTCCCCCGTGTCCTCTCAGCGCTGTCCCTCAGGACCATCTTTCTGTGTGTGCTTGTGTTCTTTTCCTTCTTTTTGTAAGGATAATACCCAGACTAGACTAGGACCCACCCCAAACACCTTACTTAACCTTAATTACCTCTTTAAAGACACTGTCTGCAAATACAGCCATATTCTGAGCCCCTGGGGGTAGAACTTCAGGGTACAAATTAGGGGGACATAGGTCAGCCTATTGCAGGTGGTTCCTGTCATTCTCATTTGGGAAGCAGGAAAGACGTGATGTATCCCCTCCCAGCTCCACACACTCACAACCCTTCCTGCCTGCAGAGGAGCATTTTTTCCTGTTAAAAAGCATATAGTGGCAGAAACAACCAGCCTTCACCAAACTCCCCAGCCTAGAGGTCGTGAGCCTGAGTCCTACCAACAGAAACCCAAGTGGCATGAGGCCATTAAGAGCTGAGTGGCATCTCTGCTCCATTCTCTAGTCTGTATGTAGCAGAAGGAAGCATCTAGGAGCCTGGGACCTCCTGGAAGGCCCCACTAGGGAGACCGCCCCCCAGATCCCATTGGATTGAGATGGGAGCAGGACACAGCCAGGAGATGTCAGGGCTCCCACTGTGTCCTGCAAGCCTCTCCTATCCTGATCGCTACACAAGCTTAAACTTTGTACAAAAGACACTTCAAGGGATGGTTCCCAATCCTCTCTGAACTTAGACCCCCAGATGCTACCTTGTGCCCCCAGCCTCCTGCTGAGCTTCTCTGAGAAGGGCATGGAGCTAAAGAAAACAGGGGCCCCCCCCAGCCATAAAGAAGCCCATACAAGCAAAGAGAAAAGCAAAAACCAGTTCCCCCCCTGAGGCCCTCTCTAGGACTCACTTTCAGCCCCATTCTCCACAACACACATTCCTGATTATGCCGATTCCTAGACTATAAAGCCTCATGTGGTTGCATCTATGGCTAAGGTGGGATGGGAAGCAGGTGCTGAAGCACCAGGTGGGAGGCTGGGCGGGGAGGTGGGCAGAACTGGTGGCCTGGCCTGGAAGGCAGGTAGGTGGAGTCATCCAGGTTAGCTAGACCTGGCTAGAGGGGTGAGTTAGGCCCTTACATGGTTTCTGTCTTTTCCAACACTTTATATCCATTAAGTTATAAGTTCCTCTTTGGACTATAGGTCATCAGAAATGACAGATGCCCTTGGTGGTTCTGAATGGCAGCTCTGGATACCCAGACAAAAAAGCACCTGGAATCACAGAGAAACAATTCACCATCTCCTGTCGCCTGCCTACCCTTGAGAGACCTTGTCCCACAACAGGCCTGCAACGTGGCTGTCATCGTCACTCCCATTGTGGAGCTGAGAAAACTAACCACAGGTCAACCATGCTGCCCACTGGCCCAACATGGAGCCCCATCTGAGGGAGGCACACCCTATTGTCTATCACAGTGAGAACCCCCATGCCAATATAGGACGTTCAAAAGAGGCAGGGTGAACAGTCAGACCTGAAGGGCAGAGGCCAAAGAATTCCTCAACCCCTCGTAGGCTCCAAGGTCCCCCAAAGTGTCTGCCATGCTCTATTGCAGAATTTAGATGAACTTCAAAAATATGCCCATGATTTTCTATCACCTTATTTCTTAAACCATTAAAGAAATTGTCCACGGGAAAAGATCAACTCTTGTTGGTTGATGTATGTATATCACAGTTCAGTTTTGTAAAGAAATAACTATATGTCAACTGTTTTTAAATCATTTTAATTTTATTATATATCATGATGTATCTTTTCCCACTTATTGTTGATTATAATGAACGAATCCCCTACCAATGCAACTGAAAACATCAAAATACACACAATATAGACACGCACGTAAAGTCACAGCACTGCCAGGGCAGACAGGATATGAAAGACCAACCAACATCCCAGGGGAGGGGTGGTTTCCAACCTTCTTTATCTCACAGCACACTTGAATTATGTTAATCAAAAAAGTGAGTAAAAAAAAAAAAAAGAATATACTACTGTGCTTTGAACTTCTTTTGAAAATGATTTAATTAATGATCTTTAAAATTTTTTGTGGCACACCTAAGATCCTCTCACAGCACACTGGTTGAAAATTACTATCCTAGAGGGCAGGATGCAGAAAAGAAAGCCGGAGGGTCTACCCCACAGTTGGCCTGTGACAAGGGCTGGAGGCTGAAAATGCTAGCAGGCAGCAGCAGGCAAAATTCCAGCAGTGTTATCCACAGGCCCTGGTGCTGGGCGGAAAAACTGGGGTAGGAAGCCTGCCAAGGGAGCAGCCCCTAGCAAACACCAGGCTTTCTGCTGGGACCAAGGAATGAGCCCAGTAGGAACAAGTGCAGCCTGAAAATAGACCAGCCTCAGACAGCCCCAACCAGCAGAATCTGCTCAGTCATTAATTGGGCAGTGGAGCTCCAGCCCTATTGTGCTCACCTGCTAGGAATTAAAGACAATCTCCTCTGGTGAGATAAATTATCCAGAGTTCTACAGTGTTTTGGGCACAATGTCTAGAATTCAAAAAAATTACAGGCATAGTGGGCTGAAAGGTGGCCCCCAAAAAGGTATGTCCACATATAATCCCTGGACCTGCGAATGTGAGCTTATTGGGAAGCATGGGGAAAGGTCATTGTGGATATGATAAAGTTAATGATCTTGAAACTTAACCTGAATTACCCAGGTGAGCCCTAAATGCAGCCTCCTACCTCCTCATAAGAAAGAGGGGGATGAGAGAGCAACACAGAGAGAGACAGATACACAGAGAGGAGGAGACAGCAACACAACCCAGAAACAGAGTTTGGGAGATGCAGCCACAGTGAAGGAATTCCTGAAGCCACAGTGGCTGGAAGACTCGAGGAAAGATCCTCCCCTCAAGGCTCTGGAGGGAGCACAGTCTTGCTGACCATTTGATTTTGGATTTCTGGCCCCCTGAACTATAGGACAATATAATTCTGTTGTTTTAAACTGCATGGTTAGTAGCAATTTGTTATGGAAGCCACAGAAAATTAATGCACTAGGTAAACCAAGAGAGGAAAACAAAATAGACAATAGAAACAGCCCCAGAGGTGATGCACACAGTACAGTTGTCAGAAATAAACAGACAATAGAAACAGACCCATAGGTGATGCACACAGTACAGTTATCAGAAATAAAAAGACAATAGAAACAGCCCCAGAGGTGATGCACACAGTACAGTTATCAGAAATAAACAGACAATAGAAACAGCCCCAGAGGTGATGCACACAGTACAGTTGTCAGAAATAAACAGACAATAGAAACAGCCCCACAGGTGATGCACACAGTACAGTTGTCAGAAATAAACAGACAATAGAAACAGCCCCACAGGTGATGCACACAGTACAGTTGTCAGAAATAAACAGACAATAGAAACAGCCCCACAGGTGATGCACACAGTACAGTTGTCAGAAATAAACAGACAATAGAAACAGACCCACAGGTGATGCACACAGTACAGTTATCAGAAATAAACAGACAATAGAAACAGACCCATAGGTGATGCACATAGCACAGTTGTCAGAAATAAACAGACAATAGAAAGAGACCCATAGGTGATGCACACAGTACAGTTGTCAGAAATAAACAGATAATAGAAACAGACCCATAGGTGATGCACATAGTACAGTAATCAGAAACAGACTTAGCAAAAGTACATTTAAGAAAGCAAAGAAAAAATAAAATAAAATAAAAAAATAGAAAGCAGAGAATGGGCGGCACCTGTGGCTCAAAGGAGTAGGGCACCAGTCCCATATGCTGGAGATGGTGGGTTCAAGCCCAGCCCCAGCCAAAAACTGCAAAAACTGCAAAAAGAAAGAAAGAAAGCAAGCAGAGAGTTCCACCAGAAAATTAGACATGACAAACAATGACAAATGGAAATTCTAGAACTATAATTGTTCAAAACAAACAATGACAAATGGAAATTCTAGAACTATAATTGTTCAAAAGAACAATTATATGACAATGGAATTCTCAACAGAAACAACAGAAGCCAGAAGAAAATGGAATTTTGTGAAGAGCTGAGAAAAGGGGCTGGGGGGAAAAGAATAACTGCCAACTTAGAATTCTAATTAAAGAGAAAATAACCTCAAAAGTAAAAGCCAACAGTTTCCTTCAAAGTTAAATACAGCCTAACATATGACCCAGCAATCAATTCCACACCTGGGTATATACCCAAAGAAAAGAAAACATATACGTACCCAAAAATGTGTACAAAAAATGTTGATAGTATCATTATACACAAAATCAAAAAAGAGGAGACAGTTCAAATGCCCATCAACTGTTGAGTTATATAGTCTGTCCACACAATGGAATATGATTAAACCGTAAAAAATACTGATTCATGCCATAGGATAAATCTCAAAAGCCTGATGCCCAGTGAAAGGGGCCAGACACAAAGGAACACATACTATAATGATTCCATTAAAATAAAAAGTCTAAAAATATCAAATTTAGAGAAACAAAGGCTTTCAGTGGCTGTCCAGGGCTGGGGAAGGAAGGAGGAATGACTTCAAACAGGCACAGTGTTTCTGCTGAATTGTGGTGGTAGTTGTGCAACTCTGTAAGTATACTAAAATCCACTGACTTGTGCACTTAAAACATGGATTTTATGACATACAAACTATAACTCCATAAAGTTGTTCTTTAAAAGAGAGAGAGAGAAAAGAAATTTGCAGACAAAAAAATACTGAGATAGAAACAACACACATACACACAAATAAATATTTTTTTTAAATTCTTCCACAAAAGGAAAATTATTCCAGACTGTAGAAAGAAAATTTTGGAGATGACCGCACAAGAAAGGGTAATGGGTGATTAAATATAATAATAAATCAGGACTAAACAATAATAATGATGCCTTGTAGGGTTTTAAATATACATAATATCGGTATCTATCACAGCAGTAACACAGTAGGCAGGTAAACATAGCAGCAAATGGAGTTAAAATATTCTAAGGTATTTTCTTTGTCTAGGAAGTGGTAGGAATACTTGATTATAACAGAGTCTAATAAATCAAGGATGCACATTTTAATTTGGGGGGAAGAGCTAAAAGGAGAATAACACAGGATATTTGATAAATTGACAAAGAGACAAATAAATGAAACCAGGGAAAACAGGAGGAAAGAGGATCAAAACGTAGGTGTTTTCCAAAACACCTATGGAAAAGCAAATAGTCAACTGATAGATTTAAACCCAAAGTATCAATAGATTAAACATAAAAGTATTAAATGTTCTGACCAGGCATGATGACTCACACCTGGAATCCCAGCACTCTGGGGGGCTGAGGTGGGTGAATCACTCCAGCTCAGGAATGCTAGACCAGCCTGAGCAATTGAGACCCCATCTCTACTAAAAATAGAAAAACTAGCTGATCATTGTGGTGGGTGACTCTAGTCCCAGCTATGAGAGGATGAGGCAGGAGGATCGCTTGAGCCCAAGAAGTTGAGGTTGCTATGAGCTAGGCTGATGCCACAGCACTCTACCCAGAGTGACAAAGTGAGAGTCCATCTCAAAAAAAAAGCTAAATGTTCCACTTGAAAGATAAAAAATTGTCAGGTTATACATATATATAATATATATATTTTTTTTTTTTTTTTGAGACAGAGTCTCACTTTGTTGCCCTCGGTAGAGTGCCGTGGCGTTACAGCTTACAGCAACCTCCAGCTCTTGGGCTTAGGTGATTTTCTTGCCTCAGCCTCCCAAGTAGCTGGGATTACAGGTGCCTGCCACAACACCCAGCTATTTTTGTTGTTGTTATTGCAGTTTGGCCCGGGCCAGGTTTGAACCCACCACGCTTGGTATATGGGGTCGGCACTCTACTCACTGAGCCACGGGCGTGCCAAAAATTGTCAAGTTATATTTTTAAAAAAAAATTATATGCAGCTTGTGATGCACCTAATTACAAAGACATACAAAAATCAAATTGTAAGAAGGGGAGAATCAGTGCCATGTAAACGGTGCTGAAAGGCTGCTGGCGTATACCAGGCACAGATATATTTGCACCAGACACCCACACCTCAAGCTTGGCAAGAAGTTGTCCTTTAGACATACAGGTTGAAATGGCCAATCTAGTAAAATGTGGTATTTTTAAAATGTATATGTAATAAATAAGTTTAAAACACAAAAGGCAATAACTGATAGGCATGAAGGGAGAAATGGACAGACTTATAATCATAGTGGGAATGTTTCACCTACTTCAGCCTGTAACTATATGTTCAGGAAGAATACAAATGATTTGAAAATGTGACTTAAAATATGGCCTCATGTACAGATTATCTTAGTTTCAGCTGCTATCACAAAGGCCCCCAGCCTGAGTAGTTTATATACAACAGAAGTTTGCAGGCTGCTGACTTCTGGCATCCTCACCTGGCTGAAAGGGCACTAATCCCTTTCATGAGTTCCCCACCCTCATGACCTCATGACCTCCCAAAGGCGCCACTTCCTAAAGCCATCACCTTGGGGGCGAGGAATTCATCACCTTGGGGGACAGAGAGAGACTCAAAGATTTGGTCCAATGTGTAGATATTCAGGATATATGACACTATCGTCCCAGATCATTTTCTCAAGAAATGGTGCTGGGTTACTCAGATCCAATACAGAAAAATAAAGAATAAATAAACCTTAATCCTTACATCACAGCATTTCCAAAGATCAGCTTCTGGGATGCTATAGATTCTAAACATGAAAGATAATAAAACTTCTAGAAGATAAAATAGGAGGAAATTTGCATAACTTTGGGGCAATCAAAGATTTATTAAGTAGAATGCAAACACCAGCTGTAGACATTATTAAGAAAGCAAAAAGGCCAACCACAGACTGAGGGGAAGCGTTCTATTGTATTTTGTGAATGCCTCATATTCAGAATGTATTCTGAACTTCCACAAATCAGTAACAACAAAAGAAAGCCAAGAATAAAAAAACTGGGTAAAAGACTTCAACAGGCATTTCAGAAAAGCTATTCTGTGAGCGTTCTGGGGAGGTGATAAATGTTGACACTCATCAGGCAAATTCACATTCACACCATGAGATGCCTCTACCATAATGACTCAAATGAAAGACCCACATGGCCAAACATTGGTAAGATGGGGACCAACTGGCGCTCTAGACCCCAGCCTGTGAGGATGGAAGTTGGTGTGACTTTGGGAGACACAGTAATGACATTTGCTACCCATGACCCTGACACTGACCTGGTCCTGTACACTGGCCTGGCAAGCCCATACCCAGCTTCAGTTTTAACAGAAAGACATGGATTTAGTGTCCATGGCAGAAGGTCAGTATAGTCTGAGCAGCGGACGGATAAAGAAACTGCCATGCCCTCATCAGTTGGGACACTACGGGAGAGTGAAACAGGCTAGGCACAAAACAGGACCATGTGTGATTTGTTCTCTTGGCATAAAGTTCAGAAATGGGCAAGTTGGTCAGCGGTGTTGGCGGTGGAAGCTGCCTGGGGAGGAGCAGAGTGGCACTCGAGTGGGCGTGGCCACCTGCCACATCTTCAATCAAAAAGTCCTCCAAGGAAGATGCACAAAGGCTGTCCTGGTCACCCTGACATCATTGACTGCTGGCTCTGAGCCACACCCTGCACATCATAGAAGTCAGACTTTTTTAACATGACTTGGATCAAAAAAAAAAAAATACTATGCATGCCCCCCCAGTCCCTCACATTGCGTGATGCCTCCCCCATTTGCCACAGCGCTGAGTGTCACGTGTCCTTTTCATCTTGTGGAGCACTATGCCGAAAGATAAGCGCCCATCATCAGGAGGTGGTCACATTTAGCTTTCTCAGACAATTCTTCAATTCTGCATTAAGCTCAGAAGGGAACTTTCCCTGCCTCCTTTCTCTACAACTAAATCAATATTTGCCGTATTCTGGGGCCCCTCCTGGAGTCACACGAAGGCCCATCCTACACTGCATTCCCAAAAAGATGTGGGGCAAATGAAATTTCCCTTCTGCTTCTGTCACCAGTTTCTGTTGACAATAGAACAGAAGTTCTGCAGTGCCCCTGAGTCACACAGCCTGCACTAATGCAATCGGCCGGCCCGCAGCAGCTTCTGAGCAAAGACAGGACCTTCTGAGCCTTACCCTTTCCCAGCCATGTGGCCTGTCCTCAGACGCTCTCAGCCACAGAGCAGCAGACTCCTGTTCTGTGCCGTTCTGAGTGGAGTTTCGATCACTTCTCTACCTTTAGCAACACAACTTTCACTTAAACCTGAAAGGCATTTTCTAGTTGTTCTGAGGGTAAAAAAAAAAAAAAAAAACAATTGGTTTTACCCGGAGGTCCCCGAGCTTTTTAAAAAAAGATGCGGAAAAAGCTTTCAGGGCTCTGCGCCTGTATTTGACAAAGTTCCATAACAGATAATGCCCTGAGGGCCGGGGAGATGGATCTGGGGACCCTGCAGGCCTCACGGCCCCTGTGCAGCCCTTCAGAAGAAAATGATCACTATTTGCATAATGGGATCTTGGCAGAAATCATAATTAATCTTAAATTTCACATTAGCAAATATATCTGAACCAAATTGCTTTAGCTCTTTTTCTTCCAAAACCACCGTGCAGTCTAAAGACCATTGGCAAGATGGCTGGGTCCTCCCAGGGTCCCCAGACTGCCCTTCAGGAAATCAGAATCTGAGGTGGAAGGAAGGGCCCGCAGGGTGCAAGGGGCCGAGGCATCCTGGGGAGGCTGGGGCTTTACAGGACGGTATGGTTCTTATTTGCAGGGCCCAGGGTGGCCGCTGTGTAGCCCAGGCTGGGAGGAGGGGCCACCCCACCAGGTGTGGACCACAATGTTTGAACAATAGCCTGGAAACTCCCTCTCACTTGGCATTTTAAACCCTAAGGTGTGATTTAAAAGGACTGGGGGAGTTAAAACCTTTCTCAACAGAGGACACTTAACTTTTTCCAGATGATTTCATGGTTCTTGGGGGGGCTCTGGCTTGGGTGCCTAGTGCCTCCCCGATGGCTGGACCCTGCTGCTGCCCACAGTCCAGATCTTGTTGCTACCACTGGGTCAAGTGTTCCAGGACTTGGCCTGGGCTCCACCCCTAGCATCTGCAAATGTAGAACCCAGGACCCCTGGCCTCCAAGCCCCACCACACAGCCAGGCAAGGGCTCCAGGGGTAAAAGGCAGGCCAGGGCCCTTTCTGTCCAGGTGAGGCCAGTCCTGGTTCAGGAAGAAGGTGACGCAGATAGCACCCATTCTCCTCCCCACCCCGCTCCACGCCCAGACCCTGCCCAGCTCCTGTGTCTCCAGCAAAGCCTCTGTGTCTGCTGCTCCCTGGTAGGACCAGCATCCCCCAGACAGTGCTCTGCTCAACCCCATAGTCCCAGGTCCCTCAGCACCATGGGTGCCACTGCCTGGGCACTGTCTGCCACCCTCTGCCACTGCAGACCCTTGCCACTTCCCTCCTGTCCTCTGTGTCCCCAAACATCCCTTGGCACTTGCTGTGCTGGGACAGGCTGGTGTTTTAGGGCAGGAAAACCTAAGTGGGCCCAGGGCTTGCCCAGGAGAAGGCTGGGGAAGATGATAGTGACCTTTATATCCCTGGCTCCCCAGAGCCCTGGGGTAGGTGAGTCTATAACCTGCTTTACTCCTTTAAGAGGGAATAAAAGTGTCCCCTTCAGCTTGGCACCTGTAACACAGTGGTTACAGCACCAGCCATATACAACCCAGGCTGTTAGTTTTGAACCCAGCCTGGGTCAACTAAACAACAATGACAACTGCAACAAAAAAATAGCCGGGCATTGTGGTAGGCACCTGTAGTCCCAGCTACTTGGGAGGCTGAGGCTAGAGAATTGCTTAAGCCCAAGAGTTAGAGGTTGCTGTGAGCTGTGATGCCCCGGCACTCTACCCAGGGCAACATAGTGAGACTCTGTCTCAAAAAAAAAGTGTCCCCCTCAGTGGCTATTTGAAGGACTGGAGATGTTTCCCGGAAGGATTTGGTGTGTGAAGGGCACCCTCGTGGGGGCAGCCGGGCACGTGCTCAGCCTGCAAGAGGCCTGCGCTTGGGTCACTTAAACAGCAGAATCACCAAGAAGTATAAAATGCAAAAGAAGCCCCTAAACAGGCCGCAGAGGGACCTGTGTTCCCAGCCTGAGGGCCGAGCCAGGAAGGCAGAGAAAAGCCTACCCCTCCACCCAGCCCAGAGCCGTCACCTTTCAGCACATATTCTCAAATGACCTTGAATGTGCTGGGAGTATTGATTTGGGGGCCACAAAGAACTTGCATCCAGTAGGCAAATTTGTAAATGTGGAATCCGTGAAGAATGAGGATCAACTGTACTAAAAAAAAAAATCACTGCGTCACAATTGGAAAAGGGCTGTGGCAACTGACATCTCAGATACAGTGTAACCCAAGAGCCCAGTCCTGCCGGGGAAGCTCTGCAGACCACGGCCTCCAGGGGGCTCACATCACCCACCGGTCACCCCAGCCCGAGGCACCTCCCACTATGGGGGAGCAGCACGGACCTGGGGGTAGAGGTGCATAGGGTGTAGAGGTACTGGGTCCCTGTCAGCCCCATTGAGCTCCCACTGTTCTTCCCACCATGAACAGCTCCCTACACTCCCAAAGGTGTCCCAGGCAGCAGGTGACACCACGCATGGTGAAAGGGGGTCGGGGCCACCCTATCCCCAGTAGGGTCTTATGTAGGACATGCACTTCAGCCCAGCCCTGCCCCCTCCCTACTGGAGGCAGAATGGCCAGGCCAGGTCCCTGGATGGACTCAGCCCCACCCCATGCTGCCTTCTAAACACGCAGTGAGGGGCCAGCAGAAGATGTGGGGGCTGCAGGAGGCAAGGGCTGTTACCACTCTCCTCCACCCCCGCCCATCACACCACTGTACCCCCAGCACCTGGCCGGAGGGAAAGGCATCAGATGGTCACTAAGGGACCACCTTCCACACGCACTCAGCCCCAGCCCCCAGCGGCTCTATTAGGGAGAGTATGTTTTATTAATATTGGATATTAAAGTTTAATACTGTGATTACAGGGGAAAAATGGGACTTCACCTTCGAGGAGTATTAGAGGATTCCAAAGAGAGTCTGTGAGCAGGAGGGATATTTGTCATGGCTCCACAGGACGGTTGCCCATCCATCACGCCCTTGGCCAGCCCTTGCCACTGGTCGGTGATGGTCACACACCATGATTGCCCTCTGATGCTCCATCTGGGTCCGGATCCACCACGGAGGATGTGTAAGAGAGGCAGGGGTCACCAGCACCCCAACTCAGCACCCCACACCTCTGGGTCTGGCTAAGATGACCCCTATCTGCCCTACCAGCCTCTGTCTCTCCAGGGGAGCTGCAAGAGGCTCCCTGAGGTCCCATCGGACCCCAGCGATCATCCCTGCTTTGCTGTCGTGGGCCCCTCTGGCCCCACTGGTGCCCTTCATGGGCTAATGGCCCAAGGCCAGGGCCACAGCCCACCTCTTGAAGCCCAGGGCCTACTAGGTGGGCAAAGGGCTGTGAGGGAAGGTCCAGGAGTGGGGTCATCAGGGCCACTCAGCCTCCCTCCTCAGAACCCCCAGGCAGGGCCACTGGAGTGGACAGTCCCAAAGCCAGGCTAAGGCCAGGCTGCAGTTCATTCCACAGGCTCTGAGGTGTCTCCCCACTCACATAGCTGGATGCCTTCTGGGTGGCCCCTTCCCTGTGCCCAGCGGCCACTCTCACGTGCGGCACACCTCCCTCTTTGCCAAGTCGTGCCAGCTCTGCCCTCCCCTTGACTGCGAGTCTCTGCTCTGCCCGCCCTACACAGCCTCCTCCTGCACACAGCGTTGACGGGGACACATTCGCTGGGAGGAGGCAGTGCCCACACCAGGCGAGCATGTCCCAGCCCTTCTGTGCTCTGTCTGGAGACAGGACACCAGAGCCTGGGTTATTCATGAAGGACAGAATTGAGCCTCGTGGTTCTGCAGGCTGGAAAGTCTCAGATCAAGCCCCTGTCGCCCTGTCCTTGGCAGGGAGGAACACTGTCTCCAAGTGGCAGAAGGAAGCCCCACCTCTTAATGCTGTCACGATGGCTGTGTAGTTCCCACACCGGAATTTGGGAGGGGGCACATTCAGCCCACACAGACTGTGAGGGCCAGGCCAGCTGAGCCACCTGGGGGAATGAGACAGCTCTTTTGCCCCTCTCCTACCCGCCACACAGGTAGATGTCACTACCCGTCACCACCTTCACTGCTGCTAGGCCTAGACCAGCAAGAAACCATCAAGGGTCAGACATCAGGTGGCTGGGTGAGTGCCTATTCTGGAGGGGATCCAGCCAAACCCTATCTTTGATGTGCGAAACTGAGGCTGGGAATTCCTAGGTTTCCCTTCATAAAGGAAGAAAGAGCTTAGGTTTCATGGCACCCACACCAGGTCTTGGGGTGCAGCACAGGCCTGGGTACCCAGCCGGTGCCTAATAAGTGCCTGTGTGTGCCCAGGACCAGCTGGAGAAAGGAACCTGGGCATAGCGCCTGCCTCCTGGGAGGAGGACCTCCATGGCCTCAGACAATCACAAAGGCCACCTCTGAGGCAGAGGCACAGGGGGCTCAGGCCAGGCAGGTCCATGTGGGACAGGCTGTGACATCCAAGCACCTACCCACGCCTGCCTGGGGTGTTTGGGCAGCAGCAGCTCTGTCCCAGGTTTCCTGGGTTTAACGGACATAGGCCAGAGAGGGAGAGCAAGCCGGGAGGAGCTGTCACCCAGCCCTGGAAGGCTCCACAGACGGGAAACATTATCCGCGGCCAATGGGCCCTTCCTGGAAAGTGGTTAGTGTAAAACGTAGCAGAAGCCATAAGCGGAAACAGATCCTTCCGGCAAAGCAGCCCCATGGGGAGTCAGCTGTGGTCTCACCCAGAGGTGACCCCTTGGCCACAGTGGCATGGACAGGCAGAGACTCCAGAGGGGGCTGCAGCCCACTGTTAGCCCCTGGCCTGTTCCCAGTCCCTCCTGGCAGAACTGGGGAGGCCCTGAGAGGCTCCATGGGAGGAGCCTGGGCAGGGCTCAGGGCCAAGGAGCCCAGGGTGGGGTGGGGGTCTAAGAGCAGGATGCCCGGGGTCCCCACACCAGCACCCACTCTGGAGCAGCCCTTGGTCTCAGTTGGCCCTGGTGATCTTAGAGCCTGACAACGGGAGACGGCAAGTATTGCCCAAGAACCCTGATGAAGTCTCGATCTTGGCACCCCATGTCCTGGGGTTCTAGGCAGCCATGATTTCAAGTAAGCCTCTTATAGGGGAAGGGGCACGGGCTCTGTTGTCCCTCTTGGAGACATGCCCCTTGGGGTGGCAGCGAGGCGGGCACCCTGCAGAGAGATTGCCATTGGCATCGTAATGGCTCAGCGGTGGGAATGCAGGCAACACCTGGTTCTCCTGGACAAGCACCCTTACCCCTCACCACAGATCCAGGTGGGCATGGGGCTCAGACGGGATGGGGGCTATCGGAGAGGCTGGAGCCTTGCTCCTAGGGGATAACTAGCACATTCTGAGTTTTGTAGTATGTTGTTTCATAAAAACTCAATAAAAAATGAAAACCCTCACACTTGTCTGACCACATATATCAGCAGCCAGGAGTTTCTGTCTGCCCCTAAACAGAGCGGGGATGGAGGGGCCTTGTGTGCCAGGAGGTCACCACTGTGGAGGAATGGCCAGAGCCGCCTGGCCTCAGTCTCCCCGTCTCCCCCAGCCTGGTGACGGTTACTTAGTGCTGGAAGGAGCAAATAATCCACCCAAACAAAGTCCTTTCCATATGTTGTGTTTTTTATTTAATTTTCCAACGAACACACTCTTTTATCATCCAAAACCGTGAAAGTAAATTAAGAAGAAATGGGTTTCTTTCAATTAGGGTCCGCGTTGCTTTGAGTAACTGCCTATAATTCTATTTAATGAAAAAATAAAATCATTATTCCACTTCTCCCCTGCCCTGTCAGAGACCCACAGACGGGCTCCATTAGCGTGCACCGTAGATTTATTTAATTAGAAAAATATTTTGTTTTCTCTGATTCTTGGGGAAAAGAAAAGGGAAAAAAAAACCTCCAGGCACAAAATTAATCAAATCTGTTACCTGGTAGTTAATGGCATCTTGGTCCACACGGTGGTTCCTGGCCTTGGATTGCGACCCAAACTTGGATTGCACACCACTCATGGGCGGCCGCCACACCACCCTGGCCGTGCCTGGCCAAGTCAGATGCCAAGACCGTCGCTGCCGGTGGGACCCCCGTGGTGGGCACAGGGGAAGGGGCCAAATTCCTCCATCGCCACAAAGCCCCCGTCCCCTGGGCTAGCGCACAATGTGCAGGCAGCTGAGCCCGGGACACACGTGCTGCTTGTTAGATAGGCCCTGGGAGGTGCAGGCCTGGGGTGGGACCCCCACCCAGAGGCCCATCTGGTCCCAGCGACCCGAGCTGCCAGGGCCCAAGAATGCAGAGGACACATCTAGGGAGTCCGACTTGTACAAAGCACCCCTGTCCCCTACCCCACCCCCCAGGAGCCAGGACCTGGTGACCTGAGTGTGACCTCGCTGACCCTGCCTGGTGCCTCAGTGTCCCTAGCTGCCCAGCAGGAGCCAACCAGGTGCCAGCCCCTGTCACTGGGTGCCCGGGCATAGCCTCGCACAATTCTGTTCACTTTGGGCTGTCCTGCGCCCCTTTCTAGGGAATCAGAGCTGCCTTCTCCTGGCCCTCTCAGAGTCAAACACAGACCCCACCAGGGAGCGTCTGAGCACCCCGAGGCCCTGTGAGGCCCGGGAGTGCATATGGTGTCAGGCGTGGTATCTTTAGGGCCTGGACCCTCACAGCCCACCTTCAGGCCAGGGAGACCTAGAGGAACTGGTCAGACTGAAGAGAGAACAGCCCGGGGCCAAGTGCCGTTCCAGGGCCAGCCCAGGGCCCCCTGAGGGTCTACAGACATTTGCTGTGGGGCTTTCAAGCTGGAGCTTCTTCGTCCTCCCTCCACCTCCTCCCTGCCTCCTCAAGATGGGACACCTGTGAGCTTGTCCCTGACAAAGGATCCCCAGCCAGCTGAGCTTGGGGCAGGGCACCCTGCATATAGAATTGCCGGGTAAAATACAGGCTGTCTACCTGCACCTGGGTCTGACATCAACGGGGAATCACTCTGCAGCCTGGGTGCATCCCTGGGTCTGACGTCAACGGGGAGTCGCTCTGCAGCCTGGGTGCATCCCTGGGTCTGACGTCAACGGGAGTCGCTCTGCAGCCTGGGTGAATCCCTGGGTCTGACGTCAACAGGGAGTCGCTCTGCAGCCTGGGTGCATCCCTGGGTCTGACGTCAACGGGAGTCGCTCTGCAGCCTGGGTGCATCCCTGGGTCTGCACATGATGCCCTCATACCAGACATGGCCGCTGCTGGCATGAGATCAGGTTCCAGTGGCTTCCCTGTGTCTATGGCTGCTTCACCTGGCCATCCCAGGAGTGGGCTACAGCCCCTAAGGGAGGCCCCCAGTGATGCCCTTTGCCCTCTGGAGGCTGTAGAAGTGCCAGGTGCACCGGCCTCCCAGAGCCAGCAGCTCCCACTGTGAACGCCCAGAGGTGGAACCCAGCACCACCCAGCTGGCCTGGGCTGTGGGGGCTCCTGGAGGTCAGGGTGGTTTTCCTACTTGGGAGATTTTGGTTCAGCAGTGTAGGAGCCCCTGGGCTGACCTTCCAGCAGCCTCCAACACGCCTGTGGCCGCCTCCTTTCCTGCACCATGCATGGCCCAGGACTGGATGGTGAGGGTCGCCCTGAAACAGACACCATGGAAGTGGAGGACGGTTAACCCTTTAGTTGTGCTCCAGCCAGGGACCCTCATTACCCCAAACTCCTGGCCAAATGGGGGGATGGGCAAGAGACAAAGGCAGGAGCCCATGGCCCACCAAAGCCAGGAAGAAATTTTCGTACAATTGTTGATAATCCAAGAGGGACAGGGTTTGGGTGAGGAGGGTGTGTGCTTTAGAATTTGGTCCAGGTAGGAATTTGGGAAAGGGACACCATCCAGAACATTCTCAGTGGCAGATTGTGGTCACAGCCCCTGAGAGACCCAGAGAAAACACAGGGAGTCCTCACCCCACTCTCTGGGGGGTTTTGCTTTTGAATAATTCCTGATAAACTCAGCTCAGTATAGTGGATCTGCCTGGCTCCATCCAGACTCTGGGCCTGTGTCAACAAAGGCTGGAGACACTCCCTGCCAAGGGATCAGGGCCACAGGTGGGAGAACCACAGGTGGGGGCCATGGACAGGGGCCATAGGTGGGGGCCAAGGGTGGGAGCCATGGACATGGGAGACACGGGTGGTTAGCCACAGGCGGGGGCCATGGGTGGGGGCCACAGACATGGGAGACACAGGTGGGGGAGCCTGGGCCCAGCACTCATAGAGAACTGGTCCCAAAAGCCTGAACACAAGAAACTCGCCCTGTGCTTGGCCTGGGCAGAGCTGGACGGGCCATGTGGGGACATTTTCATCCCACCACACCCCTGCCTCTGTCCATAAGCCCGACAGCACACAGAAGAGGGAGACCCAAAAGGCCTGAGGCCCTCCTGCTTGGGCTGAGCTGCACCCACAATAATTTCTGTGTGGGGTCTTTCCCCCAGGATGTCAGCTTGCGGTTGTGCTTGGAGACGGGTCTTTGCCAATGTGATTAAGTTGGAATGGGGTCACACAGACCCAGCCCAGGTAACATAAAATTAACCATCACACCCGGTGAAGGAATTTTGCAGATGGTATTGAGTTAGGGGGTCTGGAGGTAGGAGATTATCCTAGAGCATCTGGGACTCCCAGTGTGGTCACAGACGTTCCCATCAGAGGTGGCAGCAGTGTCAGAGTGGAGAGTGACAGGGAGATGCTCCCCATGGCATTGAGGAGGGCAGAGGGGCAGGATCCAGGAGCAGCATCATCTCTGGAGCTGACCAAGGCAAGGAGCAAACTCTGCCCAGGGCTCTTGGAAAGAGCTGGTGCTGCCCTCAGCTTGATCTGAGGACTCCAATTCCAGGACTCTAAGGTAATGAATCTATGTGTCACTTTAAGCCACTACGTTTGCGGGAATTTTTACAACAACACAGAAAACAAATAGCTGTCCTTCACTTTTTTTCTTTTTAGGTTTTCTAGACGGGACCTTCTGCCATCCTGATGCCCCATACTTGGAAACCTCCACCTTCTTCAGCAGCTGGAGACGGGGCTCTGGTGGATGAGTTTGCACGGTGTGCGACCGCCCTCTGCTGGCATCCAGTGACCAGGGCAGAGCTGCAGCCACCTGCCTGAAGGCACAGCCCTGCCCCCACCAGAGACCCTCCCTCCAAGGTGGTATCCGCAATGGGCGTTCACTGTGAGCAGCTGCAGAGGGACCCCCGATCCCTCTCTCCACAGCTTCAGAGGAGTCATCCTTACCCAGTTTTATCAAGAAGGAAACTGAGGCGCAGCTGAGAGACATGGCCATTTGGAGGTGAAACTGCTCAGCCCCCGCATGGCCCACCGTGGTTGAGAATATTATACTTTTTTTTTTTTTTTTCCAGTTTTTAGCTGGGGCTGGGTTTGAACCCGCCACCTCTGGCATATGGGGCCGGTGCCCTACTCTGTTGAGCCACAGGCACCACCCCCGTGGATGAGAATATTTCCCTCCAGGGGTCACTTTTCTCTCCTGTGGACAGGAAGAGCCAAGGAAGAACCAGGGGCCTCCCCTTGCTCAAGTGGAGAAACTGAGGCACAGAGGACGGGCTCCTTGTCGCTGGCTGGACCCCTGTTCAGGGTCTGGGGGCTGCCTCAGTCAGGGACACTCTGGAGAAAGGCCCAGAGGGAAGTGCCTGGCGGTGGGGAGGTGGGGGCTGAGAGAAGCCTCCCTCAGACCCCACACGCCCCTTCCCCAAAGCAACTCCAGGCAGGGCTGTGGCTGCGCAGGGCAGGGTCTGCAGGCTGGGAGGATAGCAAGTGTGTGCACCTGCTACAGACCCTCACAGGCACAGGCAGGCCAGGAGTTGGTCCCTCTTTCACCCATTGCTGGACCATCCACCAGAACCCAGTTCCCAGGGCCCACCTCCCCACATTCACTCCCCAGGAGCAGCGCCCAGGCTCTGCAGAGTCAGTGGAGCTGCATCCAAGGCCTGAGTCTACCAAGGTCCAACAGCCACCCCACCAAACCTGCAAACTCTTGTTCCCAGCAACTCTGTGGGCTGTTTGACCAATCTTGAGTTTGGGGTCACTGCCCTGGGAGAAAACTGAGGCCCCTGAGGTTAAGGCAGGTCCCTGAGTTGGTGCTGGTCAGAGGTAATGGTCAAAGTGTTTCCTCATCTCACTCTCCCATCCTAGGAGGGGGGTCACGATGACCCCACTTTCGGACACAGACTCACTGACTCTGCTTGCACACTGTACCCAGGGAGGGGTTGTGGCAGGCGGGGCCAGCAGAGCCAAGTCCCAGGGAGGGGGCCCAACAAGGTCACGTGCACAGGGAGAGAAGGGGCCAAGTTTCGCTAGACGAAAAGGCCACAGGAAGCCCCAGTCTCTCCTGGGTTCACAGGGCATCCCCAAGAAGCCAGCTGTGCACACACACGTGTGTGTTTCTGGTGCTTGGAGACATTAGCAGAGCACTTGATGTCAGAGTCCAGTGGAGACCAGGCCAAAGCCAGAGATGCCCAGCACAGTGGCACATGCCTGCCTCAAGCACCCCCAGGAGGTCTGCTGTGGGCCAGTTGTGAAGGCTCCCACCCCAGTGGACCCTAAGGTCCAATCAAAGAAGGCGCAGCAGCATGGAATGGGCCCCACATCGGCTAACCCTCTCATCCAGGCCTGGAGGCCTCTGCAGTATCATACAGGGAGGGACCCAGAAAAGATGGGTACTGAGTTCTCCACCCACCCAGGGGAGGACAAAAGGTGGTTTTAGGCAATTCTGACACATACCAGTGTCAGGGCCTCAAGGTCAAAGCCACCCCACAGCCCACTGCCAGACAGCAGAGGGTGAGGCCAACATGGCCATGTAGGCCTGTCCCGGGGCCTCAGAAGGTCCAGGACAGGGCAGAGTAGGGAGCACCTCCCCACAGGACATAGCCCCGACAAGGCAACCCCTGTCTTGAGGACTCCTGTACTTGATGTCCCATAATGCCATACTAATATTAAGAATTGAGGCCTGATGGGTTTCCTTATACACTGCCATGACTTCAGTATGTTTAAAAAACAGAAATCCAACCCTTTACATCAGGAGACTTGGATCAATAACGCAATTGCTCAACGTATTCAAAAAAGCAAGTCTGTGCAGAGCTGCCTGGAAGACGCTGTGGGCTCCATGAGCAGCCACGTGCAGCCGGGGAGCAATCCAGCCCCGGTTCTGACTCTTCCAGCTCAGGGACATGTGTTCCTGTGGCAGGAGGCTTGATAAAGCCATAATCACATCCTAATCTCCACAAAGACAAAGAATCAGTCTCTGAGCAGCAGTGGCCACGCTGCTGGTCTGGGGAGGGCAGTCGCTTAAAAGGAGACTCAGAGATGGTCTCAGAGCCTGAAAAGTGGCCATAAAGAGAGCGGCCGACCCTTCTCTGCTGCCACTACCGACTCCTCGGAGGGCAGGGCTGCAACTCCCTCCCCAGAAGACTCCACTCCTGGCTGTGTGTCCTCCAAATCTGAGCTGACCATTGAGGGACCATGGAAGTAGCATTGGGAAGGTTCAAAGCAGCTGTGTGTCTCCTCGATCAACCCCCCTCTCATGAGGACAAGTTCAAGCTTGTTGGAGGATGAGAGGCCATGTGAAAGAGAGCAGAGGGACCCAGCCCAGTGCCAGCAAAGATCCGGAACCTGTGAAGACCCAGCCGGACCTGCAGGGTCACTGCCTGATCCACTGCTGACAACAAACATGAGAACAATGGTCAGCACAGACTGTTCTCAGCCATTGGCCGCTGTAGTGGCCAGTTAAGCGGCTGTCACTGACTAATACAGGTGGGATCACTTGAAAACAAAAGCGTTCAAGACGAATATTGGGAGTAGTAAAAATCTCTGTGCCACTTTCTAAAGCAGTGTTTTTCAACCTTTTTTTTTTTGCAGTTTTTGGCTGGGGCTGGGTTTGAACCCTCTACCTATGGCATATGGGGCCAGCGCCCTACTCCTTTGAGCCCACAGGCGCCACCCATGTTTTTCAACCTTTTTTATGTCACAACACACTTGAGCCTGTAAGTAAACTTCCACGGCACACTTAAATTATGTTGATTTTAAAAAAAGAGTAAAGGGCGGTCCCTGTGGCTCACAGGAGTAGGGCGCCGGTCCCATATGCCAGAGGTGGTGGGTTCAAACCCAGCCTCGGCCAGAAACTGCAGGGGGGTAAAAAAAAAAAAGAGTAAAAAACAAACATACTTACTGTGCTTTGTACTTCTTCCAAAAACAATTTAATTAATGATCTTCAAAACTGTTCACGGCATACTCAAGTTCCTCTCACGCACACCAGTGTGCTGCAGCACCCCGGTTGAACATCACCACTCTGAAGCATTGATGGTCAGAAAGAGTTTCCCCAGCTCTTCTTTTACTCCATGAATTTTTTTTAATATAAAATACTTACTTTAATATATTCATAAGCCAATGCTTTATTTTAGAATAATAGCTCATGTTTGGTGTTTATAGTTTTATCGATTTATATTTTTGCTTGATGTTATAACAAACATTTTTATATCTTGGATGTGGTAAATATTCAGTTTCTTTGATTTTTTTTTTTCCGAATGAAATCTGGATATCTTTAGAATAACATGCTGTTTCAGCACTTTGAGAAACAGCAAAAGAACAGAACCACATTTTTGCTGTGGTTCTATCCTTGTCAAAATGTCACAGCCAGGGCAAAACTCAAGAGTGAATGAACCGCAGGTTGGCACCCAGCTGACTAGGCCCCAGGGTGCTCAGACTCTGGGCTGTGCTGACACCCAGCCTGGGGTCTGTGTTACTTCATTAGACACATTCCCTGGTGGTCTCTGGGGACGGGAGACACCTGCCCCCCACCCCAGGATCCCCGGCCCGGGAGACCCTTCTTGGCTCTTGCCCAGCCTGGCTTTCCTGGTCAGAGATCCCCATGCCCCAGATGCTACCCACAGGGGTCTCGGCTCTTATAAAGGTAAAAACCCAATTCTTTCTTCAGCCCCTGTATAACAAGCAGAAATATTCCTGTTCTTTTTCTAATTTTAAAATTGAAATCATTATTTCTAAGGGACATGGATAATTAATTTAAATATTTTTGAAATTTATAAACAGAATAAATTTTATTCCCTTTTGAAATACTGCCATTGTGTCATAAGCAAACCTTCCCAAGTACTTGTTAAATAACTATTGTAAGTCTAACAAATTAACTTGATAAATATAGAAACATCTTTAAATGCCCTTAAAATTCCAACACCGTTCACTAACTCGGCAAAGTTATTCTTTGCTATTCAACTGAAGATTACAACTCTGAATCAATTCCTCAATTAAAAACTTTAAACTAGAATGACAAGGCTGACCTACTGGGTGATCTAACATGCCAAATTCCCTTATGTGTCCCAAGTACTTCAAGCACTGAATACAGAGAGATTATTTCTAAATTTAACAACAAAACACAAACATGAAAACATGATCATCTTGCTTTATTGTGCCAATGCTGTCTGATCCCCATTCTCCAGAGGGACAGGGACGGTCCTCGCCAGGGCAGTGGTGACCTTTCTCATGACCCGCACGGCCATGCTTTTTATAGCCGCTGTGAAGTGGGCTCCAGACCTAAAAAGGGCCAGTCTTGCAGTCTGAGCCTGCGGGTGCCACCCTAGCTCAGATGGGGCTGGCCTTGTTTCCTGGAATAGAATTGATCTGAGTCACAACTGGATGAGCCCACAGAGCTCAGAGAGCTGCAGTCAACCCGAGGTCCCCACAGAAGGGGATCAGGAAGGAACGGTCATCTGGACCACCAAGATACTGGGCTTATTGTCACTACTGCAGCCAAAGCTGGTAGACGCAGCTCCCCTTACTGCTCTGCTGAGTCAGTTCTGCAGACACCTACACGCACCTGTCACACCCTCCACACTGGAAAACTTTCACCAAACTCCCTTGAACTTGGTTTTTTTTTTTTTTTTTTCCCCACCCCTTGAACTTGGTTTTTTCACCCATTCCTGTGGGGAAGGAACATAGCTTCCCAGGGTGATAGAATGCCGCCCAGTTGAACTCTGCCCACCTCCCTTGGCTTTAAATTGTGCCACACACAGCTATGCAGAGCATGTAGGTATAATCACGTCAGTCACTAAGCAGCCAGCTCCAAAAATCACATAGTGGGTGTGAAAACAGCACCAAAGGGCTCTATACTGTGTTGGTGAAGTCCTCTGGGGCAGGGGGACGTTTCCTGGGTGGAACTATTTGGAAGGACTGTACTAGAGTCCCATTCAGGGATATCACAACATGTTAGCCCATTAAAGGCTCTGAGAAGTCCTGCAGTAGGGGGAACACATTGAACTGTGTTTAACTGTGTTTAACCTTGTATTTCCCCACATGTGTTCCCTCGCAGAGCTGCTTCCCTATAACTCCTGCTCCTTTCCCCTGAGCCTGGCAGTGGGCAGACTTGGGCTTGACCACCTTTCTCACTGACCCTGCTGGCCTAGGAGCGGACACGTCCTCTTCATACTCCGCAGATGTGGGTTGGCTATGCCATCCGTGGCCCTGCCCTCCCAGACCAGCAGCAACCAGCAGACCCCAGGGCAGGGCCCCATGGAGTATCCTGATGCTGTAAAACACCAAGCTGGGCCCGGCTGCTACTGAGGCGAAAGCTGACTGATGCAAAAAACGTGCGTTTCAGCCAGAGCAGGATGCAAAGCATTGAGCCGCTGGCTTTGGTGGAGAAGACACTCTAGGAGGCCAGAAGCTTGGACCCTTGGAGCCTGTGTCCTGAAGGTGACTCCTCAAATGCAGCCTGGCTGGGACAGCTGGGACGTGGAATCCATGCCTCGCAGCTGGGGCCTTAGGTGTGGAGGTTCCCAGGCGGACCCCAGGGTCTGTGAGCTGCTTTTCCCAGCTGCCTTTGACTTGTGTTCCCACAAGAAGGAGGTGGCCCTGAGAATCGTCACCTGTTTACAAGAGTGGATACAGAAAGGTGCCCAGAGTGCCCAGGGCCAACATGTCTTCTGGCACCAGCAAGAGACTTTCTACCTGGGGACCTGGGACAAAGGGGCGTCATGCCCTCTGTAAGGTCTCTGATAGGATCAGGTGGCTCTTAGTACACACCTGAGACTAACTCTGAACAGGGAAGTAGATCTGGGTAGGAATCGTAAGGGGGGCTTTGGGATCTAGAGTAGGCTGGGATCAAATACATCAAATTCTTAAAAGATTTCAAGGTGATAGCATTGGCCACAGGGTATTCAGTCTGGTCTAACAAAGATGGTGGAAACAGCCAGCCCGTCTCCACCAAGCTTCACTTTCTCCAACTGTTGAGGCGGCCAAGGAAGGCTACGGAAAGGAAAGCCAGCCCAGTGGGAGCCGGGGGGAGGAGAGCATGGGGACTCTCCCACCCTTTCCGACGTGGCTGTGTACTGAGATGCCCTTTTCCAGTGTGGCGGCGGCGCCCCCAGCAAAGCTGTTGACTTGCCTGTCGGGTACACAGGTCTGTCAGTCAAGGGCAGCCATGTCCAGACTTGACAGTCACAAGATCGTGGGTTCTGAGCATGAGGTTTTGATGGGCCAGGACTTGTAGGGGTTGGGGTATTTCGTGTGTGTCAGGGAGACAGATGTTTGTGGTCCACATTTAGGACAGGTGGTTTACTTCCACAAAGCCACTGGCTCCCTCCACATCTCCTGCCTCCCAAGGAAGGCATCTCCTGCCCCGCTGACTTTGGGCTTGGCCGTGTGACAGTGTCTGGCTGATGATTGTGAGCACAGGTGATGTGCAGCCCCATCAGAGCCCCATCCACACTCAGGCCGCCAGATGGCCACAGCAGGTGCTGCAGCAAGAAGAGGGTGGGGCTGCTGCTTCTGCCAAGGATTTAGAGGTTCCAGGGGACCCAGAGACTCAGCCTCATCTACCAATGTCTCGTCCCAGTTTGGGGGATTCTTCTCTTCCCAATAGTACCCTTTGTCACAGGAGACTGTGGCAGCTGGGCACCAGGCCCCTTGGCTGTGCTGTTGTCCCACCAGTGGATCCTGGGCCTGATTTTTAGCAGGCCTCTAGCTTCAAGGGAAATTTCCAAGAATTTCATCCCAAGCCCTCATAGAGGGCCTCCGACTGGCCCAGACTGCCTTGCTGTCTGATAGCAGCCCCCAAACTACTGTTTTCCCAAGGCTTCCACTGGAGAAAGCAGACCTGCCACACCCTTACCAACACGGCTGCCAACACGCCATGCACCTGCCCCACTGATGTCCCAAGGCCTCACCCCATCCCAGTCATCCCAGCTGAAAACCTGCCCACAGGATCATGAGTTACAACCACTCCCACTTCCCACCAGACCAATGACTGACCCTGATCCAAAATCCCACCCTGAGGGCCTGCTTTCCCTGTACCACCTTGACCCAAGCACAGCCTAACAGGGAGGCTTCAGGGCTGTTATCCTGCGGGGGAAACAACCCCAGAGAGAGGTGGAGAGGGTGGGATTTGTGGGGCAGCAGGGCCCAGAGCAAGCCACAGTCCCAGGCTGTCCCTCAGCATATCTCAGTGGTTCTCAACCTTCCTAATGCCGTGGCCCTTTAATACAGTTCCTGTGGGTCGTTCCTGTGGGTTGAGAACCACTGGCATACCTGGTCTGCGGGACCCCCAGCCAGTGACCTGTGCCCAGGGCCTTCTGTGCAGCAGAGGAAGAGAGGAGGCAGTCGCTGTCCCCGGTTCCCACTGGCCACCGGTGTCAACCTCCCTGCAGGTTCTGGGCACAGCCCTGCAGCAGCGTCAACAGACACCCCAGGTAGGAGGCAAGAGGAAGACTTTTCCAACAGGTGGTGCCTGTTTGAAATTGCTTGGAGCTCACATGGAGCCAAGAAAAGTCAGTGAGGCCCAGAGGATCTGCAGGGACGTGTCCAGCCAGCCAGCTGCTGTGGACGCAGGAGCAGGGCTCGCCCCCTGTGTACGTGCTGCCTGTGACGCATTCTGGGTGCCCCAGCAGAGTGGGGTCACTTCAGCCCCGACCACGTGACCTGCAAGGAGCATGCTGAGGATTGGGGCCTTCCCACCACCCACCTGCTGCTCCTGCTCTGAAGTGACACACGGACCTGACCCTCCACAATGTCCCTGGGCCTGCCTGGGTCGGGCTGCTCCACAGGCCTTAGGGAGCTGGTGACCTCCGTGATGAGCCAACATGCTGGCTGGGGAGATAGCAGTAAAATGCCTAGTGCCACACAAGAGCCTGAACAGAAATAAGGTGGGGAGGGAGGATAGTAAGCTTTGGAGCAGCAGGAGCAGTCACTTCCAGGAGGACACTCCTAGCAGAGACGGGAGTAAAGCAAACAGCCACAGGGGTATGTGCTGGGAAAGGCAGCGGCTGCCTTGACCCTGGGGCGGGAACTGCCAGGCAGGTCCAAGGAGTAGCTGGGAGGCTGGCTCCATACAAGGCCCACCAGCTGCCCTGGGGCCATGGGCCTCGAGCAGCCTCCCTGTCTCTCTGTGCCTGGTTTCCAAGTTGCAAAAACAGGCTTTGTCCTCACCCCTTCCAGGGCTGCTCTGCCAGGGAGGGGGCAAGGCAGGCACTGTTGGCCCCTGGAAAGAGCTCGATGACCATTCCCTCTTGTTTGGCTGAGGGACTCCAAGGCCAGGAAAGAGACAGGTACAAGAGCAGAGAATCCACACCCCAGATAGGCTGCCCTGAGCCTCCTCTCAACTTGGGCAAGAATCCTGCCAGGTCAGCCTAGAGACAAGCCCCGCCCTAGGACTGATCACCCCACATCTCTGAGCAGGATCCCCCTGACCCACCCCTCGGTGGCTGTGAATTCCCCTGGTCCTGGTGTCAGACATTAAGCCCAATCTCTCTCTCCTACGCAACAGTCTTTTTTTTTTTTTTTTTGAGACAGCCTCAAGCTGTCACCCTGGGTAGGGTGCTGTGGCATCACAGCTCACAGCAACCTCCAACTCCAGGGCTCAAGCGATTCTCTTGCCTCCGCCTCCCAAGTAGCTGGGATTACAGGCGCCTGCCACAACGCCCAGCTATTTTTTAGTTGCAGCAGTCATTGATGTTTGGCGGGCCGGGGCTGGATTTGAACCTGCCAGCTCAGGTGTACACGGCTGGCTCCTTAGCCGCTTGAACTACAGGCGCCAAGCCGCAACAACCTTGAATAAAGTCTTCCTCACCATTTAACAAGCATCAGAGAAATTTTTTCTTTCCCAGTGACCACTCACCCTTCCCTGGTCCCATCCAGCACTGGCCAAATCCTCACCTCTTCCTGTCTACCCTGAGACCCCAGCAGGAGAGGAAGCCCAAGCCCCAGCACCATTCAGGAGCCAACCCGAGGTCAGCAGCTGCTCTTAACAGTGCCCTGCCAAGAAGGCCCCTGCATGGGGACACCCCCACCCCCACCCCCATGAGGGGCAGCCTCGCCTGACTTCATTAATCTCACACTTGCTCACGTGTCAAAGTGCACACGATTTCTTGTAAAAATGATCTGGCTGCTAATTAGGCTGTTTATAACTTGTTTCCCTGGTTGCTAATGATAATTAACATGCAAATTAGCTTGGGGAGGGGAGGCTCTGGGGCCCCCGGTTCATTACCACGTTAATTACTGTTTGCATACTTAAGTATCACAGATATAAATGGCGGCATTTAGTGTAATGGGCAAGCTAATAATTATACCAATGGCATTTTGAAAAGTCATTTTGCTGTGTTATTTTTCTGCGTGATTAATGATTTCTGGGTGCCTGGTTGATAAACTCTGTTAGTTCAAACCAATATAGGCTGCGTACACAAACTGCCAGCCGCCCAGTGCAGCACCCATCAATCTCCTGTCCCCTGCTGGTTACAGAGTTTTAGGGATGGAAAAGGCAAAGGGGAAAGTTGGGCAGCTCTAGGAGCAAGGAACTTCTCAGACTCCTGAATTTCAACAGGGCCAGTCCCCTGGAATCTGCTCTGCCCAGCCAGGACAGATGGTGCCTCCCAAGGTACCGGGAGCGACTGCCCCTGCCTCTCCAAAGCCTACTTTGGAGATGTGTGTGACCCATGAACTCCCCTGCCACACAGATCTGAGAAGAGACAGCCACAGCACCCCTCCTTCCTTCTCCTAATGCCAGGCACCTGCTGGGTGGTGCCAACCCACCCCGGCCCTCCTGGGGTTGACACTCAAGAAGGAAAGCCAGGGACAGGGCAGAAGCAGCCGCGGGGCGGCAGAGAGGACCATCAAGCCAAGGCCTGGAGGTGTGAGGAGGAGCCAAGTGCAGGGTGGGGCAGGGGGAGGGCACTACAAAGGCCTTGGGGCGGGGCACACTTGCCAGGACAGGGTCCAGCTGCCAAGAAGCCAGCCCAGGGTGGCTAGGAGGTGCAGGGCAGACCATGGGGGTGGGAGTGGACAGGACAGCAGTGAGCAACAGAGGAGAGCAAGGCCTTGGCAGAGGCAGGGCAATGAGAGGGGCTCCGGCTGGGGATATGTTCTGACATAGAAGCCGGGCCCTGCCAATTGGGTATGGGTGCAGGAAGGGCCTCGAAGATGCTGCAGAGTGTGGCTGGTGCTGGCAGAAAGCTACAGGGCAAACAATCCCCTGGGCAGCAGCACCCAGAGCCTCGGTCTCAGAAGCCACCCACTGTGGCTAAGAAGGCTCCTCCTTTCCTGGAGCTCTGGGCCCTGGCAGGGCAGACCCGCCTTGGAGCCCATCAGACCACTCAGTTCAGGGACCCCAGGAGGCCTCTCTGCCCAGAGGGCAATTTCCATGGTGCCAGAACAGACATAGCACAAACCTGCTCCTCCCAAAACAGGCACCCACCTCTCACCCTCACCAGCCCCGGCAACACAGAGGGTGGCTCTCAGAAGCCACCCCATAGGTGAGACCGCACCAGGAGCAGCAGCAGGTGGGCAAGTACAGGGAGCCAGGAGTGTTCCTCCCCTCCTGCATTATTGATGGGGGACAGGAGCCCCAGGGAACATGAGGAGACAGCGCCTGGCAGGCGTGACCATCCCCACCTGCTGGCTGCCAGCAGGAGCCCAGCTCCTGAGGGAAGAGGGCAAAGAAAGGCCCTACCTGAGAGGAGAGGCCCCTCTGGCCCAGGCTCCGGCTGGACCTTCCTCTTCCCCATCTGCTATCTGCCTGCAACTCCTGCCTATCTGGTGACAGGGGCAAGAGGCTGACATTTCATCGGGTGACGTCCAGGACTCCCAGCTACTCCCTGGTCCCCTGGCTCTCTCCAGGTCTCCTGGACGCTGCCCCAGGTAAAACAGGTGGAGTCTGGGTGGGCTCATGCACCCTCAGAGAGCACTTCGGGATGTCCTGGATGAAGGTGGCCCTCCGGCAGGCCTGAGTGGGAGCTGAGCCCAGAGCATCACCAGGGCTGCACCTGCTCCCAGGTTAGCAGGAAACAGGGGGCACCCTGAGGGCCCTAGGTGGCTCTTTTGGGGGGGCTTGGGGTGCAGTCTATTAAGGATTTCTCTTTCTAATTGGGGCTGGCTTAGCTGAAATGAATCTGCTTTCCCAGGTGAGCACCTGCAGGGACCAGGGAGGCCGGAAGGCTGGGGCTCCCATGGTAGGCCCCAGGGCTGGGACTTGTGGTCCCTCCGCTCCCTCATGTGCCATGATGGGGGAAGACAAGGCCCAATCGCTCACCTCTAGGGTGGCACAGGGTCCTGCCCTGGACGCTTGCAGTGACTGCAGCCCACAGTATCCAGGGAGCTGAGACCTCCCACCTGGCTGGGGAAGAGCAGTCTCCAAGGGCCTGGCAGCAGCAGGGTGGGCCCAGGACCCTCTTCCCAGTTGCAGGGCCAGCACTGGAATTGAGCTGACCTTCTAGGACACTTAGTGGAGGGGTGGGCAACGGTGGCCACTGACTACCAGGACAAGTTTTTGTAAAGATGATGTGCACTGGGTTTTACTAACTCCCATCCTCTCAGGAAGCCCCAGCACAAAGGGCTTGCAGAATAGTCTGTCCCTTGCAAAATAGTCACCCCATGGGTGCTCAGGGACCTTGCCTGGGGCAGGTGACCCTCTGCTCTTTGCCATTTGCACCCACTGCACCAGCAGCTCACAGATGGCCATCCCAACCTTATACTTGGTAAACTGCTTTTATTTCCAACTTCCCTGCTGCACAAGCTCGCTCCTGAGAAAATTCTGGGACTCAGGACTCGGGTCCCTTCCTAACTGGCATAGTCTTTATCCCACATGCAGTGGTGTGGCTGGGCTGTGTTCACAGGCTCCTGCTTATGCTCCTGCCCTGGGACCCCAGGTCCTTTGGGGCAGCCCTTTCATTTAGGGTGAGTCAGAATGCAGGGACTTCTCCTGCTGCTCCTGACAGGGTTTGAACCCAAGTGGGGGCAGCAGGAACAGCCCCAGGGCATGGAAGTAGCTCCAGGGAACTTGTCAGGCTGGAAGTCAAAGCCATGTTCCCATCATGGCGAAATCCTATTTCCCACAAAGCTTTGGATGAGCCCTGAATTCCCCACACTGTCCATCCCATCCTGTCCCAATTGTCAAGGGACAGCAGTGCAAAGGGCAAATGGTCAGAGTCACCTCCAGCGAGACTCGAGTGGGAAATGGTGGAACCCTTTTGATCACAATGGACTCAAGTAACTTAACCTGCTCATGAGCTACCTGCTCAGAGGCCTGGGTCCTGGAGTTCCCCAGGCCTCCAGGCACCCAGCCCCAGCAGCTTATCTGTCTGTGGCGGAATCAGAAATCAGAACACAGGCACCTGTGCCCAGGGGTGCCACCTTCAGGTGGGGGGTGGGGGCTGTGATTACAGCTCAGAGCCCACCCAGGCTGACGGGCTCACCTGGCCAGTGCCTGTGGATCTTCACACACTATGCACCTGGACAGAGGCACAGGGGACCAATCAGGGTGAACGTGACTGCCATCGTCAGGCAGACCTGCCACCTCCGTGCCCCAGGCCCTTCCCGCAGCCCTGGAGACAGCCCTGCTCCCTTATGCCTCTTTCCTAATTAGGGTGATTAAGATGAAAGTCATCCAAGGAAAGTAATGGGAACTCCCTTAATACAGTGACCACACAGGCACTGTGTCCTTGTCAATATCAAGAAGCTAAAGAGCCATTCTGGGGTTGGACAGGCAGGCTACCCTGCTGACCCTAGGGTGCTGCACCCCCAGGCCTGGGCCCCAGGTCCGCTCTGCCCACACTCCAGGGGCACGGCCCCTTCCCCATTGGGCCAGCCCAGCCACCAAGGAGGACATCCGAGATACTGTGCCCCACTCCCAGGGCCCCCACACCACAGCTGGTGCTCCCCCAGCTCCCTGAGCCACACAGCAAGCTGGCTTGGCATCTGAGCACCCACCCTGCCCTGGCTCTTGCCCAGAGGAGGACCCCCTCTGCAGGGATTTGCCCCTCAGATGAGAGCTGCCTCCCTCCATCCACCCCCTTCCTCAGAGACAGAGGGGCCACCCCGAGCCAGCAGCTCAGTCCTCTGCTCCTCCTCAGAGCTCCCTTACGGGCCTCACCTGGGACAGGCCCCCTCCTCAAGACAGGGCTGTGGGGCTGAAGAAGGGGGACCAGAGCAAACAGGCTAGATGTGCAGGGAGCAGCCTGTGAGCCTGGGCACCAGGGCTGAGGAAAGAAGGGCACGGCGGGAGGTGAAGGCTCCCAAAGAAGCCCAGGTGGTGATCTAAGTGCAAACACGGAGCTCAAACATGCTGAGCAGCCAGGTGGTGCTGACCTCCCTACAGCGCTGTCCTTCCCATGGGAAGAGGAGGCTGGAGGCTCTGGGCAGGGCCGAGAGTCAGCCCTGGGTGGGAATAGCTCAGCCACACAGGCATCTGGAGGTCCAGGCGCCAGGACAGCCACCCATGAATTCAGCCTCTGCTCTGTGAGGCGGCAGGAAGGGCTAGGCCTGGGCTGGGGCCAGGAGGCGTGGGACCTGCTGGGGCTCATCTGGCCACAGGAGGGCGCTGAGCAGCCGGTAACGTGGTGGGTGTTGACGCTCTCCCGGGAAACAGGCGTCTCTGTGAAGCCACCGCGCTCACCACCCCTCCGTTCCCTGCTCCCAAAGGGGATTTGGGCCCTCAGGTCCTTTCCCTCCCCCTAGCGCACAGCAGGCTCAGCCTCCAGCCACAGGCACAGGCAAGTGTTGTGTGTCAGTGAGGGGCTGCCCACTGGGACGGGGGAGAAAGGGCTGAGAAGTTAGTTTTCTAGGCCGAGGTTTGAGGAGGGTGTGGAGGCAATCACAGAGCTGAGTCCCACAGCTTGGTGACCCACGCTTTGCCCAGGTGTGAGCAATGGGCAGGGGTGTGGCCCTCAGAGGCTGAGAAGGCTACCTGGGTTGACCTGGAGTTTTGCCTCCCTGGGGGAGCATAACCTGGGAGGGTTGGGGTGAGCATGGGGGTGCTGCCGTGGGAATTCCCTTCAGTCCACCCAGCCTCTCCCAACATGGAAGCTGAAGGTCAGTTGTTCTTAGAAGGAGCAGGGCAAGGCCACCATCCAATTCTACAGAAGAGGGAGTTGAGGCCCAGAGAGCTGGGAGTTGACCTGGCATACGCCAGCAGACCCCAGCCCATGGAGACCACCTGCTGAGGAAACTAGTGTCCTCCAGGTTTGGCCCCCCAGTGTGTACTCAGCAGGTGGGAGGATGGGAGACCACTCAAGGCTGGGCCCCAGTTGCTGCAGAGCAGGGAGACTGACCACTACATACACCCACACCCCATATTCTAACCACACTCCTCCTCCCCAGGTGCTGAGAGGACTGGACATGGGCCTGCTGGGGCCACAGGGGTGATGTCTGCCCAGGAGCTTGTGGCCTGCCTCTGCCGAAAGGGGGACCAGCACCTGGCCTTGGGGGAGCCCCCCCTGGCCACCGCCTTCTACCTGGCTGCATTCAGCTGCCATGCTCCCTCAGCTGTGCGGAGTGTGCGAGCTGCCCTGGCAGAGGCTCGGGGGGCACCCGTGGTGGCCACCCTGGAGGCCTGGTGCCGCGGGGACAGCCAGATCCCCACCATCCATTGGGATGGGATGGCGGTGGTCTCCCTGACCGGGACCCTGGCCTCTGCCTTCCTCGGCGCCCTCTGCCCAGACCACCCTGCTGCAGTGCTGCACCTGCTGGCCGGGCTGCTGGCCCGTGGGCACCACAAGGAAGTGGCACAGCGCTGTGGCGCTCTGATGGGTCCCCACTCCCAGCAACTCCTGGCGCTGCGCCTGACCCGCGCCCTGGCCTGGGTGCTCTCCGGGGTGCGGGCTGCTGACGGCCTGGCTGACTACCTCCAGGCCTTTGCCTCCTGCCCTGACCAGACTGTGGCCTTCATCCGCACCCACCAGCAGCCCTACCTCCCCCTGCTGGTCTGTACCCTGCAGGACTTCCTCTCAGGGCACACTGGGGCCGGGGACAGCTCCAGACAGCAGGAGACAAATAGCCGGAGACTCCTGGAGGCCCTGGACCCCGGGGGCACCTGGAGTGACACCCTGTCACCTGAAGCTCTGTTGCACCATGGCAGATATGAGGACTGCCTGGCAGCGTGCAGCCGCGTCCTTGAATCCCACCCCACCAGCAGCAGACCCCAAGGTAGGAGAGCAATGTTCCCTCGGGGCACACTCAAGTCCTTCCTATGGTAGGCAGAGGACACCACAGTGACAAGATGGCCAGGCCCCTGCCCTTGTAGTAACAAGTAAACAAAATGCATGCTTTCAAAAATGGAAAACGCAAGGCAGGCTCCAGCTAGGTGATCAGGGAAGGCTTCTCAGAGGACGTGCCATCTGAGCTGAGCCTGAAGGGTTCTTGGGCAGCTGAACATGCCAGGTCCTTAGCAGAGAGAAAGCTGGGATACCTATGCCACTGAGGGGCCAGGGGCTGTCAGGGGGAGAGGGAAGGTGTGCCTCAGCTGGGTCCCGGGGACCCGCTGGCCAGAACTTGCACACTACCCTCAGCACACCCAGGAGCCACTGAAGGGTTAAACTGTGGGGTGAGGTGCTCTGAGTTGCACTTTAAAAATGTCCTCTGGGGCGGCGCCTGTGGCTCAGTCGGTAAGGCGCCAGCCCCATATACCGAGGGTGGCGGGTTCAAACCCGGCCCCGGCTGAACTGCAAACCAAAAAATAGCCGGGCGTTGTGGTGGGCGCCTGTAGTCCCAGCTACTCGGGAGGCTGAGGCAAGAGAATCGCTTAATCCCAGGAGTTGGAGGTTGCTGTGAGCTGTGTGATGCCACGGCACTCTACCGAGGGCCATAAAATGAGACTCTGTCTCTACAAAAAAAAAAAAAAAAGATGTCCTCTGGCTGCTGGATGTGGAATGTGGCAGAAGCCAAAATGAGGACAGAACTGTCTGGGGGCTGAGGGGGCTGGTCCAGGCTGGTGTGCTGGGATGCTAGGGGCGCTAGGCGCTGGTCCAGGCTGGGGGTATGGTCATTAGGCTGCTGGACATGTGAGCATTGAGATGAGCTGGGCTTGAAGAGGGGTTTTGGAATTGTCAGACAAGGAAGGGCTTTAAAGTCAAGGCTGTAGACAGAACAAGAGACTGGACCAGAGCCACCTGGGGCAGCCAGGCACCTGGAGGAAGGGCTGGCAGTATTCACAGCCCCTTGCTGGACACCTAGTGGGTGGCCCGTTTTGAGGGTTTGATTAGTGTTTTCATTGATTCTGCACAGCAGGGATGCAGCCACCATCCCCATGTTGCATGGGCTGCCAAGGCAGGTGTGTGTGTGTGTGTGTGTGTGTGTGTGTGTGTGTGTGTGTGTGTGTGTGTGGTGGGCTGGAATTTGGCCCCTGGGTGCTCCTAACTACCCACCACACTGTGCCTCCCCAGAGGAGGAGGGAGGAAAGTTAGGGGTCTGCAGGGCAGTGAGTGAGGACCAGGAGATGAGGGTGTTTGCCAGGTAAGGGGGTAGACAGGGCAAACAGCTGCTGTGGTGTCCGTGAGGACACTGTCTGTGAGGGCACAGCACCACGGGTATCAGAGGGGTGGGGACCAGACCGAACAAGCTGAAATGCAAGTGGGCGCATTTGCTGCTGAAAATATGCTGCACCAGATACCCCCAACCCCCTCCCCCATAAATTACCAGAAAACAACAACAAAGTAACAAAACTCCTGCACCTCTGAGCAAGTAGGGGGCTCTCGGGGGGCTAGAACGGGCACACAGAGGCTGGTGAGGAGAGCATTCAGCACCCCCAGGAGGGAAGGGATCTTTCTTTTGAATGGTCATGAAGGGACAGGCACACATCAGAGTCACAACAGCCCTCTGCGGAGATCAGAGCACCCAGCACCCACAGCCTCAGGAACACGAGAAAAATCTCAGTGTGCCCTGCAAGACCAGAGACCAGAGGCTGGTCTGTGTCCACCTGGGGAGTGACTTGGTAGGAATTCTGCATCACACTCCCCCACAAGCGCAGCTGACAAGAGGTAAAGAAGTAAGTTTGCCTGTAACACATTTTTTACAAGTGTTGTTTCCTACAACACATATACTCCAGTCTGGAAGTTACCTTCAAGACCAGGCACGGTGGCTCATGCCTGTAATCCTAGCACCCTGGGATGACGAGACGGGGAGATTGCCCTGAGCTCACAGGTTCGAGACCAGCCTCAGCCAGAGCGAGACCCTGTCTCTAAAAATAGCCGGGTGTTGTGGCAGGCGCCTGTAGTCCCAGCTACTCTGGAGGCTGAGGCAAGAGGATCACTTGAGCCCAAGAGTTGGAGGTTGCTGTGAGCTATGACGCCACGGCACTCTACTAAGGATGACAAAGTGAGACTCTGTCTCAAAAATAAAATGAAAGTTACCTTCAAACGTCATTGGAAACATTGAACACATCATCTCAGGCCACTGATGCTACAGTATCACCCTCCATGACCGGATAACTCACAACATGTAAAAACCTACTGGCTCCCAGTTCTGGAGGCAGAAGGCATCGGCAGGTTCAGTGGTTCTGATTCCAAGGGGCCTTGAACACAGTCCTCATGTGGCAGAATCCAAGGGGCAAAGAGGCAGAAGGTGGCCCAATGGCCCTTTATCACAGCATTAGTCCCACAGGTGAGGGCAGAGCCTGGCATCCTACTCACCTCTCAAAGGTCCCACCTCTTATTACTATGACAATGGCAATTAAATTCCAGCCTCAGTTTGGAGGGGACAAACTCTTTTCTATTTGGAGAAATCTCTTTGCCCTTTTTAGTAAGTAGCCATGTGAGGACACAATGTGAGGACAAAAGGTGAGATAAATACAGCTGTCACTCAAATTTCCTGGTAAGCGTAAGCACCTGTACACAGTGGCTCTGCGAAAGTACTGAGGCAACCGTCTCCTATTCATTCCAAGTTCTTCCCTTGTGGGGAAGGGGGCAGACATGGTATCATTGCTGCAGCTCCTCCCAGCAAGAGGAAGGTCTCCTCCCCACCACGAAAGCTCACTTGGCCTGTGACTTGCTGGTGCCACTATAATATGGTAGAAGTGACAGCTTGTGGTTCTGGGCCCAAGCCCCCAGAGGCCCTGTGGCTGCTCCCTTCACCTTGGAATGCTCACGATGCCACTCAAGGAAGCTGAACGGGTGACCAGCAAGAAAAGACACAGAGAGATGCTCAGATGACAGCCAACACCATGGCCCCTGACGTGGGGAGGAGGCCACCTTAGACCCACAAGGTTGCTGAGCCACAAGGTTGCTGCAGCCACCTGAGTGACCCCAGGTTAGACCAGCAGAAGAACTGTCCAGCTTAGCTCAGTGCTAAATGAGCCAGAATCATGAGCAAATATAAACCGTTGTCCAGAGCCACAAAGAGGGCTTGTCATGCAGAAATAGCTGACACACTGTGAACTGGGTCACAGCACCAGCTTTTGATGCATGTTTTAGCCAAAACTGAGCTAAATAATAGAGAACTTAATATGTCAAGTTTTCATAATAATGCAGCTCATTAATGGAATAAAGGACAAACAATCATGGCAGAAGACTTGGGAAAGGTGTTTTATATAATATTTAACATTCCAAAATTTTAACAATCAAGAAACAGAAGGAAACTTACTTGATTGTAAAAGATAATATCTATCAAAAACCTACCATAGAGCGGTGCCTGTGGCTCAGTGGGTAGGGCACCAGCCGGTTCCAACCCAGCCTCAGACAAACTGCAACAAAAAAATAGCCAGACGTGGTGGCAGGCACCTGTAGTCCCAGCTACTCGGGAGTCTGAGGCAAGAGAATTGCCTAAGCCCAAGAGCTGGAGGTTGCTGTGAGCTGTGATGCCATGGCACTCTACCAAGGGCGACAAAATGAGACTGTCTCTAAAAAAAAAAAAAAAAAAAAAAACTACCATAAACATCACACTTGATGGCGACATTTTAAGAAGCCTTCCACTAAAAATCGAGAATGAGATGGCTGCCACTTTCCCGTTTATCACTGGACTAGAGACCAATGCAAAAAAAGAAAACAAGATAAAACAGGTCAGACTGGAAAGGAAGCAACGAAGTTGTCTTTATTCCAGATGCTATGATTAGCCACATAGAAACCCCAGGAAAAAAAACCAAAAAGTATAAGATATAGTAACAAAATGTAACAGGATGTGCAACAAATATTTATAAATCCCAACAAAAATAGAAACTTTGTTGTCTGAAAATACACAATCTACAGCTGGAAGCAACAGCTCATACCTGTAATCTCAGCACTTTGGGGACCAAGCAGGAGGATCTCTTGAGGTCAAGAGATTAAGACCAGCTGGGGCAACACAGTGAGATGCTGATTCTACGAAATATAATACAACATTTGCCAGGCATGATGGTGTATACCTAGAGTCCAAGCTACTTGGGAGGGTGAGCCAGGAGGCTCACTTGAGCCCAGGAGTTCCAGGCTATAGTGAGTTGTGATCACACCACTGCTCTCCAGCCTGGGCAACAGAGTGAGACCCTGTCTCCAAAAATATATATACATTTTTTTAATAAATAAATATACCATTTACCTAGAAATATATACCTAGAAAAATATACGTTCAAAGAGTCACATGATTTTATAAAGAAAACTACAAAACTTTATTAAAAGAAAAGAGAGACTACTTATATAAATGGAGAGACGCTTGGCGTCCAGTGTTAAATTTGATATTATCGTGAACAGCAAAGGGCCAATAGCCAACAAGAGGAGGAGGGAGAAGAGGAGAAGGTGGTGGCAGAAGGAGTGGCTCTGCCAGTTAACACAGAGCCGCACTGGTCAGAACAGAAGGCTGTTCACTTAAGGACAGATAGGAGGACTGACAAAGCCAGTGAGAGAGCCCAGGAACAGATGGGCACGTACCCAGCGTGTGCAACATGACCGAGGGAACACTGCAAAAATCCAGGGAGAGATGGAGACCATCATTCAGTGGATAGTGCTAATTTCTCACCTCATACCATGAAAAAAGTAAATTCCAGAGAATTCTATGAACAGCTAAAATTTTACAGTTTCTAAAAGAACACATGAGAGCCTATCATTAAGTCTTCTGTGCACTGCTGGGCTTCTTATAATAAGATACAGAAAGCAGACAAAATAAAGGAAAATGTGATGCGTTTGATTAAATTCAAAATTTGTCACTCCCATTTTCCCCATAACTACAGAAAACGAAAGAACAATCCACAGAGAGAAAAAATACTTGCAAAATATACAATGAGAAGAAACTTATTATTCAGAGCATTTGAAGAATTTCTACATATCACTAAGAAAAAAAAATTCAATACAAGAATTAGCAAAAGCATTTCCCAAAAGCAAACTCACAGATGGCTAATAAAACATGTGGAAAATACTCAACATTACAATAATGAGACAAAGGCAAATTAAAACAGTGAGAAACTATTTTCTACTCACCAGATTGGGAAAGAAATTCTCACTAAGTGAATCTCACTAATAATCAGGAAAATGAAAATTAAAATAACATTAGGGGCTCAGTGCCTATAGCACAATTGTTATGGCACCAGCCACATACATCAAGGGTGGTGGGTTCAAACCCCACCTGGGCCAGCTAAACAACTGCAACAAAAAAATAGCCAGGCATTATGGTGGGCACCTGTAGTCCCAGCTACTTGGGAGGCTGAGGCAAAAGAATCACTTAAACCCAAGAATTTGAGGTTGCTGTGAGCTGTGACACCACGGCACTCTACCTAAGGCAACATAGTGAGACTCTATCTTAAAAAAATAATAATAATAAAATAAAATAACATTAGGATAGCATTTTGTATTCGCCCAGACTGTCCAAAATATTAATATCAAATCTAACAAGAGAAGTCTGGCTTTGCATAATGATGGAATAGCTTGGCTGGACTACAAGTCCCACAGGTAACAATTACAAAATTTGGACAAGATATAGAAAGCAACTATTGGAAAGAGCAAGCAACCAGCACTGCAGCCAGAAACTGGAAGTTGTCCTTTAAAAGGCGGGACCATGTGAAGTGTGATTTGCATGACTGCAGCTCTTTGGTAAGGGAAACCACTCAGTCTATCCCAGTATACAGACGCTGCAGGTAACTGGCTTGAGCTGTAAGGACAGCTCAGGGCTGAGAAAAATGCATGGAAAGTTAGAAGAATAAAACTCGCAAAGAAGGGAGAAACAGAACGGGTGACACCCAAAATCTGTGTTAAATTCACTTGAATCCTTGGCTGACCTCTGGACTACATGTACATAGGAGAGATTAGGTGGCCTGAGAAAGAAGCAGCTGGAGGCTGCAAGGACTAAGTGTAGACTTCAGCTCTGCCCACCAAGACAGAGAGAGAACTTGGAATTTAAGCCCAGCCAACTTGACTGCCTGCTAAAACAAAATCCAGCCCTCTTCAGAGGAACGTAACCGAATGCAGTCTCTACAAAGCTCAATCTGATGTCCAGGGTACAATAAAAAAGTACTAGACATGTGAAAAATGGATCATAACTAGTGGATGTGGAATCCCAGTAGATAAATGGGAACTATAAAAAAGAACCCAGTGGAAATTCTAGAACTGAAAAGTGTGATAGCTGAAATGAAAATAACCATAGCATATTGGAGATAGCAGAAGAGTCAGCAAACTTGTGGTTAGACTAGAAATCATCCAAGATGGAGGACGGAAGGGAACTGAACAGCATGACTTGGGGGACAGGATCAAGGAGTCTGACCCTAACAAGAGTCTCGGAAAGGCAGCAGAGACCACGCTTTCCTGCAAGTAAATAGCAACGCACCCCTCCCCCAGCTCCCCAGGGCTCTCCTCCAGGCTCTGTGAACTAAGGCAAAAATCAGAAATAGATTTGTTTTTAAGAGACTGTATCTAACAGGAAAGGCTTAAAGTTTTTCTGCTTTGACCCCAGGACTAGGCAGGGTGACCCCGTACTTGGCACTTGGCTGGTCAGTTGAATGGTCACTCTCGGAGTGCAAGGTGCTTTTTGCATAGGGCTCTGGGCTGTGAGGCTTGACTTGTCCCCCAGGGCAACAGGGCGGGATGGGTGGCTGCTTCACTTCCACGGGAACCCACAGTGTTTTGCCCTCTGCAGAGCCCTGTTTGAAGTTAAGGGGTCATGTAGTTGTTGTTGCTCTTACGTTGGGTTATGAGGAACAGCTCTTTGAAAATTCTGAAGGGCTCAGCACACAAAGCACTGAGGCAGAGGTGCAGAGGTGAGCACCCGTGACCTTGAACCCTTCCAGCACAGGGCGGCGCACACTAGGATGCTCTCACTTTACACCCTGCCTGGGGCCTCTTCAGCTTGACACAGCTCAGCTTCTCTTATCAATGAGAAACCATGCTCAGACTGGATGGGGGGGAGGGCGGGGGGGAGCTGCTGCACAGCCCTCATGAAGTCTCCAGCCCCTGGGTGCTCGTCTGCCTAGCCACCCTCACCGCTCTGTGCATGTAGACCATCACCAACCTCATTATAAGGCAGTGAAGGAGGCAGATCGGGTGAGGCTTGGCAGGCACGGGCACCCACTCAGTGGGGAGCCAAGGGCCTCGTCCCCAGCCACAGGGCTCAGCGGGATCTCTCCAGTCCCAGCATAGCCCACTCAGTAGGGAGCGGAGAGCCTCGTCCCCCACCCCAGGGCTCAGGGAGAGCTCTCCAGTCCCAACACAGCCCACTGAGTAGGGAGTAGAGAGCCTCGTCCCCCGCCCCAGGGCTCCGGGGGAGCTCTCCAGTCCCAACATAGCCCACTCAGTACTGAGCCTCGTCCCCACCCCAGGGCTCAGGGGGAGCTCCAGTCCCAGCATAGCCCACTCAGTAGGGAGCGAAGAGCCTCATCCCCGGCCCCAGGTTTCAGCAGGAGCACTCCAGTCCCAGCATAGCCCACTCAGTAGGGAGTAGAGAGCCTCGTCCCCCGCCCCAGGGCTCAGGGGGAGCTCTCCAGTCCCAACACAGCCCACTCAGTAGAGAGTGGAGAGCCTCGTCCCTAGCCCCAGGGCTCAAGGGGAGCTCTCCAGACCCAACATAGCCCCACTCAGTAGGGAGCAGAGAGCCTCGTCCCCCGCCCCAGGGCTCAGGGGGAGCTCTCCAGTCCCAACACAGCCCACTCAGTAGAGAGTGGAGAGCCTCGTCCCTAGCCCCAGGGCTCAGGGGGAGCTCTCCAGACCCAACATAGCCCACTCAGTAGAGAGTGGAGAGCCTCGTCCCTAGCCCCAGGGCTCAGGGGGAGCTCTCCAGACCCAACATAGCCCACTCGGTAGGGAGCGGAGAGCCTCATCCCTAGCCCCAGGGCTCAGGGGGAGCTCTCCAGACCCAACATAGCCCACTCGGTAGGGAGTGGAGAGCCTCATCCCCCACGCCCCAGGGCTCAGCCGGAGCTCTCTAGTTCCACCGGAGCCCAAAGAGGGCCAGAAACAAAGGGCCCAGGAGCACATTCCTCTGCAAAGGTCCTGAGGTCACAACCTCAGCTATGACCTGGTGGGGGCGGGTGTGCTGATTCTCAGAAGAAGAAAACTCAACCCTGAAATCCATCATTAAAGTCGGGGGTGGAGGGGTGGGGGGGGGGAAGGTGCTGCACCAAATTTCCATTTGGACTGAGGGGTGAGAGCGGCTGGCCTGGTTCTAATCCTGCTGGGTCGCTAATGGGCTTGGGGCCTCCTGCCGGCTCTCCTCCCAGGGGACTGCAGAGAGATGCCCAGAGGAAGTATTTCAGAGAGGCCAAACACCGGACGTGGTGGGGGCCTACGAGTGGCACCTGCGGGGCACTGGCCAAACAGGCAGGACCAATGTCTCTGCTGCTCTCCGCAGGTGAGCGCCTGGCTGCCCTGCTGGTCACCCGCGCAGCCGCGGCCTTCTTCCTGGACGGCCGGTCGCAGGACATGCTTCGGGACCTGCACGAGGCCTTCCGCGAGAGCCCCTCCGGGGCGCGGAGGCGGTTCCAGGCGGTGCTGTCCTCCCAGGACCAGGAGCGCGTGCGGACCCAGGCGCAGGAGGCCGCGGACCTGGGCTTCGCCCTCTTCCAGGAGGCCGTGCGGAACCGTCCTGAGCTCCGCAAGGACGCGGGCCGTGAGTTGCTGGCCCCGGTAACCTGCGCGCTCCGCGTCCTGCTCCGCGTGGCGCCTGCCGGGGTGCGACCCGCGCTGAGCGTCCGCCTGGCTGAGTGCCTGCTGCTGGCCGGGGACGCGGCGGGAGCCCGAGCACTGTGCGAGCGCCTGCTGCGGCCCGCGCGCCGGGGAGACCGTGCTGGTGACTGCACCGCGGACCGCGCGCCCCTGCTGGCGCTTCGCGGTTTCTGCGCGCTGCATGCCGGTGACGCGCGGTGCGCCCAGGAGGACTTCCAGGCAGTGGTGGAGCAGGAGGCGCCGCACCCGGACGGCTGCGTGCGCGCGCTGTGTGGCCGCGGGCTGCTGCGGGTGCTGGCCGGCAGCGCCTTCCTGGGCACGCTGGACTATGTCACCGCGTGCAGGCTGCGGCCCGAGGAGGCGCTGCTGGCCGCCAAGGCCTATGTGCCCTGGAACCAGCGCGGGCTGCTGCACACCGTGCTGCGGGAGGAGGCCCGCAAAATGCTGCAGCGCGGACCAGAGCCCGGGCCCGCGGGAGCCCCGGGCCGTCGCCCCGGGGCAGCGCAGGAAGGGTAAAAACCAGCCCGAGGGCTCCTGGTGCTGCCGCTTTACCCTTGTCTCTTCCTGCCTTCCCCGATGAATAAACTGAGGCAGTGTGGCTGGGCGGTTTCCCTGAGCACCCGGGCAGATCGCGCCCTCTTCCCAAACAGCAGGATGTGCTGCAGCCGTCCCTTCCATAGAGAATGAGAAAATCAAAAATGGAACCCATTATCCCATCAACCCACTAACGTTTCCTTCTAATTGCTTCTTTCTGTACCTAGAAAACACCTCCAGAACTGGGTTCGTGCTGTACAGGCACTTTGCACCTGCCTTTGTCCGCCAGGGAGTTGCTGTCATTACTCTGGACAGCTCCTGCATACCCTCTGGCAGGTGGTGGTCTCCTCCGCTAAGACCCGTGGAGCTCCCAGTGCAGAGGGCACAACCCCAGGACCCTTGACTCACTTCTGGGGCTGCTGCACCAACCCACTGGCTGCCCTTCTGGCCTGTGGCTTGTTTTGCAAATGCATTACCACCCTAATGGTGACCCTCCCAACTGTTTCTATTTGCAATTTGCCCCACCCCCACTGCACCCCCACCCTGTTCCTGGGAGGTGAAAGGAGGCATTTCAGCAAAGTTAAAAGAAGCAATGGTGGGGTGGTGGGCAGGGATCGTTGGTGTCAGACCCCAACCCTGCCAGGACAGCACACTCTTCTTCCCCTTCCACACAGGTGCTTAAATCGAGTTGCTTTGCTTTCCTGGTGAAAAGGAACCTTTATTTGTGTGATTTGGGGCCATTTCTACTTGTTCCCTCTGGGAATTGTCACGTTTGAGACTCTGGCCCCCCTTCCCCCATGAGCACCCATTAATTCCCAGCACCCCCATGTGACACCAAGACATTCCAGGTGCCCCTGGAGTGTTATCTTGTTCTGCCTACAAACAATACACCCCTGAGCCCAGCAAAGCCAGATTGTTAATCTGTGTTTTTACAGAAGGAGAAACTGAGGCAAGGTCTGCTGGGATCAGCCCTGCCACTCCTCATCTACTGACCTCAATTCCACCTTCTGTAAAATGCCTGCCTCTCTGGGCAGTGGGGAGGCAGACGGAGAGCCCGAGGGCTGGGTGTTGGACAGCCGTGGGTTCGGAGGATCATGTGGTGCGAGGGTCCTTCCAGAGCAGAGGGTCGCAACACCTTTGTAGAGACAATGATGTGGCTCAGTGAGTAGGGCGCCGGCCCCATATGCCGAGGGTGGCGGGTTCAAACTCAGCCCCGGCCAAACTGCAACAAAAAATAGCCGGGCGTTGTGGCGGGCGCCTGTAGTCCCAGCTGCTCGGGAGGCTGAGGCAAGAGAATCGCAGAAGCCCAAGAGTTAGAGGTTGATGTGAGCCGTGTGACGCCACGGCACTCTATCCGAGGGTGGTACAGTGAGACTCTGTCTCTACAAAAAAAAAAAAAAAAATACATCCTGCATATCAGATGTTTACATTACAATTCATAACAATAGCAAAATTACACTTAGGAAGTAGCAACGAAAATAATTTTATGGTTGGAGGTTACCACAACATGAGGAACTGTATCAAAGGGTTGCGGCATTAGGAAGGTTGAGAACCACTGTTCCAGAGGGATACAGTTCTTTGCAGCCCCATGGGAAGGGAGCTGGCCAGGCCAGTTGCACAGGGACCGGGTTTTCCTGTGGCCCAATCACCTGGGCAGGTGAAAGGGGTGTCAGGAAGGGCCTGCCCACGCCAAAACACTGTCCCCACAGAGACGCCCTTGGTGTGTACCAGCTGGCCACACTGCTGATGGAGTTAGACACTGAGGACGAGGCCTCGCGCCTCCTGGCAGCAGACGCCCTGTATCTCCTGGGCCGCCTGCACGATGCCCACAGGTCCCTGTTGGTGGCCCTCTCCCAGAGGCCTCAGGCAGCTCCCGTGCTGGCACGGCTGGCCCTGCTGCAGCTGAGGAGAGGCTTCTTCTACGACGCCAACCAGGTGAGACGCAGAGGGGCAGGTGGGAACTGGGCATGGCTCTGGGGGCATAGGCCACCTGTGGCCCTCGCTCTGCTGACCAGAGCCTGGACTTTGGAGCAGGCAAAGCTTGTTCAGCCCCAGCTCTGCCACCTGCAGCAGGTCCTCACCTCTCTGCTCTTCAGTCTCCTCATCGGTGCCCTGGTCTTAAGGTTGTCAGGGAAACTAGCTAGAGCAGGTACCCCAGGGCCCTGCAGGTTTCCTGCATACAGTAGGTGTTTCATATTTGCTGCTGCTGTGGTTATTAAGGAAAAAAGATGGGCCAGGAGCAATGTTTCACACCTGTAGTCCCAGCATTTTGGGAGGCCAAGACAGGAGGATCACTTGAGATCAAGAGTTCAAGACCAACCTGGGCAACATAGTGAGACCCTGTGTCTACAAAAAGCAGAAAAATTAGCAGAGGGTGGTGGTGCATGCCTGTAGTTCCAGAAAGCCACCAGGGCTTCTGAAAAGAGCAAAAGTCTGGTGGGAGCAGCAAGGATGGGGTGGGGGTGTTGGCACAGGGTGAGGGCCGAGGCAGCACCACAAGGGGAGGACGGTGGCAGTGACTCTGCTCCCACCCCTGCAGCTAGTGAAGAAGGTGGTCCAGTCCGGAGACACGGCCTGCCTCCAGCCTACCCTGGATATCTTCCGCCAGGAGGACCGGCAGCTGCTGCAAGGCCACTGCCACTCTCGGGCCCTGGCCATCCTGAGGGCGCGGCCTGGTACAGCCGACTGCAGGGCCCACACCAGGGAGGCCATTGCCTACCTCTCTCTGGCCATCTTTGCTGCAGGTAGGAGCCTCCCACCCACCTCCAGGGTCCCAGTCCTGTGCTAGGCACATGGGGGACAGGGAACCTCTGCAGTGCCAGTGGCCCAGGACGTGCTTCCTTCATAGGTACACATGCCTCAGGAGCACCCATGGTGGGCAAGGCAGGAGCCACTTGTGCAGGCGCCTTCTCCCACAGTTGGGCACACTGCAGTCTGGAAGAGCGTTCTGGCCACGTGGGCCCAGGGCTGTGCCCCTGCCCTGGCTCCTGGGCTATTGTCCCTCCACCCCTGGCCCTAAGAGTGAAAGGGCCCCTTGCCCAACAAATTCTTACTCTAATGAGGTGAGGCAAGGTCCCTGATCCTCTGACCCTCCTGGAAAAAGTGACTGAAGGCCTCATGACCTTCCCACCTGGCCAAGCCATCCTGCTGAGCCCCCAACCTGGGCCACAATATGAGGCACCTGCCCCATGCAACCTGGAGTGGGACATTCTGAGCACTTGCTGTGAGGCTGCAGGAGCTGGGAGGGGAACATCCCCGAGGGCTCAGAGGGAGTTAGTTCCTGGGCTGCAGGAGCTGGGAGGGGAACATCCCCAAGGACTCAGAGGGAGCTAGTTCCTGGGCTGCAGGGGTCAAGGGTGTGGACATCAGCTCACACTACTTGTAGACTCCTGGCTGGGCATGCCTCACTCTGCTCCCCTCAAAGTGGGGGGACAGAGTAGTTTTCTGGGTGGGGTGAAGTGTGTTTACACCAGCATAGACTGTGAGTCAGGCTGGGTGGGCCGGAAGGGACATGGCCCAGATGGCCCACAGAGCCAGGCACATCGTTCCCCACGTCCACCAGGATGGGGCGGGTGGCAAATCCTCTTTGGGAAGGGGCCTCCAAGGGCAGAACTCAGGGGACTCGTCCTGGCCCTTCACACCTTCCTGCCGCTCCCAGCAGAGGCCCTGTTCTGAGGACCCTCCCCTGGTTTCAGAGGCAGCTGCAGTACCCCCTCCCCTCAGCAGCACCCTACTGCCCCCAGTCCTCCCAGACGCCACCCCTCCTGGTTGGGATCCTCTCCCCCCAGGCCCAAGCCTCCAGGCAACCTTGACTGTCTCTGTGTCTTGGTGCCCAGTGGTGGGCTCCCCAAGGTGGGTCAGGCCATGGTAGGGACCCTGGAAAAGGGCAGTCACATCCTGACACTGCACCCCCTTCCTCCAGGGAGCCAGGCAAGCGAGTCCTTGCTCACCCGAGCCCGCTGTTATGGGTTCCTGGGCCAAAAGAAGACTGCCATGTTTGACTTCAACTCTGTGCTGCGGGCCGAGCCGGGCAACGTGCAGGCCCTGTGTGGACGGGCGCTTGTGCACCTGGCCCTGGACCAGCCACAGGTGCCAGCCCCTTCCCTGCCTGGGCTAGTAGGGTAGAGGGAGACCCAGGACACCACCCCAGAAGAGAAGGAGTGGGCCATCCTGAGCCGAGAGATGCCACCAAGCCCCTGTGTTCTCAATCCCCCCAGACTGCCAGTCATGGGAGCCCCACCCTCACACACAGTTCTGGGGAGTTCCTGCTTCCAGCGTCAGTCTACACAGACACGTGAAGCCTCAGAAGTATTGGGCGCCCCAGCTTAAAATAACTCCTCAGTGGATGCAAGTGGCCCTCTGCAGGTGTTGGCCAGGTGTCCCTTGGCTGCGCTGGTGGGCTGGATGCCTGGGTCCCTGCTGAGAAAGGTTTGAAGACAGGTGCAGAGGGAATAGTGCCATTAGCAGTTAAAGTGTCTGGCAGGGTGCCAGGATGGAGCCCCCAACCTCTGATCTGAAACTTTACCTCCCTGGTTTTTAAGTTAGCTATCTATACATGTAAGACCTTCTTCTGCAGAAACTGTTGCAATTTAAAAGAAAAGGGGAGCTGGCAAGAAGAGGAATCCCTTGCCACCTAGGAGACAGTTCCTGTTTGTTTCTTTATGGACATTCCTTGTCTGCAGCTGTGCTGTTTTCCACAGTCTGACCCCGGGGGGCTCGTGTTGGATCAGTGTCCTCACCCCTGGTCTGCTCCCCGAGCACCAGATCCCAGGAGAGTGAGGTCCAGGTCAGGCTAGGCAACCTCGGCCAAATCACTTCACCTCCCTGTACCTCAGTGTCCCACTCCGTGGAAAAAGCAGAGCATAACCAACCAATGGATCCAAGAAGGAGTCACAAAGGAAATTAGAAAATGTGTGGGGATGGGTGAAAACGGAGGCACAGCATCCCGGGACCGAGACCAGACAGAAGGGGAATTGCACAGCTGTAAACACTTACAGCAAGAACGAAAAGGTCTCAGGTCAACATCGCTTTACCAGTAAGAAGCTAGAAAAGAACAAACCCAAAGCTGGCAGAAAGAAAGAGAGAAATGAGAAGTGGAGCAGAGGTAAACAAAATAGAGAACAGAAAGACAATGAGAAACCAAGGAAACCAACGCTGGTTCCTCGAAAAGGTCAGAATTGACAAACCTTTTACTACATGGAGCAAGAGAGAAGACTCAGATCACCAAAACAGAAATGGAAGGGAGGCCGTTATTACCAAGTCTACAGAACAAAAGTTGTATGTATGCCCCCCACAAAAAAATCAGATAACTGCAATGAAATAGACAAATTCCTGAAAACAGAAAACTTACCGAGACTGAATCGTGAAGAATAGAAAATCTCGACAGACCTATTACTAGGAAGGAGATTGAGTTAATAGTCAAAAACTTCCTGACAGAGAAAGCCCAGGATCTGATGACTTCATTGGTAAATCCTACCAAACTTTTGAAGAACTAACAACAATCCTTCTCAAATTTTTCCAAAAAAAAAATTGAAGAGGAAAAATACTTCCTCATTCATTCTATGAACCCAGCATTATTCTGATACCAAAGCCAGACAAAGACCCTGCAAGAAAACAGCAGACCATTATTCTCCTAAAATACAGATGCCAAAATCCTCCACAAAATACCAGCCAAAAAAAAAAATATATATATATATATATGTATATATATATATATTCAGCAGTATTATGAAAGGATTATACATCGTGACCAAGTGGGTTCACGATGCAAAGACGGTTCAATGTACAGAAATCAATGTAATACACCACATTAACATTGGCTCAGTGCTCGTAGCTCAGTGAGTAAGGTGCTGGCCATATACCCCGAAGCTGGCAGGTTCGAGCCCAGCCCAGGCCTGCTAAACAACAATGACAACTGCAACCAAAAACATAGCCGGGCATTGTGGCGGGTGCCTGTAGTCCCAGCTACTTGGGGAAGCTGAGGCAAGAGAATCACTTAAGCCCAAGAGTTTGAGGTTGCTGTGAGCTGTGACATCAGAGCACTCTACAGAGGGTGATGTAGTGAGCCTCTATCTCAAAACAAACAAACAAAAAGAAACACCACATTAACAGAATGAAGGGGAAAAACCACGATCATCTCAGCTGATGCAGAATAAGCATTTGACACATTCAGCACCCTTTCATAATTAAAAAAAAAACAACTAGGAATAAAAGGAAACTAGGTCAATACAATAAAGCCATATATAAAAAGACAGCAAACATCTCACTCAATGGTGAGAAATGAAAGTTTTTCCTCTTAAGATGAGCAACAAGGCCAACCTGCTTCCTTTTCCCTTCTCTCCAGCGCTGCACTGGGTATTCTAGCCAGAACAATTAGGCAAGTGAAAGAAATACAAGGCACCAAATTTGAAAAGAAGTAAAATCTGACTAAAGAGGATATAATCTTAAATGTAAAAAACAAAACAGGGCGGTGCCTGTGGCTCAGTGAGTGGGGCGCCGGCCCCATATGCCGAGGGTGGTGGGTTCAAGCCCAGCCCCAGCCAAACTGCGACAAAAAAATAGCCGGGCGTTGTGGCAGGTGCCTGTAGTCCCAGTTACTCGGGAGGCTGAGGCAAAAGAATTGCCTAAGCCCAGGAGTTGGAGGTTGCTGTGAGCTGTGATGCCATGGCACTCTACCAAGGGTGATAAAGTGAGACTCTGTCTCTAAAAAAAAAAAAAAAACCAAACACTGTTAGATTTAATAAATGAATTCAGCAAAGTAGCAGGATACAAAGTCAACACACGAAAGTCAGTTGCATTTCTGTACAGTAACAATGAACAATCTAAAACGGAAATTAAGAAAATACTGTCATCTCTTAGTGTCTCTGGGTCTTAGTTCCAGGACTACGCTCAAATATCTAACTCTGCCCACACTCTCGCCCTGCATCCCCCTTGTGCAACCTGCCACTGGGGACACGTGAAGTTCACAGTCTCAAGTTTTGCATCCCAAGGATCAATATGCATTTAGTTGTGGGATTCGGAACCCACTGATACCAAAAGCCAACAGTATTTATTGAAAACAATTCATTGTTCAAGGGTTGACTACAATTCCATTTGTAATAGCATCAAAAAGAATAAAATACTTAGAAATTAACTTAACCAAGGAGGCGAAAAATTTGTACAATGAGAACTACAAAAATGCTGGAGGAAACTAAAGGCATACATAAATGGAAACATATTCCACATTCCTGGATTGGAAGGCAACATTGTTAAGATGTCAGCACTCCCCAAAGTGATGTACTGGTTCAATGCAATCCCTGTCAAAATCTCGATGATGTCTTCATCAAACTTCATCTCAAATTGATACAGGATTTCAAAGTACCATGAATGATGGAAACAAAGTTAGAGGACTCACACTTCCTGATTTTAAAACTTACGACAAAGCGGGGCGGCGCCTGTGGCTCAGTGAGCAGGGCGCCGGCCCCATATGCTGAGGGTGGTGGGTTCAAATCCAGCCCCGGCCAAACTGCAACAACAACAAAAAAAAAAAAAATAGCCGGGCGTTGTGGGGCGCCTGTAGTCCCAGCTACTCGGGAGGCTGAGGCAAGAGAATTGCTTAAGCCCAGGGGTTGGAGGTTGCTGTGAGCTGTGTGAGGCCACGGCACTCTTCTGAGGGCCATAAAGTGAGACTCTGTCTCTACAAAAAAAAAAAAAAAACTTACGACAAAGCTACAGTGATCAAAACAGTGTGTCACTGGCAGGAAGACAGACAGACGGGGCAATGGAACAGACTGGAGAGCCCAGAAATACACCCTCACATGTGTGGTCAAAATGGCTTAACAAGGGTGCCAAGATTGTTCACTTAAAAAGGACAATCTTCTGTAGTCCCAGCTACTGGGAGGCTGAGGCAAGAGAATCGCTCAAGCCCAGGAGTGTGAGGTTGCTATGAGCTATGACATCACAGCACTCTACCAAGGGTGACACAGTGAAACTCTGTCTGAAAAAAAAAAAAAAGAAACGCTCTCTGGGTGTGGTGGCAGGCACCTGTGGTCCCAGCTACTCAGGAGGCTGAGGCAGGAGGATCACTTGAGCCCAGGAGACTGCCATTGCAGTGAGCTATGGTGAGTCACTGCACTCTAGCCTAGGTAACAGAGTGAGAACCTATCTCAGAAAGAAAGGCAGAAAAAAAAACTTAATACAGTAGAAAAAGAATATGAATGAGACACTGGGAAGGTACCCAGACACCTGCCAAGCTCCTAACTCGCCCACTGTGAGTAAACAGATTTCCCCAGGGACAGGCACAGGATGGAGCCTGCTGCAAGCAGAGGAAGTGAGCTTCCCAGGGAGGGGTCCAGACTGCAGGCCACACACCGACAGGAGGACGGGCAGACATGGTGTGTAGCCTCAGAAATGAAGTCTAGGCCTGCTTATTTTCAGGGATAGAGGCCCGTGAGCTGGATCCTCTCAGAAGCCCAACCAGAAATGGGATGAGGGTGTAATGGCTGCAGCCATGGGGCAGTGGAGAGGGGCAAGGAGCTGGTTAGAGCAGACCCTCTAACCCCTCAGGGAGAGGATCAGGGACCTGACGACAGGGAAGGAGAAAGACCCCTGGTGCTGTCCCTCTGCCCAGTGTCTCTCTGCTGGGACAACTTCTGAAGCCACTCTGCCTCCCCTCCCCACAGGATGCTGTGGATGATGTGGCCTCTGCTCTGAAGCTGAGCCCGGGGACTGTGGTCCCTGAGATCTGCTCTCTGAAGCCAGAAGCCCAGGCTATCATCACACAGGGCCTCTACACCCACTGCCGAGCCCTCCTGAGCCAGCTGCTGGACACCAGGGTCCCCCTTGGAGACAAGGATACCCAGGGCCTCCTTGCCATTGGGGAGGCATTGATCAAGATTGATGCTAGGCAGCCAAGCTGGCACATGCTCCTCACGGACATCCTCACTGCACAGGGTGCGTGCCAGCCCGGGAGCAGGAACCCAGGCCCTGAGTGCCTGTCCCTGCTCCTCTGGCTCTGTGCATTCTTTCCTGTAACATGGGAGAAAGACACCCAGACTACAGAGGCTTTTAAGGTCCCCTCTATGCCAAATCCATGACCTATGACCCTGCACCCCGCATGGGGCCTGGCATGTAAGTGGCTCTCGCTATGTGATTTGTGAAGAGGAGAAACCAAGCAGAGATTGGGGGTGGGGGGAGTTGTAAAGCAACTCAAACACCCAGGCCTCCTTGTTAGTTCAGGCATTCACTCAGCAGTTGTTTTGGGAACACCCAGGTGATGTGGCCCATTCTAGGTAGGACTATCTCAAGCCCTCGAGTGCCAAAGCATAGGTCTCCCCTGCAGATTTCCACATCACCCCTGACTGTTTAGGGGCTGGCCTGAGGCTGCTCCCCCGGCTGCTCTACCACAGCAGTCCCTTGTGGTTACCATGGTGAGGGGCTCAAGCCTGCTGCTGAGCCTGGGGTCGTGGAGTGGGGGACAGGGTACCGGGTCAGCAGGTGAGTCCAGGTCACCTGCAGGAATCACCTGTGCCTCTTCTTCCAGCTGCTTCTACCTGCAGCCGAGCCCTCCATCAGCATCCCAAAGCCAGTGCAGAGCAGGGAAGGAATGGCCAGCAGGTCCCACCTCTCTTGCACCCCTGCTGGCACCCCCTTGACTGTCCTTCCTGAATCCCTGATAGGCAGCTACGAGGAGGCTGAAGCCCACCTACAAAAAGCCCTGCACCCCACCTCACTGTCAGAAGCTGCCCGGGCCCGGCTGGGCCTGCTCCAGCTTAAGAAGGGGGACGTGCCTGATGCCACTCGGGGCCTGCAGTGGCTGGCCGAGACCGACACCTGGGACCTCAGCTTCCTGCTGCGTCTCTTGGAGGCTTCGGAGCGGCAAAGCCTCACCCAGGTGTGTGAAGGAAAAGCCCTATGAAGCCTCTGCCTCAGCCCCAGGCAGCTCTTCACCCCCACACCCTGGTTAAAGGCAGCCTGGGGGTGTGGGCTGCAAGAAGCACCCAGGTCTGGGCCCTGGAAGGTTGGTCGCTGACCAACATAGCTCTGACCTCTGGCTTCTTTGTGTGGGGCGTATGAGCCACGGTGGCTTAGAAGCAGGAGAGGGAAGAAGTCCCCTCAGACCCCGCTGAGCCAGCTGGGACACCTACCCTGGCAGGAAGCCTACTCCACCGACCAGGTCAGTCCAGGAGCAGTGCGGGCAGGGACACCAAGAGCAGAGCGGGTTTTAGAGTCCCAAGGGCTCGGCACCAAACCCCAGTGGGACCAAGGGCAGATTTCCCCTTCGTGCTTTAGGGACTCCATGGCCCCAGTGGGCTCCACTGGGTCGTTAGGACACCAGAAGGCACACTAGGTATTCCAACCGGAGAGGGGTGAGCGTGGCCAGTGTGCACCGAGCCGGCAGAGGGCGCTGCCCCGGTATTATCAGAACCCGTTGCTCCGCGGGGCTCGACAGGGGGCACAAGCTCAGAGGTTGTTCTTGGGGTCCGGGGGCCGGAGACGAGGGCTGAGCCCACAGGCGGGGCGCTGGACGAGAGGTTCAGCGCTCTCTGGCGGGGACTGGGCGAGCAGTCCAGAGTCTGGTTTTCGGGGCCATGAGAATCCGCGCGAGGGAGGCGGTTCCCGGGCGACGTGGGCCAACTCGGAAGTAAACCGGAAGTGGTAGAGCCCCGCTTCTCTCGGCGGTCCTGCGGCTGGCACTGCGCCTGCGCGGTCGGCGGCTGCTTCCGGTGGGCGGGTGTTAACTGCGACTTGATCTCTGGGCGACCACCCTGCCCCCTCGTGGTGGCCAGGTGGCCCCTGAGGGGCTGGCAGCCGGCTCGGGGCCGCCCCGTCCTGCCGCCGCAGACTGGGCCCAAGTGTACCGGGCCGGCTACCGTGGTTCCTGCTGGCGCCGCGAAACTCCACGACCACCCCGGGCAGGCAGCCCAGCGCCGAGCGGTTGAGTCGCCCCTCCCGCGTCGCACAGAAGGGCAGGGCGCTGGGCTTCCAGCCACTGTAGGTGCCGCCGCCGGGCTGGTGGGGAGACCATGAGACCCGCCCTGCAGCAGCGCTCTGCGGGGTCCCGGGACGCTCTGTGCTTTCCAGGGGTGGGCAGCGTGGAATACAGCCCGTCCTCCTGGACTAGAGGGAGAAGGGCAGGGTCTCCCGTGTTGTGCCTCAGACAATGGGGAACCATTTCAGGATCTTGAGCAGAGGAGGAACCATGTGAGGCAAGCGGGTTAATCCCTGGAGTGAGGGCTTTTTTTGATCATACTTCACTCTGAAGAAACAGGGTCAGAGCAGAGATTGGGCTACTTGAAAGTTCCAAGTGTGGGCTTCAGCTGCGGCTCAGAAAAGCAAGCACCCAGGGAACAAGGGGAGGTGGGCCAGTAGTCCCCATAATAGAAGGGTGACTACCGGTGCTACTCACTGACCAGCCTCATTTGGCCCTGGCCCATAGTACCTAGTGAGGCTGGGGAGGCAGGTACAGTGAACCCAACACCTGGGGATGGTGCAGTGGGAGCAGGAAGAGAGAGGGATCAGCTGCTCGTGGGTTAGCAAAATAAGAACATCTTTCATCCTTAGCCCCCTCCCTTTCTGATCTTGGGGCAAGGAGGTACACTCAGGGACTAGGCTGAGCAGAGGTGTGTTTCCTACCGACCTGAGGGCCAGGGCAGCCTTTGGAGGGCAGGCAGCACTATCATAGGGCCTGTCATCAAGGCAGCTTTGCTGAGGAGTGGAGGGAGGAGTCCACTGCAGTCACCTGAGCAAGGAAAGTGGGTCCAGCAGGTGGAGCAGTCAGGCTGTGAGAAGGGGAGGACCATATGAGGTAAAACCTGGTGTCCCAGCAGAGGCCCAAGGAGAGGTATCAGTTGAGGAGGATGCCAGGACCTGAGCTGGATGCTGGTCCTCCAAGGATCTGAGCTGGGCTTTGCAGGGTGGTGGGAATTGCAGGTGTGTGTCCTCTGCAGCCAGGGGCCCTGGCCTCCCCAAGGAGCAGCAGAGGCTGGCTGTGCAGAAGAGCTCAGCAGTTAAAGGCCTGGCTCCCTGGGCTGACCTCACAGCCCTTCCCTCTGTATTCTCTGCGCAGGCTGCAACCCGGGAAGCCAGCTCTCTCCTGGATGCAGGGCGACCCAAGCAGGCACTGGGCTACTGCTCCTTGGCTGTCCTGGCTGGTGGCAGCCACGCTTGTCATCTGCGTCTGAGGGCCACCTGCCTAGCTGAGCTGCAGCAGTTTGACCGGGCACTCAGGGACCTGGACTGCGTGCTCCAGAAGGGTTCGGGGGACAGTGACCTCCCAACGCGGGCAGAGGACTTCTGCTCCCGCGGTCGCTTATTGCTGAGCCTGGGGGACGAGGCAGGGGCTGCAGGGGCCTTCACCGAAGCCCTGAAACTGGCGCCCACCTTGGCCCAGAGCAGTCTGTGGGAGCAACCAGGCCAGGCCGTCACTGCACACCTGTTCCTGTGTCGTGGGCAGTGCTATCTGGAAGAGCGGCACTATGCAGAGGCCTGCACAGCAGCCGAGAGTGGCCTTCTGGTGGACCCCAGCCATGGCGGCCTGAAGAGGCTGAAGGCCAGAATCCGGAGGGAGACATCCTGGGGCTGCCGGCTCCGCTGACCAGCAGCCCAACCCTCTCCCGGCGGGTTCTCCTGGCCCCACCTGGGGTTCAGACTTTGAAGAAGTAGCCCTAGGTCTTGTCCCTGGCTTGAGATGGTGCAGGCTGGATGGGATAAGGCCTGGGGAGATGGTGCCAGCCCAGGACCAGAATGCCTATCCTTGGACGTGAAACTGCCTGTGACTGGGAACCTGGGCTGGATGCAGGGTGGGAAGAGGCCCTGCTAGAACTTGGGTCTCCAGCCTCTGATAGAACTTGGGCGTTCCACAAAGATGATACTCCCAAGTGGGGACACAGCCCATGGAGACCATGGTACTGACCTTCCCAGGTGTTTCCAAGAAGGTCCTTCCCAGAGAGCCTGTGCCTGAACCTGTCACCCACAGCCCTGAGAGAGACCTCCAGGGCAGGAGGTGGCTCATGAGCTGAGTAAATTGTGCTTCCAGGGAACCTGAGGATAGTTTGGTCTACATGGAGTAACCCTGCACCCTTGTGCTTGGGGTCCCTCTCCTGGCTGGGGCAGAGGAGTCCCTCCCTGTCCTCCCCTAGAGGGTTCCCTCTCACAAGAGCGTGGGACTTGAGCTCACGTGGGGACAAAAGTTTCAGCCTCCTGTCCTGGCTTCTCTCTCCTGCTTACTTAACTTCTCCCCTTCTACGGCCTCAAGCAGAGAGGTAGGCTGAGTCCTTGCCCTTCACCAAGGCAGTGGCCCAGGTACTATCCCAGGCAGCAGGTGAAGGCCCACCCATTCCCTCATCTCCACATGGGAGCCCTCAGTCCACCATGTCACTTTGGTCTTGGCCAGTGCCACCTGGGACCTGCTGTGCTTGGGTCCTCCTGCTGTGAGGACCAAGGAAGTAAGGGGCCCTGGGGCCCCTGGGAGCCAACGCTTCAGTCCTGTTTCTCCCCCTCACCATCCCCACTCAGACTGCCCTTGCAAGGCCTCAACACACAGTCCTCAGCAGGCCATGCCTTTGCTGTCCACCTGCCACCCCTGTGTCCTTCTGTGCCTTCAAGGTCCTCAACACTTGCCCACAGCCCAGGAGCCAGGGGTAGGGCCAGTTCAGGGTCACAGAAGGGCCTCAGGTGGGCAGGTCAGTGCCCAGGCAGTGGGGTGAGCACTGGCCTGGAGGGCCCTGCCTGGGTTGCAGTGAGGTGGCACCACTCAGGGCACCCTCCCTCGCCCCCCCTTCCCCGCTTTTGCATCTGCTATCGCCCCCACCTGGGGTGTCCTTCCCTATCTGTCCATGAAAGGTCACAGTGAAGCTTGTCACACTGGTTGTGCAGAAGGCTAGCCCTTCCCAAGCTCCCGCAGGACCCCCCAGACCCTCCCACCTGCTGGTGCCCCCGCCCCCACCTCCAAGGGCCTGCACCTGCTGCCCCACAGCTCACCTGGTAAGTATCCCAACCAGCCCATGCTTGGCCTGGCACCTTGCTATTGTCTGAACATGTGTCTCTCAAATTCATGTGTTGAAGTTCTAGTCTCCAAAGTGATGGTTTTAGAGCCCTCATGACTGAGACTGGCCCCGCATCAAAGGTTCCAGAGAGCCCTAGCCCCTTCCACCAGGTGAGGACACAGTGAGATGGCGCCATCTACTGGTACCTTGGTCTTAGCTGTCCAGCCTCCAGAACTGTGAGCAACAGATCTGTGGCTTATACACCACCGGGGCAATGTGGCTTTGTTGTAGCAGCCTGGACAGACACACCTGTTCCCCTGCACCACCTGCACCCTGACAGCAGACTACTGGCCCCTGAGGGCAGTGGGGGTGGGGGCTATTTTTCCTGGGTCCACTCCCCACTGGGGACCAGCCCAGGCTTTGCCCATGGGAGTTCCCACAGGACTGAGCACACACCCAGATTCCAAGAAGCCCTGGATGTGTTCACACCGGAGCCTGGGAGAGCTGCCTGGAGGGACTTTCCAGGGCTTCTCTGGTCTTGGTGTAGCAGCTCCTGCTCCTTGCAGATCCACCCGTGGCCCCTGCCTGCCCTCCCCACTGCTCAGCTGCAGGCTGAGCTGCTTGCATGCACCCCAAGGGCAGCCCTCTCCTTCCTGGGTCCCAGCCTCTACTCTCACTGAGGAGACTTGATGGCTCAACTTTTAGTTGCCACCACATCAGGTCCAAATTTCATTCTAGGGAGTAAACTGTTAAAGAGTCATTTCTGGAAGGTGATGCGAGCTGACAGCCTAAATTCCATCTCCAGCACACAAACCCCGCCCAGCCCTGCCCAGTGGGTCTGATACCCCAGGCTCGGAGTTTCTAAGCCCTGTCAATGAATTCTTGCAAGCGTTTGGTGTATGCGTCCTTTTCTCCTGGGTCAGACTTGGTATTTGATGCTCCCTTCCCAGGAGCATGCTGATTTTCTGGGGTCCACAGGGGGTGGTCATGGTGGTTGAACAGAATGAGCATCCTTTCTAGGCTTCTGGTCCAGGTAGGCTGCCACAGGCTTTTCAAGTGGAAAACCTGAGACCGGAGAACAAGCTGTGTCCACTGGAAGGCTCAGAGGACTTGGGGTTCACAACACTCAGCTTCGTCCTATCCCACCCAGGCAGCCCCCACTCAGGGTGCTAGCACCCAGCTCATTGCCACCTGATGCCTTTCTCACAAGCAGCTCAGCAGGCCTGTGAGTGCAGCCCACATGGCAGTCACTGCCTCGAAAATCAAATCTAATGTTAGCCCCAAGGATCCAGAAGGCCAAGGCTCCATCAGGACTCTATGGCAGCCCTGATCTCCCAGCTGTGGCTTGAGCATGAGGGTTAAAGACCTGACTGTCCTGTCTCTTCCTGCTGATGCTGCTGGATGCTCAGAGGACACCACCAGCCTCACAGTCATCCTTCCAGCTACACCAGCCACGGCAGCTCCGGGTCCCACGGCCCTGGGCTCAGTTGGTGCCTCGCAGCCAACCCAGTTAATCGTGACACCCCCGCATGCCATGGACCACCTGCCTCCCCTGCCCAGAGGCCAGGACCTCAGCCCTGGACATGACCAAACTGACCCCAAACCCCACCTTGGAGGGTGTCTCTGAGACAGCTGCTAGCACAATCAGTCCACTTGGAGACAGAAACACATTAGTGATTTCGATAGCACAAATTTAATAGGCAGAATTGTCAGTTAGTTACAAAGTCAATTATGTAAGTGAGGAAATCGAGGAAGTAGCAACTGCAAAGTCCAAAGACAGAAGACCCAGCCTCTCAAAACAAACTGATAGTATCGGTGACAGCAGTCACCTGTCCCCCACCCCCCGGATTGGCTCAAGTGACCAAGCTTTACTGGTGCTCTGGTCCTCTCCCAGGTAAAGCCTGACCACACCTTTGTGCCTGACCTGTTCTCGCGCTTGCTGCTGTGACAAATCTCCAAAGTCCCTTCTTACAGGTGAGGGACACAGGCTGCAGCTCCTGGGCTGGGCTGGTGGCTTAAGGACTGAGAACTGGGCAGTCCAAATGCCCGGCCTTCTCCTACCTCCCCAGCACACACAGGGCCTGACTCCTGAAGCCCCATCAGAAACAGCACTAACCTCCTCTGGCCTGCTTGTCTTCTCCCAGTAGGGTGTGTCTCAGGAGAGTCCCACTCCTGCCCTGCAGAGGCTGAGGGGACAAGCTGCCAGACAGCCTGACCTGAAAGCGTGGGGCAGGGGAAGGGCAGGCCCAGCAGCCAAGTCCCAGCACAGTTCTCATAGCAGCGTGGATGAAGGCCACCTTTCCTTGGATACACCCAAGTCCCAGTCTGGTGTGGGGAGGGCCAGTCTCCTCCTGCTGACACAGCTGCCTCCCGGCCCAGGCTGAGGCTGGACGTCTACACTCCATGCCCCACATCCACCACCGAGAGCCCGCGTCCCCCTGACCTCACCTAAGAGCAATGATTGATGACCCCCACTGGGGTTGGCTGGGCTCCTGGGATGGGGACGGTGCGTGTTTGTGAGCCCTGGGTCTGCTGGGACCAGAACAAGGCTGGGAGTCCACAGCCTCCTCCTTCCATAGACTCCCTTCCCTTGGCTGGCAGGCACTAGGCCAGGACCCCAGACCTCTCACTCACGCCCAGAAAAGGGAAAACCCAGGAATGGGGCAGCCCCACATCTAGAGGGGGAAAGTGCAGCTGGGTCCACAGACATGCCAGCCACCACAGCCCAAGGTAACATTTGGGGCCAGGCAGGTACCGTCATGATGAGTGGGCACCACCTGAGGGGCCGAGAGATGAAAGGGAGGGAGGAGAGGGTCCTGGGAAGGGGCATCCTTTTGCAGGAGTCTGGGGCCTGGTCTCGGCCCCTCCCCCGACCAAGTCTTCATGGAACTCCCTGAGAACCCAGGAGTCACCGCCTCCAGGGAGCCCACGCCTGCATCACAAAGGAGGCCTGGCAGCCTGCAGAAGCCAAGCTACTGCTCCCCATCCTGGAGCCCACTCAAGTCAGCTGCTCACCCAACTCTAGGCCATACTGACCCAGGCTTCAAGGACCTGCCTGTGGGTAACTGCTCTGAGAGATCAAAGGCGAGGTCTGGTGAGCGAGGGGCCCTCCCAGTGCCCAGCCACTTCACGTGGGGCAAGTGTCAGTGGGTGTACACAGTGCCCCAAGGAGGCAGTCCCCCTCAGGGCAGCTCCCTCTCCACAAGGACTGGGAGAGGCCTTGGGGCAGCTCCAGGGAGCTCAGGGCCTTGGCCACCCCGGGCTCCACACCCTCCCTCCGGTCCCTCGGCTCAGTTTGGGGTGTTTATTGTGTGTGGGCCTGTGGGCACATCACATTTCGGTAAGGCCACAGCACAACACCATCTAACAGAGCTCCAGAGTCCTCTTTCCAGGACCCTCACCAAAGTAACGTTATAGAAACTTGAGCTACAAAGGCTCGGTCAGTATTATTCATTCATCCTCATGTGTTCATTCACAAAGCAGACATTGACCCCATATCCACGGGGGCCCTGGTCCAGGTGCAGCAGCCCCAGTGGAGGGGCCCTTGGCCCTGAGGAGCTGGTCTTATCACAGGGACAGTAGAAGTAGAGATGCACCATGTGGCCGTGGGTCTTGGCTAAAGGACCCCTTGGCCACTGAGGTCAGGTTCAGGTGGGAAACAGACCCCTTAGGGCAGTAGTTCTCAACCTTCCTAATGCCACAACCCATTAATACAGTCGAGAACCGCTGCCTTAGGGGCTTCTGACAACATGGAGCAAGCTAGACCAGGAGCAGCAGGTGGGAGAAGGTCCCTGCTGCAGTGAGACTGTGGAGTGGAGCAAGGGATGGAGGTGACTCCAGGCTTGGCTTCAGCAACCAGGAGGACAGGACTGTCTAGGGAAATAGCAGAGGCTGCTGGACCTGCGAAGGCTATGATAGCACATTGACACCAGGGTTAGGAATGTACCCAGCAGAGGGGTAGGGAGGATCGGGCTGTGTGATACCCCCCCCCACGGACAGAGGAGGTCCCTGGGTGAACTCAGAGCCCAGGAGACCGAGGGGAGCGTCTATGGAGGTGGGAAGAGAGGAGGGGCAGAGTGAAGTCCAGGTGCCAGAGGTCAGAGGCAGGAGAAACTGTGAGACTAGATGGCCGTGCCACAGACTGACCTGGACAGAACTTAGGCAAAACCCATGGAGTCTGAGGGTAAGAACATCTAATCCCACCACTTGGTCTTAGTACCTTCCCGGGGCAGGGCACCAAGTGCAAGCAAGGGATGTGCACATACAGCCACACACATGCACATGGAAGCACACTGTACACACAGCCAAGTGCATGAACACGGAAGCACACTGCACATGCAGCCACACACATGCACACGAAAGCACACTGTACACACAGCCAAGTGCATGAACATGGAAGCACACTGCACACGCAGCCACACACATGCACATGGAAGCACACTGCACACGCAGCCACACACATGCACACGAAAGCACACTGTACACACAGCCAAGTGCATGAACATGGAAGCACACTGCACACGCAGCCACATACATGCACATGAAAGCACTGCACATGCAGCCACACACATGCACATGGAAGCACACTGCACATACAGCCACACACATGCACATGGAAGCACACTGCACACGCAGCCACACACATGCACACGGAAGCACACTGCACACGCAGCCACACGCATGCACAAGGAAGCACACTGCACACGCAGCCAAGTGCATGAACACGGAAGCACACTGTACAGGCAGCCACACACATGCTGACAGAGGCACACTGCACACGCAGCCACACACATGCACACGGAAGCACACTGCACACGCAGCCACACACATGCACACGGAAGCACACTGCACACGCAGCCACACACATGCACACGGAAGCACACTGCACACGCAGCCACACGCATGCACACGGAAGCACACTGCACACGCAGCCACACGCATGCACACGGAAGCACACTGCACACGCAGCCACACGCATGCACACGGAAGCACACTGCACACGCAGCCACACGCATGCACACGGAAGCACACTGCGCACGCAGCCACACGCATGCACACGGAAGCACACTGTACATGCAGCCACACGCACATGGAAGCACACTGCACACGCAGCCACACGCATGCACATGGAAGCACACTGCACACGCAGCCACACGCATGCACATGGAAGCACACTGCACATGCAGCCACACACGCATGCACATGGAAGCACACTGCACATGCAGCCACACGCATGCACATGGAAGCACACTGTACATGCAGCCACACGCATGCACATGGAAGCACACTGTACATGCAGCCACACGCATGCACATGGAAGCACACTGCACATGCAGCCACACGCATGCACATGGAAGCACACTGCACATGCAGCCACACGCATGCACATGGAAGCACACTGTACATGCAGCCACACGCATGGACATGGAAGCACACTGCACATGCAGCCACATGCATGCACATGGAAGCACACTGCACATGCAGCCACACGCATGCACATGGAAACACACTGCACACGCAGCCACACGCATGCACATGGAAGCACACTGCACACGCAGCCACACACATGCACATGGAAGCACACTGCACATGCAGCCACACACATGCACATGGAAGCACACTGCACATGCAGCCACATGCATGCACATGGAAGCACACTGTACATGCAGCCACACGCACATGGAAGCACACTGCACATGCAGCCACACGCATGCACATGGAAGCACACTGCACATGCAGCCACACACATGCACATGGAAACACACTGTACATGCAGCCAAGTGCATGAACACGGAAGCACACTGCACACGCAGCCACACACACACAGAGGCACACTGCACATGCAGCCACACGCATGCACACGGAAGCACACTGCACACGCAGCCACACGCATGCTCACGGAGGCATACAGCCACACACATGCACACTCCCATTATACACATGCACATAGCCACATACTCTCACCTCTGTGCACACTGACGTGCACACTCTCACACATAACATATTCACATGCTCACACTCATACATGTGTGTGTTCACATACATACAGGAGCAAACACAGCTCCCAGAGCCTTCAGAGTCCCTGTCCACAGCCCTTCCTGCCCAGCTCCCTTCTGACTCACAGAGCAGGGGACTACACAGCTGCACACCAACCAAGTGGCTCCAGGGCTCAGCCTTGAGGCTGACATGGTCACTATTTGTGTGGGTGCTAATCATTTCTGTTTCTCCCCTCTCCAGCTACGGGGCTCCAACAGGAAAGTGGGCAAGGTGCCTCAGCAGCCACCCCAACAGCATTCCTGACCCAGCACCCAGGCCCACAGCTCCAGGACTCCCTGGGCACCAGCACTGAGGCAGGCGCCACTGTGGGTGACCCTGGACAGCATGAAAACTGAGTCCGGTGGGTCTAGGAGGGGGCCTGCTAGAGAGGGGGGCTTGGAGAGAGGTGAATCTCTGGAAGAGGCTGTCACCACGCCTGGACAGCCAGGCCTTCTCCCAACACACGGGACCTCAGGGCACTCCAAGACTCCAGTAAGGGTAGTGTCCACAGCCCTGAGACCCAGGTGCCCAGCAGGGGGTTGTGGGCCTGGAGAGAGGGACCGGGACAGGGTGTCTCCAGAGCACCCAGCGCCTGCTCCTCGTCAGCTCCGGCCCTTCCAGCCTGGGGCGGGCTTCGGGAGCTCCACAGACTCGCCTCTGCCCTGGGCGCTCAGCCCTGCGCTCTCCTGTGCAGAGCTGCTGGTGGGGAAGCTGGAAAGCCCAGTGGGGATGGCGGAGAGCGCGGGCCGGGCTGGCCAGAAGCGCCCATGCTTCCTGATGGGGATGGTGCTGCTGCTGCTGCTGACCGGCGCCCTGGCGGCCCTGGGTGTCCTCTACGCCGCCAGCAGAGGTGAGTGAGGGCCCCGCACCCAGACCGCACCCGCTGCTCGCTCCTCCCGGGTCGGCCCTGGCTCCAGCAGCCTGGTCACGCCGGCAGAAGGGTCTGCACTGGGCGCGGGGGCTCCCGCCCACGCTGCCCACTCACAGGGGCCATCAGGGACGCTGACTTGCAGGGACCGGCGTCCCTTCCAGAAAGCTCTGCCTGGGCCCAGCGGGCGCGCGGCTGTTGCAGCGGCTCTGCCCCGCCCCTACTCCGACCAGGCCCCCGCCCCACTCGCGGGCAAGTGGGACAAGAGCCCCTGGAGGTCCGGGGGTGGCTGCGCGGGGCCCTCCACCGAGCTGAGCTCACCTGGCCGCTGCCATCCTGTCCCGAGGATATGCCAGGGTCCTCCTTCCCCTGTCACCGTGAGCCTCGGTTACCGGGACCTTCCATGGGAGGACGACGGGAGGAGGCCAGGCTGGGGTCCCACCGAGATGAAGGTGCAACCGGGCTGTCCCAGGAACACGTCCCCTACGCCCCTCCCTCCCTCTGTACCTTAAGGCCGATGTGGAGGAGGCGGAACTACTCCCCGCTCAGGCTTGGGGTGACTTGGTCCACATCCAGCTGCCCCTCCCCTGTCCCTGGGCACAGCCCTGTCCCTCTGAGCCCTGGTGGGCGTGTGCACGTCGGGGCACTCTCGCCGCGGACAGCACCTAGCACAGAGGCTCTCACCTCGGGCCTGGCTCTCAGCAGCAGGCACCACAGCCTCCGATGCCAGGACTCGCGGCTGGATCTGTATTGCAGTGGGACCACCCCCCTGTCACAGGGCAAGGCTGCTTTTGGGGATGTGGCAGACGTCCCTGTCCCAGCTCCCCTGGGGTCTCCTGGCAGGGTGGATGGGCACCGCCAACTGCATGGGCTGTGGACAGAAGGGTGAGAGTCAGTCTCCTCAGTCATTCTGGGAAGACTGTGTTCAGGGCTGTCTGAGCATTAATCGCCTGGGTTTGAGACTCTCAGTTAAGCAGGGCTGACCCAACAACCCCCTAGCTGTGGGATATAAAGGGCCCTTTCTCCCCCCTGGGTAGCTCCAAAAGGCCTGAGCCCACCAGACAGGAGAGACCCTCCCTGCACAGCCTACCTCGTGGCCCTTGAGGTGCTTTGGATCCAGAGGAATGTACTCGCCCTCCCAGTACTGAGCTCTCCCACTCCTGGACCCCTCCAGGGCCACAGCGTCCTGGGCTAGCTACCTCCCACAGCCAACCTCGGCCTCAGCCCTGACTGAGCTTGCAGAAGGTTTTGTACTCCTCATTACAAAAGTTTTGAGGTACACAAAAGTCAAGAAATGTAAAATCTGTGTGGGAAACAAAGCCCTCCCTGCAGCACCTATAAACTGAGCAAGTTGAAACTTGTGCAAGTGACTCAGAAAGGATGCTGCCCACGTGTTTCTTGGAAGTGACCCTTATTAGTGGACCCTAACAGTGGACAGCCTGTCTCAAAACTTTTGTAGTGACCCACACATGCAGGCTTGTTTTTATTGTTGATTCTGAAGTATTTTCCCCTTTCCCTTGTGATTTCTTTCCCGTTGACTCAAGAGTTAAGACATTTTTAAAGTTTTCCAGATGTACGTGAGTTTTTAGTTACTTTTTTTGAATTATTGATTTCCAACTTAATTGCATTGTTGTTGGGAACCATGGTTTATGTGATTATTTGTGTGATCCCTTGATATTTGCTGAGGCTTGCTTTAGAGATAATACGTGTCAATTTTATAAATTATCCACGTGTATTTGTGGAGTGCACCCAGTCACTAACTGCTAGATGAGAATCTATGTACATACCCATCAAATCGATCAGTCTTCTAAAGATTTGCTTTTTTTATTCTCTTGATCTTTCAATGATTAAAATGTAGGTGTTAAAAATCTAGCTCTAAAGAGTCATCTATTCCTTCTCATAGTTATGTCATTTTAAATTACCTACTCAAGGCTATATTAGTATGTGAATACAAATTTAGATATAAATTATAAAATTAGTTTCATAAATATAATAAAGCTGTATACTTACATACGCATATAAAATTAATGTATCTTGTACTATATATAAATATGTAGTGACCCTTTCTGTCTTAACAAGTGTTTCTGCTTTTCTGTTTTAAATTCTTTTTGTCTGACGTGAATATCAACTATTCATTTGCTTAATCTATTTTTTCATTCTTTTTCTTTGAAACTTTAGTTCCTTTAGCTTTACACGTGTCTCTTGCAATAGCTTATAGCTGGATTTTCAGTTTTGTCTATCTTTTAACGGATTTTGTCTATTTGCATCACTGAGATTGCTAAAATGTATGTTTTTTCCATTGTGTTTGTGTGTGTATGTGTGATTTTTATCCTTTCTTTTTTTCTCATTTCTTGATTTCTTAGGAGAGCTCTATTATTATTCGCTCCTTTTTCTCTCAACTAGCTTGGAAGTTTTATAAAGACAGTGCCAAGGGCGATGCCTGTGGCTCAAAGGAGTAGGGTACTGGCCCCATATACCAGAGGTGGCAGGTTCAAACCCAGCCCCGGCAAAAACCGCAAAAAAAAAAAAAAAAAAGAGAGAGTGCCAAAAATATATATACACATTTTAAGAAAGGAAAAAACTGTATTAAAATTGTAATACTCACGTCATGTTTGACTTCTGCAATTACAAGAGATACGAAATACAACAAACAAGATAACAAACACTATCAGTATATATTGAGTATTACAAATTTAGTACAGTTTTTTTTCCTTTCTTAAAATGTACACACATTTTTTGGCACCCTCTGTATTTTTATTCTTTTGGTGGTTATCTTAGATTTTTTTGTTTTAATTATTTATTATTTTAGGCCGGGCACAGTAGCTCACTCCTATAATCCTAGCACTTTGTGAGGCCAAGGCAGGCAGATCGCCTGAGCTCATGGGTTCGAGACCAGCCTGCGCTAGAGTGAGATCCCATCTCTCAAAATAGCTGGGCGTTGTGGCAAGTGCCTGTAGTCCCAGCTACTCGGGAGGCTAAGGCAAGAAAATCGCTTGAGCCCAAAAGTTTGAAGTTGCTGTGAGCTGTGATGCCACAGCACTCTACCCAGGGTGACAAAGTGAGACTCTGTCTCTAAAAAAATTTTTTTAATAAATAAATAAAATGCTAGCAGAAAAGGCATATTAAAAATTATTTATTTTAAAAGTTGTAGATCTTTTTTTTAGAAAACCAAATGTTTTTACAAAAATTATACTGAGGAACGGTCCCATGCCCATCCTCAGAAGCAATGATGTTCATTGCCTAATGCAGAGATTGGCAGACTATGGCCCATGGGCTAATCTGGCTCACTGCCTGTTTTTGTAAATAAAATTTTATTGGCACACACCTGCTTATTTATTTACCTATTGTTTCTGCATGTTCTCCTGCAGCAACAGCAAAGCTGAATTGGTGAGACCAAGTCTATATGTGGCCCACAAAGCCAAAAATACTTACTGCTTGGCCCTTTACAGATAATATTGCCAAACCCTGAACTGGGGTGTCTCCTCAT